>NC_064841.1:646250-1282500 GCF_024166365.1 Elephas maximus indicus
CAAGTTCTTGTTAGAACAGGAAGATGATTGATCGCTATTGATCAGGACTTTTATCAGGAACAGATCTGTTTAGTATGGACATTCCACTGGAGTCAGATAAATAAACTTGACAATGGATTTCCCAATTTTAGCCCTTTGATTACAAAATATAAGACCTTATATTTGCACAATGGTCAATATTTTCACTTGTTCATCACAGAAATACTTAGATATTGTTGTCGTTGGTTGCCGTTGAGTTAAGGCTACCCCGTGTGTCATGGAGCAGAACTTCTCCAGAGGGTTTTCTTGGCTGTAATCTTAATGCAAGCAGATCTCCAGGCCTAACTTCCAAGGTACTGCTGGGTGGGTTTAAATTGCCGACTTTTGGGCTGGCAGTCAAAGCACAAAACTTTGCCCCACGTAGGGGCCTACAGTAGGCAGAGCCGCCCTGTTTTACAGAGGAAGAAATTGAGCCACAGAGCGGCTAAGTGGTTTGAGCACAGTCTTCTGGTTACTGGTAGAATTGATTCCAGAGTCCAAATCACCTGACTCTTGGTTATATAAGGGTTTTTAAAAGTGAAATATAAAACACAATCTCTCTGGATAGTAACATTATTTGATACTTGCATGAAGTTCACTGCTTTCCAAACAGGTATTTATTTATTTGGAAAATAAGTAAAATAATTCCTTTCCAGGTAGTGATTTTTGCCGTGTTCTCCAAGGCCCTCTCCCTGACCTCCAATGAACATTCCTGTGGTTGTACGAGCATCGTGTGCTATAGCTCGTTGACGTCGAGTCGATTCTGACTCACAGCGACCCTACGGGACAGAGTAGAACTGTCTCATAAGGTTTCCAAGGAGCTGCTGGTGGGTTCCAACTGCTGACCTTGTGGTTAGCAGCCATAGCTCTTAACTACGGGGCCACCAGGGTCCACACTGTGTGCTACAGTGATCCAGAAAACTAAAAATCAAGGTCTTGCCTATGAGTAACATCGTGGATGTCATCAGAGGATAACCCCACTCGTTTGCTTTTGCAAGATGTGCAGATATGCATGCCTGCCCCTCACCTGTACGTTCTGGAGCCCTGAGAGGTGAATGACAGGATCTGTGGAGTGAAATCTCTTTGATGAGAGTTCAAATCCTGGCTCTGCCATTTACAAGCTGTGTGAGCTCAGACAAGCAGCTTAAGTGTCAATTTCCTCTTTTGTAAGCTGGGGAGAAGTAGTACAGACCCCATATGGTTGTTGTAGGGACAGCGTAATATGTATGCAAAGCACTTGTGGAGAGCCTGGTACGTACCATGCGGTCGGGAAATCAAACCAAACCAGTTGCTGGTGTAGTCAAAGCTCACTCATGGCAGCCCCACGTGTGTCCGAGTAAAACTGTGCCCACAGGGGGTTCAGTGGCTGGTTTCTGAAGTAGTTCATCAGATCTTTCTTCCAAGGTACCTCTAGGTGGACTTGAACCTCCAACCTTTTGGTTATTGGTGGACTTGAACCTCCAACCTTTTGGTTATTAGTTGAGCACCTAACCGTTTGCACCACCCAGGGACTCCGTTCAACAAACGGGAGGCTGCTTTTCTTAAAGTGACTGGCTCATATTTGCCCTCCCAGTAGAAGGTGCCCTCAAAGCTGTCTCCCCAAATATGTAGCTCTCCGGGAGTTTTCGTTGCTGTTGGGTGCCACTGAGTCAACTTGCAACTCACAGCGACCCCAAGTGACAGAGCAGGACTGTCCTGTGAGGGCTGCTGGGTCTCCAGGTCCTTCTTCTGCAGAGCCACGGGACGGGTTCGAATCGCCAACCCTTTGGTTAGCAGCGGAGCAGTTAACTGCAGTGCCTCCAGGGCTCCTTGCAGGGATTTTAGAAGGGGGGATTTCAGACCCTCTCCCATCCAGAAAGGGCTGATTTTATACCTCTCAGGGGCCCTGACTGATGTCTTCAGCATGAAGAAGGCTCTCTCACTGAGACGGGAGGTCTTACCTGCATCAGCTTGTCAATAGCTGCCAACATGTCTTGATCCAGAAAGATCTGCCTCTTGGGGTCCATCAAAAGCTTTGCATTCATGGCCTTGAACTCCACCTGGTACATCTTCAGGTCCTCGTAGATACTACTAAGGCACAGGGTCTGGGGGACATGGAGAAAAGGGGAAGGAACCATTGAGACAGGCTAAAACGTTTTCACCTACTGAATTTGAGGAAAGAGTTTTGAGTCTTCCCATTATAAAAGACGTCTTTCTGGAAGCCAGGCAACTCCCATCCCAGGAGAAAGCATAACTGAACATCAACAATACAACTTTACAGCATGGACTGAAACCCTTATTTTTACTGACTTACGGTTATGAAAGAGGTCTTGTTGGAAGCCAGGCAATTCTCATTCTAGAGAAAAAAATCAGACATCGATGATATTAATTTATAATGTAAACTTTTCTTATTCTTCTTCTCAAACATATCTGCTTTCATAATTGTTTTTTTCAAATCCAATTTCTAAGGTGGGACCTATTAAAGTCCCATGACAATGGACGTCAGAAATGTGCAAACTCTTGGAAAAGATGAGGTTTGTACACAGTTTTTAATTGTATTACAGTCTTTGGGGAAAAAACAGTCCTCTACACTGTGATCCCACCACCTGTCTGTCAGTCCCACTGTGGCGACGGGTGTGCCGTGATGCTGGAAGCTATGCTACCTGTGTTTCAAATACCAGCAGGGTCATCCACAGTGGACAGGTTTCAGCAGAACTTCTAGACTCAGACAGACTGGGAAAAAGGGCCTGGAGATCTACTTCAGAAAATTAGCCAGTGAAAACCCTATGGATCACAATAGGATATTGTCCAATACAGGGCTGGAAGATGAGTCCCACAGGCCGGAAGGCACTCAGACATACAGTGGCCGCAACAACAGACTTGAGCATCCCAACGGTGGTGAAGATGATGCAGGACACGGGGTCACCATGAGTCAGAGCCAACTCGATGGTGACTAACAGCAACAACGTACCGCGGTTAATTCCGGTGGTAAGCAGGCCTTGACCGTGCTGGTTTTATCTTTAGTGATATCTTCATGGTCAATCTCTTCAGAAGTGCAGGAGTAAAACTCTAGGGTTTGTCTGGCCTATAAAAAACATGGAGAAAAACTCAGTTTGTAAGATTTATATGGCATCTGGCTCCCGGTGAGGCAGATACCCCAAGGTCCCAGCCTGGCCCCAGCTGGTTGTCCTAGGCCTCCATCTCTTTGACCTGTCGGAATTCTGGCTCTTCCCGGGACAAGGGGAAATAGGTCGTTTAAATTCTCTCTCCCTCCCTCCTCCTCACTTGCTCAGGATGTGTTTCTCTGGGTGACATGTTTTTCCATTATGTAAACACTATAAATCATGCCAACAGGCTGTGCTCATCAGCGAATACACCATGCTGGGACACTTGCTTCTGGTGAAAACAGTTTCTTTTTCTCTTGCCGAAGTGCCTCTGTTTTATGAATATTTTTTTCAAGTATAACTTCTAAAGAGGGAACTGCTGAGGTCACAGCTTGAGCATAGAACAAACATGCAAACCCTAAAGACAAGTTGAGATTTAATTTGCAGTCTTATGTGTGGACAAGCACAGAAAAAGATGCCATTTTACAAACATGTGGGAAGGCCTTGCTAAATATAATTGTAACATTTATCTTAGGAAGTTAATATAGTTCTGATTGAAGACTGAGGTCATTTTTCCATTCAACAAGCTCGACCTGCGCAAGGTACTATGCTAGGTATGAAGGAGGACACGCATAAGAGGACTGTGTTTGCCCTCCTGGAGTTCCAGGTTTAGCTGTGGAGACAGGCAAGTGCTCCAATGGGCAGAAGATATGTCAGCAGGTGGGAAGTGCTGAGAAAGCTGTGAAGTCTCTGAGGAGGGGTGGAAAAGGAGGCAGAGACTTGAGGATGAGAATGCTGAAAGGTGGAGAAGGGGGGGGATTTTAGGCAGAGGGAGGTGCCTGAGCCCAGACTCAAGGTCTGCAAGTGTGGAAAATGTTTGGGAACAGGTAGTGAGATCCCTGGCTGTGGTGGGCAGAATAATGGCCCTCCAACAAAGATGTCCATGTTCCAATTCCTGGAACCTGTGAATACATTACCTCACCTGGCTTAGGGGAATTAAGGTAGTGAGACTATCCTGGACTGCCCAGATTGGTCTAATGTCGTTACAGGGTCTTTGTAAGTGGAAGACGGAAGCAGAAGAGTGAGCATCAGAGAGATGCTATGTGAGAAAGACGTTGCTGTCTTTTGAAGGGGCCACAAACCAAGGGATGTGGGCGCCTCTAGAAGGTAGAAAGGCAGGAAATTGGATTCTCACCTAGAGCCTCCAGAGGGAACGCAGCACTGCCGACATCTTGATTTTAGCCTGGTGAGACCCATTTCAGACTTCTGACCCCAGGGATGTAATAATACATTCGTGTTGTTTAAAGCCACTAAGTTGGTGGTAATGTGTTATGGCAGCTCTGTGTCTTGGAGATGTTTAAACACAACTGGGCAACCACTATTCTGGGCAGGCTGCAAGAAGTTAGAGTTGGAAATGCAGGCTCAATGCTGCAATCCTTCGAATCTTTTCAAGAGAAGCTGGAAATTTGGAATCTTATATAAAAGATCCAATTTTTAAAAAATGAGATCAAACTCAAAAGCCAAAATAAAAAAAAAAAGTATATATATGAAAAAAAAAAAAAACCTGCTGCTGTCGGGTTGATTTCTACTCACAGCGACCCTATAGGACAGAGTAGAGCTGCCCCATAGGGTTTCCAAGGAGCACCTGGTAGAGCTGAACTGCCGACCTTTTGGTTAGTATCCGAGCTCTGAGCCACTGTGCCAGCAGGGTTTCCATCTACGTGTGTGTGTATACACGTATGTGTATGCATATGGACCCAGCCCTACAAAGCCGTGGCCTGTGAATCACGCGCATTTGTACTTCGGCTCCCCGCAGCAGCTACATTTGAAATTTGCTAAGTTTGAAAAAGGAATTATATAAAAAATACGAAATGGAGTTCTGTAATCTTTTGACCTTTAGTAGTGCATCTGGGAATAGGAGAGTCAGCTTTCTCACATAAAGCATCTATTTACATTGGAGCTTCTAATTTTTATCCCTATTGAACCTTTCTTCTGGAATCAAAGCAGTTATCTCTTCTGTTTTCACATGGGGAGCTGCTTTTTTAATTAAGATTGATGGAAATTCAAGGAGCAATTGGCAGCACATTATGAAAGATTAGAAGCAAAAAAAGAGTTCTTTAAGAAGAGCATTGAGCTTTGAAGATACTCCTAAGGCAACAAGCTAGGAAGCTCTGAGGAAAGACTGACTACGGAGAAGGAAAGAATGCCTTTTAAAACATTGGTCTTTGCCCTTTGCAGCAAAAGCAATGGTATCAGTGTTAGAACACCTTTAAGAAGGAATAAAGAATTGTTTTTGCATTAAAATAAGAAACCTAAGAAAATGAGTGAAGCTGTACAGAATTAGGTAACTCTCCCCTTAGAAAATGAAGACTGGGTGTGCACCGTTCCAAGCCTCCCCGAGGTGCAGCGGCTGCTGACCATGCACTGGGTCATCAGACTGGAAGCTGCAGAGCCATGCCAGGGGCAGGTCTCGTTCACCTCTGCAGCCTCAGGAGCACAGGGCAATCAGACTGGAAGCTGCAGAGCCATGCCAGGGGCAGGTCCCATTCACCTCTGCAGCCCCAGGAGCACAGGGCAATCAGACTGGAAGCTGCAGAGCCATGCCAGGGGCAGGTCCCATTCACCTCTGCAGCCCCAGGAGCACAGGGCAATCAGACTGGAAGCTGCAGAGCCATGCCAGGGGCAGGTCCCATTCACCTCTGCAGCCCCAGAAGCACAGGGCAACCAGACTGGAAGCTGCAGAGCCATGCCAGGGGCAGGTCCCATTCACCTCTGCAGCCCCAGGAGCACAGGGCATGCACCTAATAACTGTTTCCTGGATTGATAAGTCAGAGAAACAGTGTGGACCTGATACAATTCTACCTCTGTTGGCAGGCTACAAGGAACACTGTAAATATCCACTTTCCTCTGTGTAGACACAGCCAAAATGAATGCCATTATAATTTATTACCAGTCTCGCTTTCTCTGAAGACACAATTTCACTGAGACTCTTTAGCTAATAGTTGGGCCATTTGTAAAGTTCCTTCTCCCTTTCTTGACAGCTACTGATTAACTTCCCCAATTTCCTTGCAGTTCCTCCAGGTGACCAGAGATTCAGAGAAGCCCCTTCCACAGAGAGGCGACAGAAAGGGCACCAGGACATAGAAGAGCTCACCTTCTGAAGCATGTTGCTGACAGCCCTCAGCAGGTTTTGGGAGTGGCTGAGGCACTCGAACATTCCAGAGCCTGGTGAGGTCTCTGGGAGGTTCCTGGCCAAGCTGAGGTGGGCCAGGAGGATGAGAGTGGCCGCAAGGAGGAGGCCTGGAAAGGAAGCGAGGGGCGGGCTGAGCTTGTCCCCATGGTTTGGCTTGCCTCCACCCATTCTGGCTACCTTGCCCATCTGCACCAACCCCACCCTACCCATCTCCAATAATCCTCCAACACTTGAGAGATGAGCTGAATGCTTGGAAGGTGGCCGCTCTAACCCAGGGAAAAACGCTAGCTAGCTTCTGTGAGGGGTCCCTGTGTGGGGCAACCAGCTAATGCACTTGGCTGCTAAAAGGGAGATTAGGGATTTGAGACACCCAGAAGCACCTCGGAAGAAAGGCCTGGCAATCTGCTGAAAACTCAGCAATTGAAAACCCTATGGCACACAGTTCTGCGCTGACACACAAAGTCACCCTGAGTCAGAATCCACTCAACAGCAACCGGTTAGCAACTTGTTAGGAACCCCACACGAGCCGAGAGCAGGACGTGGGCTCAGAGCTCACCCAAAGAGAGAGCCCCAAGCAGGAAAACTGAGGCCAGGTGGTGAGGGACTCAAGACCTTGTGTCTTGGAAACAGCGGCGTCCCAGAGCCTTGCTGTGCAGCCGGCTGGGATGCAGCCCCTCAGCGTGGCTGAGGAGCCCTGGGCAAGGGGCGAGCTGTGCGGGGCCTTCCCCCTCTGTGGAGTGGGGCGGACGACCCTCAGCTCCTGGGGCTGTTTCGAGGTTACGAGAAGCAATCTTCCACTCAGCGCCCAGTAAGCGCGCCCTCCGCCTCCCCCTTCGCAGAGATGGCTGACAGTCTCCCAGCCTCCCCCCAGCCCGCCTGCCCCTAGCTTCGCCCCTTCTCCCCGCCGAGAGCCGGGCCGGCCGGGTACTCACTACGCTGCGAGCACATGCTGAGCGGAGCGCGGGGCGCGCGGACGGGTGGACGCTGCAGGTGAGGGCGAAGGCTGCCAGACCCAGCCAGGGTCACATTTTTATAATTGCCCCAAGGCCGCGGCAGGACTTTCCCGGGACTCTGCTGTCTTGCTTTCTTTCTGTCTCTGTCTCTCTCTACATCAGCTTCTCGGTGACACGGGGAGTCCGCCCCGCGGGGCTTGCTGCGCTTTCGGATTAACTCCCGGGTGCGCGGGGATGGCCCCGCCGCCTACAGAGCCGTCCGAAGCGAAAGCGAAATTTGCACCGAGTCGAGGCGCAGGGTCCTGGGCGGCCCGCCCCCGGCCCACACCCCGGCCCCCACCTCTGCCCCTGGGCCTCAGCGGGCCCCCGGCGCCCCTAGCAGCGCAGCGCCCCTCCCCTTCCCATCCCCTTTAACCTAATGTGTTCCTATGGGGACCTCCCGCCTAGTTCTGGCTGGGGGTGAGCAAATCATTCGTTCATTATCCGATCCTCATCCATTCATTCATTCCCACGGCCCACTATGTGCCCGGCAGACATTGTGCCAGGTGCGACACCCCGGCTGCGAACAACACGGAGACCTTTGGGCACCCTCAAACCAAATCCTGACTCAGTTGTGTTTTGTGGATGGATCTTAACATGAAAAGGGGTGACAGCAGGCTGGCTATGCCTAAGTAGTGTCCGGTAGAATCCAGCCTCTTACAGTGTCCGGGACATAACCGTTACAATTTAGTGCCTGGAGGTCCAGGGTCCCGGGAGGAGAGGACCAGAGAGAGGGCACTGCAGTGGGGCAGTGGGGGCTTCTGGGCTAAGGGCTGAAGGACAAGGGGGCGTTCCAGGGGCCAACAGGGTGCAGGCCCTGGTTGGGAAGAACAGCGACCAGAGCACAGTCAGTGAGGGTGGAAAGAGGTGGGGTGAGGGTGTCCTGGTGGGAGTGAGTTGGAGAGGGTGGAGGGAGGTCGTGTGAGGGAGTCCTAGGGGCTTCCAGTTGGAGAGGGGGAGGGGAGGTGGAGTGTGGGGGTCCTGGTGGGTGTGAGGTTGGAGGGGGGAGGTGGAGTGAGGGGGTCCTGGGGGGGTGAGCTGGAGAGGGCAGAGGGAGGTGGGATGTGGGGGTCCTGAGGGTGTGAGTTGGAGAGGGCAGAGGGAGGTGGGAAGTGGGGGTCACGGGGGGTGAGAGTTGGACAGGGCACTGGGGCCATGCCAAGAGGAGGCCGGGCCAAGGAGTATGTGCTCCATTCTGAAGGTGGGGAGCCCTGCAGGACTTTAGGCAGGAGACAGGGCTGGATTTACATGATGGGAAGAGCTCTCCTCAGCAGTATGGAGGATGGATCCCAGGTATCAGGAGCTGGGCAGGGGGAGCAGTTGGGAAGGTGTGGCCAAGGCCATTCAGGATGGAGAACAGAAATTAGACAGGAGGGGTGGTCAGGACAGGGAGGGCACAGGGCTTGGTAACTCCTCGGGTGTGAGAGAGAGGAAGGCTCTGAGAGGGTGGTCATTCTGGTTCCTGCAATGGGGTTACTGTAAGAGGGTTGTGAGTTTGGAGGGGGTGGTGAGAAGTGCTGGGTTTTGGATGTGCTAGGTTTAAGGTTCCTGTGGGACTTTTCAGTTCACTCATTTCTACCACAAGCGTTAGTCACCCTGTGTATGTGCAGGGGGAGGGTGTACTTGGTCACCAACTCAGAGCTTTCAGTGGATCTGACTGCACTTGGGCCCAAGGCCCCACCACCAGAAGTGCCAGGGCCCAGCTTTGGGATACAGAAGGGAAGAGTGGGTGCTTCCTCCTTCTCTCCCCTGGGTCTCCGTCAAAGTCTGGATGAATGAGATCACTGTAAGTATTGAATGCCAAGCCCCCTTGAAGATGGAGTGACCAGTACAAGGAGAAGAAAGCCCTGCTCACCTCTGGTCTGATCAGCACCACCAGGCAGATCATCTTTTGGAAGGTGAAGTGCCATCCACCAGAGGACTTTGAGGCGTGTGTAAAATGGAAGACGGTTCATCTCTAAGACCCTTCCAGTGCTGCCGTCTCTGAATTCCCCCACGGGGACAGAGACCAACTCATTGTCAGCAACAATCACATCTAACAGATTGTGTAAAGCAAATGGCAGGTGCAGAGCTGTGCTGCTGCTGCAGGGACTTGGAATGAAGTTAAACATACTTAAAGTGAGAGTGAAGTCAAGTTTATCACAACTGAGCTGTTTCTCCCCTGCAAAGATCATCTTCCATGGAAAACAAACTTCTGCTGCAGAAATGAGTACAGGGTCTCTGCTCAGAATAGACCTTTGGCCACGAGACACAGTTTCTAACCCGTACTTTTGTGAAACAGTTCTCTGATGTGCTGCACATACTGTAGCAAGGATAAAATTTGCTTCTACTGGAATAACATTACTTTTGTGTAAGAAACATTTTTTTGTACATCATCACTGCTACATTGTGTCTAACATAGTACTGGAGGTCTTGGCCAATGCTATAAGGAAAGGAAAAAAGAGAGAGAGACAGACAGAGACAGATACAGACGGAGACAGACAGAGAGAGAGAGGTTTAAAAATCGGAACTGAAAAGGTAAAACTGTCATTAACCACAGTTGATATACGAAAAAGCAACAGAGCCAACAGACCAAGTACTGGAGGTAATGAGATAATTCAGCAACTTCATCAGGTATGAATACCAACTTAGAAAAAAAAAAAGCCCCACATTTTTTTTATGTCTACAATAACCAATTAGAAAATATAGTAAAAATAAAACTCACATTCAATAAAGTAACTGCCTTTAAGTAGGGAGGCAGTGCAGTGGTTAAGAGTTTGGACTGTATTTGAACTCTGGCTCTGCTATGCACTTGTGTGTTTTTGAGCAAGTTTCTTATCTCTCTGGGGTTCTTCTGGAAAATAATAATAGTAAAATTATGTACATCATAAAGTTGTTGTGATTATTACATGAGTTAGTGTAGCTATAGAATAAAGATAGAATAAAGGTCCATAAATATCTAAGCTAAAACTTATAAAGGAATAATAAAGAGAGAGACTGGCCCTGCCAGATATAAGGACACAGTTCAATGCAATAGTAATAAAAATAGTCACACTGGCAAAAGAACAGGTAAATGTTCATTGAAACAGAATAGAGAGATTAGAGACAAACTCATGTATAAAAGACAGATGGCGCCCAGATCAATGAGGAAAGCACAGGTTTTTTAGTAGAAAATGCTTACTATATGGTAAAAAATAAAACTGGACTCCAACCTAAATCAACGTACTTAGGTGAACTCCAGTCAGATTAAAGACTAGGTGTGAAAGGTAAAACTAAGACAGCAGTAGAAGAATATAAAGGAGACTATCTTTGTCGCTCAGGAGTGGGAAGGACTTCTTAAAACACCAAAAGCCCTAAACCATAAGACAAAATACTGGCAAATTTGATTACGTAAAAAAAAAAATGCTCAAATATGTTATAATCAGAAAAAAGTAAAGGGAAAAGCAATGAGATATCACTTTATACTTTAGGTTAAAAATTAATTTTTTAGCAAAAATTAGAACATGGGATACTGGCAAGTGTTGAGGGAAATACGGGACTCCAGGATCCCTCACCTGAAACACGTGGAGTGGTGTGGTTATCTTGGAGGGCAATGTGGCATTACTTGATCAGATGAAGTATAGGCACACCCAGCTATTCTACCCTGGGTGTATATCAAAAAGGATCCTCCTGTAGGCCCATAAAGGGACATGCATGAGGACGTGCATCAAGGCGTTGTTGGCAGTGGTGGGAACTGGAGGCAACCTAGCTGCTCACCAGCGGGGGAGTAGTTAGGTAAATGTGAGCCATGTACCGCACAGAGTTATTCTGCAGCACTTAGGAGGAACAGACCAGATGTACATACGGCAACATGGATAAATCGTTAAAACAAAATACGGGGTACAAAATATAAAGGTAAAAACAGAATGAGACCTGTATATCCTATTAGAGCTAGATCATCAAACTCTTGGGGGTAAGATTTGTTTTGGAATTTGGAAAACAGATCAAACACATTATTTCTGTGGCAAAATGTAGGTGTAGTTACTCTAAGCTTCCAAATAACCTCATGTCAAGTGAGTCTCGTTTTATTGCTAAAGAAGTTTAACACGCTTGATATCCAGAATTGTGTCTGTTTCAGAATGTGGGTAAGTGATTGCGGACCTATGTTTCCTTAAATGAAAATAATATATTGAAAATAGTACACATTGTATAAAGATACTTAAAAACAAAAATATATATGTTAGACTCATTAGGATGGACGTCACGGGGGTGGGTAAGGGGAAGAGAATGAGGAATGGAGACAGTACATAAATACATGTACACACACGTATGTAAGAGACGAGATTAATGTCATGGGTTGAAGAGTATGATCAAGTCAATCCTCTGAGGTCCCTCATCTGCCCAAAATGTAGACAAGTAAAGACACCCTTCCTAAGCAGATAAGGTAGTTGTTTTCGAACATTAATCCTGTTTGGTACATTCAGGTAGTCATTCTCTCCTGTTTATTCTGAGCAATGGGACAATCTGAGACCCCACAGAGTAGTTCCATCATTGTGGGTCACAACCCAGCTTCTACAGGCATCAACCCTTTGTTTATCAATACTGTCTTGAAGAACCTCAAAAATATCGACAAGGGGCTTCAAGGAAAAAAAAAGGCAGGAAAGGCCTCTTTATTGGTTATTGATGCCCTGGAATAAGGCTTTTTATGAATGTTGTTGCAAACTTTTCTGTACCTTGAGACAGTTAAATAAATATGCTGAATATGATACAGCTCATGGTCATTGCAGTCTCAGGAATGATCGAGATCACCTGATGCTCAGATGCTATAAAGGAAAAGATTGATCAATTGGTCTATATAAAAATTAGATATTTTCTGCAGGGAAAAATATACCACAGACAACTTTTAAAGACAAACTGTAACCTAGAATAAACAATTGCAAGAGCATATGGCAGATCAAGGTCTAATGTCCTTAGTATATAAATGACAACAGCAATAAGGAAAAGGCCAACAATCCAATTGAAAAATGGGTAAAGGATATGAACAGGTGGTACAAAGAAAGAGAAACACAAATTACTTACAAACATATGAAAAATATTCAGCTGTACTTGTAATTGAAGACATTCAAATTAAAACAACCAGACAGGATTTTTTAACCTATAATTTGCAAAGCTACAATCTTTGATGGCTTATAGAGTATGTGAAGGTATTTGGAAATAGGTTGCCGTGTTCTATTGGTGTCATCTGGTGCAATCTATTTGGAGTGTTAGATGCCAATCACTTTCAAAATTTTAAGATGCACATGCCATTTTGCTCACAGTTCCACTTCTAGGATTTATCCTATAAAACCATTTGCACATAATGACTTATTTTCATTAAAGCATAATTTTTAATAGCGAAAGACTGAAACACTCTAGATGTCTATTAGTAGAGGACTGTTAGGATAAAACATGATTCGTTTTTTCGGTGGACTGTTATGAAGCTATTAAAAAGATCTAGGTAGATTAGGAGCCCTGATGGTGACGTGGTTAAGAGCTCAGGCTGCTAACCAAAAGGTCAGCAGTTTGAATCCACCAGCTGCTCCTTGAAAACCCTATGGGGCAGTTCTACTCTGTCCTATTAGTTTGCTGTGAGTTGGAATTGACTCAATGGCACACAACAACAACTCGGTAGATTTATGTGTGATAAGAACAATCTTCCTGACATACCAAACCAAAAAACTCATTGCCATAGAGTCAAATCCGACCCTCATAGCGACCCTATACCCAGTGCCGTTGAGTCGATTCGGACTCATAGCGACCCTATAAAATATTATAGGATAGAGTAAAACTGCCCCTTAGGGTTTCCAAGGCTGTAATCTTTACGAAAGCAGGCTGCCACTTCTTTCCCCTGTGAAGCAGCTGGTGGGTTTGAACTATCAATCTTTTGGTTAGCAGCTGTGCACTTGACCACTGTGCCACCAGAGCTCCTTCTTCATGACATCGTTAAGTGAAAAGCCAAGGTTCAGACCAGTGTGTGACATGCTTCCATTTGCACAGGGAAAAAAGTACACACACATATATAAGCACATAGATATAGGCAGAGTACAGATACAGATCTGTCAGCAAAACAGCAGAGAAAATTAACTACCCTTTCCTAAGAAGGAGATTGGATCTTTGAAGTTGGAGGAAAACCTGCTTTTTATTGACTACTTTTGATACTGGTTCAATTATTAAATGTGAAAACGTATTACAGCTTTATTATTTTTTAATTTTGCTTTGTTTTATTTGCATTTTAAAAAATCACCTAATGCAAGTGATATAAATTGCTAAGAGCTGCTGAGGTCATTCTGACAGCTTTTGAACAGAGAACTTTTTCTTGGTGTAGCATTCTTGCTGGATTTACCATACAAAGATCAAATCTGTAGGTAGCTTAATCCTCTACTGCCAAGGTAGGGGCTTTTGTGTCAGACTCCACCCATCCACCAACCCACCCACCCGTCAGTCCGTCCGTCCGTCCGTGCATCCATCCATCCATCCATCTTCTCACTCTGTTTTGCAGAATATTCTGCATGTGTACTATGTATATTTAAATTTAAATCTATTCTTTTAGCTCTACTATGTGTAATAACATAATTTCGCTGGGTAGAACCTTTCCGGCCTGTGGCGTGGTAGAGAAGAAAGACCATGAGTTTTGCAGTTATGGGTTAAAATCCAGCTCCCATCACTTTCTAACTGTAACTCCTGGGCAATTTCCTTAACTTTTCTGAAGTTCTGTAAAATAGGGAGAAAAATACCTCCCTGGTGGGGTTGTTGGGAAGATTTATTGGGATAATATGTTCTCAGTGAGGCAGAAGGTAGATTCCTATAGCGCAAGCAGCATTTTCAGCAGGCTATTGGTTCCTGTTTGTAGCATTAATCGCTAAACAGTGAATGATGGAACTTTAAATAACCCCGCAAGGACCCATCACATGCTTATTCTCCTGTGAATAAGAAGGGGTGGGTATGCTGATGTTATTCGGGTACCTAATATGGAAGTAAGGACCCCTGGTGGTGCAGTGGTGAAGTGCTCAATCGATAACCAAAAGATCGTGAGCTTGAACCCACCAGCCACTGCACTGGAGAAGGATGTGTCAGTCTGCCTTCATAAAGATGACAGCCTTGAAAACCCTGTGGGGAAGTTCTACTCTGTCCTATAGGATCACTATGAGTTGGAATCAACTCAATGCCAACAGGTAATATGGAAGGAAACAGAATATTCCTAGTCAAGGACATCTTTTTTTTTTTTTTTCCTTTTAAGAAAAAATGAATATTTCTCAACATATAAGACCTGAAAGGCAAGTTGGCTGGCATTCGGTTTTTGGGATCCCTAAACAGTCTTTTTTGTTTGTTTGTTTTGAAGTTGTCAAGGATTTCATTTTACTTGATCCACAATAGATGCCCTTGGAAGCAGCGGTCAAGAAATCAAATGACGTATTGCACTGGGCAAATCTGCAGCAAAAGACCTTTTTAAAGTGTTAAAAAGGAAAGATGCCACTCGGAGGACTAAGGTGAGCCTGACCCAAGCCATGATATTTTCAATCGCTTCACATGCATGTGAAAACTGGACAATGAATAAGGAAGACTGAAGAACTGATGCCTTAGAATTATGTTGTTGGCGAAGAATATTGAATATGTTATGCACTGCCAGAAGAAGGTACAAATCTGTCTTGGAAGAAGTACAGCCAGAACACTCCTTAGAAACAATGATGGACAGACTTCGTCTCACATACTTTGGATAGGTTATCAGGAGGGATCAGTCCCTAGAGAAGGACATCATGCTTGGTAAAGTAGAGGGTCAGTGAAAAAGGCGAAGACCTTCAACAATATGGATTGACACAGGCTGTAAAAATGGGTTCAAACAGTTCTGTTGTATATAGGGTTGCTGTGAGTTAGAACCCATTAGATGGCACCTAATGACAACAACAAACAGTCTTTTTTTGTGTTTGTTTATTTTACACAGTCATTATTCACTTACGTTTAGTGTCCAGAGTTCTTCATTCCTCCACATTTACATGCTCTTTATTAGCAGAACTCCTTTTAGACTTTTTTTTTTAAAGCACAGGTCTGCTGGCTACAAATTCTCTCACCTTTTGATTGCCTGAAAATGTCTTTATTTCACCTTAGTTTTTGAAATAAGTTTTTGCTTGGCAGGCATTTTCTTTCAGCACTTAGCAATATCTTCTGGCTTCCATTGTTTCTGTTGAGAACTTAGCCATCAGTCTTATCGTTGTTCTTTTGACGGTAATTTTTTGTTTGGGAGGATGGTTTGGCTGCATTTAGATTTTCTTTTTGCCTGTATCTGGATCATCTGTGAGTCTCTTTCTTGTGTGTATTTCTTCTCTTGGCCCTGTCTCTTCATGTGCCTAGAAATTTTTGATTGAATGCTAGAGCTTGCATATGAAAAGTTGTAGCGGCTCTCAATGATGTTAACTTCCAGTCGGCAGTTAGAATAAAAGAACACCTTAATCCAATCAGGGATTATACTGATTTGAAGCTGGATTTCAAACCTAGTAAAGGCTTTTCTGGAGCTCTGGTGGCACAGTAATTAAGAGTTCAGCAGCTAACCAAAAGGTTAGCAGTTGGAATCCACCAGCTGCTTGTTGGAAATCGACTGGGGCAGTTCTACTCTGTCCTATAAGGTCACTGTGAGTTGAAATTGACTCAACGGCAGTGAGTAACTGGTAAAGGCTTTTCTGTATCCTGTTTACTCTTATTTTTAGGGTATGGTCCTATGAGTTCTAACTGAAAGTGTGAGCTGTTTACCAGGCCCCTTTGCTTTAGTGGACTATAAACTCAAATCTTTATTCATCCAGCACTGAGAGACCGTCATGAGCTGTTCAGTTTCTCAGTGACTTAGCAGCTACTTTTTGTTTTGCCTCTCTAACTCTTGGTCTTCTCTATCTACTTACAAAAACAGAAAAACAAAAAAAACCAAACCCATTGCCATCGAGTTGATTCCAACTCATAGCAACCCGTTAGGACAGAGTAGAACTGCCCCATTGGGTTTCCAGGATTTGGCTGGTGGATTCAAACTGCCGACCTTTTGGTTAACTGTTGAGCTCTTAACCACTTCGTCACCTGGGCTCTCTGCTTACTAACTGGCGAATATGTAGAGAAAAAAGTCAGCTCATTTTGTATGAATCACTTCTCTGCACTTCCTTTTCTTCCAGAATTTTGGCGTCTCAAGTCCTGGTTGCCTTGGTGTCCCTGAACTCCAATATTTGTCTCTCCAGTGAATCTGCCAGAAGCTTTGCTCATCTTTTCTCCTTCTTAACAGCCACTTTCTGCTCAGCTTCTTAGTCACCCCACCTCTACTCATTATGCCAACAAATGCCTCAGTGGGGAGTATGGAATGCCAGGCTTACCTCAGTGAGTTTTCCTTCTTTCAGAGACCTTGACCCTTCAAGCCCTGGCTGCCTTGGTAGCTCTTCAATGCTTCTGGACTTTATTTATGTTCTCTTGGTTCTTCTAGTTGTTCTCATGTGGTGGGGGGGGGGGTGGATTTTTCTGTTACGATCTAGTCTTCCATAGCTGGTAATAGAAACCAAACAGCCATTTTAAATACAGGACCTACTTGAAGTTCCAAAGTTGAGGTTTCAACTTCAAATTGATTATGACAACTAATAGTTTCCTACTTTTTTAAAAATAATGTTCTTGGTACTAGAAGGGCTATGATGGACTGTAGAATAACAGTGGCATGTAAGGTAGGTATTACGATTGTAACCCTCATTTTTACAGATGAGAAAACTGAGGAATGGGAGTCTAAATCACCAATAGTCATACAATTAGTAAATGATAGTTCTGGGACTGGAATCCATGTAACATGACTCTTCAGGACTCTCTATTCACAGAAGGTTAGCCCTTCAGACAAGTTTTTATTATGGAAAAGGTGATATGGCAATCTTTTTCTCTTTCACTCCCCAAAAGTTATAGCAAGAAATGAGAAATACGCAAAAAGATCTTCATACCATGTCCTCAGGAAGTCATAGAACCTTTCTTCTCACTTGTATCCCCTGCAGGCCCTGCACAGAGCTGGAAACTTACAGACTCACAATACAGATGCATTGATTTTCAGATGAGAGCCAGGATCTGAAGTTATATTTCACCACTTGTCCCTGCTGCTTTTCTTGTGTGACTGCAGGAAATTCAGCAACACATATGGCATTTGTGACAATGCAATTCAGGGGTGCTTAGTGCATTGGTGCATTGGTACAGGCCGTGGAGGCAGTTTGGGGCAGGTTCTAGCCCACACTCCACTTGCTAGGCTGCCATCCCTGGCATAGCATGGAGGAAGGGGCGAACCCCAGAGTCTCCCTAAGCCATCTCACAGGAGCAGTTACCATCTTTTCTAGCCACGGCAATGGGACAAGAATTTTGACTAAACGCAGCTATTGGCCATCACATGCCTCTGTTTATCTGGTGACACACTGTGTAGGAAATTTGCCACCTGATAATACTGGTCCAGAGAAGAGGTAAAGAAAATAGGACCGAAAAACACTGGGCATATCTGTTCTTCAGAAAGGGAAGCGTTAGGCTAGTTTTCTACTCCCAAATGTTCCCTTTGGTGTCAGATCAAATCTGTTTGTTTAATAGATTCCCAGAGACGGAACTCCAGTGAAGGCAGCAGCTGGGGCCTTTTCTGATACTCTACAATTTCATTTTCTCAGCTGTTTTCATAGCATGGAATGCCCCAGGGTTTCTCTCCTAAATAATTACACACTTTTACCCCATGCCAAGGAAATCTAAATTGGTTTGCAGAACAAATTCTGCATACTTACCCCACTGGTAATAATGTCTTTTTAGACAACAGACACGGAACAATTTGAGTTGTTTCTTTCTAGAAGCTGAGTGCTCCTGTTTCCACAACCAATAAACATGTGGCTCTATAAAAAGATTAGGCAAAGGCATCTCAGAAAGCAATAAAAATGATTTATTTTGTATTTAAATAGAGCTAAAACAATTTCATGGAGTAGTTTCAGGGCTTCTGTCTGATAAACAGCTTTCTACGAGTACTTTTGTTTATCTTGGGATCAACTCAACTGAAAATTCTGGGTATGGCCAAACAAAAAAATCGCCACATGCTTCACAGAGCTCCAGCAGACCTTTCAGATTAATTGGAAGAGCTTTTCTCAGTTAAGTTGCTCTGGGACTATTTTCTTAAAAACCTCATAGCATAGATCTCTTTTGGGGGCTGAGGATCAAAATGCAGCAGGTTGATGGTGCCTGTGAGGTCTGTTTATGATGATGCGTTATGAAGCTGCTTTGTTGATTTCCTCTCTTTCTGGAAAAATATAGTTTCCAAATTGGAGCCATTTGGCCCTAAATAAATCTGTTTTTCTTGGAATAATAAAGAAAAATATCCCATTGTTAAAATAAGGTATAGAGGGTAGAAAACACATTTCAGAAGATCCTCTTTACTTCCAGGTGGTAACCAAATAGGCTACTATTTTTAGAATACTGAGGCCTCTTGTGTGGATACAACAGTTGAGTGACTTCAGCTACTACAGAGTCTTAGGGAAGCTTGGTACTTTTTCCAACTGAGTTTAGGGGATTTTGCACCCAAATATTACTCTGGCCAGGAGTGGTTTGGGGAAGAGCAATATTACTGTAACAATTACTGGAATCCCTAGGTGGTGCCAATGGTTAACTCGCTTGACCACTAACTGAAAAGTTGGTGGTTCTAGTCCCCCCAGAGGTGCCTTGGATCTACTCCCAAAAATAAAAATCAGCCATAGAAAACCCGGTGGAGTACAGTTCTAGTCTGACACATACATGGAGTCGCTGTGAGTAGGAATCGACGTGATGGAAGGTGGTAACAATTGCTAACATTATTGACAGAGTTATGTGCGAGGCATAGTGCAAACAATTTTGTGTTATCCGTTCATTTTATCCTCCTAATAACCCTACCAGCTAGATATACGACTGTCCGCATTTTACATATGAGGAAACTGAGCTGGATCAAGGTGAAGTTGCTTTGAGCTGGATCAAGGTGAAGTTGCTTTTTCAAGACAGCAGTGCTGACATCTGAACCCAGCATATCTTCGTCATGCTCTTAAAATATAATGAAGTAGGGAAATGGTTCAGGGTAAGAGGAGGGTGTAAATTAATACGACCTTTTTGGAAAACAGTTTTGAAATACTTATCAGGAGCTTTTAAAAATTTCATACACTTTGACCAAGTAATTCCGCTTCTAAGTCTCTGGGGCATTGATCAGAGATTTGGACATGATTTTATACGTACAAGGATGTCCACTGCAACCTTGTCTATAAACGTTTATAATCCAGGTTGAAAACAATGAATCGTCCCTGATAGGCACATAATGTAGATTACGGCATAGTCACACTTAGAATGTTATGCATTATCAATCATTTTAAAAAAATGGGAAAATGCTCAGAATTTCTTTTTAAAAGATAAACCATATATAGTATGATCTTAACTACGTTTAAAATAACGCATACGCACAGAGAAATGGAAAGAAACAGAATATGTCAATAGTGGCTATTTCTGGGTAATGGGATTACGAACAATTTTTATTTCTTACTTTATGCTTTTCTGTATTTTCAAAATTTTCCACAATGGGTATGAATTACTTTTATAATCAGAAGAAAATATTATTAATTTTGCCTAAACCGAATAACAATAAAGTGGCCATAGCAATTTCCACTGTCAGCAAAACACCTTTTTTCCCTTGGGGTTAACATTTTTTCTTTATTTATTTTGCCCTTATGTCAAAAAAAAAAAAAAAAAAAAAACCCAAAAACCAAACCCAGTGCCATCGCGCTGATTCCGACTCATAGCGACCCCGTAGGACAGAGTAGAACGGCCCCATAGAGCTTCCAAGGAGCGCCTGGCAGATTCGAACTGCAGACCCTTCGGTTAGCAGCTGTAGCACTTAACCGCTACGTCACCAGGGTTTCCCGCCCATACGTAGACTTTCTTTTTTCTTTGTGACTTCTAAGATATCACTGTAGAAGAAATCGCCATCTCAGGCAGATATCTTTGGGGCAGAGTGAAGCCCGGTGTTTATTCTGAACTCTAAGTGCTGACGTTGGAGACTGTGCTCCTTTGCCACATTTTAAAACCCTGGGCCTTCTCAGTAGATGGTAAAAAGACACTTAAAGGCATGGCTTGGGGTGGGAGTGTAATTAAAGTGTCTCAGGATTGGAGAACAAGGTCAGAAAATATCCTCTGAAATTGATGCTAATCAAATTAATAGAAGACAGCATCTACAAAGTAAAAGTACCTTAAGACAAAATCTGTGAATACATTTTTGTATTTATTCAACAAATATTTATAGACCATCTTGCATGTTAAAGATTCTGTGTCAGACGCCTTAGGGAAGATTGATATAAATCTGATACAATGAGCCCACATTGCTGCCTGAGTTTTTATTAAGACGACAGCGGATCCCCAATCAAGAGAGCAGAGACTCTCTCAATTTAGTTAGGAGGCAGCAGGAGGATCTTTCAAATCTGCTCGAGATTAGTAGGTTTATCCTTAAGGCTAGTGCATAATGAACGTAAGAAAAGCTTAAATCACATCTCCAGTAGAATTGCCTGTGTTCCATCCACACTAGACCCCAGGTATAAGTGGGAAAGGGCAAGGAGGAATACAGAAATCCATTAGCAGTCTTGGTGGTACAATGGTTAAGTGCTTGGCTGCTGGATTATACCACCAAGGACTTTCTTTGTAGGTAACAGAGAGTTTGATGACCTGTTGCTTGTGCTTTTGGGAGCTAACTATGGAGAGGGGAGAATCTGGATGTTTACAGGGATGAGAGCACACAGGTGAAGAAAACTCTGAGGTATTAAGTCTAATCGATTGGGAAAATGATGCTATGTACTGGTTTAGGCAAAAAAAGGAAGAAAGAAGCAGTGTATAGACACGGCTGGTTGTCTACCCAACAGCCATGTCCTGGTTCTTCACAGAACCCTAATTTTGTCAAATGTCTACCCATCCATAGTCCCTGAGGAGGGTCCTAATTGGTGTAAATCAATCAGCTCAAGGTATCCCCTGTTGGCTGTTATTGGTGCAAGGGTAGACATGGCATGTACATTGACCCAATCAGACTGAATGCATATTTCATGTCTGAGAATGTACCTATTATGCTACATATTATGGAAGCACACAGCCAAGTAGGGTAATTAAACCCCCAGCTTTATGGCTGAAGGACCAATAAGGGAAGCTCCAGGCAACTGGAATGTACCAGGAAGACCATGGAAAGAGAAGTGCTCAGGAAAGCAACTCCGTAGAGTTGTTTATGAACTCCTTGGCTTGGCTCTGATCTGTGCACGTGTAGATGTGGCCCTAAACAGAGTACCAGAGACTATGAGAACTGAACTATGGAATAGATCATTGCCCAGGTCCCACACTGGATACTGGGTGGTATACACATGGGACAGATCTGAATAGCACTGCAAAGCATTTGAAAACTGAACAGACATTAGAACTCTAACAACTTAAGGCTGGTCAGAACTTGTATCCTGAACCCAACCAGGTAAATTGCTTGCTAAAACAAAAATATCAACATTCTTCATAGGATTTAAACAAGATCCCAAGTTTTATAACATAATTTTCAGAGTTCAAGATACAATCCAAAATTACTCAGCATACAAAAAAACAGGAAAACTTCAACTCACACACAAAAAAGTAATTAACAGATTCCAACATCAAAATAACATGTATTTCTGAATCATGACTTTAAAGCAGTATTATGGAAATGCTCCAAGAATTAAGGGCAAACAGACTTGAAATGAATGGAAAGATAGAAAGTCTCAACAGGGTGATAGAAAGTATAAAAGAACTAAATTAAAATTTTAGAACTAAAAAATACAATTACCAAAATAAAACTCTCCTAGATGGATTGAATAGCAGAATGGAGATGATAGAACAAAGAGTCAGCAATCTTGAGAACAGGTCAATAGAAATTACCTAATATGAACAGAGAGAAAAATGATGGGTTGGGGGGAGAGGACAAAGCCTCTCCCTGTCCTGTGGGAGAATAACGAAGCGTCTAACATTTGCATCATCAGAGTCCCAGAAGGATAGTAAGAGTAAAGTTCAGAAAAAATACTTGAAGGAGTAATGACTGAAAACTCCCCAAATCTTGGAAAACGAGCAACAGAGATACTGGATAAGAACGAGGTAATTAAAACGCCGTGGAAGACCACCAAGAATGGGAAAGTTTTGAGACATATGTATGCCCGATACTGCCCCTCACTTATTGTGTGACCTTGTGGAATTTACGTTACCTTTCTGATTCATATTTCCTCATCTGTAAAATGGATAGAAAATAATCTACCAAAAATAAAGCTGTCATGAGGATTGAATGAGAAAATCTGAATAAAACACTTAGCAAAATTCCTGATTCACAGTAAATGCTCAATAAATAATAATAATTAAAAAAAAAAGGCAGAGGAGGATGGTCAGCAAAGATGCCAAGGATGGTGGGGACTGAAAAGAGACCCCAGGGTTTGGCAAAGTGGAGATGACCACCTGAGATCCTTGGTAGAGTGGCCATGGCAGGAGCCAGGCTATTGTGAACAGAGGAATAAATGATTGCACAGGAAGGGGAGGAAGACAGTGTAAACATTTTTTAACAAAGTTTGGTGGTGAAAGGGAGATGGGAGAGAAGATAATCACCTGAGAACTTGGTGGAATATTCTTTTTTTTTTTTTTATGATGGGAATTTGATCATTTTTTTTAAGCTCAAAGGAAGGAACCAGTGGAGGGAAGAGATTGATGGTGCAGAAGAGCAGTGGGATGGGCGATGGCATACGGCCTGGAGAGGACAGAGGGGCTGGATCAAGCCCAGGTTTCTTCCTGGGATGTTCTTGCTAATGCACCAGCTTAACAGAAATAAAAAGCCTAACTATTACAAAGGAGCACACAAGATTATCACGATTTGCAGGTGATATGATTGCCATTCTAGAACAGGGTTTCTCACCTTTTTCACTTCATGGAACGTGAAGGAAATGTAATATTTGTAAACCGCAGGGAATTTGGACACTATCTTCTGTGACTTGATGAAAATTTATTAAACTTTTTATTGTATAGTTATAACAAAAACAACATGTAAAATACACAGAAGATATTAAATTCACATAAAACTTCCAAGTAAAATGTTCTAAAGTTATTGAACTAGAAACTTGAGTTTATGTGGACATAACTTTACTATAAGATTATTTGCCTAAAAGTGCTATAGACATTTCTTGATATCAGCTCTAATGATGGTCTCCTGCTAACCACCATGAATGAGAAACTGTTAAATTGGTGATTTAAAATACTGAACTTTTAAATAATCTTTAAAAATTTACAATAGTTGGCAGGAGACTCTAACAGCTCTTTCATTTCTTTCACAGACAACTGTTATAGTAAGGTTTGTTGTAGAAATGTAAACAGATTATTGAAAGCAAGAGAACTTTTCCATATCACGTATTTCAAAATAGTGATGAAGCGCTAATGTGAAGAAGTGTATGCACTGTGGATTGGAGCAGCGCTCCTGCAGGTGGCTTGGATGGCATTGCGTCTGTCAGCCACAAACAAGTGGCAGTCATAGAGAGGAGATACTCAAGTCTTGGTTGTTGAATTAGATTGAATTAAAAGGGCTTGTATCTCCAGCCTCCAGTGTAACTTGCTTGGGATTAATGCAATCCAGAGAAATAATTCTACTTCTAATGGGCTTCTGTGAGTATCTTACTCAGAAAGGAATTTAATAAGAGAAATCATTCTCCCTCCTTACCAAAGTCTGGGGGCTCACCTGTATGCTATCATAGCTCCCTATACACGTCATTTTGTATCATAAATCACTTCTGCAATTATTTTGTCCGTGTCTGTTCCGCACCCCACCGCACCTTAGCTCTCATTCCATGAAGGCAGGGATTAACACCTCAAGCTCTCCACTATATGCCTTATACCCACCACAGTTTCAGGTTTGCAGAAAACACTCATAAACATTTGTTCCGTGAATGAAGTTCAACAGTTAAGAGCCACTGAAAAGAGATAAACAGAGGATTAAATTAATTATACAGCAGGGTAAATTGCAGTGATAACAAATAAGTCTAGAGTCAGCTGTTAGGTGCTGTCGAGTCGGCTCCGACTCATAGCGACCCTATGCACAACAGAACGAAACACTGCCTGGCCCTGTGCCATCCTTACAATCGTTATGCTTGAGCCCATTGTTGCAGCCACTGTGTCAACCCACCTCGTTGAGGGTCTTCCTCTTTTCTGCTGACCCTGTACTCTGCCAAGCATGATGTCCTTCTCCAGAGACTGATCCCTCCTGACGACATGTCCAAAGTATGTAAGACGCAGTCTCGCCATCCTTGCTTCTAAGGAGCACTCTGGCTGCACTTCTTCCAAGACAGATTTGTTCGTTCTTTTGGCAGTCCGTGGTATATTCAATATTCTTTGCCAACACCGCAATTCAAAGGCGTCAACTCTTCTTCGGTCTTCCTTATTCATTGCCCAGCTTTCACATGCATATGATGCGATTGAAAATACCATGGCTTGGGTCAGGTGCACCTCAGTCTTCAGGGTGACATCTTTGCTCTTCAACACTTTGAAGAGGTCCTTTGCAGCAGATTTGCCCAGTGCAATGCGTCTTTTGATTTCTTGACTGCTGCTTCCTTGGCTGTTGATTGTGGATCCAAGTAAAATGAAATCCTTGACAACTTCAATCTTTTCTCCGTTTTTCATGATGTTGCTCATTGGTCCAGTTGTGAGGATTTTTGTTTTCTTTATGTTGAGGTGTAATCCATACTGAAGGCTGTGGTCTTTGATCTTCATTAGTAAGTGCTTCAAGACCGCTTCACTTTCAGCAAGCAAGGTTGTGTCATCTGCATAACGCAGGTTGTTAATGAGTCTTCCTCTAGTCCTGATGCCCCGTTCTTCATATAGTCCAGCTTCTCGTATTATTTGTTCAGCACACAGATTAAATAGGTATGGTGAAAGAATACAACCCTGACGCACGCCTTTCCTGACTTTAAACCAATCAGTATCCCCTTGTTCTGTCCGAACAACTGCCTCTTGATCTATGTAAAGTTTCCTCATGAGCACAATTAAGTGTTTTGGAATTCCCATTCTTCGCAGTGTTATCCATAGTTTGTTATGATCCACACAGTCAAATGCCTTTGCATAATCAATAAAACACAGGTAAACATCCTTCTGGTATTCTCTGCTTTCACCCAGGATCCATCTGACAACAGCAATGATATCCCTGGTTCCATGTCCTCTTCTGAAACCAGCCTGAATTTCTGGCAGTTCCCTGTTGATATACTGCTGCAGCCATTTTTGAATGATCTTCAGCAGAATTTTGCTTGCATGTGATATTAATGATATTCTATAATTTCCACATTCGGTTGGATCACCTTTCTTGGGAATAGGCATAAATATGGATCTCTTCCAATCAGTTGGCCAGGAAGCTGTCTTCCATATTTCTTGGCATAGATGAGTGAGCACCTCCAGCGCTGCATCTGTTTGTTGACACATCTCGATATTCCATCAATTCCTGGAGCCTTGTTTTTCGCCAATGCCTTCAGAGCAGCTTGGACTTCTTCGTTCAGTACCATTGGTTCCTGATCATATGCCACGTCTTGAAATGGTTGATTATCAACTAATTCTTTTTGGTATAATGACTCTGTGCATTCCTTCCATCTTCTTTTGATGCTTCCTGCATCATTTAATATTTCCCCCATGGAACCCTTCACTATTGCAACTCGAGGCTTGAATTTTTTATTCAGTTCTTTCAGCTTGAGAAACCCCAAGCGTGTTCTTCCCTTTTAGTTTTCCATCTCCAGCTCTTTGCACGTGTCATTATAATACTTTATTTTGTCTTCTCGAGAGGCCCTTTGAAATCTTCTGTTCAGTTCTTTTACTTCATCAGTTCTTCCTTTTGCTTTGGCTGCTCGAGGCTCAAGAGCAAGTTTCAGAGTCTCCTCCAACATCCATCTTGGTCTTTTCTTTCTTTCCTCTCTTTTCAATGACCTCTTGCTTTCTTCATATATGATGACCTTGATGTCATTCCACAACTCACCCGGTCTTTGGTCACCAGTGTTCAATAAGTCAAATCTATTCTTCAGATGGTCTCTAAATTCAGGTGGGGTATACCCAAGGTCATATTTTGGCTCAGCTGAGCAACAGAAAATGAGAAAATTGTAGTAACACCTTAAACTATAGTCTACCTTAATCAAGGCAATCTTTGACTTTTCTTTCTCCCTCATTTGTAACTTCTCAAATTCTTTCATTCTCTTTTCTTCCTCCTCCTTGTTTGTGTATGGGGGTGGGACTGCCAGGCGCCCCTCATTTCCATTCCCATCTTGTTACATAAGGAGTCCTGGTGGTGCAGTGGTTAAAACCCTTGACAGCTAACAGAAAGGTCAGGTAGGTGACCACGTGCAAGTAGCCACACCAGGCTTTCCTTGACTGCTAAGGAGTCAGTAGCTTAAAGAACACCAGGAACCCCAGTTTACGGCACACCGTGCACCTCAGCACTCCCATTGGAAAGCTCCAATCTAGAAAGCCTAAGGGGAGCATATGAGAAAGTACTGGCACTAACAAAAAAGTGAAGAGAAAAGACTTAATATATGAAAGACACACACATAAATACAAATATCTGGAAATTACTGGCTTTTCTATCTAATAACTAGAACTAGTGAGGAAGTGTAATGGAAAAATCATTGCCTTTCCAATAGCAACAAAAGAGATGAAAGACTCAGGAAAAAACAAGATACGTGGAAGATTTATATAAATAAATGACAAGATTTTACTACAAAATATGAAAGAGGACTTCAATAAATGGAGCTATCCCATGTTCCTAGATATTATAAAGACGTCAATTCCTACCGAATTAGTTGATAGTTATAATAGAACTCCAATCAAAATCCCCATGGAGTTATTTTTGGAATATGACAAACTCATTCTAAAGTGCATCTGGAGGACAAACAGACAATAATAACAGATACATTTTGTGAAAATAAAATAATAGGCAGGAGAGAGGGATTTCCTTTCAAGGAAAGCAAAATGCAACAGGAAACAACAATAACATCACCAGTTTGTTTCTCCTGCTAGAACAGGTCAGTGGGACAGAACAGACAGGCCATAAACAGCCTGTGGGATGTGTGATATGATGATGATAAAGACGGCATCACAGAGCAGGAAGGAAGGGAAGGTTCTTCAGTAAAAGGTGCTGGATACCGGTGAGGAGCGGGGGCTGGAAGGAGTGGAGTCAAACTGTTCTCCTGAGTGTGTGTCTCTGTGTATAGGGCCTTCAACTAGAAGTCTAACTTCTCTCCCAAGTCCTCACTTTCTCCTCAGTAGCTTACCCTTGATTCTGATTTGTGGTGACCTCATTTGTGACAGAGTAGCACTGTGCTTCATAGGGTTTTTGGTGGCTGATTTTTTGGAAGTAGATTGTCATGCCTTTCTTCTGAGACATGTCTGGGTGGACTTGAACCTCCAGCCTTCGGTTAGCAGCTGCGCGTTAACTGTTTGCACCACCCAGGGACTCGTTTGGCAGATTGTTGTTAGTTGCTGTCCGGTCCGCTCAGATTCACAACACATGCCAGTATACGAAGAATGACTTTTATAAATGTTAAACTGTTAGAAAGGAAAACCGGAAAGCAACATTAATTTCTGGATCAGCAAAGACTCTATAAGATTAAAAGAAAAGGCTGTGATCCCAAAAGCAAACATGCAAAGAGCTAATAAGATTTTAACATAATGGCTGCATATAAAAAAGTAAGAATGAAAAGGCAGTTATGAAGCTAGAAAATTACTCCCAGTAAATGTTACAAATAATTTCTATGCCAAATTTGTGAAGAACATAGACAAAATGATAAAGAAAATGGATACCTCAACAGATGGAAGGGAAAAGGATGTAAAAGGTCAGCTCACACAAAGGAAGTTACAAATACCGACAAATATACCAAAAAAAGTCATAGACACTAGTGACCAAAGAGATGCAGTTAAAATGAAATACCATTCTTTATCTATCCAGCTGGGAAAAAAAAAATAAAGTGAGAATAATTAGTCCTGGGGAGAGTCTGCCGGTAGGAACGTAAATTAGCACAAATATTCCGGAAAAAAATTGGCAAAACTTATCAAGAATCTTAAAAATGCTCATACCTTTTGACTCCAGCAAATCCTGGAGTCTACCCTAAGGAATATGCAGAAATTAAAAATAAAGAAGTATGTTCCGAGGTATTTATAATAACAAAATAAATGGAAAAACACATATATCCAGTATTAGTAAAGGTTAAAAAAAAAAAAACCCCACCGCTGTAGAGTCAATTACAGGCTCATAGTGACGCTGTAGGACAGAGTAGAACCACCCCATAGTTTCCAAGGAACCCCTGGTGGATTCGAACTGCTGGCCTTTTGGTTAGCAGCCTTGGCTCTCAACCACTACGCCAACAGGGTTTCTTAGGAAAGGTTAAGTATGCATATAACGGAAATATTATGCAGTTGTTAAACTTACAGAGAGTGCTTTTCTCCCCCTAAATTTTATTTATTTCATTGTTGTTATTGAGAATATACACAACAAAACATGCACCAATTCAACCATTTCTACATTAAAAAAAAAGTTATAACCTTTTCTTTAAAAAAAAAAAAAAATTTATGGCAACTTGTAAGCAAAGGAGCCCTGGTAACACAGTGGTTAAGCGTTCTGCTGCTAAGAGAAATGTCAGTGGTTCTAACTCACCAGCTGCTCCGTGGGAGAAAGATGTGGTCGTCTGCTTCCATAAAGATCATAGCCTTGGAAACCCTATGGGGCAGTTCTGCTCTATCCTGTAGGGTTGATACGAGTCAGAATCTACTCAACAGCAATGGGATGGATGAGTAAACTTAAAATTTAGCAAGGCTGCATAAATAAGAAGTTGGTGAGCAAAGGACAGGACAACAAGAGTAGGCACAAACTAAGTCCTGGAAAGAATGTGGAGGAAATTGAGAACAATTGCTGGCGTCCTGAATACTGGCTATGGGGTGGGCCACAAATCAGACTCCACCCAAATCCCCAAAGGAAAGGTGTTTTAAGCCACCAGAGTGAGAGTTTGCTGGGGAGCGGGCATGACACAAATGGCAGGACGGCCAGCGTGATTGAAGGCCCATGTGAAGTTTGGCAAGGTGATTTTGTAATGGATCCACTTGTCAGATATCTGTGATTTTCTCCAGGAATTTTCAGCAGCCTGAGAATGGTGAGCAACCGCAGAGGCTGAGAAAATGGGTGCCAGGTAAATTCAAGTTTGGAGAATGACACAGCACAGGTTACTGTGCCCTAGGCTTTGTACTGGGTAGTAGGAATGTAGAGATGAAAACCAAATAGTCCATTCTCTGTTAGTGGGACTGTGATAATTCTTTATGCTCAGATTAGCACTTTACAGATTAGCTAAATGTTTTTACTTTCACTGTCTCATTTCATCCCCATAAAAATATCAGTGAGATTGATAGTGTTTTTTCCCTTTTCCAGATGAGCAATCTGGAGTGAAATAACTTGCCTACAGTACACAGCTGTTTCCCGGGGGCCTGAAACCCTGTTATCGACTCTAAAAGTGTCATATTTTCACTGTCCCTCCACAGGCCAAAAAGAATCTTGAATGGTAAGAAATCATGCAGCCTGGGAGTCAGTGTGGAAGAAGAGAGGGTTATTCTGTCTTTTGCCTTGGGGCGTGTGTGTTGGTGGTTACAGGCTGCGTGTGAGAACACAGTCCTGCCTCCTGTGCCACCCAGCTCAGTGAACCCCTGCCAGCCTCGGGTAGAAATCCGTCCTCTAAGCGGTTACTCTGATGAGGCTCAGCTCAACTAGAGATATCTTTTAATTTCACACTTAGTCAGTTAAGGAAGAGGAATTGGAGAAAGGTGGACAAGAGAAAATGAGGGAGAAATTTTGAAGGAAAGTATATACAGAGAGATAATCCATGGGGAGGGAGACAGAAACTAACCCCTGAGGGTAGGGGAAGAGAATGAAAGGGGAAAAAGAGAAAAGAAACATGACAAGAGAAAGAGTCAAAAGAGGAGTAATGGGAAGGAACATGAGGAAAGGAAAATACGACGCAAGGAAGAGGGCAAGAGGCGCTTCTAAGGTCTGTGCTAGCTTTATTAACATCGTCTGATTAAAGACAATTAGAGGGGTTATATGGGCATGGCAATTAAATGCAACATGGCTTCCTGGCCTGGATTCTATCCTATCAAAAAAAAAAAAAAAGATTACTGTATCAATGAAGTATACAAAATCAAGTGGGCAACACCTGCCCAAAAGCAAAAACCAGAAGGCAAGGAGGGACAGAAAAACCAGACGAATGCACACGGGGAACCCGGAGTGTAAAGGGAAAGGGGGAGAGTGCTGACACATTGTGGGGATTGCAACCAATGTTACAAAACAATTTGTGTATAAATTTTTGAATGAGAAACTAATTTGCACTGTAAAACTTTACCTAGAGCACAATAAAAAAATTTTTTTAAATTACTATAAAGGACAGTACTGAGACAATTGACAAAATTGGAAAAAAGTATTATATCAATGTTAAATTTCCTGAATTTTAAAATTGTACCATGGATAAGTACAAGGATGTCTTTGTTCTTGGGAAATACACACTGAAACATTTAGGGGATAAGAAGTATGAAGTGTGCAGCCGACTCCGACTCTCGAGTGATTCCAGGATTTGTATCAGTATTCACACCTACAGCTCCGTGTATCTGTATCTACGCCTGACATGTAGATACATAGAGAGAGAGAATGAAAAAGCGCACATGATGAACCTGGGTAAAAGGTATATGGAAATTTTTTGTATAATTCTTGCAACTTTTCTTTAAATTTGAAATTATTTTAAAATAAAAATCAAAACATGTTTTCCTGTTAGCCTGGATTATCACCACCCTTAGAAGTTTACTATAGACTATAAAGTACTGTTTGTGGCTCTTCTTTATGGCTTACGTTGAAGTTCTTTCTGTCTGGAAGCAGAGAGCCACACTAGTGGCTAAAAACCACTTGCCGTTGAGTCAGTTCCAATGCGTGATGACCTCGTTGTGTCAGAGTAGAACTGTGCTCCATAGGGTTTTCTTTTTTAAGAGTTTATTTTATTTTGTTGAGAATGTGCGCAGCAAAGACGTGTATCAATTCAGGTTTCTCCATGCATAAATCAGTGACATTGATTACATTCTTCAAGTTGTGCAACCATTCTCACCCTCCCTGCCTGAGTCGTTCCTCCCGCATTAACATATACTCACTGCCCCCTAAGTTTCCGATCTAATCTTTCCAGTTGCTGTTATCAATTTGATCCCATATAGATAGATCTTAAAACAGTATAATGTTCAAGAAGGACTTTTTTTTTTACTAGTTAAGCTAAATTATTGTTTGGTTTTAAAATGGCTTTAGTGAATGTTTTTGGTTTAAAGTTTAAAGGATATCTTAGGGTGATAGTTCTGGGGGTTCATCTGGCCTCCACAGCCCCAGGAAACCTGGAGTCTGTGAGAATTTGAAATTCTTTTCTGCATTTCCCCCTTTTGATCAGGATTATTCTATAAAATCTTTGATCAGAATGTTCAGTAATGGCAGCTGGGCACCATCCAATTCTTCTGGTCTCATGGCAGAGGAGGCAATTAGCCACACATTCCATATCCTCCTATTCCTGCTTCTCCTTCTTCCTCTGTTGCTGCAGGTGAATAGAGACCAATTGTTGTACCTTGGATGGTCCAAAGAGTTTTCAATGGCTTGTTTTGTGAAGTACATTGCGATACCTTTCCTCTGAAGTGTTTCTGGTTAGACTCAAACGTCCAGCCTTTTGGCAGCAGCTGAGCATGTTAACCGTTTGCACCACCCAGAGACTCTACGAGGCAATTATTCCCAGAGGGATGACCAACAGCATCACCCCTGTGCTGGAAGTGCCTCAGCCCTGGGGTAAGTATTTGAAATCCTAAGAAGTCCTGCATTCATGAGGATGACTACTATCCCAGTTTTGAAAAGATTTTTATATTAAATATTTCAGTGTGGGTGTATGCTGATGTGGGCAAGGGTTCTCTGACTGCAGGTCCACCATTGCTGAGCCCACAGCAGCTCCATGGCTCCGTATCTTTCTACACACTGATGTGCTTGACCCTAGGACTGGAAGTCTTATGCAAATACTGCTTTCCTACTCTCTTGGGATTTTAGGGTTCCCTCTGCAGGACCTCCACTTATGCACCACATCGTTTTGGTTGCATGCTCCTAGAGACCAAGGAGCGTGTCTGTCTTGCATGCTAGTTAGAGTTCCGTCACAGTCCTGAGTTTTGCCCATCAGTCCTGCAACCTGTGAATAAGAAAAATGACTGAGCAGGTGAGGTTCAGAAAGGGGGGGACAATGATCACCCCACAGTCAGGCACAAAGCCTGGGAGCTGCTTGAACCAAATGCACAGGGGAATATAGACTATGCCAGTCCAAACACACAAAGCTCACAGAGTCTGAATTTTCCTGACATGGCCACCGCTGACCTACTACCCTCCAAAGATATTTTATTTGCTTACTAAAGAATCAGTACAAAATAGCTTGTGTAACAATATCAGTACAAAATGGCTTGTGAACAATATCCCAGCATACTTCTGACAAGCCCTTGAAATGAGATTGGAAAGCATTAAACAGGACTGGATTGTCAATAAATGATATGTACGAACGTCAGCATAAAAAGTTTTATGTCTGTCTGGATTATTTAATCTCCACCCGTTCAGATGCACATATTCCCTGCCCTGGTGTTAATAAGCACTGACAGGTGAAGTGAACCGAGCTGTTTCCATATCCCTTGGAATGGAAATGAAATGGAGGGTGACAAGGGAGCACAAGCAATAGAAACGGGGAGAAGCCGCTCATCATAATAGCTGCTAATTAAAAATGCACAATAATATGGCCCAGCAGTGAATTTGTATTGCCCATCTCTGGATGATAAAAGTGTTCGTTATCAGATTGGGCTTTAGCTCTGACGGCACGAACAGCCCAGCTGCGGAGGCTGGCTCTGTAAATGTTTTTGAGGCTGGGTGTTCCCTGAATTTTCATATTTTTGGCACTCTTAAGAATATAGATGTTCTATATTGTAAGAAGAGCCCTGGTGGTGCAGTGGTTAAGAGCTACGGCTGCTAACCAAAAGGTCAGCAGTTCAAATCCACCAGCTGCTCCTTGGGAACCCTACTGGGCAGTTTTACTCTGTCCTAAAGTGTTGTTATGAGTCAGAATTGATGCATATATATATCATATGGATATATTGCAAGAAGGAACCCTGGTGGTGCAGTGGTTAAAGTGCTTGGCTGCTAACCCAAATGTCAGTGGTTCGAACCCACCAGCCACTCCACAGCAAGAACACACAACAACGACGTGTTGCAAAAGACCTTAAGGGACCATCAAGTTCGACCTTCTCGTTCTACAAAGCAGGAAGTACAGCCCAAAAGGAGGGCAACTTGCTTAAAGGCAAAGTAATGGTTTATGTCAGTGTCTAGACCAGAAGTCCCACCTGCTCAGCCAGGCCTTCCCTAGTAAAGCACCTTGTTGCCTGTTACCTCCTCTACACAGGTGAGAAGTCAGGCATTTCCACACAGTGCAGACAAGCACATGATTTAGTCGAGCGCACGCCCATATTGTGAAGGACAGTACTGCATTGCTCTCAGGCACCTAAGCCCCAGGGCAGACATGCACACCCATGTTGTATTATTTCTGGAGGGTGGGATAACATGTAATTTTAATACTTTTTGTACCTTCCTTAAAAAAAAAAATCAGTAGTTATGTGTTTTTCCTATAGTGAGTCTGTACTGCTTTTGTGCTTTAAAAATAAGAAAGAAAAAAAATAAGATAAAACATTTGAAAAGGATTTGGAGCCTAGGACATGATCATGGGAATAGCTGGTGCTGTTTGGGATCAAAAAATTTAAGACCAGGTTGTTGACTGGGTTGGCCATGTATGTGCTGAAGTCACTCATGATGGTGAGAGACGGGTCAGAGAAAGCCGTGAACCAAGTGCCAATATTTCCAATAAATGGGCAAGGGTGGGAGGGGTGTAGGGAAATCGAGAAGGTTAGTGAGTGATTAGTTAGATGGCATGGACTTGAGCAAAAAGCAGAGTGCTATGTTCTCAAAGCAGCAATGGGGCACTGAAAGGGAGAGAGCACGTGGTGAGAGAGAGAGCTTCACCAAGGCATGGAGATTGAGTGGGTATTTTGTGAGGAGGTTGAAGGTATAGGGAAGGTTTCGTTATTCATTTCTCTTCTTTTATTTAATTTTTTTGTGAAATACAGCACACATAGAAAAAAGTATATCAAAACCTAAATATAGAGTATAACAAATAATTTTAAAGGAAATAGCCATGTAACTGCCAACTTGGTGAAGAAACAGATCATTGCCAGTGCTACAGAACACTACAGAGCACCCCATGTATGTCCCCTTATTATTACAGCCCCTCCCGCAACCCTGGAAACCCTGGTGGCATAGTGGTTAAATGCTACAGTTGCTAACCAAAAGGTCAGCAGTTCGAATCCACCAGGTGCTCCTTGGAAACTCTATGGGGCAGCTCTACCCTGTCCTTTAGGGTTGCTATGAGTCAGAATCGACTTGATAGCAATGGGGTTTGGTTTTCCTCAACCCTGGAATTAACCACTACCCTGACTTTTAGGGCAATCACTTCATTTATTTTCTTTTCTTTTTAAATTTATAGTTGTTGAGTATTGTTTTCATTCCACTTTTCCTCTCAAATAGCTGGGATACTATGCATTATTTCAGTTATGACAACCTGCATCCTGAATACAAAATCTAGTGTTACCTTCCCCAAGGATAATGAAAAGTTTTTAGAATACTTGAATTCCAGGCACTGTTTTCCTGCCCTATATTCTATTATTGTCGTGTATTTTAATTACATATTTAAAACCCAAAAACGCTGCTGTTATTGTTTTGTACTGTCAGCATTCATTTAGCTTTACACACACATTTATTACTTCCTTTGCTCTTCTTTCATTCGTGTAGTTCAGACCTTTTATTTGTAATTATTCTCCTACTGTGCAAAGCATATTCTTTAGAATTTCTATTCATATGAGTCTGATGGTGGCAACATCTCTCAGTTTTTGTTAGTTTGAAAATATCTTTATTTCACCTCCTTTCTTGGAGAATGTATTTGTTGGGTATAAAATTTTAGTTGGCAGCGATCTTGTAGCACAGTGGAGACGTCAACCCGTTGTCTTCTGTTGAGAGATTATCTGTACGTTTAACTGATTCTCCTTTGAAGTCAATCTGTCTCCCCTACTCTGTGCTTTTAAGATTTCATCTTTGTCTCCAGTTTTCTGCACTAACACTGTATGTCTAACATTTTAACTAACTAAATTGCCTGGGGATTGTAGTGATTCTAAAATCTGTGGATTGGTATCTTTCACCAATTCTGGAAAATTCTCAGCCATCATCTTTTCAACTTATTATCTCTTCTCCATTATATTGTCTTCTTCTCACACCAATTAAATGTATGTTAGAACTTCTTTTTCCTCTGATTATCACCTTTTGTGTTTTTAATTTTTTTTTTCTATGCTGCCTTGTGGATGTGTTTTTCTGGAATATGGAACCCATATTTCAGTTCACTAATTCTCTCTTCAGCTTTGTCTGAACTTATTCACTCAATTTTTAATTATTATATTTTTCTTTCATAGAAGTTCTATTTGGTTCTTTTTCAAATACGTTATGTTGCTTTTTATGATTTTTTTTCCACGGAAACATCTTCAAGCTTGTCTTTTATATCTTTAAGCATAATAAACATAATTGTTTTACAGTATATATCTGATAATTTCAATATCTGAAGTCCTGAATGTGAACTTTTGTTTAGTCTGTTGCTTATTTCTGCAGAGTTGTTAGCTAAGATTGCATGCTGGCCATTGTAGTAAAAGAAAAAAAAAAAAATCTGAAATAACAATTCAAAGCCCAGGATGAATGTACATTTCTCCAGAGAGAAGTTTTTTGCTTCTGCTTGGTATCTGGGGTCGCTAACAATCTAAGACAATCTTAAATCAAATTTAAGATTAAGGGTCTCAGGATAAAACAGGTTAGCTTCACTCTGACTCATTTCTTCACTTGGTCTTGTTTTATAACCCCTATCCCCACTTGGTGGAAATATCTGTTCTTCAGGCAAAGGGTGAATATTGTAACTACTTGTGAGTCTGACCCTATCAGTTCTTTTGAATCACCTTTTGGAAATGAAATTTTCAAAGTCTCATTTTGCAAATTAGAGTTTCCCACTTAGTTCCTCCTGACAGTTCAGTGCACAGCATTATGTTGGGTCTTAATAGTGTGTAAAGTCGTTGGTAGACCTTTGCTTTTACCTGGTTTGTGTTGCTCCAATGACTTGGGAAGTTCACCTCTCCTGGTCTCTGCTTTTGACATGCTCTTTCCCCCCATAATGCTTTATTATTTCCCCATTAACATATTTACCAAATGTATGATCAGTCTGGATATAATATATTTTATGGTCAGTTAGTTATATGGCCAGTTATAAGCCTGTTTATGGTGACCACAGTGGACCTCAAGAAACAAGAAGCTAGTGTGAGAAGAGAAGATCTATTTTGCATCTTTCTCTGAGATTAGCCAGAGAAAACCTTTTTTTTTTTTTTTGCATTTTCATTCTGTTCACACCACAGACCACACACTGCTCATTGTCATTGGTTCCTCACCAAGCAAGGATCAGTTGCCATCAAGTCAATTCAAACTCATGGTGACCCCCTGTATGTCAGAGTAGAACTTCATAGGGTTTTCAGTGGTTATGACCTTTTGGAAGCAAATTGCCAGGGCTTTCTTCCAAGCAGCCTTTAGGTGAGTTCAAACCATCAATAGTTCGGTTAGTAGTCAAGCACTTAAATGTTTGCACTACCTGGGGATCCCTCCCTAGGATTACAACCATTGAAAACCCATGCAGCAAAGTTCTGCTCTGAAACACTTGGGGGTTGCCATAAGTTGGAATTAACTAGATGGCAACAGGTAAGGAAAAAAAAAAGCTACCCAAATATAGCAGCATAAGCACCATAGATGTTTATTTCTTTCTTATGCAAATATCTGAGTAGATGGTCAGGGTTGATATGGTGGCTTGACAGTGACAGGGACAGTGGTAGCCCACCCTCAAGATACTCCAATAATTCCCACCTCCTAGTACTCACACCCCGTGTAGTTCCCTCCTACACCATAGCAACGTAAATGAGGACAAGTGTTTTTATTTACATACACACCAAGAAACTGAGACTCAAACAAGTTAAGTGACTTGGTTAATAAAACGGGAAAAAAGGGAAAGAGCTGACCCCAAAGCCTTTGCTTACCCTCTCATGATGCTGTTCCCTAGAAGGAGAGGAAAAGAAATGAATGAAATCTGAAGTTTTCCGTTCATTCTGAGTAAATGGTAGCTCACTGTGGTAACCAGTGCCCTTACAGCCAGAGGTACCTCATGAACACGTATTTACCCTTCAAAATTCTTTTCAGTTACATGCATTAATAGATCAATAGGAAGAGTACCCCCTTTCTTCCCCTATCTTTTTAATTAATCAACCCCCCCCCCCGTTTTTTTTTCTTGGCTCAGAGATAGAAAGATTTGCATAATATCCTGGTTGCTATGGCTGATACCATCCTCTTTGTTAGTTGACTCTTAAAGGAGGAGTCATATAAAAGCCTGTAAATGACTGTATGAATTATGCATAAGGGACTCCACTCAAGTCATGCATATAAAATGGGCATTAAGAACACAACCTTGACTCTCTTTTATAAATAGCCCCATACAAGGCTTGCTAGCCTAGCCTGCAGGCCTCTCATACCGCAAAATGGAGCTTGATTTATTGGTTTGAACTAATTTACAAAACGAAGGCCACTGGCCAAGAAGTTTTATAAACACAGTTGGCATGGGGGTAATAGTAATAACAATAATATGCCTTGTAAAACTTCTGTGCACCTTGCAGAGCATTATGTAATGTTCTGTGCATACAGTGATGGATGAAATCCAACAGTTCTTCCCCCAGCAGGCCAAGAACTACGGTAGTTTTAGACTGAGAGTTATTTGCTGATTAGCTCAGAGGGAACCAGAGGAGATCCATTCTCAAATCTCATCTCTTACTCTCCAGTGTTACTGTCCATGAATGCCTTTGTAGACAAAATTCAGTCTTCATGAAGCAATTCTATACCAGAGGGACAGAGCACTGCCAATCTGGGAAGGTGGTTTCGTGGATGCGCCCTTTGCTCCTTACAGAATAGCCAAGTTCCCTTTCAAGGTCCCAGACCCAGTATGACTAGTTCAAACCCATCTTCTCACCAAATCCTCAGGGTCCCAGAACCAATCTGACTAGTTCAAACCCATCTTCTCACCAAATCCTTAGGGTCCCAGAACCAGTATAAATAGTTCAAACCCTCTTCTCACCAAATCCTTGGATGTGAAGAGTTCAAGAAGCCCTCAAAGGGGACTTCTGGTGTATCCTTTTGCTAGACTCTGAGCTTTGCCTTAGCTTATTGGAAAAGATCATCTCTAAATGGTTTGATTGAATTGGGAGAATTTGTTTTTATTGAAGTCACATGGAACTTAAGAACAGTTTAGTGTGTCTTCCCACGTGGAAACGGAAAAGTCAGAGATTTGGGTCCAATGGCTTAGACGGCCTATGCAAGCCATTGTTATCTTTCACCAGGCTATTGCAACAACCTCTGATTTGGTCTCTCTGTGTCCCCTTTCAGTCCTTACAGCCCATTTCCACAAAACAGCTTAAATAGCACCTGTGGCTTCTCATCTCACCTAGAATAAGTCCAAGCTCCTTACCTTGACCAACAAGGCCTTCTGTGACATAGCCCTTCCCCAGCTTTCTAGACTGATTCTCTGCCACTTGTCTACAACTTGCCCGCTCACCCTGGTCTTCTGTTATTCCTTGAACACATTTGGCTTGTGTCTGCCTCAGGCCCTTTGCATTTGTTGTTTCTTTTGTCTGGAATGATTCCATCACTCCATCTTTGTCTTTCCAACTCCTTCTTGTCATTCAAGTTTCTTGTTAAGTGTCACTTCTCCTAGAGAATCCTTCTCTGACTACCCAATCTGAATTAGTAGTTGTAGCATATATCTTGGTTTTATTTTTTATCGCTTCCTTATGGTTCCTTGTTTATTTAGTCTGTTTTGTTGTCCATCTTTCCCCCGCCAAACTATAAGCTCCAAAGACAGGAACCGTCTGTTTTGTATTCCCTATTGTGTCTCTAGTGCCTGGAACATTGACTGGCACCAGTAGGTTCTCATAAGTGTTGAATGAATGAATGAATGTCTTGGATTTAATTTGGATCAATCATGTTGGTTTATTGTTAGAAAAAAATGTTGGTTTATTTCCATTTGAATTGATTCACTTTATAAAAACAACTCTTCCCCAGTTAAGGCCAATTAACAGTTCAATAAAAATTAATATTGTGAGCCAGCTCAAGCTTTAATAAGTTGGGGTGTTATTGTCATTGTTAGGTGTCATCAAGTCGATTCTGACTCATAGCGAGTCCATGTGATAGAGTAGATCTGCCCCATAGGGTTGTCTAGGTTGTAATCAGTTGTAAACTGATCGCCAGTTAGCAGCTGAGTGCTTAACCATTGCACCACCGGGGCTCCCCATACAAGGTCAACGTATGTTCAATTCAAATCCCTGCCTCAGGTACCTGCAAATGTCACCTGATTTACAAGCATTGGTTGGGGGACTGTCTTGCCTTACCTTTCTCTGGATCCCATGTCCTTTGTGAAGCTTTCTGTGATCACCCCAGCCCAGAGTTTCTCCCCTCCTCTTCCTTCTCCCTTTTACTTAGTATTCCAGGCACACATCAGACCTTGGGTAAAGGTGGTGTTAGATAATCTCTGCTCCCTGTGTGTGACTTTGCAGGTAGATTGTTAACTCTTTGAGGACAGGGTGGAGATATATATCTCTTTATTTCCCGGGGCTTGAACCCTTTCACACAACCGTTTGCTCTATCCTAGTCTATTGACCTACAGGCCTGCTCCAGAGTTTTGTTTCTTTTAAAACAAGTGTCTGATCCTAGCAGGGGTGGGGCTCCAGAAGGTCTGGCCCTAACTTTGGCTGTGGCCAGTGGGCAGAACTCATAGCAGGGGCTCTTTCCAGGATGCCCGAAATGTGTAGGGTGCTTCCCCTTTTCCTCATGGTTGAGGTCATACAATGAAGTCATTCTTAGCCAGAAATTGTTTGTAAAAAGGCAAGCACTAGATCCTTTTACCTCCCATAATAGCTTTCCACAAGCCAGGCAGGCCCTGCCAGCTGAGATGACCTCTGCTTTTAGCTGAGTCTACTGGGCAGACCCATGACAACACCCACCTTGGCGGGGAACCTAACTTAGCGTTCCTTTACCAATGTAAACAATGATGCAAGAGAACCCATTGCCGTCGAGTCGAATGGCACAACAGACTCTCAAAATTTCCTTCTCTGAAAAGAGGCTTGAAAGTCCTTATTATAAATATATGAAGAAAATCTTACTTTTCTTAATAGCAAACAAATCTTCCCCTCCCCATGGAGAAACCTGTTACTACTGGGGGATGTTTTTGATCATTCAGGATGAGGGTGGGGGCATTCGAGTTAAGATTTTGGGTTCTAGGACTGCCTTCTAAGGAGGGAGGATTCGGATGATTAAAAATTTCAAGGAAAATCCCTGCCTGCAAATCTCTCACTATACCAGAAATTAATTCCTTTTATTCTTTAAAGCCTTTCTGTCTTTCAGTACTTTTATTGAAACACAGCTCTCCCAGAAAGGAGGTGGTGGGTTACGAGTATAGACCCCCATGTACACTGCTTGGAGGGTAATATACTAACATAATAACCAGTAACCAGTTGCTGGTGAGTTGATTCCCATTCATAGGGGCCCCGTGTGTGTCACAGTAGAACTGTGCTCTATAGGGTTTTCAATGGCTGGTTTTTTGGAAGTAGATAGGCCTTTCTTCTGAGGCACCTTGGGTGGACTTGAACCTCCAACCTTTCTATTAGCAGCCGAGCACATTAACTGTTTGTGTCACCCATCACCTCATGATATAATAGCATATAAATATAATAGTCCTGTAATAGTAAAACTGAGCACATTGCTTTCTGCATGCCTGTGACCCCACCATCTGGGTGGGTACCTAGCCAAAACCCTTTGCTGTCGAGTCGATTCCGACTCATAGTGACCCTATAGAGAGCAGATAAACTATCTTATTCATCTTTTCCCTCTCAGAGCACAGCACAGAACCTGGCACATGAGAGGTCCTCCGTAAATGTTTCTGAATGAATGGTCAACATTGCTAGGTGCTTCCAAGTCAGCTGAGTAGGGTCTTATGGGATTAGAATACAGGGGCTCATACAAGAATAACTTGGGGGAGACGGTCACTGTACAGAAAGGTAAGAAAGTCCCAAGACTTCTGAATCTTTCACCTGTGGCCACACAAAGCACAGATGGTGACAAGGAAGGAGGAACTGAAAATTCTCAGGGCGCCATGTACATTTTTTAAACGCTTTGTCCTACTGACAAGCCGAGGCCCCTGCTTCTCTGACTGTGAGGACCTGAGTGAAGCCCTTTCATCTCATTACTCATCAGTGAAAGTCTCTCTCTGCTAACACATTTGCCTGGAGCTGCTCCTTCAGTACATTGAGGGAACCGGTAAGTTTTTTGGGTTGTCTGTGCCTGAGATTATGGCAACTTGATTTTCTCAGGTCACATCTTCCCCAGCAAGAAGAAAGTGACATTTCCTTGCTGATTCCATGCTGAGGGCTGAGGACTGTGACTTGCTGCATGGCTGTGGGGTGGTTCCCACCATGCGTGTTGTGATGGAACAGCAGGGATCAATCCTAGGCAGCCCCCGTGGCTTTCCAAACAGAGGGTGAGGCAGAACTGTGGTTGGCAGGACCCTGGGAGCTTGGCCAGAATGTACTATTCCCGAAAGCAGAGGGCAGTCAGCTCAGCAGAATGCTTTTTGAGGGTTTCAGGCATGCTGTCAAGATGCGTGTTCGCCACTGAGTGGTGTGTGTGGGCTCCTTTGGCAGCTTTCCTTCTACAAGCTGCTGTTGTTCAGGTTTAACAACGGCAACAACAACCAGCCATTATTAAGCACTTACTCTGTGTATTGGGAAGCCCTGGTGGCACAGTGGTTAAGCGTTTGGCTGCTAGCCAAAAGGTCGACAGTTCGAATCCACCAGCTGCTTCTCAAAAAACCTATGGGACCGTTTTACTCTGTCCTGTAGGGTTGCCAAGAATCAGAGTCAACTCGATGGCATTGGGTTTGGATTTTTTTTTTTTCTGTTTTTGTATGTGTGTTGGAGCTCTGGTTGTGCAGTAGTTAAGAGCTTGTCTGCTAAACAAAAGTTGGGCAGTTCAAATCCACCAACCACTCCTTGGAAACAGTATGGGGCAATTTTATTCTGTTCTGTAGGGTTGCTTGGAAGCGAAGATGGCAAGACATTCTCACATACTTTGGAAATGTTATCAGGAGGGATCAGTCCCTGGAGAAGGACATCATGCTTGGTAAAGTAGAGGGTCAACAAAGGAGAGGGGGACCCTCAACAAGATGGATTGACACAGTGGCTGCAACAATGGGTTCAAGCATAACAATGATTGTGAGGATGGTGCACAACCCGGCAGTGTTTTGTTCTGGTGTACAGAGGGTCACTATGAGTCGGAATCAACTTGATGGCAACAGGTTTGATTTTTTGTTGTTGTTGTTTTGCTTTTATGTGCTAAGCAGAGTTCTAAGTAATTATACATTTAGGCTCAACACCATCTGTCAGGTTTTTTTACTGTGGTGGCTTACGTATTGTTGTACCACTAGTATCTCAAATACCAGCAGGGTCACCCATGTTGGACAGGTTTAATGGAGCTTCTAGACTAAGACAGACAAGGAAGCAAGGCCTGGAGATCTACTTTCATGTGAATTAGCCAATGAAAACCATAAGTACCACAACAGAACATTTCCTGCTATACTGCTGGAAGGTCAGTCTCCTAGGCTGGAAGGCATTCAAAATGTGACTGGGGAAGTGCTGCCGCCACAATGGACTCAAACGTGAAGATGATGCAGGCCCAGGCAGTGTTTCATTCTGTTACACACAACGTTGCCCTGACTCAGAGATGACTCAATGGCAACTAATAATAACAATATACGTGTATGAATTCACCTATTCTTCATAACAATTCTACGAGACAAGTGCCATTATCACCCCCATTTTACAGATCAGGACTATATAAAGAGAAGCACAGTTCAAGGGCTATACCCTCGCAGCCCTCTTCCCATTTCAGCTTTTGGGTTTCGCATCTCAGAGGGTCTCTATCCTCCTGAAGGGTGATTCTGACTCCTTGTTTGCCTCCCTCTTTGTGACCCCCTCACCCTGACTTTGCATTTCCACTGTATGTCTGATTGCTGATCCTGACCTCTCTGTCTGTCTGACTGCCCCATGCTCTGCATTGTCAGCCTACAAACATGCCCTGCCTTACTCCAGCACCCACCTGGCCTCTGGAATCCCTGCCTGGGCCCTGGAGTGGGGAATATGGTTTGGTGGAAACACCAGATCCCCTCGTTAGAGCAGACACTGAGTACCAGGTGGGTCTTCACATGTAGGTGCTGGAAGCACAGAGTGTTTCATTTTTATCACCTGAAGCTTCGCTCTATTTGCTGAGCCTTTAGAGAGTAAAACTGAGTCCATGGATATTAGAGTTTCTTCCCTGAAAACCCATGTCCACCATTCCCTCCAAATGTCACTCAGAATTCAGCTTCTCTAAGAGACTTTCACTTGAATCCCCACCAAGGTGGCCACTCCTCCCATGCCTCCTGAAATTACATCTGTTAACCACCACTTTGGCTACTTTCCTTCTCACATCAGTGCCTTATTAACCAATCCACACCTAACCTCACCACCCACAATTTAGCAATCCAACCCATATTAGTCGCTCTTGCTCATTCTCCTTTTCATATGCTTCCTTATGTAGATTTTAGATCTCTGACGGCATCTACAAATTCTCTACTCCCAGTATGTAGCCCAAGGCTGGGCAGAAAACAGGCAGCCCAGAAACAGATTGCTGTTGGTGGGGTGCTATATTGATTCCTCACTGGATGGGCAGCAAGCATTCTGGTGTTGGATTTAGGTCCTCCTTAAAAACTGTGGTTTCCTCCATTGCTGTCGTATTCCATGAAACTGTATTAATCTTCCACTTTTCATTTTTCAATTACATCCTTTGCTGGACCCTTTTCAAACTCAGGATTTGGGTAAATCCACGGCTTGGGTCCCTGGGTGTCTTTGGTAATTACAGAACAAGCACACTCTGTAGGGTGTCCACATAGAGAGAAAGACCAGGGAATACTCTGACTATAGTTCTAGGGATCTCCAAGGGCCCAAAATCCCCCTCCCACTCTGTCTTATGTTGCAACTGCCCTTTAAGTTAAGATGTTGAAGTTCCTTGTTAAAATACAAACAGAATCTAGAAGGAATAACACTGCACATTAAGCACTACGCATTGAAACACTACACATTAAACATCAACATGTTGGCTCAAATTAGATGAGCAGAATAGCTAAAGGAGAACGTGATTCTTGGGAACTGTGCCCCAAAGATAGGGCTTCTGGGAGCCAAGGAACAGAATGAGCAGCTCCCTGGTTTTGTATGTGTTTATACAATTTGGACTCCTGGAAAAGTGGACAAAGATAGAAAAACATGTAGTGTAGTGGAAAGAATATACTTTTGGGAACCAAGGAACAGAATGAGGAATTCTCTGGATTAAAACAATAAATATTTATTATCTCACAGTTTCTAAGTGTCAGGAGTTTGGGAGCAGCTTCTCTGGGTGGTTTTGGTTCAAAGTTTCTCATGAGCCAAGAAGTCAGCCAAGGCTGCAGTCATCTGAAGGCTTGACTAGGGGCAGGGGATAGGCTTCCAAGATGGCTCACTTACATGGCTGTTGGCAGGAGGCCTCAGTTCCTCAACTGGCTGTTGGCAGGACTCAGCTCCTTGTCATGTGAATCTCTTCACAGGGCTGCTTGAGTACCTTCATGACGTAGCAGCTGGCTTCTCCCAGAAGGAGTGATCTGAGAGAGAGAGCTCAGAGGAGGCCACAATGCCTTTTACAGCCTCGTTACTACACTGTCATTTCCACCATATTTGTTAGAAATGAGTCACTATGTGTATTTGTTACTGAGTCACTTAGTCCAGCTCAAGGGGAGAGGAATTAGGCTCCACCTTTCTAAAGGAAAGGAACCCTGGTAGTACAGTGGGTAAGACACTCGACTGCTAACTGGAAGGTCCATGGTTGGAATCCATCAGTGTCTCTGAATGAGAAAGATGTGGCAGCCTGCTTCTGGAGAGATTTACAGCCTTGGAAAACCTATGAGAAGGCTAAGAATTGGAGTCAACTCAACAGCAGTGGGTGGGTGGGGTTTTTAAGGGAGAAGAATTCGTGAACATATTTTAAAACCACCACGCCTACATTATATGCACTTTCACAGTCTGAGCTCCTAGAAAAGTAGAGAAAGGGAAAAGCGTGCGGTGTAGTAGAAAGAACAGTTTGTCGTTAGAAGACCTTGCTTGGGTGTTGGCTCTGTCACTCGACAACTGATGACCCCTAGCAAATCCAACTGCTCTGAACCTTAGTTTCCTTTATCACAGTTTTATGGACGATCATACTTTTCCTACCAGCCTCAAAGAGCCTTATAGAGGGCTAAAGGTGATATTTATGAGCACCTGTTTGTATATCACAAAATACTCTGCAGTCTTAAGTTACTTTTATATTCAGGCTAACTACATGTGTGGCTGAGGAAAACATCTGTAGGAAAATTTCTGCTCACACAAGATTCCTCTTCCCTGGTGGTCAGAACCCAAACTGCTGCCTCTTTCCCGTGATGAAGCTAGGGCTCAGGGCTCTAACCCAGTTTTATTTCCAGATCAGGCTTTTAGGCTCCAGGAGGAATTCAGAGGGTTGGACCTTCTCGTTCGACACACTTTCCTGAGCTTCTCTGGAAGGCCTGAGTGAAACATTTCCTTGTAGAAACAAGTTGGAAAAAAATCTCTAATTAAGGTTATTTAGACTCCAATTCAGAGAGCAGATGCAGCATTTTTATGTTAACAGAGTGTTTATATACAGCCCTTGCTCCTTGTTGCTAAGCCAAGCTTGGTTTCTGTTTTATTGACTTAAACTTGTTGCTGTCAAGCCAATTCCAACTTCTAGCAACCTTATATGACAGAATAGCACTGCCCCATAGGGTTTCCAAGGCTGTAATCTTTTTTTTTTAAATGGTAGTTTGGGTGAAAGTTTACAGAGTAAATTAGTTTCCCATTCAACAATTTATACATATTTTGTTTGGTGACATTAGCTGCATTCCCCTCAATATGTCAGCACTCTACCCTCTTCTTCCTTGAGTTCCCCATTTCCATTTGCCCATCTTTCCTGCCCCTTCCTGCTTCTGAACTTTGTTTTTGGGCAGATCTGCCCTTTTGGTCTCGTGTGGTTGATTGTTCTGAGGAGCACGTTTCTCACAGGTGTTATTTTTCGCTTTATAGGCCCGTCTGTTGTTTGGCTGAAAGGTGATCTCCAGGAGTGGGTTCTGTTGCAGGTTTGATTGGAGTCTAAGGGCCACAGCCTCAGGGGTTCACCAGTCTCTATTTGACCAGCAAGTCTGGTCTTCTTTATAACGAATTTTGTTCTACATTTTTCTCCCACTCTGTGGCTGTGATCCGGATCAGAGTGGTTGGTAGTGGTAGTCAGACACCGTTTAGTACTTCTGGTCTCAGGCTAGCGCAGGCTGGGGTTCTTGTAGCCAGCGTTGTAATCTGTATAGAAACAAACTGTCACTTCTTTCTCCCTCAGGGTAACTGGTAGATTTAAATTGTCAACCTTTTGGTTAGTAGCCGAACACTCAACCACTGCCCCACCAGGGCTCCTTTTTATTCGCTTACCTGGTGTTAAATTTTCAGCTTGAACATTGAAATGATGTAAAGCCAGATTTGTGGGCTGGAGATGCTACGATGTTCTTGCCTTTAAACTCGCTTCCGTCGGTTATTGCATTTCAAGCCCTTTCTTGAAAGCGTCCTTTGTGACTGAGTCATCACGCCCTGAAAGATGTACGTCTCGGAGGCTTGTAGAAATGTAGAAGTACTCTCTAGACGTGCACTTCAGAGGCAAGAAAATAAAACTTGTTCACTGGGAATGGTTCCTTGAAAGCTAATTGTGATCTTTATTTTTCAACCAGACTTTCTCAATCCGTGTGGCTTTACATAGTCTGATTCCTGAGCGTGATTCCCAAGCGTGATTCCTGAGCATGACACCATCTTTTAGGTTCTTGGTCTGCCCAGAATTTTCACTGTTCTGGAACATGATGAACCATTGTAGACTGAGCAAACCCCCACTTGCAACACAGCAGGGAGTTCAAGTTATCTGAGACTATCCAAAACTCTGGAAGTAAAATCAGTTAAAATCTTCTAGAAGGTATTTAAAAATAATTTAATCTTTTTAAAAGAGAGACAGAGAGGGCCTTGGAGGCAGTAAAGGAGATGAGGGAGCAGCATGGCTCCAAGTTGGAAATCACCTATTTCTTACTCAGCCCCCTTTTCTTCTATGGCAGAGATTCCCTGTGGTCCTGATGGCAGATGTCCTCTTCTTCCAGACTTGGGAATCTAGAGTAACTTGCCTCTAGTTTTTGCTGGGCACATGGTCACCCAGCCTTACTTGCAGCTAGGTACACCACGTGATGGATGGTGAGATGTAAGCAGAAATATTGTCTTCGCCTTCCAGGAAGTTTTCTTAAAACAGTGAGAGGGGTGCATGATCTCTTCTTTCCTTCTTCCTAATGATTAGAACACAAATATGATGGCTAGAGTTGGAGCAGCCATCTTGAACCATGAGATGACTTTGGGAATGGAAGCTGCACACACAGAGCCACAGAATAAAAGGTGCCTGGGTTAATAGCAAGGTAAGCAATGTCAGCTCTGACCCACCCATCAACCCCATACATCCAACTGAAAGATAGTCCAGCAGGTATCTTCACCCAACTATGTTACCTCTTGGGAATTGAGCCATAGGGGCAGGGTCACCTGGTGGTCAAGAATGTTAGCTTTCAAAGTCAGGTGGTTTTAGGTTGAAATCCTGGCTTCAAAAATTACTAACTGTATGACCTTGGGCAAATCAATTAAACTCTCTGTTATGATTCTGTATTGCTGTGTAACAAATTCTTCTTTTGTTGTTAGATGCCATCAAGTTGGTTCTGACTCATAGTGGCCTGATGTACAACAGAAGGAAACTTTGCCGGCTCCTGCACCATCTTCAGAATTGTTGTTATGCTTGAGCCCATTGTTGCAGCCACTGTATCACTCCATCTTGTTGAGGGTTTTCCTCTTTTTTGCTGACCCTTTACTTTACCAAGCATGATGTCCTTCTCCAGGGACTGATCCCTCCTGACAACCCATCCAAAGTATATAAGACACAGTCTCACCATCCTTGCTTCTAAGAAGCATTCAGGCTGTACTCCTTCCAAGAATTTTGGGGGTCAGAATTTCAAATACAGAGCATCAGGGACAGTTTGTCTTTGTTCTGTGATGTCTGAGGTCTTAGCTGGAGGACTTGAAGCCCAGGGGGTGACTCAGCAGCTGGGAACTGGAACCATCTGAAGGCTCATTTACTCACACATCTCGCTGTTGATGCTGGCTGTATTCTGGACCTCAGCTGAAGCTGTCAGCCAGAGCATCCACATGCGGCTTCTTGGTGTGGCCTCTTCACGAAACTCCAAGGGTGAGTGTCCCGAGAGAGCCAAATGGAAGTTGTAGCTCTATTGCTTCTGTCACATTCTGTTCATTGAGACAGTCATAAAGGCCCACCCAGTTTCCAAGGGAAGGGAGATAGACTCCAACTCCTGATGGGGCAAGGGACAAGATTCTTGAAGAGCATGTGGGACTTAAATTATTGTTGTATCCAATGTTGGAAAAAGCAGTGTGCTATACTCTACAGCTTCTGGTTCCTCATCTGATGAAAGGAGATAACAAATGTAACATAGTTAGTGAAGTGCTAGTCCTTGGTTGGTACAAATGGTTACGTGTGTGGCTACTAACTGAAAGGCTGGTGGTTTGAATCCAACCAGAGTAGCCTCAGGATGAAGTTCTCATGGTCTGCTTTTGGAAGGTCACAGCCGTGAAAACGCTGTGAAGGAGAGTTCTGCTCTGAAACATGTGGGGTCGCCGTGAATCAGCATCGATTCTACGGCCACTGCTTGGCTATAGCGTGGGCACTGATCAGCACAATTGTCACTGGCATTAACTCTTTAGTCCCGGCTGTTGGAACAGTCCTAGAGGTTCCGAGGGAAGAGGATAGGGTGAATAGGGTGGTGTGATGTGTGTGTGGGGTGTCACCCAAAGGTAGCGGGACAGTGAATATATACCAATCAGTAAAGAAGGATTTCGGTAGTTTAGCAGCCTACTTCTGCACACCAGCTGAATACCAGCTCTGTTCACAGGACTGTTTTGAGAATTAAGATGCTGCATATAAAACACTTGACACATGGTAGACACAGAATAAATGGCAGCTATTATTATGGAAACCCTGGTGGCGTAGTGGTTAAGTGCTACAGCTGCTAACCCAAGGGTTGGCAGTTCAAGTCCACCAGGCACTCCTTGGAAACTCCACGGGGCAGTTCTACCCTGTCCTATAGGGTTGCTTTGAGTCTGAATCGACTCCATGGCACTGTTTTTATTTATTTATTATTATTATTATTATAGCTCTTTTTGGTAATTTTCCATTCTAACATGAGCATAGAAATGAAAATTTTAAAAACATGAGGCCCGTGATTTTTTTTCCCCTCTCTTTTAACACAAGGATACACTCTTTCCACTTTCCAAGGGCTCATACACCACATGAGCATCTAAGGTATTTAACACAAGTGGATGACCTTTCGATGGATAGATTATCAATGGATAGATTATTCTTAAGAAATAAGGAATCTGTTTTTCTTCTCTTACTGGAAACCATGAGTCAATGATGGTATTGCTCTGTATAAGTCTCTTCCAACAATTGTCTAAAGCTTGAGAATTTCCTAGATGTTTTGGTATAAGTAGTCAGTGAATTGATGTGATAACGGAATAGAAACAAAAGCATATTACACAGCTGTAATTTCAGGAGGGATTTCTGTGGCTTCATAGAGAAGTGTGCTTTGCACCATGGAACCCCATATCCTAAAATTAGAAAAGGCTGAGAGGGGCAGAGTCCAGATCTCTAGTTCCTCCTAGGGTTGGAGCATTCTTTAATAATGAAATTATACTCACAGGGCTTGACTCACTAACACATTTCCTGGGCATGAATGAGTCGCCGAGGGATGGGCTGGCAGATATTTGAATTCTCTAGAAAAATGCTGATATATGCTGAAGGATTTTCCACAATGTGGGTGTCTTAGTTATTTAGTGCTGCTATAACAGAAATAACACCAGTGGATGGCTTCAATAAACAAGTTTATTCTCTCACGGTTTAGTAGGCTAGAAGTCCAAATTCAGGGCATCAGCTCCAGGGGAAGTCTTTCTCTCTCTGTCGGCTCTAGAGGAAGGTTCCTGTCATCAGTCTTCCCCAGTCGAGGACCTTCTCAGCGCAGGGACCCTGGGCCCAAAGGATGCACTATTCTCCTGGCTTTTGTTTCTTGTTGGTGTGAGGTCCCCATGTCTCTCTGCTCATTTCTCTTTTATATCTCAAAAAAGACTGACCCAAGACACAACCTAATCTAGTAGATTGAGTCCTGCCTCATTAACATAACTTATATTAATTCCACCTCATTAACATCTTAGAGGTAGGACCCGAAACACACAGGAAAATCACTTCAGATGACAAAAATGGTAGACAATCACACAATACTGGGAATCATGGCCTAGCCAAGTTGACACATATTTTTGGGGAATACAATTCAATCCATGACAGTAGGGCAGCTCTATTTTCTGCCAGGCCATATCAGCTAGGAAAGATCAAAAAGTTGGTTAGTAACAGTGATGGGAACAAAAGCTAACTTGAGCTGTTCACCCAACAGTCTGCACCACAACAGCCTGAGAGCCTCCACAGTTCTCCCTGGTACCTTTAAGAGCATTTCCTCAGCTCTGCAGCCTCCTCACTCTGCCTCACATTGGTGTATCTGAATAGGAGCTGCTACTCCATGGTCTCCTGCTCCTTGGGGATTAACCTTAAGGCTGTCTCTTTGAGGACATTACTGTTGGGGAAGTTCACACTGTGTGGGCTGAAGTGGGGGACACTTACTTACATTGTGGTGCATCTGGTCTTACATCTCCTGAACCAGCACAGAAAGTGTGCTGTACAGTCTCAATTTTTAATAGCCCTCTCTCTCAAGGATTGGAACTAAATTCCCTTGGGGCAAAATTGGGGAACAACTGACAGGCATCATGCAGGTGGCACCTAGAAATGTCTCTCCTCACCAACCCCCATGTCATCTCCATTGTGCCACCCCAACATCTTCTCTAACCTCTAGGTGAGTTCCTGATCCACCTAGGGTTCTCTCTGAGAGGTTGAGTTGTCTTTGCCCCTCCTTCCTTTGTTCAGAAGTTTCCATCCCAAACAGAATCTTTTTCCTTTCTCCAGCATTCTTTGTTTTTTCATGCCAACAATTGGCCTCTGGCCACCTTCATTGGAGGCCATAATTTGTGAGCTGGGAACACACACCTCCCAGATGCTTCACTGTAACTTGGAGACCTTTACTTAATTAACCCTGATAACTGAAGGAAGATGGATTTTGATTGGGTTTAAAGCCAGACATTTACTTTCCAGGCATATCTTATTAACTCCTTGGTTAATAAGGCCTTAACAAATTTAAATGTGGTATTTCACCTATCTGGTCTTAAGTGACAGCGGATTCACTCATTCTTTATTCATCAAAGTTTACTAAATGTCTACTGTATACAAGGTGCTGAGCAGTGGGGACACAGGGATAGAAAGTAGAGCTCGAAGCACCAGGGTCTCAGAGTTTGGTGAGAAGCAAATGAGATTGTCACAACTCTCGTGCTCATGAGGGCCAGGTTGTGAAGGGGCGCAGAGCATGGTCACTCACCCAAAACTCAGTGCACAACCCAAGAAATGATCATAAATTTAAGACAATTTGAAGCCTTCATAGGTGGTTAGGAAAAAAAGTTCAGAAGATGGTCACTAATGTGTTTGCTCTGTCTCCAAGGATCGAGGGGGAGCCTTCGAGACACAATAAGAGAATGTGAAAGGTTATTTTCGAGCTTCTTTGTTGAGTTAGGCTAGGTTGGTAGAAGGGAAAACTTTGGATATGTTTCCCATCTAGTTCAGTAATTGCAGAGATTCAAGGGTCTGTGTTTTAAAGAAAAATTTTACTTCAAAGATCAAAGCCAGTGTTTCTCAAGTGTCTTTAGACTGTGACTATAGTACATTCATTTTTATAATTCAGTTCCAGTAAACATGTATATATCATGATAAATGGAGAAAAGACTGAAGTTGTCAAGGATTTCATTTTACTTGGATCCACAATTAACATCCATGGAAGCTGCAGTTAAGGAATCAAAAGATGCCTGACCTAAGCCACGGTATCTTCAATTACCTCATATGCACGCGAAAATTGGATGATGAATAAGGAAGACCAGAGAAGAGTTGATGCCTTTGAATTGTGGTGTTGGGGAAGAATATTGAATATACCATGGACTGCCAAAAGAATGAACAAATCTTTCTTCGAAGAAGGATGGTGAGACTATGTCTCACGTACTTTGGACATGTTATCAGAAGGGGTCAGTCCCCGGATGAAGGACATTGTGCTTGGTAAAGTAGAAGGTCAGCGAAAAAAGAGAAAGACCCCCAACAAGGTGGATTAACACAGTGGCTTATACATAACAACAATCGTGAGGAAGGTGCAGGACCGGGGAGTGTTTCGTTCTGTTGTACATTATGTCGCTAAGAGTCGGAACAGACTCGAAGGCACCAAACAACAACAAACATGTATATTAAAAATTTATTTCCAACTGAAAATGGTTTCACAAAACAATAGTCATACAATATGGAATGCACTGTTTTCTCTCTCGTTTCCCTTTCTTCCCTTCCTCCCTCCTTCCTTCTCTTTCTCCTCCCTCCCATCCTTTCTTCTTCCTCCTTCCTTCCCTCCCTCCTTCCCTCTCTCCCTCCTTCTCTTTTCCTCCCTTTTTAACCCTCCCTAGTTAAACTCCTTGCCATTGAGTGGATTCTGACTCCTAGCCGTCCTATAGGACAAAGTAGAACTGCTTGGTTAGCAGCAGAGTGCTTTACCCATTGTCTAGCAGAGACTGTTGTGCCATGTGTTTTTAAAAACATCAGTTATCTGATAAATCAATTTAGTGGGTAGTAACCAGCACAAAGGAGCACTGGTGGTGCAGTGGTTAAAGTGCTCAACCAAAAGGTTGATGGTTCGAACCCACCGGCCACTCTGTGGGAGAAATATGCGGCTGTCTGCTTCTGTAAAGATTTACAGCCTTGGAAACCAATGGAGCAGCTCTACTGTCTTATAGGGTCACTATGAGTTGGACTCAACTCATTGGCAATGGGTTTACTAAGCAAAGGTGGGCAGTTTGGATCTACCCAGCAGCTCTGTGGAAGAAATGCCTGAGGGTCTTCTTTTGTAAAGACTACAGCTAAGAAAACTCTATGGGGCAGTTTTATTCTGTAACACATGGGGTAGCCATGAGTAGGAATCTACTTGATGGCAATGGTTTTTTTTTTTTTTTAATCACATGTTATCTTTACAGCTTTGGCCCTGCCCATCATGTCTATGATAAAGGCAACTACAGCCCAGAGGTCAAGGCGGGACCCCTGGCTGTGTCAGGAGAGCTCCGGAGCTCTATACATTTGGGTGAATTTATTTTTCTGCCTGTGGCCATTGAAGTTTGAAGGATTTGCCTGAGCAGGCACTTCATCTTGCTGTGTCATATAACAAGTTTATTCTGTAATCCTAAGAGCTTCCTAGAACCTGCTGACCCCAAACACATGGGAATTACTTTAAATTGTATTGGGAACCATTTTAGCAAAATCAACTTCAGAATCAATTCATGGCCTTAAGAATACTCAGCTCATGGTTAACCCATCTTCATTTCTTGGACTTACACTTCAGCAGTTAGAAAAAATCCCACTTAGTGTAGTGGAGTGGTTGGAGTTTGTGCTTTTAAGTATGCCATGAAAAAGTCTAAGCCTCAGTTGGCTCATCTGTTAAGTGGGAGTCATAAGAGTTCGCTTGCATAGGGGTGGTATAAGGATTCATGGCCTGCCTTAAGGCACTTTGCAGAGCACTTGTCTCCTGAAAGGTGCATGGCTGCAGCTGAGGTCCATTGCTGTTTTTATCCAGCACTACTACAAACGCTTTGCTTGCCCACCTTGCTCAGACCAGCGGTCCTTGCCCACAGCTCTGGGAACTCAGTTCCGCTGGCTGTAGATACTTGACATATTGAGGCTTCCTTGTTTAGATCCTGCTCAGTTCCTTCTCCTCCTTTTGCTGAATGACAGGATAGAACTTTATAATCACAAGGAAGAGAAACTTTCCACTGCTCTCCAGGACACGTAAGCAAAGGTGCCAGGGTTCAAACTCTTCCCATAAATACCTTCCTTTGCACATTCTTGGGGATGTCCTCCACCCAGGAGAATGTGTCTAATCTACCTGAAATTGGTTCAATGAGAGACAATCATGATCTGTGATTTGGAGAAGGGGACACTGGGGAGAGATGGGGTCCCATGAGTAATTGAAACATGGGAAGGATTTAATGCAAAGCACTTATTGTGCACCTACTGTTCACATTGCTCTGTGCCAAAAAGCACAAACTCAGATCTCAAGGAAGCTTCCATCTAATTGAGGGTTAAATACACTGGTATGTGAACGTTTAAAAATAATCACAGGCCATTGGATGACAGAGCTTCGTGTCTATTACTCAATGCAATGTGTTATGAGTTCCAAACATCTTCCAAACAGTGCCTGTGGAGGACAGACTGGAGCTAAGTCTACCTAAGGGATGGATTCTAGATAAGTAACCAGGATGGGGAGATGAGTCTTTAAGTGGTGGGAGTGGAGGGTGAGTTGCTTTCGGGAGAAAGTGAGCGTCAGGGTGGAGCTAGACTGGAGCGTGAAGGGTGGGAAGATGGAAGAAAAAAGGCTGGGCAGTTTTACACAGGGGCCAGGTTCCTCAGGAAAATCAAGAATCTCCTTTTATCCAGATGTTTCATGCTTTCTCTACAAACCTTTCAATGAAGTTACTAGCACATAATGAAAGGACCAGAGTTGCGTTAAGGTCAACTGATACCCAAAGTGTGCCACCATCTTAGTTCCTTGGTGCTGCTGTAACAGAAATACCATAGGTGAGTGGCTTTAACAAACAGAAATTTATTTTCTCAGTTTAGGAAGCTAGAAGTCCAAATTAAAGTCACAGGCTCTAGGGGAAGGCTTTCTCTCTCTGTTGGCTCAGGGGGAAGGTCCTTGTCTCTTTTTAGTTTTTGTTCCTTGGTGATCTTCGTGTGGTGTGGCATCTATCTTCCTCCATCTGTGCTTCCTTGGTTTTGTGCCTAATCTGCTCTTTTTATATCTTGAAAGTGATTGGCTTAAGAAACACCCTACACCGATATGGGCTCATTAACATAACAGAGAAACACAGTCCCCAAATGGGATGACATCAACAAGTACAGGGGTTAGGATTTACAATTCAATCTGCGACAGGTCCAGGGGCCCTTCCATTGCTTAACGCAGAGGGTCTGTTACACAAATCAGTTGATGCATTAAGTGCTTTCAGACCCTGACAGCTGCGTCTCCACCAGAAGGAAGTGAAACTCTCACGCCATGAGAAACGGAAACAAATGTGGCATCTGATTACATCTTCAAACAGAACTTTTAAAAGTTAGTCACTCATCATGCCAAATAAAACTTTTTGTTCTTTTTTTAACAATGCAGATTAAAATCAAACATGGCAGATAAAGACAGTTATAAAAACAGGACCGAAGCTGAGCGTAGCAGTGAAAGTGTTGAGGAAAAACTCCATGGTGCCCTCCTCTTGGTGCCCTGAGGGGTGCTTATTTTGCTTAATGTGTACCCCAGGGCTGGAAAGAACAAGAAAAAGTAGAAAGAGGCATGAATACTTCCAGACTTATGAGCCCCTGGAAAACTGGGAATAGCTAACTGAGCTCCTTGAGGCCAGACTCCTGTTCTACTCATCTTTTTATCCCGTGTCTGACCCAGGATCTATTCACATACAATTCAAATTAGCAAACGCTTGTCGAATGCCCTATGTGCCTGCATTTGGAGCTTGGAATTAAAACTTGAGCAAGACCTGGGCCTGCCTTTAAGGCATTCACAGTCTGGTAAGGGCGGCAGGTGTGAGGGCAGGTAACATAGAGGAATAAACGGAATGAACAATTATCCACAAAGAAGTCTGCCCCAGGAGGTGATATGTGGGCTGGCTGTGGTGGAGAGAAGAGGGAAAGGGGTTTTGTTTTGTTTTTAAAAGCATTTTAGGCAAACCTTACCCAATGAGGAGATCAGACATTTAGACCACAGAGGAGTGTGTGAGCTTGGGGTAACAGATGGTAACTGTTTGCTGAGTGAGTGAGCCATACGTCTTGACGGCCTACCCTTGCCCACTGGCACAGTCTGAGAGAGGCAGTGCCTCACTTGTAGTCGATTTTGTACACAAGGAAGTGCTCAGGACGCTCATCTTGGCGGATTAGGCGTTGTTGCTGCAGAAGTTGCCGCAGGCGCACTACTTGGTGACTCACACAGTCCTGGAGAGAACTGTAAAGACTTTGGGTGGCCCTGGCTCAGCTTCATTAAACAAGACATCGAAGGAACTGTGGAAGTGTAAGGGATCCACGATGGCATGAAAGGGCCAGCTTGGCACCAATGTTACCCTAGAAAGGGACCAGAATTAACACGGTGGGCCTGTAGGATGAGTATACATTGGGGTCAGTGTTAACACAGAGGGCCCATGGGATGAGTGTACATTGGGGTCAGTATTAACATGGCAGACCCACAGGATGAGTATACCTTGGGGCTAGTATTAACATGGCGGGCCCAAGGGATGAGTATACATTGGGGTCAGTGTTAACACAGAGGGCCCATAGGATGAGTATACCTTGGGGTCAGTGTTAACATGGTGGGCCCAAAGGATGAGTACACATTGGGGTCAGTATTAACATGGGGGGCCCAAAGGATGAATATACGTTGGGGTCAGTATTAACACAGTGGGCCCATAGGATGAGTACACGTTGGGGTCGGTATGAACACAGTGGGCCCGTAGGATGAGTATACGTTGGGGTCAGTATAACACAGGGGGCCATAGGATGAATAGATATTGGGGTCAGTTTTATTAACATAGGTGGGCCCATAGGATCAGTATACACTGGGGTCAGTATTAACATGGGTGGGCCCATAGGATGAGTGTACGTTGCTTCCTTTTATTACTACCTGTAGTAGTTTCCCAGGGCTTCTGTTACACAATGCCTCTGACTGGGTGGTTTATAAGAACAGAAATTTATTGTCTGACAGTTCTGGAGGCTTATAGTCAAAATCCAGGGTGTTGGCAGGGTCATGTTCACTTTGAAGGCTCTAGAGGAAGGTCTTTATCTCTCCCAGCTCCTGGTAGCCCCAAGCATTCCTTGGCTTGCAGCTGCAGAGTAACTCCCGACGTCACATGGCCATCTTCTCTTGTTCCTGGGGACCATGGTAGGGACTCAGAAGCAGGACAACTAGGGTACTACTATCAGAGCAGCCTCAAAAACTAGCAGGATGCTGAGCCACTGAACCATGGGCCCCAAGCACCTTATCCTGCCCTTCCTTCCCAGGTGGATTGTTTCCAGAGTTGAGAGATCAGTCAGACTTAGAGGCACAAAGCCGCAGTGGCCACAAAGGGATGTCAGGACAGGAGTTAAGCAGGTCCTTGTAGTAGGGCCATTTGCCCATCATGCTGAAGACCCCCAGACTGCTGCTTTTTAAAATTCTTAGAATTTCAAATTTGTCTAAACTTCCAAGTTCTCAAACTTGTTAAAACCACGCGTGACAAAAGTAAACTGGATCTGAGTGATGGCATAAGTCACTGCGCTGTGGAAGGTTTATAAACTCTGGGGCATAAACCATGGAATGTCTCTTTTGGCCACTCTGAGGCCATGTTAGCTTAATAATTCTTGTCTGTTTCTGGGTATGTGAGATATTAGCATAAGTAACTGTGAAAACGTGTGAGGCATGGAGTGTGTGGAAAGCTGTAGGCACTTTTACATTTGCTGGCTCATGAATTTCCTTGGCATCTGTAGAGGCAGGAGAGAGCAGGCGCCTCTGGGAAACATGGAAAACCAAGGCTCCACAGTGTTAGATGCTTATCTGGAGTCAAGCTTTTAGGAGGGATGTCTATTAAAGAAAAGCTACTGCACGAAAACCATACTCATATGAAAGACTGCAGATACCTAAGTTTATTTGAGTCAGATTTTTGGACAGAAAGCAACAAGAAATCACCAAAAAACTTGTATTATTTGGGATCCAAACCAACCAGTCAAGATCTTTAATGCCTATGGATCCTCTAAAGGGACAATTATTCTCTCCTGTGGTGACCTTTTGGGAGACTGCAGGAAAAACTGATTACATAGGTAGGAAACTCTTTTTCAAGATTTAGAGAAAAATATATTGTTGCTACCTGCCGTCAGTTCTGCCCCGACACATAGCAACCCTATGTACAACAGAACAAAAAGTTTTCCAGTCCTGCACCATCCTCACAGTAGTAGCTATGTCTGAGCCCATTGTTGCAACCACTGTGTCAATCCGTCTCATTGAGAGTCTTCTTTTTTCACTGACCCTCTCTCTACCTTACCAAGTACGATGTCCTTCTCCAGGGACTGGTCCCTCCTGATGACATGTCCAAAGCAAGTGAGACAAAGTCTTACCATTCTTGCTTCTCAGGAGCATTCTGGCTGTTTCCTCCAAAACAGATTTGTTTGTTCTTCTGGCAGTCCATGATATATTCAATATTCTTCGCCAATACTGTAATTCAATTGTGTCAGTTCTTCAGTCTCCTTTTTCATTGTCCAGCTTTTGCACGCATATGAGGCAATTGAAAATACCATGCCTTGGGTCAGATGTACCTTAGTCATCAAAGTGACACCGTTGCTTTTTAAGATTTTAAAGGGGTCTTTTGCAGCAGATTTGCCCAATGCAATATGTTGTTTGATTTCTTGACTTGCTGCTTCCACGGGCTTTGATCCAGGTAAAATTGAAATTCTTGACAAGTTCAATATTTTCTCCATTTATCATGGTGTTGCTTATTGGTTCAGTTGTGAGGATTTTTAAAAAAAAAATTTTTAGTGTTGAGGTGTAATCTGTACTGAAGACTGTGGTCTTTGATCTTTATTAGTAAGTGCTTCAAGTCCTCTTCATTTTCAGCAAGCAAGTTTGTGTCAGCTGCATATCTCAGGTTGTTAATGAGTCTTCCTCTAATCAGGATGCCTTATTATAAAAAATAGCTATTTATTTTTAAGTAGCTTTGGCTCAAAAATATGACTGGCTAAAACATAATGGGTGGTGCAAATGATTAAGCACTCAACTACTAACCAAAAGGTTGGTGGTTTGAACCCACCCAGAGGCGCATCAGAAATAAGGGCTGGCAATCTGCTTCCAAAAGGTCACAACCTTGAAAACCCTATGGAGCAGTTCTACTCCGTACACACTGGTTGCCATGAGTCAGGATCATCTTGACGGCAACTAACAACGAAGTATAGTAGATAAATCATATTGGTGGGGCAAAGAAGAACTAGGTCAGCATTTCTCAAACGGAGCTCTTCACCATACAGTGTTCCGTGAGATGTTAATTGATGTTTAATGAAAAGTAAGAGGGATTCCTTGGGCAAATTTTGAACAAATTATCACCCTCTGTTTTATAATGTGCACCAGCACATTAAATGTTCTCAGAGGTCCTACAGATACGTATTTAATTCCTTCTTTCAATCAACAAGACTTATTATACACTTAGTATGTGTCAGGCACTGTTCTAGATACTGAGATGGAGTCACAACTTAAATCCAGCATTTGCCCCACTTAGTGATTTTGTGGTGTTCTGACACGTCTCGTTCCAAAGAGCACCATTTTGGAAATGTTGGCCAGGTCTTCCTGATCTTAGGCTGACATCTTGGCTGGCAGTACTTGTGAGCTTCTCCTTCCAGAGAAGAGCCTTCTTCAGGGAGTTGCGGTGTGGGAGCTGGTTGTTAATGTGGGGTGGAATTTGACCACAGGTTGTACAATACGAAACAAGGGCCAGAGAGCAAAAGTAAATAGGGTTGAAACAAAACCAGAGTCTCAGGGCAACTGAGTCATCCACCCAGATGCTCTGCAGAGCCTCCACAAGAATGGCATCTTGGGAAACCAGACTAGCGTGAAAGGGCTGAATCCAAGCGTGAGGGACACCCCGAGGAGTTCTCTACATTTCTCAGGAGTGTTTATAGGCCACCAGTGGCCTTGGCACTGGGCAGCAAGGGGTGTTTTAAGGACGGTAGTGATAGCTAAGATAATGTGTCCCCTCATGAGCTCCTATTTTTGGTGATGCTCTCATATTCTGTTAGACAGTGGTCATGCCACTTTGAAAAATGGCGGCCACGGAGACAACTCGTGGACTGAGTTTTACATGATCTTGAAACACAAACGTAAAGATTTTCTAAGTCGTTTTTGGAGCGGAAGATAGTAGTTTGGGAAAAAGAGTGTGAAAAATGGATTAGAAGACTGAGCAGCTAGTTAAATGCACTTTTCTCATTTTTCCCCTGTGGGTTTGAAAAGACCTTGCCCACTATCTTTCACACAAGTCTTTATATATGATAGCTCTTCTCACCAAGCCCCTGCCAGCTTCCTCAGACCTTTCTTCTTTGGCCTATTTCTCCAAGCCAAAAATGGACTCAATTTCCGTAGCCTTCCCATGTAACGGTCAATTTCTCAGCCCATTTATTATTTTCATTGATTACCAGAAGAGTCCTTTGGCTTACTAACTTATTTTTAGAAGTCAAACTTAGTCAAGGCTGACTTAGCCGTAGTCTCACCTGCATTAAAAAGTACTCCTGTCTCAGGCCCAGAGTCTGGGTTAGCCTCAGAAACACTGCACGTGAGTAAGGCGTTCAGAGGTGGGAAGGCATGCTTGCCAGGGAAGAGCTTCATTTTACACAATCTGTAAAATAACTCTTTCTTACTTGAGAAACACTCACCATTTCTGTTTGTAAAACTAAAAACATAGTTAATATTTATATTTGACAAATTTTCATCAGTCTCTTCAAAATAGTATATTTATACAATAGAATACTATCTAGCCACTAAAAGGAATCGAGTACTGACACACGGCAACATGGATGAGCCTAGAAAACACTCTGCTAAGTGGAAGAAGCCAGACAGAAAAGATGCATATTGTATCATTACACTTACATGAAATATCCAGAATAGACAAATCTACAGAGACAGAGAGCAGATGGCAGTTGCCCGGGACTAGGGGAGGGGCATGAGGAGTGACTGCTTAAAAGGAACAAGATACTTTTGGGGTGATGGAATGTTCTGGAACCAGATTGCGGTGAAGGTTGCACAATGTTGTGAACGTAGTAAATGCCACTGAATTGCACACTTTAAAATGGTTAAAATGGTGAACTTTAGGTTATGTAAGCTTTACCACACACACACACACACACACACACACACACACACAACAAAGAAAAATGATTTTAAAAAAGGGTTAAATCTTTCAAGGGACATTCAATGGGAACTTTTGAGCAAGAGGGCCTCATTTCTTCCCAAAGCCGCTCTGAGGACGGCCCTGAGTGCATGCAGAAACAGCCTGCGGTAATGAATCATTGCCCTGCTTTCTGTCTTGTCCAGAGGCCTGGCTCAAGGAACCCCTGTTCCTGAACAGAGAGAGGAAATCCCGCTCACCCTGGCTCCATTCACAGAGCCAAACTCACATTCGTGGGATTTTCAGCTTCCCTCTTTGTGAGGTGATTGTCCTTCTTCCAACCAGGCTGTGCTGTACCACTTCTTTCTTTGGCTTCTACAGTGAGTGAGCCCCCTCTGACTGGCTTCGTGCGGTGCCAGCCCCACTCTGGGTGAGCTCACAGCTCTCATTTCTCTCCCTGTTACTGCGAAGCCTGGTGGGGTTTTTAAAACATTAGTTTTGAGTAATGAAGCTCCATCAGGGTGATTTGTTAGTGAAAGCAGCCCTGTTTCTGATGAAAAGGCTCAGTGTTTTAGTGTTTCACTTAAACATGCCTTGAGGCCAAGAGAAAATGAAAGTTGTGTTTACTCTTAGGCGAAAACACTGAGGCTCTCTTCACACTTCTTCCTGAAAGGCCTGCCTTTGGTTCCCTCTGCTGTTTGCTAAAGCAAGGAAGCCAGATGGTCCCTAACCTTGTAGAACTGGTTTGAGCAAAGAGCTACAACTCACTGGGTTATAAGAAAGATGCTTTAATGTTTCCGGTAGCTGTCACCAGCTGAGCCATATTGGATCCCCTAAAAGATAGCCCAGTGAGTTGCATAACTTACCAATTCATGTCAATCAAAATTTCCAACTTACATTCAAATCAGAACTCTGCCCCTCCTTCCAGTGTCCAGGGAAGGCATTTCTCAGGAGGTGAAGGGCCAGGTCTTTTATGTACTTGAATCATGGCCCATGGCACAGTGAGGGGTCGGCCAGGCACTTACTTTTCTTGCTTACACAAAACCCACTTATGGCTCCTGACCTCCTCAGGATAAAGTCTAACTTCTAACATGATTTATAGTCTGTCTTAGCTTCCCAGTGCTGCTGTAACAGAAATACCACAAGTGGGTGGCTTTAAAGAACAGAGATTTATTTTCTCACAGTTCAGGAGGCTGGAAGTCCAAATTCAGCCTGTGGCTCTAGGGGGAGGTCTTTTCTTGTCTGTTTGAAGCAGGCCTGGTGCCACAATGGCTAAGCACTCAGCTGCTCTGTGGGGCAACGTTGTGGCAGTCTGCTTCTATGAAGATTACAGCCTTGGAAACCCTGTGGGGCAGTTCTCCTCTATCCTATAATGTTGCTATGAGTCTGAATAGACTCAACGGCAATGGGTTTTTTGATTTCTAGTAACTGGCAATCTTTGGAGTTTCTGGGCTTGTTGACCTATCTGCCTGTCTTCAGATAGCATCTGTCCTCCCCTTGTGTTTATTTCTGTGTCTAAATCTGCTCTTTTTTATAACTGACAAATGATCAGGTTTAGGACACAGCCTACACTGAGATGGTCCATTAACATAACAAAGAAAGCCCTATTCCCAAGTGGGATTACATCCACAGGGATAGGGGTTAGGATTCCAACACATTTTTTAAACCCACTGCCATCAAGTCTATCCCAACTCATAGTGACCCTATAGGACAGAGTAGAACTGCCCCATAGGGATGTCAAGACTATAAATCTTTTTTTTTTCCTAAGTTTTATTTATTTTGTTGTTGTTATTGAAAATATACACAGCAAAACACACACAAATTCCACTATTTCTACATGTACCATTTAGTGACACTGATTACAGTCTTTGAGTCGTGCAGCCATTCTCACCCTCCTTTTCTGAATTGTTCCTCCCTCGTTAACATAAACTCACTGCTCCCCTAGGGTTCCTGTCCAATCTTTTGAGTTGTTGTCAATTATATATATATATATATATATATATATATATATATATATATACATTTTTTAGGCAGTTCTTTAAAGAGCATAATGCTCAAGACAGGCCTTTTTTTTATTAGTTAAGCTAAACTATTGTTCAGTTTTAAGATGACTTCTGGGGATGTTTTTGGTTTAAGGTTTAAAGATTATTTCAGGGCAATAATTTCAGGGGTTCATCCAGCTTCCATGGCTCCAGAAATTCTACAGTCCATGAGAGTTTGAAATTCTGTTCTACATTTTCCTCTTTTGATGAGGATTTTTTAATTAAAATGTTCAGTGAAGATAGCCAGGCACCATCCTCTTCTTCTGGTCTCATGGCAAAGGAGGTAGTTGTTCACAGAGGCAGTTAGCCATACATTCTCATCTTCCTCCTGTTCCTGACTTACCATCCGTTTCTGCTCCGGGTGACTAGAGAACAGTTGTTGTGATTTAGATAGCTGCTTGTAAGCTTTTAGGGCTGTCATGGATTGAATTGTGTCCCTCTGAAGTATGTGTATCAGTTTGGCTAGGCCACGATTCCAAGTATTGTGTGATTGCCCACAGTTTTTGTCATCTGGTGTGATTTTCCCGTCTCTATGATGTTGATGAGATGGATCAGCAGCAGTTATGTTGATGAGGCGGGACTCAATCTACAAGATTGGATTGTGTCTTGAGCCAATCTCTTTTGAGATATAAAAGGAGAAGCGAGCAGAGAGACAGGTGGACCTAATCCCACAAGGAAAGCAGCATCAGGAGCAGAGCACATCCTTTGGACCCAGGGTTCCTGCATGGAGAAGCTCCTAGACCAGGGGAAGATTGATGACAAGGACCTTCCCCCAGAGCCGACAGTGAGAATAAGCCTTCCTCTGGAGCGAGCACCCTGAACTTGGACTTCTAGCCTACTAGACTGTGAGAGAATAAATTGCTTTTTGTTGAAGCCATCCACTTGGGTATTTCTGTTATAGCAGCACTAGATAACTAAACACCAGACACTACACAACACACTAGGAGGTAGAACAGAAGCACCAAACACGTTATTAGGCCAGATAAATAACTGGGATGTCCCATGAAAACATTACCCTAAACCTTCAGATCAAGAAACCAAATCCTATGAGGTGTTTGCTTGTACATAAGCAGACCCCACAGCTACTCTTTTTTGTTCTTTGTCATTGTAAGTATAGACATCACACAACCTTTGCCAACTGAACTGTTTACAGGTATACACTTGTTGACAGCAGTTACAATCATGGGCTGTGCAATGCCCTTAATCAATGCGATTTCTTTCCATCACCGAAGGCTGTAAATCTTTATGGAAGTAGACTGCTACATCTTTCACCCGCCGAGAAGCTGGTGGGTTTGAAACGCCAACCTTTCTGTGAGCGCTTAACTACTGCACCACACATATTTTGAGGGAACACAATTCAGTCCACAACTCAAACCTTTTGTAATCTTGCCCATCTGCCTCACTCCACCCTTTCTCCACTCCATTGCCACCTCACTCCTCAAAAAAGGAGCCCTGGTGGCACAACGGTCAAGCGCTTGGCTGTTAATGAAAAGGTTGGTGGTTTGAACCCACCAGCTGCTCTGGAGGAGGGAGATGTGGCAGTCTGCTTCCACAAAGACTGTCGTTGTTGTTAGGTGCCATTGAGTCACCTCCGACTCGGAGTGACCCTGTGCACAGCAGAACGAAACACTGCCCGGTCCTGAGCTGTCCTCACAATCGTTGCTGTGTTTGAGCCCATTGTTGCAGCCACTGGGTCAGTCCACCTTGTTGAGGGTCTTCCTCTTTTTTGCCCACCCTCTACCTGACCAAGCATGATGTCCTTCACCAGGGACTGGCCCCTCCTAAAAACATGCCCAAAGTACGGAGTCTCACCATCCTTGCTCCTAAGGAGCATTCTGGCTGTATTTCTTCCAAGAGAGATTTGGGGTTTTTTTTCCTCCTGTAAAAATTACAGCCTAGGAAACCCTATGGGGCAGTTCTACTCTGCTCTATAGGATTGCTATGACTCAGAATCGACTCAATGGCAACCAGTTTTTTTTTTTTTCTTGCCCCTCACATTCTTCACAATGTTTGTTCCTTGAAAGATAAGGATTTTTTTTCTTCACAGCAAGGCCTCTGCACAAGCTCCTCTCTCTACCTGAAATGCTTTCTCACTCAGTTATCTTTCCTTTTCAGCTTGGTTAAGCCTCACTCATCCTTCAGATCTCGGGTTAGATACCTCTTCCCCCAGGAAGCCTTCTCTGACCACCCAGACTAGGCTAGGTTCCCTTGCCCTGTGCTTGTCAGTCCTTATTGTGATAGCCTGTGTCCCACTGGATCAGAAGTTCTTGAGGACAGAAACCATACTTGCTTTATTCACCACGTTATCTCCAGCATGCAGCCTGATGCCTGGCACAGAGTAGGTGCTCAGTCTATACGGGATGAACATGGCTTGAAAGCAGCTGTGAGCCCCGAGAGCAGCAGCAAAGCCAGAGGTCTTTTCAGACAGATTCTTTGTACTGTAGGATGTGAGAGGGGCTGATAGGGCCCCTGGAAGTGGTAGGAAGTAGCAGTAAAGACGTACTGATGGAGGGAAGAGGGTGTCTCTTTAGCAGAGACTTTGAGCTGGCAGGCTCGAGGTCTCTGCTGAGGTTCTGCCGCCTGCCTTGCCCAGGGCCAGCTGGAGTGTTTTGCCTGGGAGTCCCTGGAGGGGACTTTTGACACCATATTTCATGAGCCCCCTGGATTCAATCAGCAGAACTGTCTCAACCCATCTGTTTAAATCTCTCTACTCAAATGTAAGCCCTAACTGGAGATTGATGGTTTGTTCCCTCAAGGTCAGGTAAAGGGCAAAGGAGGCCCCAGGACTTGATGGAGAAAAGTGGAGAGAGTCACCTGGAAGGATGGGGGCTATTTTCTTGGTCTTTCTGCCACCTCCAGGGGCTTTTCTGTGTGACTTGAGAGATGCTGGAAAACTGCTCTCTCAGGCTAACAGGGCCGGACAAAACAGCAGCCCATGAGCTCCTCTTGTTTGTCCCTTGGGCTACTGCTGACTCCTCCGCTCCCAGGCTCACGACTGGGCCTTGTTCAACGTGCAGGATGATGGAGGTGGGCACTGTGTAGGAAAGGCAGGCAGCTGTCAAAGGGCCTGCAGCTCCAGTTGGGCTGTACCCTGCCCCTCAGTCCAGAAGACAAGCAGGGTAGTGGTTGAGAGTGTGGACACTGAACCTGGATGGTCTGGGTTTTAATCCCAGCTTGTTGATGTCATTTATGACTGACAATGTGATCTTCTTAGGCAGTGGTGGTTCTCTGCTAGAATTCTGACCTTCCACACAGGAGACCTGGGTTCAACTCCCGGTTGATGCACCTCAAGGGTAGCCACCACCCACCTGTCAGTGGAGGCTTGCATGTTGCCGTGATGCTGGACTGATTTCAGCGGAGCTCCCAGACTAAGACTGACTAAGAAGAAAGGCCTGGAGATCTATTTCTGACCCAGCCAATGAAAACCCTACAGATCTGCGACCTATGGGGCTGGCGCGGGACCAGGCAGTGTTTCCTTCCGTTGCCCGTGTGGTTGCCGTGAGATGCAGCTGGCTCGACAGCAGCTAACAGCAACAACATGTGATCTTAGGTGAGTTACGCAGAAGTCCTTTGCCTCCGTTTCTTCTTTTGCATCTAGCTCCTGTTTTGAAAGTCCTTATGATAGTACCTGCGCCTAGCAAGTACTGAAGCCATTTTTTCATCTGGATGAGTTCTGAGGACTCTTTCACTATAAAATTCATCACCTGCCTTGGTCCAAATCCTGACTCCACCACTGGCTGGCTGGGAGGGGTTGTACCTGGGTTAACTGAGCACCCCCAAGTGCCTGGTGGCAGTGCCTGGCATGTGGTAGGTACTTGAGAAATTTTAATGGATGAGTGTGTTGGTGGATGTTGCGTGGTGAAGCTCCTGTGAAGAGGCATGACAGATGTGGTTACGAAGCATGAGTGCTGGTTTCCTCTGCTGCTAACAGCTGGACCTCAGCCTAGCGGACAAGGCCTTGAGGAAGGAGGAGAGGCCTCCCTTGTCCTGGAAGATGGATTTGTGGTTTTGAGGAACACTGAAGCCATCAGCTAGGGCTTGGGTGTCCAAGACTAGACGGATATATGGAAGAACCTTCCTTAGGCCTGACCCCCCGGAGCAGGAAGACCTGCTCGCAGCTGACCTGGAACCCAGCTGTCCAGCAGAATAGAAAAACCAGGGACTTGGAACCTGAAGGCCCGAGTGTGAACCCGGTTGTAGTGTGTGCTGTGGAGCAGAGCACATACTACACTGAGCAATCAGTTTTGGTAAACTAAACAATGAATATTAAAGCACTTCTCACAATATTGAGAATGCATGGGAGCTTTACGAAACCCGTTGTTCCCTCTTCTTTCTCAGAACACCAAATTATATGACCTTCATGTGGCATTTTTTAGTTTCCAAAGTGCTTTTCACACACCTTTCCGTGTAAGGAGCACCCTGCAGGGCAGGAATGTCCTGTCTCTCCTGGAGGTTTGATTCAGAGTGGTTACTCAAGGTCACCTGGTTAACTGAACCCACATCCTCTGACTGTAACGCTTGCTGCCCTTCTTTTCCCCTCTGCATCCCAGTCAAACCAAATCCGAACTCACGGCCATTGAGTTGATTCCAACTCATAGCGACCCCATAGGGTTTCCAAGGCTGTAAATCTTTACAGAAGCATACTGCCACATCTTTCTCCCACAGAACTGCTGGTGGTTTTGAACTGCTGACCTTTCGGTCAGCAGTCAATTGTTTTAACCACTGCGCTACCAGGGTTCCTTGAGCATCCCAGTATATTGCTCAAATTCTCAGATGAATGTGAGCTCACTTAGATGGTTGAATGAGGATGAAGTCTGGTGAATGTGTATGTGGGTGGATGTGACGGTCATGAATCAAACACTTGAGCTGGTGCTACCAATCCTGGGAACTGCAGACAGAGCCGAAGGTCACCCAGAGCCGGCTAGCCCAGGCTGTCACACCTCGGCTCAGGCATAGGTCATGCATCCAGGAAAGCACAAGGACAACTTGGGAGCTGAGGCAGTGTGGATTCCAGGCTCACAGTACAGAAATTCTTCTAAATAAGGAAAGTACTGAAGGGAAATAAGTGTAATTTCTTCTCATTTGGGGAATTCAGCAATGTCTGGTATACATTTCTGGAGAGTTTCCTCTCAGGAGAGGATTTAAGAACTTGATTTGAAATTTTAAGCTCACTAAAGAAAGTCTTTTATGCCTCTTCATAGCATCTTTGCCAGCAACATTTATGCTCGTGTTCATTCGCTCCAAAGTTTGTGCCTGTTATGTACCATGCTCAGTCCCAGGCACTCTGCGGGGTACAGAGTGGACCACGGTGTGGTCCCTAACCTTGAGGAGCTTCCAACTGGTCAGCAGTGGAGACAGATTCTGGCCAGGCAGTCTGACTCTGCGTTCTCTGTTCTAAATTAATATTATGCTACCTCAGTTGAAAAGACACCCAGCTCAGTCTGGAGGAATCAAGGAAGGCTTTCAGAAAGAGCTCTCCTTTCGATTTGAGCTCACCAAGTGGAGAAAGTTGGAAGGGTGTTGTGAAGAGGCATACCCAAGGACCTGCAGAGTGTGTGGACTATGAATAACAACAATGGAAGAAAGGGATCTTAGTTTCCTGGTGCTGCTGTAACAGAAATACCACAAGTGGGGGTCTTTAACAAATAGAAATTTATTTTTTCACACTTCAGGAGGCTAGAAGTCTGAATTCAGGACACTGGCTCTCAGGGAAGGCTCCTTGTCTGCTCTGGAGAGAAATCCTTGTCTCGGCTTCTCTAGCTGGCCATCCTTGGCGTTCCTGGGCTTGTAGACCGGTCTACCTCTGTCCTCTTCAGATGGTGTTGATATTCCCTATGTCTGCCTTCTTCTCTGCCAGTCCCCTCTCTTATTCCTCAGAGGTGATTGATTTAAAACACGCCCTACACTGATATGGCCACATTAATATAACAAAGAAAACCCTATTCCCAAATGGGGTTTCAATCACAGCTATAGAGTTTAGAATTTACAACGTATGTGTCAGCCTGGACGATTGCGCCTGCCTCCTGCCTCCCTGCAATCTCCACACAGCAGCCAGAGGCATCTTTTTAAAAAACTGGATCGTGTCAGTGCTCTAGTTAAAAACAGCAAAAAAAACCCCAAACCAGCTGCCATCAAGCCGATGTCCATTCATGGCAACCCCACGTGTACTAGAGTAGAGCTGTGCTCCACGAGGTTTGCAATGGCTGTGACCTCTTGAAAGTAGATCACCAGGCCATTCTTCCGAGGCACCTCTGGATGGATTCAAACCTTTCGGTTAGTAGCTGAGTGCTTAACTCTCTGTGCCACTCAGATACCCCATTGCTCTTGGAATAATACCCAAAGTCATTACGGTGGCCTTCAGTCCTGGCTACCTCTCCTTACAATGGACATCAGAGTCCTGGCTAGCTCTCCTTACGATGGACATCAGAGTCCTGGCTAGCTCTCCTTATGATGGACATCAGGGTCCTGGCTACCTGTCCTTATGATGGCCTCAGGGTCCTGGCTGCCTCTCCTCATGATGGCCTCAGGGTCCTGGCTGCCTCTCCTCATGATGGCCTCAGGGTCCTGGCTACCTGTCCTTATGATGGCCTCAGGGTCCTGGCTACCTCTCCTTATAATGGCCTCAGAGTCCTGGCTACCTCTCCTTATGATGGACATCAGAGTCCTGACTACCTCTCCTTATCAAGGTCTCAGGGTCCTGGCTACCTCTCCTTATGATGGCCTCAGGGTCCTGGCTGCCTCTCCTTATGATGGCCTCAGGGTCCTGGCTGCCTCTCCTTATGATGGCCTCAGGGTCCTGGCTGCCTCTCCTCATGATGGCCTCAGGGTCCTGGCTACCTCTCCATATGATGGATATCAGAGTCCTGGCTACCTCTCCTTATGATGGCCTCAGGGTCCTGGCTACCTGTCCTTATGATGGCCTCAGGGTCCTGGCTCCCTCTCCTTTTAATGGCCTCAGGGTCCTGGCTACCTCTCCTTTTGATGGCCTCAGGGTCCTGGCTACCTCTCCTTTTGATGGCCTCAGGGTCCTGGCTACCTCTCCTTATGATGGACATCAGAGTCCTGGCTACCTCTCCTTATGAAGGCCTCAGGGTCCTGGCTGCCTCTCCTTATGATGGCCTCAGGGTCCTGGCTGCTTCTCCTTATGAAGGCCTCAGGGTCCTGGCTGCCTTTCCTTATGACGGCCTCAGGGTCCTGGCTACCTCTCCTCATGATGGCCTCAGGGTCCTGGCTGCCTTTCCTTATGATGGCCTCAGGGTCCTGGCTACCTCTCCTCATGATGGCCTCAGGGTCCTGGCTACCTCTCCTTATGATGGACATCAGGGTCCTGGCTGCCTCTCCTTATGAAGGCCTCAGGGTCCTGGCTGCCTTTCCTTATGACGGCCTCAGGGTCCTGGCTACCTCTCCTCATGATGGCCTCAGGGTCCTGGCTACCTCTCCTTATGATGGACATCAGAGTCCTGGCTACCTCTCCTCATGATGGCCTCAGGGTCCTGGCTACCTCTCCTTATGATGGCCTTCAAGGTCCTGGCTACCTGTTCTTATAATGGTCTCAGGGTCCTGGCTACCTGTTCTTATGATGGCCTCAGGGTCCTGGCTACCTCTCCTTATAATGGCCTCAGGGTCCTGGCTACCTGTTCTTATGATGGCCTCAGGGTCCTGGCTACCTCTCCTTATAATGGCCTCAGGGTCCTGGCTACCTGTTCTTATGATGGCTTCAGGGTCCTGGCTACCTCTCCTTATGATGGCTTCAGGGTCCTGGCTGCCTCTCCTTATAATGGCTTCAGTGTCCTGGCTACCTGTTCTTATGATGGCCTCAGGGTCCTGGCTACCTGTTCTTATGATGGCCTCAGGGTCCTGGCTACCTCTCCTTATGATGACCTCAGGGTCCTGGCTACCTGTTCTTATGATGGCCTCAGGGTCCTGGCTGCCTCTCCATATGATGGCCTCAGGGTCCTGGCTCCCTCTCCTGGAGTCTCAGGCTCAGTCTGCTCTCACTCTTGCTTGGCAGCCTCTGGCCAACTGGCCTTCTGAGCACTCCTTGTTTTAAAATGCCCTTCCCTGAGCTGTTCCTACCAGGCATCCCTTCTCTGCTTTCAGCTTAAATAGACTTTTTTCAGGGAGGCTGTCTTCACAGCTCCTCAGGTTATCACAGCTCCCTGTGCGTTTCCTTCCTAGCTCATTTTGTAAAATTGTTGTAAAAATGTCTACAACACAAAACTTGCCTATTTAGCGTTCTTCAGGTGCACAATTTAGTGATATCAATACATTGATTGTGTTGTACAACGGTCACCCACGGTCATTGCCAAATTTCCCATCGCCATAAACAGAAACTCACTGTGCATAGCTCATTTAAAATACACGTAATATGTGATGTCTGTCTGTCCTGGGAGAACATGAGCACCTGGGGGCAGGGGCACGTTTGTCCTTGCATGAAGGCATCATCAATCCTGGCACTGGAGCACGGAGACACTCAGTAAGTATGTGCTGAGGGAATGATTGAATGAAGAAAGGACAGCGAGGCTCACTTCCTACGTTGTCTCTCCCATTTCAACACGGGAAGGGATGCTGAGTGAAAAAACAGCTCACTCTCTTTCATCTTGTCTTTCTCTTTGCCAAACTTACTTACTGGCTATGAAGATTAATTTCTGACACTGTTTTTTTCCCCGAAGACTCTTGCTCAGAGTGCTGACTGGTTGAGGCCTGTGGTGACAGCTTTTCATCAAGTCCAAGAGCCGTTGCTTGCTCCTGCAGATCAGAAAACCTCAGGGTGTCACAGCAGGGAAGCAGAAATTAATTCAGACCTCTGAAGGGGGCAAATGGAAGAGTGGAAGGGAGTTGGAGAGCGGCTCAGCCTCTTTGTTGCGTAAATGAGGAAACTGAGCTCCGAGAGGTCAAGGAAAACAGAACCCCGTCCTGATTTCCTGCAGCTCTCCCCCAACCCTGTCCCTGTCAGAGCCTGGGTCTGACAGGGTGAGTAGCACCATCCCCTTGGGGTCTTGCCTTGCCGAGGTCTGTTCTGATGGGGATACAAAGGGCTGTGTTGTCAATGGCCTTTTCTTTTTGAGCAAGTTAGGGAGGTGCCTGACATTGCTGAGTGCCCTCCACAACTCTAGTTTTGGTTAAGCTTCCCATGAATTTACTGAGTTTTTGTTATCAGCTGCTGTCGAGTTGGCCCCGGAATCATGGTGACCCCATGTACAATGGAACAAAACACTGCCCGGTTCTGCACCATCTCCTCTTAGGTTGCAGGTTGGATTATTATGGTCCATAGGGTTCTCGCTGGCTGGATTGTGGAAGTAGATCACCAGGCCCTTCCTCCTAGTCAGTCTTAGTCTGGAAGCTCTACTGAAACCTGTTCAGCATGCTAACAATGGCGGGAATTGAACCTGGTCTGCATGGAAATTGAGAATTCTACCACTTAACCACTGATGCCTCACAGTGAAGCTTTAGGGGGGAAGCTCATTTTTATCTTCCTAATCACACCTTTCGGGAGAAAGATGTTGCAGTCTGTTTCCATAAAGATTTACAGCCTTGGCAACACTATGGGGGCAGTTCTACTTTGTCCTATAGGGTTGCTATGAGTCAGAATCAATTCAATAGCAAGGGGTTTGTATTCCAGGCACAAAGGCGTAAAAATATTGGTTACTCCACCTCACTCCCAACTATTGCCACCTGCTTCTGTTCCTCACACTCTTCCGAAGTAGCTTTCTCAAGATCACTAACAGTCTTCTAATTGCCAAATCTCGTGGTTCTCATCTGACCCGGATTCTCTGCAGTCTACGAAAGGGTGGGCATTCTCTACTTCCTAACTCTCACGCTTGACATCGGTGGAACTTTCTCATCATATGTTCTGGGCTGTTCCGAGCTTCTTAATGGCTGTCCCAGTGTCTACTTCTTGAAAGTTGGTGGAAAACCAGTGTGTGTGTGAGTACATGCCTGCATGAGTGTGTGTGTGCGTGTGCTGCAAGTGTGTGTGCACATGTGTGTATCTCTGTGTGTGGGCACGAGGGTGAAAGTAAGGGCGGGAGTCCATCCTTGGTCTTATGTCTTCTTGCTCTGATGTACTTCCTGGGTGATTTCATCTACGTCCCATGGTTTTAACCTCTTTCCCAAGCCCCAGACTGAAGTTTCCACTTACAGGCACATAAACCAATGGGACTCAAAATAAACGTAGCGCTCCCATAAATCAATTCCTCTTTGCATGTTTTTGGCTATTTACGTCACCCCTGAATCAGTCTTCTAAGCCTGGAACCAGGAGTCATGCCTCATTCATGCATTCGACAGCTGTTTTCTGAGCACCTACTATGTGCCAGGGATTAGTATATTTTATACCTACTATGTGCCAGAGATACAGCAATGCACAAAACAAACAAAAATTCCCCGTCCTCTGCCATTCTTAAGGACCGCTCCTACCCCTTCCCTCTGCATCCGTGGTTTCCAGTCCTTGAGGCTGTTCACCACTCCAATCTGTCCCCTTCCCTCCATCCCACTGTGTTCCCCGAGCTCTCCTCACCTCTTACCTGGATTACTTCACTGCCTCCTAACCGGTCTCCCTGACACCATCTGCTCCCACTCTTCGCTAGAGTTTACTGGAAAAATATTTTTAAAAACTAGAAAAACTGAAAAAAATCTAGCTTCCAGTTCACCAAAGAACTCTTTTGTTTGGCTCAAGACACCATTTTTTATCTGTCCTCTTCTGACTTCTCCAGCCTTACTTATTGTGAGGTTTATCTACAATATAAATGAACAGAGTGAACACTTTTACCACCCCTCAAACACGTCAGGTTCGCTCCTGACATTTGGTTATCTTCGCACTTTTATCAGCTCTGCCTGTGTTGTCCTTTCTCTGCTACTTTGACTGAAGTTTGTGGCAGTTCAGGTGCTATCTCCTCTGTGGAAATTAATATTTTAAGGCAGGGCTGGTTGTTCCTTCTTTCCTTTCTCTCCTCAACCCCAAATTCCCACAGAACCTTGTTCATGCCACTTTTGAGATAACTGTTGTATTGTGCTGCTATTACCTGTTTTCTCGGAGGACGACAGAGTTACCCTATGCCTTTATCTTTAACTCTCCAGCCCTGGTGGACTAACCAGTTCGTAGGAGGCACTTGGCACATCATTTATAAAGAAAGATATATTCTCTAACCTTCAGGACTTTTAGTCTGGCAGAAAAGAAAGACTAAGCACTAACACCAGGAAGTCCATGATTGGTGCTGTGTATGTTTTTTTTATGTTAGAATTATTTCTAAGTATCTTAAAGTGTTGATTGCTAGTGTAAATACAAACTTTTCTTCATTACATTTTTCAGTTGGTTTCTTCTGGTGGGTGGTATAGGGCTTTGTATTCGTTTCTTATGGTTACTGTATCAAATTACCAAAAATATGGTGGCTTAAAACAACAGAAATTTATTCTGTCACAGTTCTGGAGGTCAAACATCTGAAATTAGTGTCACTGAGCCAAAACCCAGGTGTCAGCAGGATACTCAGTTCTGGAGTCTCTAAGGGAGAATCAGTTCCTTGCCTCTTCCAGCTTCTGGTGGCTGCTGGCATTCCTTTGCTTGTGGCCACATCACTCCACAAGTGACAGTCCTGTGATGTAATTCATAAGGACTTTGAGAAGGTCCCAGTTGCCCTTGTTGTTGTTACATGTCATCGAGTTGCTTCTGACTCATAGCAACGCTAAATACAACAGAAGGAAACACTGCCCACTCCTGCGCCATCCTCACAATCGTTGTTATGCTGGAGCCCATTGTTGCAGCCACTTCGTCAATGCATCTCATTGAAGGTCTTCCTCTTTTTTCTGACCCTATATTTTACCAAGCATGATGTCCTTCTCCAGGGATTGGTACCTCCTGAAAACATGTCCAAAGTGTGTGAGACGAAGAGTCACCATCCCTGTGTCTAAGCACCATTCTGTACTCCTTTCAAGACAGGTTTGTTCCTTCTTTTGGCAGTCCATGGTATATTCAATCTTCTTCGCCAACACCACAATTCAAAGGCATCAATTTTTCTCCGGTCTTCTTTGTTCCTCGTCTAGCTTTCACACGCATGTGAGGTGACTGAAAACGCCGTGGCTTGGGTTAGGCACACCTTAGGTCCTTGAGGTGACATCTTTGCTTTTTAACACTTTCAAGAAGTCTTTTGCAGTAGATTTGCCCACTGCAACGTGTCATTTGATTTCTTGACTGCTGCTTCTGTGGGTGTTGATTGTGGATCCAAGTAAAATGAAATCCTTGACAACTTAAGTCTTTTCTCCATTTATCATGGTGTTACTTATTAGTCCAGTTGTGAGAATTTTTACTTTCTTTATGTTTGATACGTAATCTGTACCGAAGACTGTGGTCTTTGACAACTCAGTGATGTATCCTTAAGTTAGCTTTTCCTCCTTCTGTGGCTCAACCTTCTGCTTCCTGGGAGGGTGTATGTGCATGATTTCAGGGAGAAAAGACCAAGGAAATATAAATAAAAAATATTTATCTCCCAAGTTCTTATCACCATAAGTGAAATGAGATTATAGGAGGTTTTTTTCTTTTTCATTCTCTTTGCTTCTTGAATATTCTAAAATCTCATCAATGTATTCTCTTAAAAACTAAAAAATCAGATAACTGACTTTTGGAAATATTTTCCTTGTAAAAATAATAGAAGCTTATTCAAAAATTTTCAAAACATTATAGAAATGTATGCTATACATGGGTCTTGCCCAATTTCTTCTAAGCAAACAGAATATATATTTAAAACTCTTTTATAGAGACCACTTCTGGTTCGGTATGATGGACTGAGCATATGATTCACATACCCTCCTTCCTCAAATCTCACTGAAATGGCAGCACAGATGTACTCCCAAGGAGACCAGATCAGGAAAACAAATACATTCTGAAAAAGGCAATAAAAAGAGAAAAATCTTGTAAAGTGATAGGAAATGGTGGCATTGAGAACTCATGAAGGCAGGTGTGAGATGGCATTGGAACACAAAACAGGTGCATTTAAGGAATGGATCACCCCCACTTCCTCTGTGACCCCAGTCTTTAGAGAACTGGACTAGGGAGTCTCTGTACTTGGGAACACCAGCAGTGGAAATTTCCCCAGAATGTATTGTTAAGTGAAATAAGCAAACATATTGTAAGACTACATATATATGTATAGATATCTCCATTGCCATTGAGTCAATTGCGACTCATAGCGACCCTATAGGATAGAAGAGAGCTGCCCCATAGGGTTTCCTGGGGCTCTGGTGGTGTAGCGGTTAAGAGCGTGACTGCTAATCAAAGGGTCAGCAGTTCAAATTCACCAGCCGCTCCTTGGAAACCCTATGGGGCAGTTCTGCTGTGTCTTATGGGTCCCTATGAGTTGGACCCAACTTGAGGACACCTAACAACAACAACAACACAGGGTTTCCAGGGAGAGGCTGGCGGATTCCAACTGCCAACCTTTCGGTTAGCAGCTGGCTCCTGTAAGACAATGCATCGGCTAATTCCATGTGTATTAACAGGTACAACAAAGCACATGTACATCAGCGTGAGTGTGCAAGCATAGACAAAGAATGGAAAGACGCTCACAGAACCTGTAATCACATCGCAGTTTCCCAGGGCTAGATGCTGGGCTGTTCTGGCTTCTAAACTCTCTCCCTGGGTGATTTTATTCATTTCCATGGCTTTAAATTCAGCCTTTATGCTGAAAACTCCCAAATTTTTATCTCTGTTAGGTAAGGCTGTCACTCTCGGTCAATCTAAGCCAACCAAGTTATGTACATGTAGCAATGGACATGTAATCCCATCAAAGCCCAGGGACTCGGTGAAATTTTGAGGCAGACACTGTTTCCAGCTAGCTTTGAATCTGAGAGGAAGAAGGGTGCCAGAGCATCACATGGCCACCAGAGTGTCGCTGCCTTTAGCTGCCAGTCGACCCCCCACTCATGGCGACCCTTGTCATCCAAACTGTTAGTAACCCTGGGTATTATCAATGAGACATTTTTATCTTTGCTGAAGTGTTAGGAGGAAATAAGTCTAGTTTACATTTCTTCTCTTGTTAGTGAAGTTAGCATTTTTCATATGTTTATAGCCATTTGTATTTCTTTTATAAATTGCCTGTCGTGTCCTTTTCTCATTTATAAATTGCATCGTTAATCTCTTCCTAATTGATATGTAGGCTGTTTTAAGACATATGAATATTATACCTATGTAATTTTTTTTTTAATTTGTGTTATGAATATATTTAGCAAACTTTTGAAAATAACTGTTTTGTAATTATTTTACTGTTGCTATTGATGCTGAATGTGCTCGGGATAGTCACTAATCTACATTACATAGGAATAAGAGAGTGGAGTGGGCTTTTGCCAAGTGCTCGTGTCTCTAACAGCATCTTCCAACAGTGGCTTCGAGTGGATCAGTCAATTATGAAAATTTTCTTCCAAAGACTGTTAAAATTATAAATATAAGACTATATTCTTATTAAAATTTTTAATAGTGTAAAAATTTCAATAATCTTTTCAATAATTGTTTCCTCTGTTTACTTTATCACTGAATATCCAAATCACACAGAACACATTGATTTAGGATATAATTCATCTTACTGACTGAGAGTAATGGGCTTGTCTTAAAAACTAAGCCCATTTGGAGATGTTTTTGTGGCCTCTTTGGGAACCATGGACCAGCATTAGGAAATGCTGATTGATGTGATCAGTAAATAAAAACAATAATAGTAAGAAGAAAAACAGCTAACATTTATAGAGCATCAACAATGTGCCAGAGAAGTCCCTGGGTGGAGAAAACAGTTAAGTGCTCGACCATTAGCTCAAAGGTTGGTGGTTTGAACCCAGCCAGAGGCGCCTTGGAAGACAGGCCTGGCTGTCTGCTTCTGAAAGGTCACAGCCGTGAAAACCCGATGGAGCGGTTCTACTCTGCACACATGGGGTCGCCATGAATTAGAACTGAGACAACAGCAACTAACAACAACGACAACTAGCCAGCTAAAAACTAAGAAGAGTATCTTTACGTGAACAACAGTGTGTCAGGTACCACTCTAAGTGTGCTGTATGGATCACATCCTGTACTTCTTAGGACAACTCCATAGGCAGGTTCCATTATTATCTCTGTTTTCCAGATGAAAGACCAGGCACAGCGAGGCAAATTAGCTTGTCCAACCTTACACGGCTACTCGGGGGGAGCAAGTCTTTGAACTTCAGGCAGTTTGTGCTCCCTGGCTGCACTTAAGACCACTTCGCAGGTGGCCTTCCTGGTGCTTTTTTTTTTCGGTTTGGTTTGGTTGTTGTAGCCTTGATTGTATCCTGGAAACCCATACTTTGTAGATCTGAGTTTGTTTTAGCTAACACGAAAATGGCAACTCCATGTGACAAGGACTCTTAGTGTGTTTAATACTGAGATCTCCAGATGGGTTTGGCCTTTAATCCCTATGAGTTTAGGAATCATTTAAAATACTCTGTGGGGTCTCCTGCAGCCCTAACAGGAGCTGAAGTAAAAATATAGAATAATGGAGCCATACCAAGAATACGGCATATGTGTTTTTCGCTGAGTTTGTCTTTATCAAGCTGGTGGCTGGTTAGTTCAGATGATCAGAAAGGTAGACACTTGCTGTCTTGGTAGGATCACAGGGCACCCAAGTGTCATTTTAGAGACCATTGGCCACCGCCTGGAGCCAGGCCAAGCTGGCAGGCTGGCCTGGGCAGTGCAGGCTGCTGGGGACCTGGGTACCAGAGCTTAAGGGAAGACCTAGGAGAATCCAGGTCAAGGGGCCTCTGACCCCTGGATGCCCAGGAGGGGGAGAATGGCCCTTGGGCGGGGGGTAGATCTGCAGTTCAGGCACGGGGGGGGGGCACAACGGCTATGGGGTGTGGGCTGGGATGGTCTTGAGAAGCTCCCACGTGAATGTCTGAGAAGTATGGTGGCCAGCAGGTCATGCGGAGTGGATTTTCCATTTTATAGGGAAAACTCCAAGCTGCTGTTTCTCGCTCCTGCTCCGTCCCAGGTCTGGTAAGGCTGCTTCATAGCCAGTAGCTTTTCATGGGAGATACACTGGAAAGCCTAGAAACAACGGTGTTTAAAAATCCTAGTAAGAACTAACATTCACTGAGCTCATAGCATGGGCCAGGCAGGATTCAAGACCTTTTACGTACACCACCCCCTGGGGCAGGTGCCGTTAATGGTCAGGGGAGGCAGGGAGGTAAATTACATAAACTGCCCCGGGCCACACAGCCTGTGTGGCAGGGGGAGACCCTACGCACAGCCCACTCTGCTGTCCTGCCTTCTCGGCATGTTAATAATTTCTTTCCCTGGGTATAGGACAAGCACTGAGCTTGCTACACTGTTCGGAATAAAACAGTAAATGCTGGTCGCGTTCAGATCTCACAGAGCTTTCAGGTTTCCACTGTACACCATCCGTGTAAGGCTGTCCCTTGTCCTCGGGCCTTCATCCCGGAGGCGTGGGGCCAGGGGCCAGGCGTCAGCTTTTAAGCAACAGAGGAGGTTGAATGTATTCTGAGAACACTTAATACATATTTTTTAATTGTTGCCTCTGTTGTCCTGTTGGGCTTATCAAGTTGCCCCTGAAGAACCAGGCCAAACTGTACATGCTGAGCTGTGTCTGGCTCCCTCCCAAGGAACAGGCCTGGCTTGGTGCCTGGGGCCCTGGATCTCCTACCAAGGCGTGGTCACTTACAGGGAAATGTCCACTGAAGGCCGAGAACAAAACTGCTGGAGCACCGAGAAGTGAACAGGGGAGGCTCGTCGTCTTAAAACCCAAGTTCCAGACTTGCAATATGGCAGGTCGGCAAATCCTCTCCCCAGATAATGACAAAACGAGACAAAATCGTTCATAACAGCTGTTCCTGATCTTTGGGAATTGACCAATGGCAAACAACAAGTCGAGAAGCAGTTTTTCATGAAAAATGGTTGCATTTTGGTTAAGAATCGTGGGTGTTGATGGGATTCTTTCCTGGAGTTGTTCCCACGGCCCCTCCTGATCAGTACAAGGGTTCCGCAGGCTGGGTCGGGGGAAAAACCTACAGCTTCACTGTTGAGGGGCTCACCTGACTTGTCGCTAGCTGCCATTGACCTGCCTGACTCATGGTGACCCCACACACATGGGAACGGAAAGCTGCCCAGCCCCGTGCCACCCCATGGTCTGCCATCCTCATGATCAGTTACGGATCAGAGGGTTGTGATCCATAGGGTTTTCGCTGGCAGGTTTCAGAACTATCTCAAGGGCTTTCTTCTTAGTTCATCTTAGTCTGGGAGTGCCACTGAAACCTGTTACTCATGAGGTGCATTGGCTGAGAATCAACCTTGGGTCTCCCATGTGGAAGCCGAGAATTCCACCACTGACCCGCCACTGCCCACTCACTCACTCACTTGATTTGTAGAAAAGGAAAAACCCTAATAGTTTTGTCAGTTAAAGGAATGATGTCTATGGTGAGTGAGTAGGGAAGGCCATGGCTTTATAACCTGAGGTTGCGGTCCTGGTTGTGGATGGGAAATAGAATGGTAGATAAGTCAGAGATCTAATAGGCAGATCCTGGAAATGAGACAGCCACATCGGGGCTTGATAAGCTTTCCACGTGTCGCTGGCTGCCTTCTGAGCAGGCACGGGGAGCCCCTCGGGCCCAAACATCTGCACTTCCCTGTCTGAGCAGGCACGGGGGGCCCCTCGGGCCCAAACATCTGCACGTCTCTGAGCAGGCACGGGGGGCCCCTCGGGCCCAAACATCTGCACGTCCCTGTCTGAGCAGGCACGGGGGGCCCCTCCGGCCCAAACATCTGCACGTCCCTGTCTGAGCAGGCACGGGGGGCCCCTCCGGCCCAAACATCTGCACGTCCCTGTCTGAGCAGGCACGGGGAGCCCCTCGGGCCCAAGCATCTGTACGTCCCTGTCTGAGCAGGCACGGGGGGCCCCTCCGGCCCAAGCATCTGCATGTCCCAGGTAACCAGGAGGCTGTGAACGTGCAGAGAGACCCTGAGCAACCGTTCAGCAGCTGGCGGGAATCTTCCTGGGCTGATAATAATGTTCTGGAACTGGATTGTGATGACGTTTGCACAACTCCGTAAATTTACAAAAAATCATTGAATTGACACAGCGTACGTACACTAATACCTCAATAAAGCTGTTTAAAACCATCCGAGTTCTTACAAATGACTCTAAGAAACATTTGGAAGACTACTTCCTTTGGTATTTTTTGGCACTCCAAAAACACTTTCCATCAGAACAATAATTAACCGTTTCTGGTAATGGATATTGGTCATCTACAATGATATCTTCAGATCTGCATAAGAGTTTAGAAGTCTTTAAATTTCTAAGACTGGCAAGAACAAGACCCACTTGAAAACTATATATTTAAAGAAAGAGCATGTGCCCTGGGACATCACAGTCCAGCACACGATGGGTGCAGACTTTGCTCCAGAAAGCCAGGTGGCACACTGCTTAAATCTGACTGCGTTTGAGAGGCTCCCAGTATTACAACAGTGAGTGAAGGAGGTAGACGCTGTGTGTGTGTCTGTGTATGAATAGATATATTTTCCTTCAGTACTGGGATGATGCTAGTAAAAAACTGAGACGCTGCCACCTACATCTGATAAATTATAAAATATACTTACTGTATTCATTATCACATTTAATCCTGAGAACAACCTTATGGATCTTGCTAAAAGATAGGGAAACAGAGGCTCAGAGTGGTTCAGCAACTCGTTCAAGGTCACATGCCTCATGTCAGAGCTGAGATTTGAAACCAAATGTCGGCGAGGATCTGGGATAACAGGCACTCGTACATGATTGGTAAGAGTGTAAATTGGTAAAACTTTCACAATAACTCGGAAATATCTACCAAAGTGGAAACTGCATGTAGTTTTTGTTCCAGCAATTCCACTTCTAATTGTGGCATGTCTATAATACAAATGTCCACCAATAAGGAATTAGTTAAACAAAGCTCTACGTATAAAATGGAACATGCAGCCATTAAAAGTGAGGTATCGTTGAATATGCTGAGAAAAGATGTGCAAGATATATTATTAAGTAAATAAAGCTGTTTCCAGTAGTTTTTGTGTTGTTTTAAAAGAAACTGACTTTCTAAAGGGCCAGGGAATGTGGGTACTATCATAAAGCCAATTGCATAATTTCTAACTGCTGTCTGTGGTTAGTTTTGAACTGGTGCTTGCGGTAGCAATGCAGCAAAGTAGTGGGATGCTGACTGGAACATAGGGCTGCCTTATTATACAGAAGCGAGTGTTTTTATGGCTTTAAAACCTATTGCCATCAAGTCATAGATGACTCGTAGAGAACCTTAGGACAGAGTAGAACAACCCCATAGGGTTTCCTAGGAGCAGTTAGTGGATTCAAACTGCCGACCTTTTGGTTACCTGCTGAATGTTTAACCACTGTGCCATCAGGGCTCCTTCTATGGCATTAGTTAAAAGGAATTCTTTCCATCCTTTCTTGCCATTCTGGAGGCCCTTCTCTTTTCCTACTTGGACCATCTAAACCTTCAGAGTTAGAAGGAAACTTAAATCAGGTGGCTAATAGACATTGGAGGAAATACTTGAGATCACTAGCCATTAGACAAATGCAAATTAAAACTACAATGAGATGCCATCTCACCCTGACATTACTAGCAAGAATTAAAACAAAACAGGAAATAGCAAAGGCTGGGGGAGACTGGAACTCTTACGCACTGCTGGTGGGAATGCAAAATGGTACAACCATTTTGGAAAACAATATGGCACTTCCTTAAAAAGCTAGAAATAGAAATACCATACAACCCAGCAACCTCACTCCTAGGAATATATCCTAGAGAAATAAGAGCTGTCACATGGCTAGACATATGCACACCCATGTTCACTGCAGCATTATTCACAATAGCAAAAAGATGGAAACAACGTAAGTGCCCATCAACAGATGAATGGATAAACAAACTATGGTGCATACACACAATGGAATATAACACAATGATAAAGAACATTAATGAATTTGCAAAACATATGACAGCATGGATGAATCTGGAGGGCATTATGCTGAGTGAAATAAGTCAATCACAAAAGGACAAATACTGTACGAGACCACTATTATAAAAACTCATGAAAATGTTTCCACACAGAAAGAAACAATCTTTGAGGGTCAAGAGGGAGGTGAAGGGTAGGGAGGGAAAAACACTATCTAGACAACAGATAAGTAGTAACTCTGGTGAACGGTAAGACAGTACACAATACTGGGGAAGTCAGCACAATTTGACCAGGACAAAGTCAAAGAAGCTTCACAGACATATCCAAACTCCCTGTGGGACAGAGTTACTGGCTGAGAGTTGGGAACCGCAGTCTCAGGGGACATCGAGCTCAATTGGGATAACATAGTCTATAAAGAAAATGTTCTACATCCAACTGTGGTGAGTAGGGACTGGGGTCTTAAAAGGCTTCAAGCGGTCATTTAAGATACATCTACTGGAGCAAAGGAAAATGAAGAAGACCAAAGGCAAAAGGGAAAGATTAGTTCAAAGGACTAATGGACCACAAGTACCACAACCATCACCAGGCTGAGTCCAGAACAACTAGATGGTACCTGGTTACCACCACTGACTGCTCTGGCAGGGGTCACGATAGAGGGTCCCAAACAGAGGGGCAGAAAATTGTGGAACAAAATTCAAATTCACAAAAACAAAAAACTGACTTGCTGATCTGACAGAGCCTGGAGTCTCCAAGCGTATGGCCCCTGGATACTCTTTTATCTCAGTACTGAGGTCACTCCTGAGGTTCACCCTTCAGTCAAAGATTAGACAGGTCTACAGGGCCAACAATAACACACATGAGGGTTGCGCCTCACAGTTCAGTCATTTATATGAGACTAATTGGCACACCAGTCCAAAAGCAAAGACAAGAAGGCAGGAAGTGATGGGAAAACTGGACAAATGGAAACAGGAAACCTGGGGCGGAGAAGGGGAGAGTGTTGACACTTTGCAGTGTTGGCAACCAACGTCACAAAACAAGTCATGTATTATCTGTTTAATGAGAAACTAATTGGCTCTATAAACTTCCACCTAAATCACAATTAAAAAAAAAAAAAGGAAACTGAAAAGTATCCAAGTTCAGTGCTTTTGAACTGTAGGTCAAGGCCTCCTAGTGAGTCCTGAAATCAGTTTTGTGGGTTACCACCAGCATTATCTCACTCATTAAATAGAAATAATGTAAAAAAAAAAAAAAAAAAAGATTTTATGAAATAAAATAAGTAGACAAAACCAAAGTATCAGAGTACATGGTACACAGAAAGGATTAGTGTTACACTGTGAAACTTTGTTTCTCACAATATGATCTGTGTTTGCGTGGAGTGTGTGTCTGTTTATTTGTGTGCACATATATGTATAGTATCTGTACATGTATGTGCTCTGTGAGTGCATTGTTGTGAATCTATGTACATACGCACACATACATGTGTACAGCATGTACTGGGTTGTAATTTAAATGTATTTCTTACTGTTGGTCCTGGGCTAAAAATTTTAAAACCACTGTCATAGTTAAATGCTTTATTTTATGGATGAGGGAGTGGAGGCCCTAACAGGCAAAGTGACTTGCCCAAGAATAGTAGCAGGGGTAGAATTCCTGCTCAGGTGTCCAGACTTACAGTTTCCTTCTTGTTATATCCTGTTTCCTAGAATCCTCTGTTGCCAGAGCCACTTCAGGACTTTAATGAGTGAGAAAGAAGTAATTGGACTTTCTTTTTTGGAAGACCGTGAGGAACAATGTGGAGGACAGAGTGGAAGGGGATCCGAGTGGAGACAGAAGCTCCGGGTGGGAGGTTTTTATAGCAGCCCTGGTGAGAGCTGGTGACTCCACTTAGCCATTGGCCTTGGGCCTGTTGAGCAAGAGAAAGGTGTAAACTTTACTTGGAAAGGAGCAATGGCAGGACCTGATGACAACCGAATTTGAAGTGATATGGAAGAAGTCAAGAAGAAGTCCCATACAGCTATCATTGTTGTTGTTGTTTTTCATGTGGAACAAAACAGAAAGAAGGAAACCCAAGAATTAGAGAAGGAACTGGTCTACAGGACTAATTGTCTCATGAATCACAGCCTCCTCTACTCTGAGACCAGAAGAACTAGATGGTGCCCAGCTACCACTACCAAACGTTCTGATCAGGATCACAAGAGACAGATCCTAATAGAAAGGGAGAAAAATGTGGAACAGAACTTCAAATTCTCAAGAAATTCACTTACTGGACCTGTGGAGACTGGAGGAACTCCTGAGACTATTGCTCTGAGATACTGTATTTAGGTTACCTCCTAAATAAATAGCAGGTTAGCTCAAAGAATGTCACTCTTGAATGTTGTGCTCTTTTAAAAAATTATCAATATGAGACCAAATGGCCAATAGTTACTCTAAAATATGGATAAGAAGGTTGGGGGCAGTGAGACTTAATTGGAATGGAACAACTAGAACGGAAATGAGGATGTTGATGCAATGTGAAGAAAGTAACCAATGTCACTGAACAATATGTTTGGAAATTGCTGAATGGGAACCTGTTTTGCTGTGTAATTGCACCAAAAAATGCAATATTAAAAAAAAAAAAAAAAGAATAAGCTGAAAGTTTCAAACTTGGGCACCTTTCTAGATAGTAGGGCTGTTTACTGAGCTAGGAAAAGAGAAGATGGAGCGTTTCAGGGGCAAAGATAACGAGAGTGGATTTGAGGTATCCTTGGAACTTTCCAGTAGAGACTTCTGTGAGAGAGGAAGAAATCCAGGCTCAGTGTGCAGAAGAGAGTTCGGGATGGAGCTGAGTATCTGCGAGTGATCAGAGGAGGTGGAAGGGCAGCTGTGAAATGAGCTTTTCTTTTGGGTTCTTTTGGCTCCTAACCCTGATGTAGTTTTCAAGGTGCCCGACTCCAAGGCCGTGGGCAGAAACCTCTGTGGCATTTCACCTCAACCAAATGCCACAGAAAAGGAAAGTGAGACCTCTGGGAGCAGACTCAGAAACCAAACCAAAACAGTCTCCTCCCAGAGGCTGTTTCTTGATTCACTCCTTTGGTTTCCGTTTGTGCCAATGTAATTAAATGACTTTCCTTTACTTGGAACCTCTTAATCTGACCACAGGGACTTCCCTCCAGCAGCGGCAGCAGCCACTCCAAGGACTTGCCACCAGAGTCCTCAGAACAGAAGCAACTGCATTTCTACTTGAATTGTTATTTCTTTGCCTCAGGAACCTTCCTGACCAGTCTTTTATGGGAAATTTGGCCTTCGGGTTCCATTACAGATATTCAATTCACAGTGAAGCCACAGAGGGCTCCCATTCATTAAAAATCCCATTCATACTCTTCAATCTGAAAACAAGAAATTGCATTTTAGATTGTGGAGGTAGCCACTCTAAATGACTCTAAATTGTTTCTCTTATGATGTATGTTTCCCGTGAATTCCAAGGGAATTTGTGAAATAGAGGGAGAAAGAAACATTTTCTCATTTCATTTTTTAGATAGATGCTAAGGCTTTGTTGGGATGAAGGGCATTTTCTCAGTGTCTGTTATCAATTTGGGGCTGTGTAAGAGAACACTTGGATGCTGAATTTGCCTGGATTTAAGATACCTAGAGATTGTTCAGGAGTGGGTAAACAGTTAATACACTTGGCTACTAACCGAAAGGTTGGAGGTTCAAGTTCACCCAGAGGCACCTCAGAAAAAGGCCTGGCGATCTACTTCTGAAAAGCCACCCATCAAAAGCCCTATGGAGCACAGTTCTACTCTGACACACATGAGGTCTCTATGAGTCAGGATTGACTCCAGGGCAACCTGTCTAGAGACCGTCCACTGGCCACAAATACAGGTTCTGTCATGGACTAGATTTGTGACATTGGCAAAGTCACTTCACTTGTCCAGGCTTCATTTTTCTTCCTCAAGAAAAGAAGGGATGGAATCAAGAAGTCACTAAGCTCCCTTCTGGTTCTAAAAATGCTATGATTTTTTGAATGACTTTACAATAGTCTTCATATAAAGGAGGATTTATCAGATACTTTAGAAAGATGAATCCAGTTTCTTTGACTTGCAACTTCTCTCAGTTAATTAGGTAATATGTACTGGTAGCCCATTACGTGCCTGGCACTCTGCTTGGTGCTGAGGAAACTTGGGTTGATGGTCACAGTGGCACCCTGCCCTTGCAGGCTACACAGGAGACAGAGGAGCTGGCAGGCAGCAATGGCCTGAGCTTTCTATTTTTAATTCTGCCATGTCCCTAGTTTGCTCAGCTGTACAATGGAGGCAACTTCCAACAGTTTGTCTTTCTTCTCCAGTAGGTGGAGGGCAGGCATTTTATCGATTCTATTTGTTGCTCTATCTCCAGTACTTGTGATCAGGCCCAAGGTATTGTCAGAGTAACGGTGGGACACAAATTTAAGGGAGCGTTTTATCAAGGTGGTAGAAGAATGAGCTGACTCAGTAGTCTTCATACTGTTGTATGCTTATCCCAACAGAGTTCACAAAGACTTTCCAAAGGATGTGTGGGCATGGATAATTTTAACCCGTTGCCATCGAGTCGATTCCAACTCATAGTGATCCTGTAGGACAGAGTAAAACTGCCCCGTAGGGTTTCCAAGGAGCTGCTGACCTTTTCAGTTGTTCTTCTCTTAATTAACAAAAAAATTATTTTTCTGTCTGATTTCATTAAAACACTTGAACATATAGGTATACAAATGAGAAAATAAATAGCTGTAACGACGGGCTCATCAATTTTTGCAAGTCACATAGGTTCTGATTCTTTTCGGTTCAAGTAGAACCTGATGGAGTCGTCAGAGATCATTGAAAATGATTTCTGCTTATAGATCACAATGTGATTTTTGGCATATAACTCAAAAGAAACTCAAAAATTTGATTGACACAGCTATAGAAAGACTACTTTTATTCCCACTTAGTTATTTATGAACAAGTTTTCTCCAGGTTTACATCTATAAAAACAAATGATGGGAATAGAATTGATGGAGAATTCTGTCTCATTTAGTCAATAAGTAACATCCATTCACAGATACATGAATGAATTGGGAAAGAAAACAGTCTCCTTTTTCTTAATAGAAGATATATCTCCAATACATTTGTCTTTTTGTTCTATAATTATTAATCAATATTTACAATATATTTATGTTGTTTTAATTAATTATTATTAATAGTAATTATAAGAGTAACTCAATAGAGAAGACTTTTTTACTTAGAACCTTGTGTTCACAGGACATTAAAAAATTTAAATTTACATATGTATACATATTTTTCTCATAGGCACCCTATAGGACAGAGTAGAACTGCCCCATAGAGTTTCCAAGGAGCACCTGGTGGATTTGAACTGCTGACCTCTTGGTTAGCAGCCATAGCACTTAAACCACTACACCACTAGGGTTGCTATGAGTTGGAATCGACTCGACGGCAGTGGGTTTGGTTTTTGATACATATTTTTGTATAAAGAATTTTGATAGAGTGATCGATAAAATATTTCTAAGGATGAAACAGTAAACGTTAGGATCAAGTACCCGTGAAGGAGTGGAATGAAAATATGAGTTCCAGAAGGCAAATAAATGGTGAGACATTTCCAGTTATTAAAGAAGAACTTATTCATTTACTTAAAAAAAAAATGGATGTGACTATCACAGTGCTTTCATATTTAAACTCCATTGAATACATTTAAAAGATATATTCGCATTGGATGTATCAATTATATTTTAAAATGTTTATATTTAGAAAGTTTAGGAAATTCTTTGCAATTCTTTAAATGTATGATGGAAAATCATTGAAGTCCACGTAAACATGTCTGAGGATACATGAAAGCGGCAATACAGACCACTGTATTCTAATCTTGGCTCCTTGGTTACTATGAAACCTCAGGGAACTCCCTTCTTGACCCCTTGGTGTCCATTTCTCTTTCTGCAAAATAAAAATCACACCTGCTTACTTTTCCTTATTCTCAGGAAAGTTCTGAGATCATACAAGATAATGAAATAATGTGAAAAGGTCTAAACTACTTCCTGGGGGTAAGCTGGACAACTCTGGAAAGTTTCGATGACTTTTTTTTCAGACTAACAGGATACTGGCTAGTTCCTCAAAAAGTATAAATGAAAGATTTTTTTTTTTTTTTTGATTACCATCTTTACCTCACCATGGGCTCTCATTTCTCCAGCTTTAGCTCATGCAAGCAATTCAACGTCTTCAGGTTCCACATCTCTGTACCAAAGGGTTAACAAGAAGGAACTTAGCTCTATTTTTGGGCTAAATTTAAGGTTCTACCCTGATGGTCAGTAAGAGAAACCAGAGATGTACACAACAGGACTGCCAATAAGCCAAACTCCCTTCCCAGATGGCTGAGCCCAGACAACATGGGCTGAGGTTCTGAGTACTGTCACTGCTGCAGCCATTCAAATAACCGAGGCTGGACGGCCCATAGCTTTTCAGCTTTGCAGACCATCTGCCCTGTCTTGTACTCAAGTCCTGTTTGCTTAAAGGTGTTTTAGACTTTGGTAAACAATTAATGGGAAGCGAGACCCTTGGGCTCTCACATCAGTTCATAAACCACGATAGGTTCTGATACAGGAGACCCAATGTGTTCAGAATTGTCTTCCGTTTGACTCAGAGGCTTTACGAAGAGATCGAATCTCAAATGAGGATTTTTAAGACACCTGTCATCTTGAAAAGACACAGAGTTTTCAACTGTTGCTGAGCAACAAGTGAAGAGCTTGTGGGGAAACTGGTTAGTGAGGATCTGCTAAGAGTGGGGTTTCTCCATGAAGTGACAGTAACATTAATTCTTAACCTATTATTCACTTCTTGTACATACATTTATTTAGCACCCATTAAGTGCCATTTGGAAACCCTGGTGGCACAGTGGTAAGTGCTACGGCTGCTAACCAAAAGGTTGGCAGTTTGAATCTGCCAGGCGCTCCTTGGAAGCTCTACGGGGCGGTTCTACCCTGTCCTATAGGCTCGCTATGGGTCGGAATCGACTCGATGGCAGTAGGTTTGGTGTTTTTTTTTGGTTTAAGTGCCATTTGCTATGCTGGGCACGAAGAAACACAGATAAGTTACCTTTCCTGCTCTCAGGGAGCTTATGCTCTGTTTGCAGAAACTAAAAAACACTGAAAATAGGTAGTTCCATTCCGACGGCTCTGCCACAAGTCATTTCTGAGGTAAGTCGAATACCTCTTTTTTTCTTTTAGTTTTCATTATTATTACCTTCCATAATTAGTATCTTTATAAACATTATGATCTTTATTTGCCTCTGGAGGTTGGGGTGAGAGTGAGGACATGAGCAAAGTGCTTGCTGTAACACTGTGGTACACGTTACGAACAATAAGATGACAAAAAAATGACGGTCACAAGTGCGGTCTGCCTTAACTCGAGTCTGTTGCTATGTTGGGGACTATCTGTAAACAATTACTGAAAGGATGTCGCTGTGGAAGCACAGAGAAATAACCAGCAATGTCTATGTAAGGAAGCAAAGGAAGACTTTTCAGAGGAGATGGCATTTAAGCTAAAGGCAGGGGAAGGACGTTCTAGGAATAAAGAATGGCACATCCAGGAGCCTGAAGGCCTGGGAGAACCTGGGATCAACAAGGATCTCACGTTTCACCTGCTCAGAGTCTGACAGAGAGAGTGGATAGAGGTAGGCTGAATGGGCAGACAAGAGGCAGATGATAACAGGCCTTGAATGTCATGCAAGGAGCTTATATTTTATCCTGTGGGCAACAGGCTTTTAGGAAATTGTGTCAAGATTAGAAAATGTTACAAGATCACTTTAGCAGCTATGTGGAGGATGGACTGAAGTGATAGGGAAAGGCCACAAGTATGGAAACAGAGTAGTCAGTCAGGCCTCTTGGTTCTGGCAGAAACCCTACTCAAACTGGTATAAGAAAAATGGGGCATTACTGGCATATACAAAGGAAGAGTCCAGGGCACAGGTGGCTTCAAAGTAAATCTGAGAACTCATAGGATGTCCTCAGGGATCTCTCCCTCTCTTCCACCAGCTCTCAGCTCTGCTTGCTCTCCTTGACTTCATTCTAATGCAAAATCTCTCTCCACGTAGTAGGCAGATGGCTGCCAGCTCTTATTCTCTCAGTTGCATGATGCCTGCATCCATGTGCTAATCGCAGAGGAGTCTGGCTCTGCTTGAGTCACAAGCACATCTGTGAAGTCATTGTTACTCGGGGTGGGGAATGAGTGCTCTGATTGGTCTGCCTGCATTACTTCTGTGACAGAGGGAGCAGGGGACCAAGCCTGATGCCACAGTGAACCACATGGAGTTGAGGAGGAGACCTCCAGAGAAACCAGAGGGGCGGAAACATGCCCTGGAAATATAAGACCGTACGAGCAGGATTTTATTGTGATACGATCGTGGAAATATAGATGAAAGGACAGAAAAAGGAGGTTTGGGGGGTATAATCGATATCAGGACTCGGTTTTATTCATTTTATCTTCTAAAACAAAGTAGATTTCTGCCTTTGCCAGCTAATTGGATCTTGTCACTGGAAGAGTATTCCAGGCATTGGTAGCCCTTTCTATGTGTTCGTTTAAAAGAAGTTCTTGCGATACAATGCTAACTAAGCACTTCACTGCTAACTGAAAGGTCGGAGATTCAAACCCACCCAGTGGCTCCAGGGGAGACAGACCTGCGGATCTGCTTTTGTAAAGACTAGAGCCAAGAAAACTCTACGGGGCAGTTCTACACTGTGTCACGTGGGGTCACTCCGAGTCAGAATCGAGTTGACAGCACCCAACAGCAACAATATATTTATTTACTTTTGACACCATCCCTAACTAAAAAGAACCTGAGGTAACTTACAAGAATAATACAACGTTCTAAGAGGTATATTATCCGAAGCTTTCACCCAATTTGTCACAGGCGGACTGCAAATTTAGCTCTTCTCTTGGATGCCAACGCACCGAAGGAAGTCGTAGAATTTACAGTGGTTGTGAGAGCAGCTTGATCATTACTAGGCTATTGTTAATTAGTTTACTATGTTACTATTATTAGTAAACCTAAAAGGAAGATCTGCCCAGGTACTCAGAGGGTGGTCACTGGGTGGTGTGGTGAATGTCGTTCTGCCAGTAAGTTTAATAAGTTTTGTGTGGCTCTTTCTTAAAATGGTTTCCAGTGGTGGCCAATGTCCTGTAGCCAAAATACTGTGATAGAAGTAATGTACTCTGTGTCGTAAATCCAGAATATTTTAAAATCTTAGAAAAGACTTGCAGGAGCTAGATCAACCCAGCAGTTACGTAAATAGTTTAGTATTTACTTAGCTGTGAATCCCATTAGCCAGGCAGGGCATGTGTCCCCCATCACTCTTTATCATCTTAGTCCCATCATCCCTGGTTGTCTTACAGCCAACCCACTTCAGTTTACTTGTACTAACAGCCTGGCTCCTAAATGCACTTATGTTTATGACCCTGATGAGAGGTGATGTAACCGTTGCCAACCCTTCCCTTCTCTCCACATCCCAAAGTATTTTATTATACTTTTGTGTCTTCTTTTCCCATTCCTAACTGCCTTAGATACTGGTTTTATTACACAACCTTCCATTCTCCTAGTCTTCCTGGGGCAAGTCCCCACACTCACCCCTCTCCTGCTCTTGACCTTAGGGTCTGGAAGGTAACGTCACTGTCTTCCTAAAGACCTAGCCCCACTTGAGTGTGGTGAGCCTGGTCCATGGTTTTAGATGGGCTGCATGACTGGCCTGGAAACTGAAGCCAAAGGAATTCCCAATGAAAATGCTTTCATCTTGAGCCCAGAAGCCCAGGGTAACTTTGAGTTGGGAATAGCCATAAGTATTTGTCTGAGAAACCTGAAGTAGCCCCAAGATTTGGCTTTCATTTTCTGGTGTGAATTGAAAGCAATGTGGCTTTCCCAATTAGCTGGTAATAGGGAAAAATCCATGCAAGCACCTGAAATGCAAGTCATTTGTATGTGAACTTCCTGCTTCTTTGAAATTCAAAATTCTAAGCGTGAGTGAGTATATTTGGCCCCAGATAGTAAGCACACAGATTCCTAAAATATGAAGCTGAGGCAATTGTGATGTTTTACAAAGAGCAGTTAACTGCATCAGATACCAACCAACTCTTCTGGATGATTTTACAGCCCCAAATTCTTGACAACGAGTGTAATTTAGGAAGTGATACACATGTGTGTACTTTTAGAAGAGGAAGTGGGCACTTTGGCTTTTTTATTTCAGTGGATTGGCACACCAGCTATGCAAATCAGGGGATTGAGATGATTATAAAAGAAACATGAGAGAGAAAACAAGAATTAAATTACAGTTTAGATTCCAAAACCAAGATGATTTATCTAGGACTGTTGTAAGAGGCAAATGGCCAACAAATTTCAAGTGTTGGGAAAAAAGCGTATAATTCAAATTTTCTGTTGAATGTTGCATTTATCCCTCCCCTTAAACCACATTAATTTGTATTCCCTGAGTGGTTCTTGTATAAGTGTTTGGAGGAAGTAGCCCCAAGGTTAGATTGGGAAATGGGAGGAACTCAAAAGAGGGGTTTAATTGTTGACATATTACACAAAATTCATAAAACCCACAAATGGGTAATTGAGGCTCAAACAAAAGAGAACAAAATAACAACAGCAGCAGCTCCATTCTCTGAAAGCTTGGTTTAATGATGATTAAATTATCTTGTCTGCATAGAAGATGTTGGATTGGTTCCCTTCCTACTCCTTGGTGAAGTGGCTTTAGATTTCTCGGTCTTCATCATCCTGAGACCATCACTATCTGCTTCAGTCTCATGGGCCTCAAGCAACTCCCGAGGAAATGTGACAGGACCACCTATAGCTGAGAGGAGAAACGCTTGCCCTATCTTAACCTCCTAAGTAACGCTTTCCATTGGCAACTATGGGATGTTGTATGGTATGGAAAGATAGTGGGTTTGGGTATTGCTCCGACATGGAGTTGAAAGACTTTAATTCACTTTCAGCCTCAGTATCCCTATCTATCAAATGGGAATAATACTGACACATGGGGATGTTGTGAAGATGAAGTGAAATAATAAATACAACATGCTTAGTGGAGTCCTAGTCCCTGCGTGGCATGAATGGTTAAACACTCAGTTACTAACTGAAAGGTTGGTGGTTTGAGTTCACCTGGAAGCACCTCAGAAGGAAGGCCAGGTGATTTACTTCACAGCCACTGAAAACCCTATGGAGGGTAGTTCTATTCTGACACATATGGGGCCACCGTGAGTTGGAACAGACCCGATGCCAATGGGGTACTGGCAGTGGAGTGCCTGGTATACGGGATGCCCTCCTCTTCTACTTCCATAGTTAAGGCAAGACCAAGGAAATAAGTAATAAAGGATGATGAAGAGTGAGAAAGAAGGATGGAGAATTGGGAACCCCGGCAAAGCCCACGTGGCCACAGTGGCCTAGGAGGCAACGTTGGCCGATGGTGGCAGGCAGGGCCCTGTTAGTCTGTTGGCACTTTTTACATTCATATATTTGCAGCCCCACAAGACATTATCATTATTGTTTTGTAAAGTCAATATTCATTTTAATTTATCCACGTACTTACTCAGAGACGTTTCTCCCAGCCTCTAGCAGGAAGCAGCAAGGCAGAACACTGCAGTCCACTCAGGGGTTGAGCTGACTTGAGGCTGGGCTGCAGCCTGCTAGGCTTGGATTAGCTCTGGTTCTGCCCACTTCTGGGCAGATGCCCGTCCTCCTTGGCAGGCCCTAATTTTTGCCTCCCAGCACCACGACACGTCCAAAACTCTGCCCTCCTTTTTGGCCACTTTCTGTTGGGCTTCCTTGCATCTTGCCCTGCTCAGCCGAAGCAATGCCGCAAAGGGAAACAAGACAGAGTGCCGGTCTTGCTTCTGTTCACCTCTCTTCCCTCCAGGATTTTTGCCCTTTAAACTTGGCTGCAGAGACAGCCCTATGCTATGAGACTGCCAAAAAGCTACGCTGGTGTCTGCCTCTAAGCAGCCATCCTTTGCCAGGAATCAGTGCATGCCCTTAGGAAAAGTATCATGAAGAAAGTTGGCCAAACCTCAGTGAACTTCCTTTGTCTCTGGGATCTTGGCTGTCTCAGCTGCTCTCCAATGTCTACTGTATCCAAATAGAGGGTTTGTTTTGTCTTTTTAATCTGGTATTTCTAGCTCTGTTTGGTGGAATTACTAGTCTGTTAGAAGATATTCCTTCAGATCAGGATACAGAAGGCTCATGGCTGGTGAATAAAGAAAGTCAAAGTCCTCTAAGTGGTTTTCCAGAGCTAGCTCCGTGTATCATTAGACGGCACGAAGATTATCTAGACAGGAACCAAGGCATACTTGCCATTTGTCTTTGAACACAGGGCTTGAAGGACTAGACTGAAGCTCAGCCCCACACACTGACTCTGGTAGTCAGTCTCCAATGAGCCTCACCCGCCGCCATGCCCTTCCGTAGGCTCTGCCCACATTTAATCAGGCTCAAGTGTGTGACCAGTAGAATGTGCGGTAACTAAAGGTATGTGACTTTCAAGGCTAAGTCACTAAGACATTGCACTTTTGATTGTTCTCTTGGATTTTATAATCAAGAGTGAATGGTTGGCATTCTGCAAAGACATTCAAACAGCCCCATTGAGAGACCCATGTTGGGGGGAACTGAAGCCTACTGCCAACAACCAGCACCAACCAGCTAGGCATGCGGCTGAGCCACTACGAAAAGGATTCTTCTGCTGTCGTCAAGCTTTCGGATGACGACAGCCCCGGCCAGCCAACATCTGACTGCAACCTCATCAGCTGTCTCAGGCTACAGCTGCCCAGTCGGGTCACTCCCAAGTTCCTGACTGGTAGGAACTGCAATAGATAATAAATCATTGTTGCTGTTTTAAGCCACTTAGGTTTGGGGTGATTTGTGCGGTCACATTAGATAACAATACACTCACCCTGTGAAGAAATCACAGAGCACAACACAGAAGGCTGAAATTGGTGCTAAGATACATTGCGTTTGAAGGCATAGCATTTAAAAAAATTTCAATTTTGAATCCCTTCAGTTGGCGCATGTACTCCCATCACTCCTTGTCTCACACCCAGCTCACATCTGTCATTGGTGTCACCAGTCTGGTCCTTAAGCCCAAATGCACTTATGTTTGTGACTCTGAGGGGATGTGCGTGACCCAAGCTCCAGTCCTCCCCCTCTATGCATCTCAACCTACATCTTATTTTCCTTTGATGTCTTTTTCCTTCAAGACTGTCTTTGACAAATGCCTTCTCGGCCTCAGCACTCCTGGGGGCGAGCCTGGCCATGAGCTTCCCTTGATCCCACCGTGGTGACTGAAGGATGTCCTTGTAGGAATCTGAAAGGCAGGTTGGGGGCTCTCGAGCTCTAGCTCTAGCTCTCACAGAGGAAATATCCTGGTCTATCCAGTCTCCGTCAGTTCCAACTCATGGCGACCTCATGCGTGTCAGGGTAGAACTGCTACATGGGGTTTTCTTGGCTCTGCCCTTTTGGAAGCAGATCATCAGGTCTTTCCTTCAAGGCACCTCTGGGTAGGTCTGACCACCAACCTTTAGGTAAGTAGTCAAGAGCTTGACCACTGGTGCCACTCAGGGGCTCCCTTCCCCTGGTAAATGACTGGACAACTGGGTTCAAGAACAGATTCAGGGGGAGGTGGCCATGGCAAGGCCTGCTGAGGAGTGGCCAAGGTCTGTAAACACCATCCTGGTTCCCTGCAGCCTGTTATGGAATGGCTCCTCTCTACTCCCCGAGTCCTCACATTCACCCAGGTTTCCTCCGCTGCTCTTGACCTCAGGGACAAGGAGTTAAAAAATACCATCTCCCTAAAGACCCACACCCCACTGACAGGTTCGGGAACTCTGAAAAGGCCTCTCCTCTCTTCTCTCCTCACTCTTGGTTTAGCCAGAACTGCAGCGAGATGGATTTGTTACTCCTATAGAAAACATCCCCACACCTAACTATCCCTCCTGAGGTTTTCATTACTTCCCTTAAAAAATTACTTAGCCTGACAGAGCTAGCTGGTGCTCTATTCTCAGTCTGATTTGCATTCGAGACAATGACACATTTTAAAATCAGCCTTATTGAGCAGAAGGGACACGTCACTGGAAAGAGGAAACAGATGCTTTGTGATTAGTGGTAAAGCCCTTTCTCCCCACTGCCTGTAAGAGTCAACATCGTTTCACCTGGAACCCTCCCATCTGAAGTGCTCTTACGGTGAAGTATACGCTCCTCACTGACTTTCAAAGGCCACTTCTAGTACATGCAATGTGACCTAAAATCCCCTCTACAAGGTGAGATGACACACTGTTATAGACTGTAATTTCTCCTGAGAACTAACACACATCTGGAAGGGGGTAACTTTATGAGGCAGAAAATTAAAGAGCTCACTTCCTGCCCTGTCTGTGCTATACCAGAGCCAGGATACACACTGCCATTTTCTGCAAAGCCAAAAAGCCAATAAGATATTGATTGAATATAAAGGAGAAGAGACTCTGGTAGTAAATAACCAACAAGAAAGTCCAAATGTCTGGTCTGGAGGGTGGAAATAAAATCCCTTTTCCTGTAAGTATTCCTTTCCTCCCTTGTGTGCTTGTCTAGTGGTGCAGCAAAGTGGACTCAATAGTTTTTAAAACAAGGGCTGCATTACAACCACAAAAAAAAAAAAAAAAAAAAAAAACCATCGCCAGCAAGTCCATTCTGACTCATGGTGACTCTATAGGATAGACTAAAACTGTCCCACTGGGTTTCTAAGCAGCGGCTGGTAGATCTGAATTGCCAGCCTTCCGGTGAGCAGCCGAGCACTTAGCCTCTGTGCCCCCAGGACTCCCCGTTCCACAGCATAAGTGTAGAGAGAAGTATGGAGAGAATTTCTTAGACCCAGTTAGTCTTGGTGAATCATTTCTTCCCAAAGCTACTAAGGAGAGCTATTCCAGATTCTCACTTAGAAATTAGGACACTTATTTTGCACAGCCAGAGCATTAATTTATAAATTATTTAACATTATATTAATTTATACTGACAACTGAATATAAGCCTCAATTAAAATATTCTGAAAAACTCATAACCTATCAAGCACCTCATAACGAATGTATCAAATCTTTAGAAAAATATAAATGAACCCTAATGCAAAATGTAATTGCATTTCCTAAGACTCAGAACTCAGCGGCGTGGTGGTGATGATCCAGGAGTGGTTCTGAGGATCGTAGAAACAGGATTTTCCAGAGAGTTTTTCTGTTGTCGCTTGACAAATATGTGTGTTCTTGGCATCATAATAAAACCCATATGCTTGTTTCTGGCATGAACTTCTTATTCATAACAAATATCATTTTGATGTTCTAATTTCTACCACAATGGCTAAAGGAAAAGATAGACTAGAGAATGGGATTCTAATTAAACTGATGAGGTCTGTGACCTGAAAAGGGCGAGTCAGCAAGCCAGAGACCGCCTAGAGGAAGGGGACGGGCCCTCCTCAAGCAGTGTAGCATGTGGTTAGGAAGACAGGCTTTGCCCTCAGAGACCTGGGTCTGTCTTCCAACTCTTTCCGAAAGGACCATGGCTGCCCCCAACAAGGGCTTGCTTTATTAAGGTAATGCTAGCTGTTGGAATAAACAAATTCAATGTCGTATGCTGGCTCAAACACAGTAATAGCCTATTTCTCACTCTTGTAACAGTCTGAGGTGAATCCTACCAGATGACAGGCACTTCTCCCATTTACTGACGCAGACTCCGTCCATCTTGTGGTTCTGTCATCCTCTAGGCCCTCAAGATTGTTTGGATTCAGCTGGTGCAAAGAGAAAGCACAGAGAAGGCAAACCCCTTCTTCAAAGCTGTGGCTGGAATTGGGGCTCCTCACACCCACTCACACCCCGTTGGTGAGAACCAGTTATGGGGCCACGTCTAGACGCAAGAGGGGCTGGGAAATGCAGTCCCTGTTTAACCACCTGCCAGGGACAACGATCGGGTGGGGAGGTGGGGAAGCATGAATTCCAGTGAACAGCTAGCTGCGTCTGTCACAGGGATGTTTACCAGAGATGGCAGATGACACATGCCATGGAAGGAGAGGCTCTGGATCTTAGACCAGAGGTTTGAGGAGGTGAGGGGCTTCGGGGTGCACAAGCCAGCCATGGAGCCTTAAGCTTGAGAGCAGTGAGTTTAAACTTGAGTGAAAGCCAGGCTGAGGGGCTTGTTTCTCAGCTGAGAGGAGTCTTAAATCAGGAAGAGAGGACCACCAGTTAACGCAAGTGTGAAAAGGGCAGTCCTGATGATCAGAGTGTCCACGTGGGCTGGTCTTCATGAAAGGACTCTGCCTAGTTTGTGCTGACGGCCGCCGTTACGAAGGTGGCTGAGGTGTGCCTCTATCCTTAGACAGGAAATGGAGCAAACTCTGTATTCACGAGGCAGAGGTCAGTTCTTGGAGGCTGTGCCTGTGTGCAGATTTGTGTGTGTGTGTGCACGCGTGAGAGAGAGAGAGACACACACAAACACAGAGAGAGAGAGGGAAACAGTTTCGTAGAGGAAGTGACATCCCTGCTGATGCTGGATGTTTAAAGATGAACACGAGTCGGTGTCTTTCAGACAGGGGTGGGGGTCCAGTTCTGTTGCAATGAATCAACTTCTCCACAATGGCCTCTCCCTGCGAAAGGATCTATCTAAACACAACGCCATGTAACGTTAAAGAAAGGATAACGAGGAACGAGTAAAAGCACAACTACAAGTGTACGCACGTCCGCTGCTTCTCTGTTTTTAGTGGCAGAAACCTGGGAAGGTCCCTAAGGTCCACCGTTAAAGGGAACGGCTGAATAAAGTATGCTCTGTAGCTCTTAGAAAGGACGCCTTAGATCTGCATGCACTGGCCTGGAGGGACTGCCATTGGAAAAGCAAGTTGCAAAGCTATGTGTTTTATGAGATCCAAATCTTTTCGAGATTTGGCAATTCTGGCGAGGATTTTAAAATTAAGTCTTTTTCGGTGGACCGCATTTCAGTTTCAGCACTCCAGGCGGTGGGTGTCCCCGTTGGAGGTTTAGAAGGTCACCATCTTTCCTACTTGGGCCACAGGCGTTTTTCATAGCTCTCTTCCCAGGTTTGTTTCCCCAAAAGGTCCAAATTAGTAAGAGTATATTTTCAATTAGAAAAAAACAAATAACAACAAAAACCCCAAAACCCCTAGATACTGAAAACTAAAAAAGAACGAAGTCGTGGCACTAGTTACCAACCCTGACTGCGCGTCAGAATCACCTGGGGTCCTTTTAGACAATCCCAGTGCCCAGGCCACCCCTCTAATCCAGACATGGGTGGTTTTTAAAGCTCCCCGGGTGGTTCCCATGTGCAGCAAAACATAAGAACTGCTGGTTCAAGGACCAATAGCCTCACCAAAGTGGCAAAGGCCCAGCAGCTGCACCTGGATTCCCAAGGCTGGGAGTCACCCCCGATCACTGGCCACCCAGTTAGAGACCTTTAGGCAGAGAGAACCCTGGTGGCGCAGTGGTTAGTGCTACGGCTGCTAACCACAAGGTCGGCAGTTCAAATCCACCAGGCGCTCCTTGGAAACCTTGTGGGGCAGCTCTACTCCATCCTATAGGGTTGCTATGAGTTGGAATCCACTTGATGGCAACGGTTTTAGGCAGAGAGAACTCTGGGCCCCACCCATTAGCTCAGGGGTGAGCAACCTGTCCTCCTCGACTGACAACTCACAAAAACCAAAAATACTTATGGGCCACACTTTTTTCCAATTCAAAATCAAAATCACTTGACTGAGATCCATAAGCATGGTAACTGTTGACTTCCTACTTTGCTAAATAAATGTCAGTCAACGGAAGCTGGCAACCCTTTTAATCCCATACAATACGTATCTGGGTATATTTTGAGAAAGGAAAATGGAGACAGTTTTCTAAATGTCTATCCTCAGATGACATCATGGACCTTACACTGAAACTAGGTGTTGTGTGGGTTGTTCTAGAAACCAGGTGTTGTGTGTGTTGTTCTAGAAACCAGGTGGTGTGTGGGTTGTTCTGGAAACCAGGCGGTGTGAGGGTTGTTCTGGAAACCAGGCGGTGTGAGGGTTGCTCTGGAAACCAGGCGGTGTGAGGGTTGCTCTGGAAACCAGGCGGTCTGTTGGTTGCTCTGGAAACCAGGCGGTCTGTGGGTTGCTCTGGAAACCAGGCGGTCTGTGGGTTGCTCTGGAAACCAGGCGGTCTGTGGGTTGCTCTGGAAACCAGGCGGTCTGTGGGTTGCTCTGGAAACCAGGCGGTGTGTGGGTTGTTCTGGAAACCAGGAGGCGTGAGGGTTGTTCTGGAAACCAGGTGGCGTGTGGGTTGCTCTGGAAACCAGGTGGTCTGTGGGTTGTTCTGGAAACCGGGCGGTCTGTGGGTTGCTCTGGAAACCGGGCGGTCTGTGGGTTGCTCTGGAAACCGGGCGGTCTGTGGGTTGCTCTGGAAACCGGGCGGTGTGTGGGTTGCTCTGGAAACCGGGCGGTGTGTGGGTTGCTCTGGAAACCAGGTGGTGTGTGGGTTGCTCTGGAATCCAGGCGGTGTGTGGGTTGTTCTGGAAATCAGGTAGTCTGTGGGTTGTTCTGGAAACCAGGTGGTGTGAGGGTTGTTCTGGAAACCAGGTGGTCTGTGGGTTGTTCTGGAAACCAGGTGGTCTGTGGGTTGCTCTGGAAACCGGGTGGTGTGTGGGTTGCTCTGGAAACCGGGTGGTCTGTGAGTTGTCCTGGAAACCGGGTGGTCTGTGAGTTGTTCTGGAAGCCGGGTAGTCTGTGGGTTGTTCTGGAAACCAGGCGGTGTGTGGGTTGCTCTGGAAACCAGGCGGTGTGTGGGTTGCTCTGGAAACCAGGTGGTCTGTGGGTTGCTCTGGAATCCAGGCGGTGTGTGGGTTGTTCTGGAAACCAGGTAGTCTGTGGGTTGTTCTGGAAACCAGGTGGTGTGAGGGTTGTTCTGGAAACCAGGTGGTCTGTGGGTTGTTCTGGAAACCAGGTGGTCTGTGGGTTGCTCTGGAAACCGGGTGGTGTGTGGGTTGCTCTGGAAACCGGGTGGTCTGTGAGTTGTCCTGGAAACCGGGTGGTCTGTGAGTTGTTCTGGAAACCGGGTGGTCTGTGAGTTGTTCTGGAAACTGGGTAGTCTGTGGGTTGTTCTGGAAACCAGGTGGTGTGAGGGTTGTTCTGGAAACCAGGTGGTCTGTGGGTTGTTCTGGAAACCAGGTGGTCTGTGGGTTGCTCTGGAAACCGGGTGGTGTGTGGGTTGCTCTGGAAACCGGGTGGTCTGTGAGTTGTCCTGGAAACCGGGTGGTCTGTGAGTTGTTCTGGAAACCGGGTGGTCTGTGAGTTGTTCTGGAAACTGGGTGGTCTGTGGGTTGTTCTGGAAACCAGGTGGTGTGAGGGTTGTTCTGGAAACCAGGTGGTCTGTGGGTTGTTCTGGAAACCAGGTGGTCTGTGGGTTGCTCTGGAAACCGGGTGGTGTGTGGGTTGCTCTGGAAACCGGGTGGTGTGTGGGTTGCTCTGGAAACCGGGTGGTCTGTGAGTTGTCCTGGAAACCAGGTGGTCTGTGAGTTGTTCTGGAAACTGGGTAGTCTGTGGGTTGTTCTGGAAACCAGGCAGTGTGCGGGTTTTTCTGGAAACCAGGTGGTGTGAGGATTGCTTTAGAAACCAGGCGGTGTGAGGATTGCTTTAGAAACCAGGCGGTCTGTGGGTTGCTCTGGAAACCAGGCGGTCTGTGGGTTGCTCTGGAAACCAGGTGGTCTGTGGCTAGTTCTGGAAACCAGGTGGTCTGTGGGTTGTTCTGGAAACCAGGTGGTCTGTGGGTTGCTCTGGAAACCAGGTGGTCTGTGGGTTGTTCTGGAAACCAGGTGGTCTGTGGGTTGTTCTGGAAACCACGTGGTCTGTGGGTTGTTCTGGAAACCGGGTGGTCTGTGGGTTGCTCTGGAAACCGGGTGGTCTGTGGGTTGTTCTGGAAACCGGGTGGTCTGTGGGTTGTTCTGGAAACCGGGTGGTCTGTGGGTTGTTCTGGAAACCAGGTGGTCTGTGGGTTGCTCTGGAACGCTGAATTGCTCATCTCTGCTTGAGTTTGTGCTTCTTTAATCCCAACATGGACATCAGCTAATTAAATCTATTTTCTGAAACTCTCTGCTTAATGGGAACAGTCTGTAATCTACTTTAGACTTGGTATTTTTCTTCATTGGGCCAAGAAACCAAAAAAACCAAACCCATCGCTGTTGAGTTGATTCCGACTCATAGTGACCCTATAGGACAAAGTTAAACTGCCCCTTAGGGTTTCCAAAGAGCGCCTGGTGGATCTGAACTGCTGAACTTTTGGTTAGCGGCCTAACTCTTAACCCCTGCGCCACCAGTAACCAATAGACACTGTTAAATTTTAAAATGGCAACACTGACCTTGGAAAGTGAATAAACACAGCATCTTTGGTTCATGTAGTGAACTCAGTAAATGGTGTTTCCATGTAGTAACAGGCTCTAACAAGACAAAAAACAAACAAAACCCCCAAACCTGCTAACATAGAGTCAATTCTGACTCATGGTGACCCCACGTGTTATAAAGTAGAACTGCTCCATAGGGTTTTCATGACTGTAATCTTAGGAGAAGCAGATCGACTGGCTTTCTTCTAAGGTACCGCCGGCTGTGTCCCAGCACCAACCTGTAGTGTGGAGCACAAACTGTTTGTGTCACCTCGGCACCAGCAGCTGTTAGTAAAGCAGAAACTTCCAGGCTAGTAACTTTACGTAACAACAGAAGTGCTAGCTCTGATGTTGCTGACCTTTGGCCTGTTTTGGACACACACACACACCCTCACAATCTTCCTGGTAATTTGCTGTATTGCCTGACCTCTGAACACTTTGTTTTTTTACTGAAAAAAGCTTCCTGATGGGTAATTCAGTTGCATGACAGAAGAGAGAAGAAATACAGTTAGCACAGGACCACAGGGCTTGCTAGTGAGCAAAGAGACATATCATATGAAACAAATTCTTAATTTTTATTTTACATATTTATACATAAAACTTTCAAGAAACCCTCTGAATCCAACAGAATGTTAATAGCACATCTAGAAATGAACTTCAGGTAGTCAACATTCACAAAATGTTGAAAACTGATTAAAATATACATATTACGGAGCGCTACGACGTCACTACGAGGCAGGCATGTATTTCTGACTTGGATAGCACCATCATTCACGGGTCTTCTTCAAAACTACAGTGAAGAGTGAAAGCAGTCAGCAGTAACACTGCTCCAACTGAAAGTCTCTAAACAAATAAAAATGCGCTTAAAACTACCCTCTCTGATTAACCATGATTGGTGATGGTGTAAGCACTGTACATTTTTGTAACAATATTTTTATTAAAATGCCTGGTATTTAGTGGCACAAGTAAAAAATCAAAATAAATTAAGAAGCGGAGGCCAATCACTGGACAGTAAGCTTCAGACGTTATCAATGACTAACACTGATGTTTGTCCTGCACCACCTTTAGCAACATTTTTACAACCACAGAAGCAAAATAAATTTTAGCTTATCCTCTGGTTGGATGGCTTCTTTTCACTTTGCAGGCATTTTCTCTGCCATGTGCTTCTGCTGACTTTCAGCATGTCTGTAAAATCAATAATACAATTATTTAGTGCTAAGAAGAAAAGAGCGATCCAAACTGCCTTCTAACCCACAGGTAAAAACACCCCCCAAACGGAGGCTCAGAGCCACTCACAATGAAACATGTGAGAGTCAGGAACAGTACTTTCCTGAAATTGATTTAACTGCTTCAATTTTTATGTTCTGTGCATGAATCCTTCTTTATGATAAGCCACTAGATTACACTGAGATTGGTGGACACCACCGACCTTGAGAAGAAAAGTGCTGTGTTTAAAAGCGAAAAGAATAAGTTTCTAGGATAATTTATCTCACAAGTATTTAATAAGCATCTTCTGCTCCTCCTGGTGCTGGGAATTTGGTAGTAAATAAGGCAACGAGGTTCTCAGTCTTGTGAAGCCTGCGTTCCAATGTGGAGACATGGAGGAGGAACAAGCAGCAGGCGAGGAAGAGCAGATAGAAGGGAAGTGCCAAGCAAAAAGGCAAAACAAGATTCTGTGCTAGGGAGTGACTCGGCGACTGCTTTATCCAGACACACACCTAGAGCCAATGGTCTAGGCTCACCCCACAAAGGCCAATGTCTTCCTGACAAATGGTAGGCCTTTGTGGAGGTAGAGGTGTTCCATGTTTGCGTAAGTACCCCCCCCTCCACCTGCCCCAACCCTAAAGGCATACTCCTGGCATGGTGCAGGGGAGGATGGGGCTGAGTTGTCTTTTTCATACAAGCTCTATTACAAACTGTGAGTCCAAAGTCAGGTCAACCCAGCAGCCGGATGGTGGAGACAGAGCGGAGGGATGGCCGAGCTGTCTACACCACTAGAAGGGGCAAGAACTGAATGTCTTTCTAGAGACTGCTGGGGTCTGAAGGCACAGAAGACCGCAGTTTTGAAGGAGGACTTTAAGAAATGATACATTTGGCAAAAGAAAGACATCTAAGGGTGTGGTTTCTAGCTGTAATGTGAAGTTCAGAGACAGTTTGTGTGTGTTGTCTGGACTTGGGTGGTCAGAGGTGAAGGTGAACTTGTTGGTGTTAAGCAGGGTACCTCATATCGATGGTAGAGGAAAGACACTGCAAACACTTTCAGAAACAGGGAAGTAACTAAGGCTTTCCAGCCACGCTCAGCAGCTCACAAATAAATGGTAATATTCAGTGAACAACAATGGAACTCAGGAAAAAGCCACAATTGGCCCCCTACCTCATGCCTTAAAAAAAAAAAAAAAAGATCTCCTTTAGCAGACCATTTCATGGACCTGTTTACGTGAATAAAAGAACATAGATCGTTTTCATAAAGTAGCTCAGGCGCCCCGCTTAAGCAAATTCAGCTCAAATACTTTGATGTTCTGCGACCCTACAGGACAGAGTAGAACTGTCCCCATAGGGTTTCCAAGGAGCGGCTGGTAGATTCGAACTGCTGACCTGTTGGTTAGCAGCTGAGCTCTTAACCACCGCACCACCAGGACTCCATAATATAGCTAATTAAATCACAGGGGTCCTACAGCAGCTTGTTAATGATACGTATATGAGAGAGAGAGAGAGTGAGTGTGTGTGTGTGTGTGCTCGCGTGCATGCGTGTGCGCGTGTGCGTGTGTGTGTGTGTACACAGCAAGGGGCCTGCTGAGAAAGAAGGAAAGATAATACTGAAAGTTGGGTGTTATTCTGAGGCACATATAAGGAGGAATTTCAATAAAATTTTAAAGAGAGGAGAGAAAGGTTTTCAGCCCACAGAACTAAAAGGTTCTCATCAACTGTTTATATGGAAGTCCTTACTGGGATTTGTTTCCATTCAAGCTCCATAAGGACTCTTTTCTTTCAACACTCTTTTTTTTTTTTTTAATCGTGGTAAATATTTCTGTGACGAAACATCTGGTACTGAGTGATCTCCACATGTACAGTTCAGTGACAATTATGTTTATCATGTTGTTCCACCATCTCCCGTACCCATTCCCAATATACCATCACCCCTAACAGAGGCCCCTAACAGTGCCCCTAGGCACCGAGGCCCCCTTTCTTCCTCCCTCCCCTTGGTGGCCACTAATAAGCTTTGGTGTCTGTATACTTGGCTGCTGTAGGCATTTCACGTAGGTGGGATCATACAGTATGTGTCCTTCTGTGACTAACAGTACTGGGCACGATGCCCCCAAGGTTCATCCGTTGGTAGCATCAGGACCTCATCTGTCTTCATGGCTGAGTAATACCAACATTCCTTACTGAGGACCTACCATGTACCTGTGCGAGGCCCTGGGGACACAGCAATGAACGAAGTGGCGTCTCATCTGCTTTCAGGGAGTTTACAGCCAGGCGGGGTGACGGTCAGCCCACAACACAGCAGAGTGCATGCGACTCGGCTCCACGGGGGAGGGATGAGACGTTGCAAGGAACACAGAGAAGAGCCCAGTCTTGGCAGGTCAGGGAGGGTCCCCCAAAGAACGTCACCTAATGGTTCTCAATTCCAGCCGTGCATTAGAATTCACAAATCCTGGGGCACTTTACAAAATTGTGATGGCCAGGCCCCACAACAGAATAATTGCATCAGAATGGTGGAACCCAGATGTCAGTTCTTCTTTTTCTCAATGAGAAATAATTTGTAACATCTTTTATGAGAACAGGCGAGGGGTGTCTGAGGGGAGAGGGAAGTCACCAGTGAGGAGTCAAAAGGGCACAGAAAGGGAGCTAGGGGCCTGGAGGCTTCGTCTCCTCCACGGGTTTTCCTGACGACAACAGCCACCTTTGCTGAGCATTTGCTCCATCTCAGGGGACACCGTGGGTGCAACCCTGCCTGAGTACCATTTCGTCCAGTCTTCCCAATAGCCTTGGGGGATCTGTGCTGGTATCATCCCCACTCTCCAGGTGAGGAAACTGAAGTCCAGCCTGGCTTGTCCCTCTGGGTGCCCTGGAAGGTGACCTCCGGATACAGCAGAATTTCTCAAGGGTTCCCAGCACCACACAGCGCCTGGCTCACAGAAGGCGCTCGTGATACGTGTCGACAGAGTGAAGGGGGAGCTGGGCATGAACTCAGACCTCTAACTGCAGGGCCTGTTCTCTCGGCCATTGGCCGTGGTTCTCCCTCAGACATCCCCACTTCTCGCCAGAGCAGGGTAGGATTCAGGAAGCACTGGCCCTGGGAGGCTAAGTGCCCACCACCACAGCTCCCTGCCAGGCTCACCGACAGGCAAGGGGCTCCTCTACTTTGTGTTGTCTCTTTGGACACGATTCCTCTGTCCCGTGAGGCTGTGATGCCTTTGAGGGCAGGCGCTGCAGCTCTACAGAGCCTTTTTGGGGATGGATTTGCACTTTTAGCGTTGTTAGAATATCTTTTTCAAAAGCAACATTCTATCTGTTTTCTATTAACACATTTCTGTTTTTTCTTGAATTTCGTATCAATATTCTTCAGCCTGCTCCTGGCATTTGGTACAGCAGCACGTGAAAGAAATTATGATTATAAGTGAAGGGAAAGGCCATCCGATGGGTAATTTTTTTTTTTTTGCCTTTTTTCCCCTAAATTTTATTTTTTTGTTGTTGAGAATATACACAGCAAAACATACACCGATTCAAAGGTTTCTACATGCACAATTTAGTGACATTGATTACGTTCTTCAAGCAGTACTATTCTCACCCTCCTTTTCTGAGTTGTTCCTCATTTATGTAAACTCACTGCTCCCTAAGGTTCCTGTCTAATCTTCCGCGTGGCTGCCGTCAGTTAGATCCCATACGGACAGTTCTTACAAGGGCATCATGCTCAAGACAGGCCTTTTTTACTAGGTAAGCTAAATTATTGCTCTGTTTTAAGGGGACTTCAAGAGATATTTTTGGTTTCAGGTTTAAAGATTATCTCAGGGCAACAGTTTCAGGGGTTCATCTACCCTCTGTGGCTCGAGAAACTCTAGAGTCTATGAAAATTTGAAATTATGTTCTGTATTTCCCCCTTTTTGATCAGGATTCTTCTGTGGAATCTTTGGTCAAAATGTACGGTAATGGTAGCCAGGCACCATCCAGTTCTGGTCTCATGGCAAAGGAGGCAGCTGTTCATGGAGGCAGTTAGCCACACATGCCATCTCCTCCTCCTGTTCCTGACTCTCCTTCTTCCTCTGTTGCTCCAGGTGAATAGAGACCAGTTGTTGTGCCCTTGATAGCTGCCTGAAAGCTTTTAAGATCCCAGGCACTACACACCGAACTGGGAGGGAGAACAGAAACACTAAACACATTATGAGGCCAATTAATTGGGACGTCCCATGAAACCATGACCCTAAACCTCCAAACCAAGGAGTGAGGTGTTTGGTTGTACATAAGCAGCCTCAACAGTGACTCTTTTTTTTTTTTTTTTTTTTCTGTCATCGTAAATATATCTATCACACAACTTTTGCCAACTCAACTTTTTATAAGTTTATAACTTATGGACAGCAATTACAATAATTGGCTGTGCAACCCCACCTTTAATCAATACAATTTTTCCATCACAGTTAGCCTTCCGTTCCCCATCCCTCATAACCAGTAATAAACTCTGATCTCTAGACATTTGCCTTTTCTTGTCTTTTTATGTAAGTGAGGTGATACGATATTTGTCCTTTTGTAATCACAACATTTTGTTCAGCATCGTGTCTTCCAGCTCCATCCACACCGTAGCATGTATCAAGACTTCCTTTCCCCTACTGGGTAAGTAGTGTTCCATTTCATGTAGGATCACATCATCTGGGAATAGAGATCATTTCACTTCTTCTTTTCCAATCTGGATACCTTTGATTTCCTTTTCTTGTGTTATTGCTCTGGCTGGGACTTCTAATACAATATTAATTGAAGTGGTGAGAGCAGCACTCCCGGCTCATCCCCTATTTCAAGGGGAAAGCTCTTAGTCTTTCTCCACTGGGTATAATGTTGGCTGTTGGCTTTTCACACAGGCCCTGAATCATACTGAGGAATTTCCCTTCTATTCCAATCTTCTTAAAAGGGTTGTCATAAAGAAAATGTGGTGTATTATGCTGCTTGATTTTCTAAGGTTTGAACCATCCCTGCATTCCTGGAATAAGTCCCACTTGGTCGTGGCATATGACTCAATATGCTGTTAGATTCTGTCTGCTAGTATTTTGTTGAGGATTTTTGCATCTATATTCATAAGAGGTATTGGCTGTAGTTTTCTTTTCTTGTGGTGTCTTTGTCTGGTTTGGGTACAGAATTATGTACGCTTCGTAGAATGGATTAGGGAGTATTCCTTCGTTTTCTTTTGGAAGAGTTTAAACAGTACTAGTGTCAATTATTCTCTAAATATCTGGTAGCAGACCTCGGTTTCTATGAAGCTTCCCAGGTGATTACAATGTGTAGTTCAAACTGACAACCACTGATCTGACCTGACACCTGGGATGGCAGGAGTTGGGCAGGTAAAGAGAACAGGCCAACAGAGTTTCCCAGCAATCCCGACAACCATGTTCTCAGGCTTTGGGACCCGGCTGGGACTCTGGGGTTGCTACCTTTAAGGACTTTTAAATATCCTCAGGTCTTCCCACGAGCAAAGTTACTTTTCTACATCAGGAATGGATACAGAGGCTTCTCCCCACCAGCTAGAAGCCTTACAGTGACACCGTGTCCCTTCCCATTGCTCTGACTTAAAGGGTTACTCCAACGCCTTTAAATTAGGAGTCCTCTCCGCTTAGCCGTGGCCTTGCTGTCCTGTTTCCCATGATTACACTTCTGAAAGGTATAAAAAACACACCACGAGCCTAAGTAACAGCTTGACACTTGGTAAGAAGGGGAGCTGACGGGGCAGAGAAAAGGTCTGTGCTATCCCAGGCAAGTCACAGGGTTTAAAAAAAGGTTCATATATTTTTCAGAAGATGCAGGCCCTAGCTGCATATTTCACCCCCCATATTTCATAACCTTAACACCTGGATGCAAATTTCTTAGACTTAAAAAAAAAAAAAAAAAAGGGTCTGTCTTAAGGCTGTTGGTGCAGTACCTGGACACGTCTGTAGATGGCAGTAATCTTACCTGAGTGCTGCCCTGGTATTTCAGGGAAAAAAAAAAAAATTTTTTTTTTTTTTTTTTTTAGGCAAATATGCTAAGAGAGCACTGGAAAGCCTACCATTTGTTTTTTCTCCCCCTCTTTTTTTTTTTTTTTTAGGGGCAGGGGAATATAATATTTTACACACTGAGAAGAGGTCCTGTGTCAGGTGCTGAGAGGATTCTCACTACCTATGTTTCAAGCTTCTGGGATGGTTCTACATCATGTGGATAATTCCTTAGGTTACCGTGACAAACTGTGTTCTTTCTTTCTTTGGGGAACACCGTACTCTCTGAATACCATTTCTGGGATTAGTAGCAACTGTCACCTGGTTTAAGGACTTCATATGGACTATCTTAGAAACGGTATGAGAGTATGAATAACTATGAAATTACAGTACGTTATGCTCTTCACACACTTACCGTGATAGGCTTTTCCTCAAATGAAGCTACTAAGAAACCCAGGCTCTTTCCCAGCATCAGCCTGGCTTCCTTATCCCCTGGGGAGGGAAGCAGTCTTTACGCAGAGGCAGCTGGAGCCAAGCCCAGTTAGAAACTCAAGTTCTGGAGTTTCCACGTGGGGAGGGCAATCTGGTGGCAATGGTGCTACGGAGATGCCAGTGTCCCTGCCTTCTAGGCCTGGCCGGGGTGACGGAGAGTCAGGGCACGTACCGGCCAGTGCGGCTTTGGGGCACACACACGAGCTGCCCACACTGGAAACACGCCAGCGTGGAGCTCTGAGGACTTAGGGCCAACTGCTCGGGATAAAGTCGTCTGTGGCCAGAACCTTGACCTGATTTAGATGGGGGTGGAGGACGTTCTCACGCACTGACAACTCACACAGGGGCAGAGTGGCTGCTAAAAAGCACTGCATTTAGGAAGGAGGAATTGTGGCCACTTCTCTCTCTGAAGAGCTGGGCCAGCAGGGGCTGCGGGAGTTGGGGTCCGAGAAGCAGCTCTGCAGTGCCAGCTCTTGTCCTGGTTCTGAAGCCTTGGGCCCCCACGGGCTTGGTCTGCCCTTTGGGAAAGGGGAGCCGTGCTGACCTGGTCAAGTCTTCGATGTCCACCAGCATGGCGTCCTGCTCTGTGTGCAGTTCATCTCGGATGAGAAGCAGCTGGACCAACTCTTCATTCAAGCCTGGGGCAAACAAAAGGGCGTTTAAAACAGATAAAACTGCATCTGAGTCAGAAACCTGAGGAGACCCTGGGTGCTACAAACTGTTAAGTGCCGGGTAAGTGCTGGGCTACTAACCAAAAGCTTGGACGTTTGGACCCATCCGAGGTGCCTCGGAACAAAGTCCTGGTGATCTGCTTTTGAAAGGTCACAGCTTTGAAAAACCCTACAGAGCACAGCTCTACCGCGCACACTCGGGTGTCCATGAGTCAGAACTGACTGGAGGGTGACTGGTTTAGTTTTGGTTTGATGGATATACATAAATATATGCAAACAAAAAACCGAAAAACCAAACCCAGTGCCGTCGAGTTGATTCTGACTCACAGCGACCCTAACCAAACATAACAGGTAAGTTATTCGTGTCAAAACGTAAACTTCTTGTGTTAAAAACTCTAAATAAGTCTGCGAGAAGTCATCGATTTCAGAAACACGACTAGTTTGCGTAACTATGAAGGCGTTAGGAGGAGTGAAGTCAGAGGTATTTCTAATTACTGCATTATCACATTAAAACGGGAAAAGAAAAATAACTTGTTAGAAAAAGCGAGGTTTTGTTTTGAAGAGATGTGAACAAAAGTCTGGAGCACATCAAGTTTCCCACCCCTCCCGTCAGAGTGGGAGGGGCCCTGCAGTGCTCCCGCGGATGCCCACCTGGAGAGGAAGGCAGGTCTGGGATGCTCAGAGGCTTCCCACAGCCCCAGGGACGGAGGCCTCTCTGCAGGCAGCTCTAGGAAAAAGTATTATCGAAAGATTTCGGAAGCCAGAATGGGGGAACAGGTGTGTGAGACCCAAAGCAATAGCCCTGAAATCTCTGGACAACCAGGTGCCGAGGAAGATTTTCATTAGGTCTTATACCTGGGGATTCCGTGGGTGATGCAAACTGTTAAGGTGCGTGGCTGCTAACCAAAAGGTTGGAGGTTCAAGTCCACCCAAAGCCTCTTCAGAAGGCCTGGAGACCCACTTCCAAAACAATCAGCCACTGAAAACCCGAGAGCACAGTTCTACTCGACACACGGCGTCGCCATGAGTCAGCGTTGGCTCCATAGCAACCGGTCGTTTGTCCTTATCCTTGGAGTAAAATACACGTAAATGGAAAAATTTCTAATCCTCATGAAATCAGTGCACTGGATTAAAGCGGCCCCCGCCCCTAGAAAATATGAACAAGCAAAGGCACTTGCTTTTCTCCTCAGAGAAGCTAAGAAAGCGCTAGGTCCAGACGCCACCGGCTGCTAACCAAAGGGTCGGCAGTTCAACTCCGCCAGGCGCTCCTCGGAAACTCTATGGGGCAGTTGTGCTCTGTCCTACAGGGTCGCTATGAGTCGGAATCAACTCGATGGCACCGGGTACTGGGTTAGGTCCAGACGCACGGAGAGTGCTCAGCTAGTGAGCACCCTGAGCAGGAAACAAAAGAAGGCATGGGGGTATTCAGACAGGCCCCTTGGAAATGCTTTTAGAGAGCTTGACTTCAAATAATGCATTTATCTGCCTTCATTTCAGACTAGTTTTCAATTTAAAAAAAAAAAAAGACAAAAAAAAATTATACAAAGAGGTCTAAAACCTCATCTACTCTTGAAAAGGACGAGACAGCAATTTCATTATTTAAAAGTCTAAGGAAGACATTTCAGTGGTAAAATACCAAAAAAGCCTTTTAAATTCTTGAAAGAATAACAATCCTAGTAATTCATTCTCAACTAAAATTAAAATGTAGAATTTTTAAAAGATCTTGTGAATCTATGGTTTCTTAATTAAAATGTTCAACTCTCTTGATCTTGAAACAACACTGAATATATTGACTTGGCACCAAATATGTCCAATTCTAGTTTTTCCAGTGTGCTCCTTGGAGTAGCCTTATACGAGCACTCAGTAAAGTGCCCGCCTATGTGGAGCCTAAATGCACAAGAATTTATTTTTCCCGTGTGAAATTTTGAACTTTTTATTATGAAAGCTTTCAAACTGATATAAAAGCAGAGGGTAGTTCAGTGCATCCTTGTATATCCAACCAACAATTATCATGGTCAATCCTGACTCCTCTATCTCTCCTCCTATTGGGTTATCCTAAAGCAAATTCCAGACATCATAGTATTTCCTCTATAAAAGCTTCAGTATGTATCCCTTCATGGAGAAGAAGGCACTTGGGACGCTCAAAGGCTTCCCACAGCCCTGGGGAAAGGGGCCTCTGTGCAGGTTATTCAGCAAAAAGCATCATCTTAGGATACCGGAAATCTAGATTTGGGGAACAGTCAGATGTATAAGATTTAAATAAATAAATACCTAAAACAAATAAATCTTTAATCAAACATCTAGTCAGTGTTCACATTTCCCTGAATGGCTCAGAAATGTTTTTTTTTTTTTTTTTTTACAATGGGTTTGTTTCAATGCATTTGGTCAACACGTCTCCTAGGTTGCTTTTTAACCTGTAAGTCCACATGATTTTACAGACTCACAGAAGATTCTGAGGCTGGAGGGATCATTTTTTTAACCACATACTGGAGCCCTGGTGGTGCAGTGGCTAAGAGCTTGGCTGCTAACCAAAAGGTCAGCAGTTCAAATCCACCAGCCACTCTTTGGAAACCCTGTGGGGCAGCTCTACTCTGTCCTATGGGGTCACTATGAGTCGGAATTGACTCGATGACAACAGGTTTATGGTTTAACCACACTGTCTGGAGTCCACAGGTGGTATAAGCCGTTAACGTACTTGGCAGAGAGGTTGGAGGTTCGAGTCCACACAGAGGTGCCTTGGAAGAAAGCCTTGGCAATCTGCTTCTGAAAAACCAGTCACTGAAAACCCTATGGAGCACAGTGCTAATCTGACACACACGGGATTATCATGAATTGCAGCTGACTTGATGGTAGCCTAAGCGAGAATGTTCTCTCTTTCATCAGGCCAATAGCCGCCCATTCTCTGCACGACCCGTCACCTCTAGGAGCAGCACTCACAACCCCCTCTGGATGTTTCTGCTGGAAACCCTTCCTTATGCTGGGGAGAAAAGGCCCATAATTTACCACCCTGTAATTTTCACTTATTGGTCACATACACCACCTGGAGTCCCCTGAAATACATCAAGTTTGATTTGATGATGATACTTAAAAAGAATTTATACATAAGCGAAGTCAAGAGTTTAGTTGTATTATAAATGACTCATAAATAGCGAATTTTATTCTAGAGACTGACACTGAATGCCAAATACGCCAGACACTGTGCTAGGAGCTGGGGACTTAAGCTGAATAAAAGTACCTGAAACCACTTTGAATCTTGAAAAATTCTGAAAGCTTCTGAACATTTTAGAGTAAAAAACCCAGAGCCTCGAGGTTCTCTCCCTTTCCTTCTGGGCACACAAGAGGTGCCCAATGAAACACTGTACAAAGGAACAAAATCAAGAAGGTAGTGCTGCCCCAGTATATCTCATGTTTAATATCCCATTTCAAGCCCATCTTATACTTACTTTCTATCTGGGAATGGAGGTCATTGACTATCACCTGGAGCTGTCCAATGGTCATGTCCCTCAGGTCTGTGGGCTTTAAATTCCTCTTCATCAAGCATTCACTTATATGAGGCATGTGTGGCAGCTAAAGATACAAAAAGGAAGAAATGGAGGTGTGGAAGAGGCAGCAAGTATCCTGAACCGAAGGCCCAGCTTTTTCTTGAAAGACTCACTCTCATTCACTCACTGCAATGCAGGTACTGTGCTTAAAAGATTTCCTAGTCTGTGACTTTCCCAATGTGGGGTCCTACATACACGTTACATATCATGGAGTCAAAAGTTCTCCGTTTGGTCTTTAACACAGGCTGTGACAACTGTGAGTTAATAATTACAGCAAAAGTGAATTACCAGGGAGCTCCAATAGCAGCAACGACATGGATGATAACATCAGCTCCTCTTTATTAATTTACACCACGCAACAAGCACCGTGCTATGTGCTTTTTACGCTTTGTGTCATTGAATTCTCACAATCGTGCTCTGGTACAGGCATTATTATTAGCCCCATTCTACAGATGGGAAAACTGAGGACTTAAGTAACTTGCCCAGGGCTCTACAGCAGGTCAGTCACAGAGCTAGGACTTAAACCCGCAGAGTCCAGGGCTCTGAACCATTACTCATATTGTCTTGTTGAGAGGTGGGAACTGGGGCTCCAGCAATAGTGAGTTTGCTACAACCAACAGCTTCTTAACCTGAAGTTGCTTTAAAGGAATTTAAATATCAATAATAGTTGAGATTGCCCCTGAGAAACAGAGCTGAGATGAATCAAGAGCAAAGTTTAGCTTTGTGAAATCTGTTGCTTTTGTATCTGTCAGTGATACAATAGAAAGGAAAAAGAAACAAAGTTATTTCTCAACGGCAGTACTTTTCAAGAACTGTCTAGGAGAAACCCCAGTTTGCATCATCCTGGGAAAAGGCAGCGGTAGCCTAGCCCTGCTGGCTTTCCAGCCTCCGCGGCTCACCAGGTCAGCGACGGGAGACTTCTTCCTGTTCTGTTTCTCCACTTCCACTTGCATTTTGGCCATTGGTTTGGCCATGGCCAGTGCCATTTTGGCTTCGGCTTGCAGCTTCTTTTGCCTCGTGAGGAAATCCATGTCATCCAGGGACTCGGATTCCTCTTCGGTCGTGTCTCTATCGGAATAGGAAGAACTCTGTTTGCTCTGTGAAGGGAAAGAGAGCAGCCCTGAGCTTTCCAGGCCAGTTCGCCTCCATCTCAAGAGGGGCCTCGCTGCATTCCCCGAGCCCTCTGTCAGAGTGGCTGCGAGTTCCCACCATTATCTCGACGCTGCTTGGTTTGATCCATACGAACCTCAAATAACATAATAAAAAAAGATACTTTATTTCCCCAGCGTCAGTAACAGATTCAGATTTTAGTATAAACAGAAAGAGTAATATAATTAATAACGGGAAATCTATTTACGACAAACTTGAAACCATTCTTTGACTCTTGGGCTCAAAACTTTCCAGAGGTGACCAGACCAAAATACTGAACCACAGAGCACACGGGATTTTAGGAATCCAGTGAAGTCCTGGTTGTTGCACTGTGTGGTTTCCTGTTTGTTGTTCTTTGGTAAGACGGGCTATAGATGAACCTCACAGAGAGGAAACAATTTCAGGAAAAAGCCCACGTCACCCGTGGTTATTAAGCCAACGTCTGTAATATGGACCAAACAATGACTAAGGAGCGCCCCACACAAAGTCCCCCTGGCCTCAACGGGCAGCGCCCTGAGTTCCAGCCTTCCCACGGTCCCCCTTTTTCAAATGCATTCCACTGCTGGTTTGTACTCACAGGTCTGAGCCCTGTGGGAGAGAGAATGGTAATTAGCGTATTTTCCCTACATAATTTTTTAAGGGTATATCTGGTTTCTCTTATGGTTTCATATGGAAGCAGCTGAAGTTAGCTTTAACAAATCTTCTGCATCTTTACTCTATCATTTACGTTTGTATTGTATTGCATAAGCCTCATTTTTCAATAACTGTCAAATTCTGGAAGCATACAATTACAAGAGACATTTGTTTTGTAACGTCTGCAGTGACCGTTCCTGATTAACAGCAGAAAAGAAGCTAAGCCAGCAGGTGGGTGTCCCACCGACGAGACTCACCATGGGCGACAAGGGCGTGTCCAGGCTCGTCTCCGTCTTACTGTCGTCAGCATCACTGTCCTTGTCACTACTGCTGTCGTTGACAAAGCAGATCTGCAGGTTCATTCCGCTCTGTAGGCTGGGCAGAGACAAGAGGACGCTCACCCCACCCGGCCATTTGTTATCTGCCTGGAGAGCTGTGGGCTTTTGTAATATAACGTAGTTGATATATTCTTGGCATGGGGGAGTGAGGGACTGATATTACTTCCAACATATAAACGACAACTTTTTTTTTTCTTTTTTGCTCTTTAGGTGGAAGTTTACAATGCAAGTCAGTTTCTCATACAAAAACTTATACACACATTGTTATCTGACCCTAGTTGCTCACCCCATAATGTGACAGCACATTCCTCCTCTCCACCCTGTATTTCCCGTGTCCATTCAACCAGCTCCTGCCCCCTCTGCCTTCTCATCTCACCTCCAGACAGAAGCTGCCCACTTAGTCTCATGTGTCTACTTGAGCTAAGAAGCACACTCCTCACCAGTATCATTTTATATCTCATAGTGCAGTCTAGTCTTTGTCTGAAGAGTTGGCGTCAGGAATGGTTTTAGTTTTGGCCTAAAAGAGAGTCCGGGGACCATGTCTTCTGGGGTCCCTCCAGTCTCAGTCAGACCATTAAGTCTAGTCTTTTTACTAGAATTTGATTTCTGCACCCCACTTTTCTCCTGCTCCATCAGGGACTCTCTGTTATGTGCCCTGTCAGGGGAGTGAGTGGTGGTACCCGGGTACCATCCAGTTCTTCAGGCTGATGGGGTCTCTGGTTTGTGTGGTACTGTCTCTTGGACTCATATTTTCCTTGTGTCTTTGGTGGTAAATGACAACTTTCATTAGATCTCCTAATATCCCATTGGAACTCTGGTGGCACAGTGTTTACGAGTTTGGCTGCTAACCAAAAGGTCAGCAGTTGGGATCCACCAGCTGCTCCTTAGAAACCCTAGGGGGCGGGTGTACTCTGTCCTACAGGGTCACTATGAGTCAGGATTGACTCAACGGCAACTGGCTTGATTTTAGTTTTAATATTCTATTAAGGAACCCTGGTGGCGCAGTAGTTACATAAGCCCTCGGCTGCTAACTGAAAGGTCGGCAGTTCAAACCCACCATCCACTTCATGTCAGTCTGTTTTCATAATGATTATAGCCTCAGAAACCCTACGGGGCAGTTCTGTTCTGTCCTATAGGGTCACTATGGGTTGGAATCCACTCTACGGCATACAACAACAACAATATCCTATCAGTTTTTTCTAAACTAACGTTAAGTGAAAAATAATTTAAGGCCATGTATTATAGCAAAAAAAAAAAAAATTTTTTTTTTTTTATTATAGCACTCAGCACAATGCCAAGCACACAGTTGGCACACAATGAAGATGTGCTGAGTCACTGAGTTTGTATCCTTTCAGTGTAGATAAATGGGGTCCTTGGCCACATGAGGCTGCCTAGCTGCCATCCAGAGCTTTGTCCTCGGGGACAACCCAAGGCCTCTCACTAAAGCCAGCGCCTCAGGGCTACTGTTCTCTTTAAAAAGACTCCCCCAAATAGGTAGAATAGGATCACATGAAGGAAACCTTTATTTAGGGCATTTGACAAAAGGGAACATAGGGAGCTCATTTATGACATTACAACAGGTTTACGCTAGAGAAACATAACGACACCTTAAACGCAGAAGGCACGACCTTAAAACAAGATCCTAAAGCTGTCTGGAGCACACAGGCCATTAGCGCCATCTGAGACCTCCTGGGAGCCCATTATGCTTGTGGCAAACCCTGAACCTCCGGGAGTTGTGTGCTGGGACCGGGAGTGGTGTGCTGGGAGCATGGTCGCAACAGGTAACCCGGCTGGGCATCTGTTACACATACTACCGGCCTGCAGGTCCGACCCTTTGTCTCAACCTTCTTTCCAAGCTGGACACGTCAGCACTGCTCGTCCATAAAGAGTTTTTTAAACAGTAATTTTCTTAGTGTCTGTAATGACCCCAACCCCTTGTCAGTTTAAAGAGAGAAAAGATAAAGGAGGCTCCTTCTGGGCAACCCGAGATCACAAGGAGGCTTAGCCCGGTCCGGGACAGCGGACACCGGACTTGCCTGGCCCTCTACAGGGTTGCTATGAGTTGGAATCGACTTGCCGGCGGTGGGTTTTTGGTTTTATTATTACTGCCACGGGGAGAAATGTGAAGAGCAACTTGTCTGATATTTGACATTTGCATTTGATTTTTTTTTTTTTTATTCTAGTGGGTAGGGATGCTTTGTAAAAATTCCACAGATGACTCACTTAATGTGCTTCCTTGATAGAAAACAACGCAGAACCTAGAAAATCTACTTATTAAACACGGGCATCACTCGGCGTTGTTGTGGGTATGTGCTGCCATCTATTGTTACGTTTGGTAATGACTGAAGGTCCCAGATTTCTCTCCTCTGGGCAGAACCGGGTTTGGCTTGGTTTAAGGGAATTCAGGAAACCCTGGTGGCCTAGTGGTTAAGTGTTCCGGCTGCTAACCAAAAGGTCAGCAGTTCAAATCCACCAGGCGCTCCTTGGAAACTCTATGCGGCAGTTCTGCTCTGTCCTATAGGGTCACTATGAGTCGGAAGCAACTCAACGGCATTAAAGCGAGCCAGGCCCAGAACTGGGGGTGAGTCGGAATCAACTCGACGGCATTAAAGCGAGCCAGGCCCAGAGCTGGGGGTTCTGGGCTCCATGCGTGCTAAGGATGCCACTGCTCCAGTTACCAACAGCAGCTTTAGAGCTGGTGAGACTTGTAAGGGACCACTAACTCTGACAACTCTCACCTGGTCCCATGACTCCCTGCTGCACAGCCAACTCTCTGACAGCCTGAACTCAAGCTGCCTTTAACTACCAGACAGCTGACCTTCCGTGCAGTCAGAATTTGCCTCCCTTTAACTTTCTTCCATTGGATTTTTTCCTGGAGAAATCTAACATGTTCAGGTTACCCATAGGTGGTTTTAAAAAACAAAACAAATCATCCCATTAAAATAATAAAAGTCAAGATCTGTAGGCTGGAAGATGGCGGGAAAGAAAACGGCTTGAGAATTAAAAACAGATGCATTTTAGAGGCTAACCTAATTTGGATCTTGCATTGGTTAAGTGGTACAGCTGCCCAACCAAAGGGTCAGCAGTTTGAATTCTACAGGTGCTCCTTGGAAACTCTATGGGGCAGTTCTACTCTGTCCTATAGGGTCGCTATGAGTCGGAATCGACTAGACGGCACTGGGTTTTTTTTTTTTTTTTTATTACCCAGAATTTTCTATTTTTTTTAAATATTTAAGGTCTTGAATAGAAGTACCTGGCCACTGAATACAGATTACAAAAATATAAAATAACCCACAAAAGTTTACATTTGAAAACGTCCAAAGACAGATATTTTCACTCTGAAGAAAAGTTAGGTCATAAATTTTGTTGCTCTGACCCCAAACTAACCTTTCTATAAGGACCAGCCCATCCTGAATCAGCCATCCCATACGGTATTTCTAACCCAGGAAAGGCAAAGAGAAAAAAGGGAAGGATTTAGTAGTCGGGGCAAAATGAAAAAACACCTCAGGTAGAAATTCAGAAAATCTTCTTAGTACCATATTATCACTGCGGGAAACTCAACAGAGGCTCTTACCAAGTGAGACTCAGAATTCCTTAGAGTGGTAATCGCCAAGAATGTTACTCTCAGTGGGAAAAGGAAATTATATGACGTGCCAGCTAATGGCTCAGAAGGGGTTTTAGTAAAGACATCTTAAAACGGGCTCAGGTTTCAAGAAGGATTTGTCTGCTGTTAGCCTTTAATCGGGTTTTATGATGAGGCGGCTTTGGGTGAAGCCCAACCAGTTCCCAAGGAGCGGCCTTATTTTGGGGGTGAGTGGGGCTTGTTCTGCTGGAGGTCTCTGTGTCACAGGGTCAGAGAGCAGAAAACCCCTGTCTGGGACCCCTCCCGCCCTGAGATGCACAGCTGGCCTCTGGGAACGGGGGCTCCCAGGTGGGCCGCTCAGCCGTGGCCTCTGTCCCTCACACTGCATGGCATCTGGCCATGCTTATAACCAGGCCCTCGGCACTCAGGCCGCCAGGGTCGAATTTGCCTGGATCTTTCCAGCACAGCCAGAAATGAAAGCAAAACACTATCCTCATCTTGTTAATTAGAGATAGGATTTGAAGGTGTCTTTTTTTTTTTTTTTTGATTCAAGGGTACTTGGTATTTCCGGTGGCATTTAGCAGAGCACTGTGTGCAAAAAGGCTGCTTGAAGTCAGCCTTGCCTGTCAGCTTTACTTCCGGTAGGTCTGTGTCCCGGTTATCCCAGAAATCCATTTTCCCTTATGCACCCTGCAGGGAGTAAAAAACCACACTGCTGCCTGGAGCTATTGACAGGGAGTGCCAACGGTCTGCAGAGAGGGTGCTCTGGACAGAGACAGCTCAGGAAACACGGAGGGATAAAGATAAGTATGTCTTCTGGACATCGCAGTGTGAGCCACATGGCTTTGTGTGACAGCACCTACTTCCAGGAGGTGGGGGGGCATTTAGGAGAATCTGATCAGCGACAAGGGCTGCTGGGCACTTACGGTGACTCAGAAAATGCTTCTGCTGACTCCAGCTACCGTTACCTAAAGGTATTACTAAAATATGCACGGAATTGAGAGGACGGCAGAGATGAAAAATTCTTTACTACTAAGTGGATATCTCAAAAATTTAGCCAAGGAGTAATACAATCTGGTATAGAGATACCACTTTATTTTAATATGGGGACAAGGCCGGTTTATTTGCTGAGAGGAACAACGCCAAGGTCCTAAAGGCTGCTGGTGACGTCTGGTGGGGCAGTGGCCACTGTGAATCTGGCCTTTGTCTGTGGCCTTGGGTAGTGGTGACCGGGATTAAACTGGCTTAAGGCCAGCTGGGTTGGGTTTTTTAAGGCCAGCTCTGAACCCAAGAGCTATTCTGAGTTTTGTGATTTTAGAAAGGGAACTGTCTCAGCACCAGTTTAGAATATTGTCATCTTGGGGCAGATGTGAGAGTGTTTGGGTTTTATCCCTCCCCATCCTGCCTTAGTCCTCTTTACTTGGACTGCTGCATTGAATTTCAGCTTCCAAGTGTGTTCATTTACATTCTCACCTGTGGGGTACGGTGATACCACCTTTAGATTACAGGCAAGATAAAAGCTGCCCAGAGAAGCCAGGTGATATGCCTTGGTCTGTGACAGACTGAGTATAAAATGGCCCCATTCTTCCTCTCCTGTATCTGCAGCCTTTGTAACGAGACTCCGGAGCTTCTTCCATCAAGAGGTTGAGTCTATTTCCCTACGGGGAGCCCTGGTGGTAGAGTGGTTAGCAGCTTGGCTAACCACTCCTTGGAATCCACCAACTGCTCCTTGGGAACCCTATGAGGCAGTTCTACTCTGTCCTATAGCGTGGCTATGAGTTGGAATTGACTCGATGGCAGCAGGCCTGAGCACTGGCCTTGCGGCTTGTTCTGGCCAATAGAGCGCACAAGAAATGACCAGTTCCAGTTGCTCCCCAAGAGGCCTTCTCCACTTTCCCTCCCCTGGGAACCCGGCCACTGCCCTGACAAGTCCAGGCTAGCCTGCAGGATGAGGGACATCGCAGTGACAACGCAGCCGGCAACTGTCCCAACTGAAGGCCCCGACACGTGAGAGAGCCCAGTCAAGAGCAGGAAAGGCAGCTGGCCGACCGGAGGCTGACCGCTGCATCGCGAGCAAGCCCCTCCGAGCCAGCCGACCTCCAGGCGACCTCCCAAGCAGAAAGACGTTAACTGTTGTATGTATGTCACTGGTGCGGGTGGCTCTTTTACGCATCATCACTGTGACCACAGACATTGTTGGCTGCTGTGGAGTGCGACCCATGGCGACCCCATGCACCGTGGGAGGAAATGCTGCCCCATCTTGCATCATTCCCGTGACTGGTTGCTGACCAGACCATGTGATCCACAGATTTTCATTGGCTGATTTTCAGAAGTAGATTGCCAGGCCTTTCTTCCTAGTATGCCTTAGACTGGAAGCTCTGCTGGAACCTGTTCAGCATCATAGCAACACGTGAGCTCCACTGACAGCTGGGTGGTGGTTGTGCGCGAGGCACCCTGGCTGGGAACCGAACCTGGGTCTCCCACATGGTGGGCAAGAATTCTACCACTGATCTACCACTGCTCTGGTGGCCACAGATAACCGGTACAAAGTCACAAAACAAGAGAATAGAGGCTGGACTCCTGACTCTCAGTCCAGTGACCTTTTCCCCCACACCACATATAACCTCAGGTTTGGATTAGATCCCATCTGGCTATAAGGAGCCCTGCTGGTGCAGTGGTTAAAGTGCTTGGCTGCTAACAGAAAGGCTGAGGTTTGAATCCACCAGCCGCTCAGTGGGAGAAGATGTGGCAACCTGCTTCTGTAAGGATGTATGGTCTTGGAGACCCTATGGGGCAGTTCTGCTCTGTCCTACAGCATCAATCGCTGTGAGCAGACTGGCAGTGGGTTTTGGTTTGATCTGGCTATAATTTTAAAGGGCATATATGTCCTGTACTTGCTTATAATTTTGAGGCAATTATACGGTTTTCCTTAGGCAACGGCAAGAGGAAACTTCCCACACGCCTATGGTTTGCAAACACGGTTGCCCGTTATCTGCCTCCAGCCAGTGAGCCCGAGAGCCACTGGGCTCCACTCAATATCCCCAACTGGTCTCTGGCCTGGCCGTTAAAATATATTATTTCCATTTATTTTAATGGATCTTTGATGCATTATTCAAAGGCTTTATACATAATGAATAATCACTCACATTTTTATACCGTATCTTTTTCTGTTTCATGAGAATTTCAGAGAGGATGGAGCATAAAATATGAATTGTAACTACCCAAGGGATGCCATAAACACATTTCATTTTTCTGAGGATTTGTCCTGAAGAGGGAATGTGGAAACAGCTGAGGTTTGGGTAAAGTTTAGCTGTTCCACCGGTGGATATTACTTCTCTTTACTGAAGGTGTTGAGGTACTGTCACTCCTGGATAAATTGTAAAATACCTTTCCCTCCCACCTCCAAATCCTGAAACTCTGTTCCTTCCCTCCTGACTGGTCCATACTGACACACTTACCAAGAGATTACAGAAAATACCTACCACTACTAAAAATAAAAAAGAAAGGAAAAGCAAAGCTTCTGTTTCCCACCGTCTGTTATTGTGAAAATACAATGCTGTATCTTATTTCTAGAGGGATCGTGTTAATTTGCTTTTGGAAAGAAGTATGCACACCTGGGGACAATAATTTATATGACTTCTTTTAAAGAGTGGTATTTATATAACCACTGCTAATACTGCTGGTCAGCACGTATCATCACACCGCAAAGATAATATAAATGACTGATAACTATGTGAGGGAGAGAAAAGGGATGTTTAAACTTCTGTCTCCTTTGCCGAGATGGGAAAGGAGAATTACTACCATTAAGTCCCAAGTTATAAACTGGCAGTGTGTGGCTAGATGCAAATGACAGACCTGTTTTATTTGACTTGCACTATCGTTTAAAAAACCTGGAAATGCAAATGTTAAAAACAAAAAAATTTGCATAAAAATCTAGATAATTATCTTTCCTTTGTTTTTAAATTAGATGACCATGCAACAGCGGTTCTACAAACCCTAAGGTACCAGCAAGCTAGCGCTGCTGTCCCCCTTGACCAGGGCACCAGTGCACACACTTTCTAGTTTGCTATAGTCCTCACTATTCCCTATTGCCTTTTATCTGAGCAATTTCACCCACTCATGTTGCCTGCTGGCCACTGAAGGCGTTTTTTAGTTCATGATACAATTCATTAGTGATGAATAGTTAGTAGCTGAACCAGGAAGAGAAACCAGGTCTTTTAACAGGTGCCTTGCCCTCAGATTCAATCAAAACACACAAACTGAAGTTCGGGGTTTGGAGAATTGGATGGGAACTCAAAAAACACTCAGTAAACACTACTCATCTTGTATATGAGGAAAAAACAAAAACAAACCTTTACTAACTGGGCATTAGTAAAGTAAGGTTTTAACCAAAAGAGAGAGTGAGCAAGGAACTGCCCTAGAAAGGGGGTCTTGGTGAATTGGAGGGTGGGGGATAAATGCAGGAGAGAGATGGGAAAGTTATATGCCCGGAGAAGTTGAGGGTAGTTTCAAGCTACCCTCATGGGGGGACATTATGTCTCCTCACGTCCTTTCCTGACCCCACATCTTCCGGGGCTCAGGGGTTTGCCTTTTCCAGCAGAAGCTGAGGAAGCCAGCTCCAAAGGCAGCTGAGTGCGAATGTCCTTCTTTGCGTTTTCCCCTCTCCTAATCCATATCTTTTTCTGCTTCCTTTTCTCTCTTTCTCTCTCCCTTCCTTCATGCCTCCCTCCTCCCTCCCTCCCTTCCTTTCTCTCTTTTTTAATTGTGGTAAGTATATATATCACAAAACATTTGCATTTCAACATTTTTCACACATAAAATTCAGTGAACATTAATTACATTGATCATGCTGTGCAACCATCACCACCACCTGTTTCCAAACTCTCCCATCACCCTGAACAGAAGCTCAGTCCCTCTGAGCAATGAGCCCCCTTCCCTGCCCCTTCCACCCCTGGTAACCACTAAAAAGCTTTGGTCTCTATACATTCCTGCTTCATTTTCTAAGGCTAATTCTGGACTCTTCCATCTGTACATGTTCCCATGATGGCTGGTAGGACACAACACCACATGGGCCACAGAATCTTCTCACTGCTTAAGAAACTAATAGATCCTAAATGGAGAGAGTCTGAAAGCATTTCCCTTGAGGATGGGAACCACACAAGGATGCCCTTTATCACTACTCTTATTTAACATTGTGCTGGAGGTCCTAGCCAGAGCAATTAGGCAAGGAAAAGAAATAAAGGGCATCCAAATTGGTAAGGAAGAAGTAAAAGTATCCCTATTTGCAGATAATATGACCTTATATACAGAAAACCCCAAAGAATCCATAAGAAAACTACTGGAACTAATAGAAGATTTCAGCAGTGTTTCAGGATACAAGATAAACATACAAAAATCAGTTGGATTCCTCTATGCCAACAAAGAGAACTTTGAAGAGGAAATCACCAAATCAATGCCATTTACAGTAGCCCCCAAGAAGATAAAATACTTAGGAATAAATCTAACCAGAGATATAAAAGACCTATACAAAGAAAACTACAAGATGCTACTGCAAGAAACCAAAAGAGACCTACATAAGTGGAAAAACATATCTTGCTCATGGATAGGAAGACTCAACATTATGAAAATGTCAATTCCACCCAAAGTGATCTAGAGATACAATGCAATCCCAATCTAAATTGCAATTGCATTTTTTAATGAGATGGAGAAACAAATTACCTTCATATGGAAAGGGAATGAGGTCCCGGATAAGTAATGCATTCCTGAAGAAGAAGAACAAAGTGGGAGGCCTCACTACCTGACTTTAGAACCTATTATACCACCACCGTAGTCAAAACAGCCTGGTACTGGTACAGCAACAGATACATAGACCAACGGGACAGAATTGAGAATCCAAACATAAATCCATCCGCATATGAGCAGCTGACATTTGACAAAGGCCCCAAGTCTGTTAAATGGGGAAAAGACAGTCTCTTTAACAAGTGGTGCTGGCATAACTGGATACCTACCTGCAAAAAACAAACAAAAAAAATAAGACCCATACCTTATATCATGCACTAAAAGTAACTCAAAATGGACCAAAGACCTAAATGAAAAGTCTAAAACCATAAAGACCATGGAAGAAAAAATAGGGACAATGCTAGGAGCCTTAATACAAGGCACAGATATAATACAAAACATAACTAACAATGCACAAACACCAGAAAAGAAACTAGATAACTGGGAGTGCCTAAAAACCAAACACGAATGCTCATCGAAAGAGTTTACCAAGAGTAAAAACACAACCTACAGATTGGGAAAAAATTTTTGACTACAACATACCCAATCACGGTATAATTTCTAAAATCTACAAGATACTGCAAAATTTCAATAACAAAAAGACAAATAACCCAGTTAAAAAATGGGCAAAGGATATGAACAGGCACATTACCAAAGAAGATATTCAGGCGGCTAACAGATACATGAGGAAATGCTCACAATCATTTGCCATTGTTGTTGTTAGGTGCCGTCAAGTCAGTTCCGACTCATAGCGACCCTATGCACAACAGAACGAAACACTGCCCGGTCCTGCCCCATCCTTACAATCGTTGTTATGCTTGAGCTCATTATTGCAGTCACTGTGTCAATACACCTCGTTGAAGGTCTTCCTCTTTTCCACTGACCCTGTACGTTAGCCTTAGAGAAATGTAAATCAAAACTACAAGGAGGTACCATCTCACCCCAGCAAGGCTTGCATTAATCCAAAAAACAAAAAATAATGTGTTAGAGAGGTTGTGAAGAGACTGGAACACTTATACAGGGCTGGTGGGAATGTAAAATGGTACAATCACTTTGGAAATCGATTTGGCACTTCCTTAAAAAGCTAGACATAGAAGCGCCATTCGATCCAGAAATCCCACTCCTTGGAATATATCCTAGAGAAATAAGAGCCATCACACAAATAGATCTACGCACACCATGTTCACTGCAGCACTGTTTACAACAGCAAAAAGATGGAAACAACCTAGATGCCCATCAATGGATGAATGGATAAACAAATTATGGTATAGTCACACAATGGAATACTACCCAACAATAAAGAACAACAATGAATCGGCAACACATCTCTTAACGTGGGTGATCTGGAAGGCATTATGCTAAGTGACATTAGTCAGTCACAAAAAGACAAATATCGTATGAGACCACTATTATAAGAACTCAAGAAAAGGTTTAAAGACAGAAGAAAACATTCTTTGATGGTTATGAGAGTGGAGAGGGAGGGAGAGGGTATTCACTAATTAGATAGTAGACAAGAATTATCTCAGGTAACAGGAAGGACAACACACAATACAGGGGAAATCAGCACAACTGAACTAAACCAAAAGCTAAGAAGTTTCCTGAACATAACCAAACACTTGGAGGGACAGAATAGCAGGGGTGGTGGTCTGGGGACCATAGTTTTGGGGAACATCTAGGTCAAGTGGCATAACAAAGTTTATTAAGAAAATGCTCTGCTTCCCAATTTTGTGAGTAGCAGCCATCTAAGATGCATCAACTGGTCCCAACTCACCTGGTGCAAAGGAGAATGAAGAACACCAAAGACACAAGGAAAATAGTAGCCCAAGAGACAAAAAGGGCCACATAAACCAGAGATTCCATCAGCCTGAGACCAGAAGAACTAGAGGGTGCCCAGCTACCACCAATGACCACCCTGACAGGGACCACAACAGAGAGTCCCTGCTGGAGCAGGAGACTAGTGTGCAGAACTCAAATTCTCATAAAAAGACCAGACTTAACGGTCTGCTTGAGACTAGAGGAACCCCAGAAGATGTGGTCCCCAGACTCTCTGTTAACCCAGAACTAAAACCACTCCTGAATCCAACTCTTCAGACAAAGACTAGACTGGACTATAAAACACAAAATAATACTCGTGAAGAGTGGGCTTCTTAGTTCAAGTAGATACACGAGACTAAATGAGCAGCTCCTGTCTGGAGGTGGGATGAGAAGGAAGAAAGGGATAGGAGTTGGTTGAATGGACACAGGAAACCTGGGGTGGAAAGGGGGAGTGTGCTATCTCATTATAGGGAGAGGAACTAGGGTCACATAACAATGTGTGTATAAATTTTTGTATGAGAAACTAACTTGAGCTGTAAACTTTCACCTAAAGCACAATAAAAAAGAAAGAAACTAATAGAACTGACACTCACTAGCTTTCCCTTGGTGAAGCATCAGCCCTGTACCCTAACCCGATTCTCTAGAGAGCTATAAATACTTGCATTCTTCAGACAGCTGTTGGTTCTAACTCCACATCAGTGTCCATTTCCTTCACTAATGACCACTTACATATAATTAAATTTGGAATTACAGGATCTTAATGTTGGGAAAATGCATTTTCACCAGAAATACTCTCAAGCATGAATTAAAGACAGAATGAAGCCTCTTCTGATACAGGAATAAAATCAGATCTCTCTTCCAGGAGCCAAATGGGTTTGTTTGCCCTTGATCTCAATCTGCTTTCATCTTAATTCAAGGGCAAATGATTTCCAAGCAGTTGGCATTCTGAAAGAACAAAAGTTGCCATTTTTGAGCAGGTAGTATATAGTAGGTATTTTACATTTATTCCCTCTAACCCTGAGAATACACATAAAGCAAGTATTATAACCCCTATTTTACAGATGAGAAAACTGAGGCTCAGAGAGGCTAAGTTACACGAGGGAACTGGTATTTTACTTGAGGAGAGTCTGTCTTCAGAGGTCAAGGAACTTTAAGAAGATGGAATAAATTAATGAACGGAAGGGAGAAAAAAAGGATATATGGTGTATGTTCTGCTGTGTATTTTCACCAAAATTAAAATTAAAAAAGAGAAGATAAAAAATAAAAAGAAAGTAAAAACCAAAAAACTGGGGACTTTAATGCCTAACAATGTGAGATTGTTTAAGCACATGATGGAAACCCTGGGGCCATAGTGGTTAAGTGCTACGGCTGCTAACCAAAGGGTCGGCAGTTCAAATCCGCCAGGCGCTCTTCGGAAACTCCATGGGACAGTTCTACTCTGTCCTGTAGGGTCGCTATGAGTCGGAATCGACTCGACGGCACTGGGTTCGGTTTGGTTTTTTGGTAAGCACATGATGGTGAAATACGCGAGGGACTGTCACGCAGCTGGTAAACTGCACCTGCTGGAAGAACAGCCCTGAACGTGGGCAAGCGTTTCTGGTGCACCATTACGCGAAGCAAACAAAACAACAGGCTACAAAACCGTAGGTAGGGTATGATTTCAACTTTGTAAAAAAAACCTGAGGAGATACATGCACAGAGAAAATGGCAGGCAATACACCTAATTATTTTTTGTTGGAAGAAATTCAATTGACTTTAAATTTTTTCTCTTTTGAACTCCTCTGAGTTGCCATGTGTGGGCATTTCGCAGGAATTAAAAAAGCACAGGAAGAGCGACTGGGAGGGCTGGTGATTATCGCGTGTGTGTTGGGGAAAAGGTGAGTAGGCTGAAATGTGTGACAGCTGAAGGGGACTGCTGCGCCTGACTCAGCCTGTGTCCCTGCGGGGACAGTGACTCACACACGAGTCAGGCTGTGCTTCTGTTGCTGGCAGGGTGGGGGCAAGAAACACACTTTGTTATAAGTGAGCATTTCTGTGGATGGACGTCTTGATTCAACTGCTGACACTGCCCCCACTCCTGACATCTCCCAGTCCCGTCCCGATCTTGTCCTCCCAGGGCCTGGAGTACATTACAGACTCTAAAATAAACCGTGTGGATTGTACTTTGTGTTTTTAGAGCCAGCCTGCCTATTCATTCTGCTCAGCTCGTGCGGGTTTAAACTTGTCTGCACACTTGCTGGTGGGCTTCTGGGGCACGCTGCTGGGACGGTGCAGGTTAGGACGGAAACGCTCAGGCCTCTAAGAGAAAATGTCCCTGTGGCTGGAGTGAAAACACGGCCGTGGGGGGTCAGTGCCTGCGTGAGCTTTTCAGGGGTCTGACTGCTGCATTAGGTGAAAATCTTAACTGTCAATTTCTTTCACTCTTTTGAATCAATGCTTTCACCACTTTTTATATTCATGCTTAAAAACATCTTGGGGCTGTCAGTTTTAGGCTTGGTCCATAGTAAGCTTTATCTCAAAAACTTTCTTTTTCATGATTTGATTTATGACCACTTGAATTCTATGTGAAAATTAAAAAGAGCAAGGTAGAGCTACTGAATTGCATGAAGGATGACACAGGACGGGCAGTGCTTCGTTCTGCGGGTACTCAGGCTCACTGTGGGTGGGGACTGACTCAACAGCACCTGACACAACACTACCATCTTCAAATGTCTAACAATCGCGGTTGCCCAGCAGCTGGTGGCATGACTGGACTACTGTACTGTAAGCTTTTGACCAGGAAGTCAACCACAAACCACGTAAGGACTGTTTGAGGAGGAGGTGGGCTCTGGTTGTTGTCCGTTAACGCCATCTGATAAGAACAACAAAGCTGTCACATCAGAACTTGCAGAATGGAGGGCAGATGCTTGGAAGGCAAAACACAGCAAGCTCCTGATGGCACAAAGAGTGGCACTGTGGGAAAAGCAGGGCATTGACAACCTCCCGATGGCACAGAGGGAGGTGCTGTGGGAAAAGCAGAGCATTGACAACCTCCCGATGGCACAGAGGGAGGTACTGTGGGAAAATCAGGCACTGATAACCTTCTGATGGCACAGAGGGAGATACTGTGGGAAAAGCAGGGCATTGACAACCTCCCGATGGCACAGAGGGAGGTACTGTGGGAAAAGCAGGCACTGACAACCTCCCGATGGCACAGAGGGAGGTACTGTGGGAAAATCAGGCACTGATAACCTCCTGATGGCACAGAGGGAGATACTGTGGGAAAAGCAGGGCATTGACAACCTCCCGATGGCACAGAGGGAGGTACTGTGGGAAAAGCAGGCACTGACAACCTCCCGATGGCACAGAGGGAGGTACTGTGGGAAAAGCAGGCACTGACAACCTCCCGATGGCACACAGGAGGTACTGTGGGAAAAGCAGGCACTGACAACCTGAGGGAAAGAGGTTGAAGAACGAGTCAGGTTCTGAATGTGAAAAAGTTTTAGGACCACTATAACTAAAGTACTTCATTTCTTTATTTCTTATATGCACGAAAGAGAAGATAAAAGTCTACCCAAATAAGTTTAAAATGATTCTTTCAATTAAAAAAAAAAAATTCTAAGTAATAAGGAGGTATAGTTTCACTGTTTTTTTGGCGGTAGTTTTTCTTATTTAAAAACCAAAAACCAAGCCTATTGCCAACGAATGGATTCCGACTCATAGGGACCCTACAGGACAGGGTAGAACTGCCCCATACGGTTTCCAAGGAGCACCTGGTGGATTTGCACTGCCGACCTTTTGGTTAGCAGCCATAGCTCTTAACCACTACACCACCACTGTTTCCTAGCCCACAGCCATCAAGTTGATTCCATCTCAGAGGGACCCCACTGGGTTTCCAAGGCTGTAAATCTCTACAGAAGCAGACCGCAACATCTTTCCCCTGTGGAGCTGCTGGCGGTTTTGAGCTGCCAACCTTTTGGTTAGCAGTCAATGGCTTTGACCACTGCACCGCTACGGCTCCTTTTGCTTGGCAAAGTACAGCGTCAGCAGAAAAGAGGAAGACCCTCAACGAGGTGGATTGACACAGTGGCTGCAACAATGGGCTCAAGCATAACAACGATTGTTAAGGATGGCTCAGGACCAGGCAGTGTTTCGTTCTGTTGTGCATAGGGTCAACTCGACGGCACCTAACAACAACAACAACAAAATAACAGCGTGTCTTCCAATCAATGGTGTGTAAGAGTCAATGAAAAATGGTAAAAACAATCATAGCAAACACTGGCACAGAGCTGACGCTGGCCCAGGCACTCTCCTGGTGCTTTACATGTTATCCTCACAATAGCCCTGTGAAGTAGGCACAATTATGCCCCCATTTTACAGATGAGAAAACTGAGCTACAAGTTAAGTCATTTTTGCCTATGGCCAATTAGCTAGTAAGTGACAGAGGTAAGATTCAAACCCAGACCATCCGGCTCCCAAGACTCTGCTCCTAACCACACTACACTGCCTTCCGGATAAACCGGTCTGGAAAGAGCCTGAAATGTGTTGCTAAGTGGAGAACCACGGTGGTACACCATATACGCTGACATACTACTGTCTCAGGACAGCCTGCGGAAGGACAAACAGAAACATGGACACAGTGACTGTGTCTGGTGAGAGAAGCCAGAAGACTGGGATGTGAAGGAGATGGGCTTCTCATGGTGCTCTCAAGTGTTTGATTTTTCAAAATCATGTATAAATATTCTACTCACTTTAAAACAAATGAACAACAACAACAAAAAAGCTTTAAAATTATGGCTATTTGACCTTTATTCCCTCTCATATTCAGTTGTAAACTGCAATACAGAAAGGTTTCTGTCCTCATCAGAAATATTTTCCACAGGTTTTAAATGCATGAGAACAACCTGCGGGTCACAGGAAACTTTACAACAGGACTGAAAAGGGAGATTGCACTGGACCCCCGATGACAGAGCTCACCTGCAGCAGCTAAGTGTGTTTCCCGAAAGCAGTGAACGCGTTTGCGCCTTTTCAGAGGGACGTGGCCTTGACATGAGCTGTGTGTGTGCAGACACAAGTGTGGACCACCGTCCAGGGCAGTGGAAATTGCAGTAATAAAGCCATTATAGCGTCTCAAAGACAACGTGCCAATGAAAAATAATTCCTAGAAGCTCTTTTAATTAAACATTCAGCTGTCCACTGGAGCCATTTTTAAATACAAAATGCAGCCCTGTGGCCTTTTTCTCGCTGCCTCCCACCCTTGTGCAATAGCTAAGGCAATTGAATCTCACTGGTGATAAAAAAATTCATAAGATGGGGTACAGCTGGTTATGCCGCTAGCAAGTTGTCAAATTCCACTTGCACAAAATTCATTGCACCTAATTAAACTGGGGTCATTGGCATTATTGTAAAGAGAGGCTATTTATTGGACAAAGAAAATTTCAGAAATACCAATTTGCTCTTCTTCCAGGTTTGTGAAAGAACTGCTTACATAATTAGTTTTGCCATTTTTATCTTATTACTCCTCAAAAGATACACTTCAAACCTTGCTTCACTTTGGAAATTGTGTCATATTTTAGAATACTAGAGGTGATCCTTGGGGGTAAAGCATAAAAAAAGTGACAGGTGGTCTTGTAGCTCACCAGTAACTTTTCCGATCATATAAAAAAGGGTTCATAAGCTACCATTTACAATAAAATGCAGCTTTGGATTACTTACATGGAGGGGTTTTCTAAGCAATTTATTGCTACATGTGAATCGGCTTAATATGAAGTTTAAAATACATGTTAGGTGTTATAAATAGGTTGTGCATATTTAATTATTATAAATAGTATGTGTCTATTATTTCAAGAGAGATACCACAGGAAGCAAATTTCATTACGTTTTAACAAGCAACCACTTTCTCACCCATGCTGGGCAGATACGACCACTCTGTTTACTTCTTCCAGGACATTATGCAAAAATTATTACTGTTAGAAACAAGAGGGTGATTCACGTTCCTGGCAAAATGATGTTGGTTTGACTGTGAGTCCATGGCAGATTTTATATAGAGTCTCGGTTCCTCACATTCAAAGCTCCTGTGTATCTTATTTCTTGAAAATCTCTCTAGACGCAGCGTTATCTGTGCAGCTGGTACAGTCCCCTGGGCTAGGGTGCCCCTCTCCTCCCAGACCAAACACAAAAGGAGGTGGTGGGTGCTCCCGTGGTCTTGTCTCAGCCACTCACCAATAAACCTACACGGACAAGAAAGAAATGGCTCTGATTTGGGGGTGCTGGAATGGCTGCAATAAGTAAACAGTAATAAAGGCTGCTGGAAATTTCTCTGGGGAATTTCTGGTTTCTGTAATATTCATGGCGTTTGAAGAGAAGGGTATAGCCTATTCTTGGCTATACCATCTACTGCATACTTTATGAAAAAGAGTGTACTGGATTGTATTTATATTTAGGTTTTTTTTTAAGTAAAATCTATCTTGGGGTAAGGTGAGAACAGAGGTCACAATCCGATTACGTCTATGGTCACACAGTGGAGAGGGCAGAGAAAGTTTTCCTCATAATCTCAGGTCAGGTTGTAACGTCTGTGAAAACGAAAAACTTCCTAGATTTCTACCACTAATTACGTCTGTCTCGAGTTCCCACAGCAGCCACCCCAGTTTCCACTCTTCGAGTAACACTAAGCTACACAGACTCAGAGTCTGAAATACAATGCTAACTGGTTTTAAGATTAATTTGGTCAATGAAAAAATGATATTACTTTGATAGTGACGTATTATACTAGTAAGAAAAGAAAACCTCAATCAACCAATCCCACCAGCGTCGAGTCGATTTCCGCTCATAGCGACCCAGTAGGACAGAGTAGAACTGCCCCATAGGGTTTCCAAGGACTGGCTGGTGGATTCGAACTGCCGACCCTCTGGTGTGCAGGTGAGCTCTTAACCACTGCGCCACCAGGGCTCTAAGAAAAGAAAAGGAATATTTATTTTTCAAGACTATAACTAAACCTAATATTTTTTAGAAACCTTTTTTCAGGAATAGATCATTTATTTTCTCATTTCCTTTTAAGCTTTTAAAAACTTTTCCCTGAAACTTTTATTTAAAAAAAAAATAAAAATTTATTTTTAAATAGAAAAAAATGATAAAGGTCACACAGTCTCAGTTTGAACAGGGTATGTGTGGATTAGCAAATTTTGAAGAAAAAAAACTACACTTCCTATATTTGCAGATTTCAAATTTAATTAGTTGAGTTTCATATCAAACTTATTTTTTTGCTGCAGTAGTAGGCATGAAATGTCTTTATGGGGTTACTGTACATTTAAGAGCTTGTCACTCTTTTAAAAAGTGCTTTAAGAAACCGCACTGTCTGGAATGACTTGGCCGGGCTGAAAACGCCGTGGACGACTGAGAAGGACCTACGCTCTCAGGAACCGTATTTTTATGCAAATAAGGCACACGTGTTATAATTTTTGCCAACTGCACGACCTCCTCATGCATTATTTTCCTAGGCATGCTATGCGCGCTATACGGGTGGACGGGCGCTATTTACACGGGGACGTTATTTGCATACTATGAGTCGGAATCGACTCGACGGCACTGGGTTTGGTTTTTTTGTGTTTTTTTTTTTTATGGTAGCTTAGACACAAGTCTTCCCAGGCTTTCATGCTAGTTCATAATTTCTCACATCATACATTTAATGTTAATTTTTACAGGCAAATGCACACCTTTCTAAGAACATAAACAGAATCTACTATCCTGCCAAAGATTCTACTCACTGGGGTAGGCCCTGCCCTGTAAGTAAGCTCTGTGCTCGGAATCCACTACATCGTAACTTGTCAGAGCCAGAGCTCCACAGGGTTGCTTTGTTTTCCGGGTCTCACAAGTTTTCCACCTTTGAGAGGGTGCAGTCTTACCATTTTAATGTCATTCCCTTTAGTGGAAAATATTTGTTTTCTTTCTCTGATAGGTTTCCGCCTTACACAGGTTCCAGTTTTACACAGGTTTTACTGTACTCAGCTAATAAATCCTAAGTCCTCAGTCTCCTTTAAAGTTCAGCATTTAGCTCTTCTGAGTGGTAGATTCACATAAGATTTGTCTGGTTTTGAGTCCCATAAACCCTAACGCTTACTTAACAAATTCAATGCATGTGTTTGAAGCTCTTCGCAGGCCAGGTCGGTGACTTCAAAGTTCTGACGTCCCTCAAGCAATTTTGTAAGCAAGGGTTACAGTGAAGACGTTCAGGGATTGATTAGAAAACAATTGATTCAAAAGGGACAGAGAATATAGACACAATGACAACTGGACGTGTCCACAGGCCTGTCTTCTGCATCATTACCAACGGGGAATGATGGTCATTCTTGGCAGACTCTAAATTTATGGGGATAACGTGATATTTCTTAGAAACATTTCATCATTATTAAAATCATTATTAACCATAATCACAGAAAGTCATCGTGTTCTCACAGAGGATGATCTCACCCCACAAGGTGGAGATGTAACCTCTGAAAGAACAGGATATAAATATTCTTCCTTATGGCGCATCGACAGGCGCAGCTCGTTAGGAGCTACTGTGAATACATGTGTTTAGATATCTGAGTCTCCAAAGGGGGTAGATGACTCAGTGATTTTCAAAATCTGCTCTGCCAGGAGAGTTTCAGGGAGGCCTCGGGGACGTGCAGGGGAGAGATGGTGGGGCAGTGAAGTGGAGGGGTACCTAAGTAGAAGGATGTGGGGTGGTATCTAAGGTAAGGAATGGGGAGGCATTTCTGGGCAGGGGTCTCCTGGTGCCTCTCCTTCAGTCCTCCTGAACTGGAGGACAGCTTTGTCTGTTTTACATATAGAGTTTCTGCACAAGGTGTTAAAAAAAATTTAGTTGAGAAAATCATTCTGGTGTTAAAAATACTGAAAACCTTTGTGTGACTTCTAGTTAAGCATTGTACATTGAACACTTGTTTTCATCCATGCTGTCTTCTGAATTCCTACTAAAATAAAATTAAAGGAAGACAGAAGGTATAAACCTACATGGGCAAAGACAATGGAAAAGGAGGCAACAGCAAACAAGAGAACTTGACAAACATTGGAAGATAGAACACAGACACCGCTGCCATTGAGCCGATTCCAACTAAGTGATCCTACAGGACAGAGCAGAGCTGCCTCATAGTTTCCAAGGCTGTCAAACTTCATGGAAGAAGACTGCCACATCTTTATCCAGCAGATAGACCGGTGGGTTCAAACTGCTGACCTTTTGTTAGCAGCCAAGTGCTTTAGCCACTGCGCCACCAGAGTGCCCTACGATGCAGATGGTTCAGAGGTATTTGACTGGAGTCCTGATGGCACAACAGTTAAGCAATTGGTTGCTAACTGAAAGGTTGGTGGTTCAAATCCACCTAGCAGCGTTGCATGAGAAAGACTCCGCAATCTGCTGTCATAAAGATTACATCTTGGAAAACCCTATGGGGCAGAGCTACTCCGTCACACGGGATCGCTATGAGTCAAAATCGACTGGATGGCACCTAACAACACCACCTCGATTAGCTAGGTGCCTGTAGGGTGGGTGGTGGAGGCACCACCACCTGTGCAAGGTAGAACCCTGGAAATGCTCAGGTATGCCTGAGGGCAGGTAGGACTAAAGACAAAGAAAGACTGACTGGACAGGTGAAAGGACCATTTAGATCTTCCATTTTCCCTACCCAGCCTTGGCCTGGCAGAATAAGTAAGTTTACTGTCCTGAGGGGTTGAATCAGGGAGGCTCCGGACTGGGGTGCACTCAGGCACAGTGAGGTGGTCATGAGGTGCCTTACTGAAAGCAAGGGGATTAAGTGACATGCTACATGCTGAGCCTTTGGCCCTTCCCCAGGCAGCCAGGCTTAAAGCCCCTCCTGATGAGGTTGTATGGTCTCTGTGGCGACCAAGGAAAATCTTTAGACACATTCGTCTGGTGCACCCAATGAAACAGCTGCACCCTTGCAACAACTTTAACTCAAGTTCACCGTTCATTCACTCACAAATATGTATCGACTGACTAGGTACTAACCCGTTCCCAAACCCATTGCCTTGGAGTCGATTTCGCCTCGTAGCAACCCTATGGGACAGAGCAGAACTGCCCCATAGGGATTCCAAGGAGCTGCTGGTAGATCTGAACTGCAGACCTTTTGGTTAGCAGCCAGTTAGCATCCAAACTCTTATCCACTGAACCACCAGGGCTCCTGACTAGGCGCTCTTTTAAGAAACGGTTATGCTGGTGAACAAAATAGAATAAGACCTGCTGTCTTGGAGCTTACATTTTAGTGCTAGTGAAAGACAAAAAACTAATTAAAATATATATAATACAATGTATGCTAGTGATAAGAGCCATAAAGGAAAAAAAAAATCAGAGTAAGAGGAGAGAAAGTGATGGGTATGCTGGGTGTTTATTTTTAATGGGTTGGCTAGGGAAGGTCTTTCTGAGGAGACAACATATGTCAACAAGTCCTATTTACTCGTAGATTTTACAGTTTTTAGTGCCTTACACTTAATGTTAATGAACACAAATAAAAACAAACAAAAAATAAACTCAGAAAAAGCATGGACAATATAGAGATCAGAAGAAAACATTTTAAATAACTAAAATTAATTTCCTCAGCGAAACGAGAAAATATTACACCAAAAGTTTTGAAAATGTAAACAAAATGGACATGTTCCTAGAAAAATTATAATCCATCAGAACTGACTCAAGAAGAAATAAAAAACTTGAACAATCCTATACAGTTATTAAAGAAAGGGAAATAACTGCTAAAGCAAACATACCAGGCCCAGATGGTTTTATAGCTAAGTTCTACTAAACTTGCCACAAACAGATCATGCCAATATTATTCAAATTTTTCTTAGACAATATAAAAGAGAGAATGTTTCTCAACTCATTTTCTGAAGCCAGCATAACCGTGATACTAAACCAGACAAAAATAGTATAAAAAAGAAAAATAACAGATCTGTTTCGTTAATGCATATAGATGTAATAATCCTAAACAAAATATTATAAATCATATCCTATAGTGTCCAGAAAGACAGAATACCCCGAAACCAACTTAGGCTTATACCAGGTATGCCAGGATGGTCCAAATTTTGAAAACCTATAAATGTATTTCACCATATTAATAGATTAATAGAAAAGAAATCATATAACCATCTCAGCAGATGTAGAATAAGCATCCGATAAGGTTAAATACCCATTCATGATAGAGACTCTTAGTAAATTACTAATAAAAGGGAATATCCTTAGCCTGATAAAGAGAAATCATTAAAGGAAACAAATTTAATATCATCATAAATGGGAAACATTATAAGTATTCTATTTAACATCAGAAATGAGCTCAGGATTCCAACTATTACTATTTAAAACCACTGATATATTAGGGTACCTACCTAGTGCAATAAGACAAACAAAGGTTCCAGAGGTATGAGGACTGGAAAGGGACATAAAGCTGCATATGACACCACTGTTTACTTAAAACCCCCCTAAGAGTCTACTTTATTAGAAAGAATAGAAGAAATAATAAAAAAGCAGCTGGTTATAAGACTATGTATAGTTAGCTGCATTTCTGTACACCAGCAGCAAACAATGAGACAAGATTATTAAAGAGAATTTAAGACCATATCAGAATATCTAGAAATAAATACAACAAAAGCTGTGCAATACCTCTTAATGGAAAATCACAAAGCCTTATATAGAAACACTCAGTAAAATCTAATAGACAGACCATGCTTTCACGGATAGGAAGACTTGATTTTATAAAAATATAATTCTCCCTAAATTGATCTACAGGTTCAATGCAATTCCAGTAAAAATTCCGATGGAGTATTCCACTGAACTTGATTAGATGATTCTAAAATTTATATGGAAGAATAAGTAACTAAGAATAAGCAGCATATTTCTGAAGAAAAAGAGTAAGAAGAGGAATTTGCCTAGCCAGGTATAAAGTTTTATTTTGAAGCGACAGTAATGAAGATCACGTAATATTGGTGCCAGGATAGAGACCCTAACCAATGAAATAGGATGCCTTCCCATGAATGTCTAGGATATACAGAGGCGGCCTGTCAGATCAGTAAGTAAAAGAGGGGCTGTTCCATAAACATGCTGGAAAAAATGATTATCCATACGGAAAAAATGAAATCAAGACTTACACCCCATTCTGTATCAAGAAATCAACTCCTGATGGAGTAAAGAATTAAAAAAAAATTCTTGGTCAGAAATCTAGGTGACTACCTTTGGACCGTGGGGTAGAGAAGGGTTTGCTATACAGTACACAGAAAGCGTTGACAATAAAAGAAAGTTTGGTCAAATTGATTATATTAAAATTAAGAATTTCTGGTTATCAAAGACACTTGAGGAAATGAAAAAAAAAAAAAAAGGTACCATCTGGGAGAAGATATTTGAAATACATACAATTGATAAAGAATTGTTGTCAGGTGCCGTGGAGTCGGTTCCGACTCACAGCGACCCTACAGGACAGAGGAGAACTGCCCCATAGGTTTCCAAGGGGCGGCTGGAGGATCTGAACTGCCGACCTTTTGGTTAGCAGCCGAGCTCTTAGCCACTGCGCCACCAAGGCTCCTGATAAAGCATTAAAACCCAGTGCCGTCGAGTCGATTCCGACTCATAGTGAAAGTATTAGTGTGACTATTTAAAAAATGTCTCTAAGTCAGTAAGAAAAAAAAAAAAAAAGAATCCAATAGAAATTTGGACATAAGACCCAAAGAGACATTTTGTAGAAGAGGAAACAATAAACCCAACACCATTTTATGTTCATTCAATTAAAAAAATTTTTTTTTTTTTATCTGGCAGTATCAAGTATTCGGAAGGTTATGGATCCACTGGGTTGCTGCTGGGTGTCCAACTTGTTACAAACCATTCTAGAAAACAGTCTGGTGTTACCTTCGAAATGCAAACATTCATGTATTTTCCTGGTAATTCCACTCAGAGGTGGATCCCTAAGAAACTCTGGTACCTGTACAAGCATGTTTATAGCTGTGTTGTTCACAAATGAGATAATTTTAATTTCAAGACAAACAGTAAAAATTTCCAAGTAATCATAATTTACCACACGGCTCAGCTGTGGATAATACGTGATTTTAATAATGTAAACACTGAATAGTCATTTGATCTTGAATTGCGAAATACCTGTTTTGGGAGAATGAAGGAGGGCGTGTGTGAACGGATTGTATGAGAGAGCTAATTCCACTTTTCTACAGCAGGCAGTCAATAGGTGGTTATTTAAAAGGGAGAGCTATGAAAACGAGCATTTTATTTAGAGATACGCAGATAAAATGAACCCTGGTGGTGCGGTGGTTAAGAGTGTGGCTGTAAGCAAGGAAGTCGGCAGTTAGAATCCACCAGCTGCTGCCTGGAAACCCCACGGGGCAGTTCTACCCTGTCCTGTAAGTTCATTATGAGTTGGAATCTACTCGACCACGATGGGTTTGGCTGGTTGGTAGGTAAAAACCAGAAGAAACAGCCAAGGAGTTAAAAGTTATTGCTTCTGGAGAGTGAGACAGGGACACTGTTTTCTTTGGTGTTGTTATTATAAGCCTGTAGTTATTATCAAGGAGCCCTGGTGGTGCAGAGGTTAAAGCACTCAGCTGCCAACTGAAAGGTCAGTGGTTTGAACCCACCCTTCGCTCCTCGGGAGAAAGATGTGGCAGACTGCTTCTGTAAAAATTTATAACCTTGGAAACCCTATGGGGTAGTTCTACTCTATCCTATAGGGTTGCTATGAGCCGGAATTGACTTGATGGCACTGGGTTTGGATTTGGTAGTTATTATGAACTCTATTTGACTTTCAAAGCTACATGTATGTCTAATTTTGATGAAAACAACCTCCATTTGTACCAGATGGATAGGACGCTGCTGAGCTGAGAGGAGGGACTTCTAGAGATGACTTTTCAGTGCTTTGGAGAATATCAGAGAATAGTAGCAGGAATATTAGAGACCACATGGTCTAATCCCCTCATTTTACAAAAATGGGATGAAAAATCTCAGTGAATTGTCTCAACATCAGAGGCAGACTAGGTCTAACCCTCACGTCTCTAGGTCCCCAGGCCAGGTTCTTCTGCCTCATCCCGCTGGAAAGAGTCACTTGTAGGGCAAAGGAAAAGGCTGATGTTCCCACTCTGGAAGGATGGGTGGGAGCAGCCACGGGCTATCAGGAGACTGCGCTGGCACACAGCTGAGGACGCACGGCCAAGCTGACTTCCCATCTCGATGTACTAACAGAAGCGCAGTGCCTTGCAGATATGCATATATGTGACCACGCATATCTGCTTTCTGAGTTTTGCTGATGTAAATGAATCTCTAAAAGTCAGGGAACCCCTGGGTGGCGCAGTTTATGTGCTTGCTCCTAACTGAAGGTTTGGTGTTTGGAGTCCACCCAGAAGGTTATCAGAAGAAAGGTCTGGTGTTCTGCTTCTGAAGGATCAGCCAGTGAAAACCCTACAGAGCACAGTTCTACTCTGACGCACATGGGGTGACTGTGAGTTGGCGTGGACTCTGTGGCAGCTGGTTTGGTTTTCTAAGGATCAGATTGAAATATAAGGCTTACTAAGAGAAAGATAAAATAGAGTTAGATATTAAAATGCCTAGCTCAGAACAAAAGAGAGACAAGATGGGTATCTGTTGGCTGGATGAACACATAAATGCTATCATAAGTCTCCCAACACCTGTGACAAAAAAATACCTAGTATTTACACAGGATATATTTACTCTTAACCCAAAGGAAGAGAGAGAAGTAACAGACATTGGGGCATGACCAAGGGAACGCTGGTGAGTCTTCTGTTGCCACCATCTTTATTAAACCCGTGTTCTGTATGCTTTGATTATCTGAAATACTTTTATTTGTCATAATTTTGCATATCATCTTGCTACTCAAGGCGTGGCCTATGGAACAGCAGCAGCGTAGCTATCAGCTGGGAGCGTTTAAGAAACATGGACTCTCAAGCCTCACCCCAGGCCCAGCAAACCAGGATCTGCATTAAACAAAATCCTCCCGGGACTCATGCATGCTATGGTTTGAAAAGTTCTGGTCCGCTGCCCTAAGAAATTATAATTTTAAAATATTTTATTGGAATTAGAAGCTATCTAAATGACCAATGATATCCTGAAATAAATTAAGATAAAGAAAAGCCACCAAGAAGACAGGTTAAGAACCGTAATAAACATCGAACAATCAAAGCGGGAGTTGGGTTTCTCAGTTACCCATATTCACTGTAATCAAGTGTATCAGGAGGGTGATGCTGGATGCTTGGGGACCGCTTAATGGGACATCTGGTGGTCTGCCACACTTCTCTAAGCATCAGCCAGCTTACTTAGGAGTGTGGCTTGATTCCCCCATCACAGTGCAAAACAGTATTGTGTCTAGAAGAAAGAAGGAATGTAGAAATCTGACCTCAAGTAGCTGGGTAAATGGGCCAAAAAAAAAAAAAAAAAAAGTGAGGAGGGAGCAATCTAAAATCTAAATAAAAGTGGCAGTATTATTAAAAAAAAAAGTCACCAAGTTTTTAAAAGATATCTTTTATTAGACATACACCTAGTCAGAGAATAAAACCCATTGGGAACAGACCAGAAAACCAACCCGAGAGAGCAGTCACTCACCGAGACGACAGGCTTGGCTTTCCACTTTTGCTACAGCTCGTGTAAATTCCTGGGCCATCATCAAAGAAGCTTCCAAGTGCCAACTTCTGTCTGATAGATTCTCTCTCATTTTTCTGTGCCTAAAATTTCAGGAAAATAACAGAATGCCGATAAGCGGGCAGATACATCACAACCACAGGCAGCCTAAAGACTAAGTTTCTTAAACTGTAACATTCCAAACTGTAACATTAGATGAAAAATAAATAAATGGGCCACAGCACAAGAGTCTCTGAATTATTAAGAGCTGAAACCAGCCTCTACTGGTTTCAAGGAGCCCTCACGGCGCAGTTGTTGAGTGTTCGGCCACTAACTGAAAGGTCGGTGGTTCAAATCCACCAGCGGCTCCTCGGGAGAAAAATGTGGTGGTCTGGTCCCGTAAAGATTACAGCCTTGGAAACCCCATGGGGCAGCTCTACTCTGTCCTACAGGGTTGCTATGAGTCAGAATTGACCCGATGGCAGTGGTTTGGTTTTTGGGTTCTACTGGTTTCACTTCTGCAAGCCATTTCCATTCACAGCCCGTTATGATTTTGAGTCCAGGAGCCACGACTGCGGCTTTAAATGAGCTTCCGCAAGATAAAAGCCAGTTGCTGTTGGTTCTGGTACAACTCATGGCAAACCCCTGTGTGTCAGAGCAGAACTCTTCTTCCTAAGGTTTTCTACGGCGGAATTTTTGGAAGTAGATCGCCAGCCCTTTCTTCCAAGGCACCTCTGGGGGGACCCAAACCTCCAACCTTTTGGTTAGCAGCCAAGCGTGGTAACTGCCCCAACCAGGGACTGCTGTGATCTTTCTTCCTCCTACCTGCTGGATATGGCAGACCAAAGCTGAGCAGGGCACTTTTTCCTGGATCGGGTGGCTTTCATTCCAAATGTGGCCTTTCCCCCGATCATCCCTTCTGTCCACTTTTTCTATTGCAAGGATGTGAACTCATTCAACCAGCATGCACCATGCCTTCATGAGGTGCGAGGTACCACATTATGACGGGAACAGAGCCAAGACAAGAGAGATGCAGCCCCTGCCTCCACCAAGCGTCTAGTCTTCTTGGGGACCACTGTTTCAAGAGTTATCCTGATCGCACCAGGCTTAGAATGGGAGAAACACGGAATATAGTGTCTGGAATAGCTGAAGAATTCTAACGGGGCTTATCTGTTCCATGTTTTGAAGGGAAGTCAGGTGGGTTTGCATAGGAAAAGGGTTTGGTAAACTATGCTGCTATGATAATTTGGGTATGTTTACAGCAACTCTGCTTCCCATAAAAGTCCCATAAAAACTCACCATGCTGAACTTTTAAACCTTTTAAACAGCAGGGGAGAAGATTAGAAATGATTTCCTTAGTTAAAAATAAAACAACTACAAAAAACCCCACAAACACAGCGTGTCAGAAATCCAGGCTTCAGAACGGGGTTTTGGTTTTCTCTTTTGGGAGCGATGAAGTCTGTGAGAAGCACGGTTTTACGTTCCCAGGAGGGTGTTAAAGACTGTGCTGGGCAAATTATAGGGCAAAATCCATGTCATGTGATGGGGTGTGGTCCCAGGAGGGTGTTAAAGACTGTGCTGGGCAAATTATAGGGCAAAATCCGTGTCATGTGATGGGGTGTGGTCCCAGGAGGGTGTTAAAGACTGTGCTGGGCAAATTATAGGGCAAAATCCGTGTCATGTGATGGGGTGTGGCTACTGAGGGTGTAGCGTTGCCTTGATTCTCCCACTAGGAGGTGCTGCAGCCAGTGGTGTCACTAGGGCTGGTGTCACTAGGGCTGGTGTCACCCAGCGCAGTAACTCATGGTCTCACTCCCCCAGGGAGGGCGAGGTCCGCCTACAGACACCCTCCCCACGCCCTGTCCCCACACAGCACCACGGCCCCACCCTTCCTGTCCCCACAATGGCAGGTGAAGTCACTGCTTTGGTGGCGCCTCCCCCGGCGGTGCTGGCCTGCTCACTGCCATGGACCCTGGGGTCACTTTGGTGTCACCTCCTCTGACAGCCTAGTGACCTGACTGGCTGGAGCCACGTTTGCTCCCACCATGACCCAGGGGTTACATCGGGTGGGCATCGGGTGTCAGAAGGAGGAAATACACACATGTGGGAAGGACCTGCTGAAAAATGACTGAGCTTCATACCAAGTGAAGGACGCATACCACTAACTCACAGCGACCCTACAGGACACAGCACAACTGCCACACAGTTTCCAAGGCTGTAATTTTTTTTTTTTTGCCAATTGTACAAGTGAACAACTTATTGACAGCAATTATGACGACCGGCTGTGCAACCCTGCCCTTGATCAATACAATTTTTTCCATCACCTTCAAGTCCACGCCCCCTCCAACCCCTGTAACCATGAATAAACTTTCGTCTCTATACATTTGCCTTTTCTTGTCTTTTTATATAAATGAGGTTCTACAGTATTTGTCCCTTTGTGACTGGCATATTTCACTCAGCGTGATGTCTTCCACCTCCACCCACACCGCAGCATGTATTCATTTCTCCTACTGGCTGAGTACCATTCCGTGGTACGTATGTACCACATTTAGTGTACACATTCATCTTTTCACGGGCTCTTAGGTTGTTGCCACTTTTTGACTATTGTAAACAGTGCTGCAATGAACACTGGTGTACAAGCCTCTTTTTGAGTCTGTTTTCAAATCTTTTAGGTGTATACCTAGGAGTGGAATTGCTGGGTCATACCGTAGTTGCACTTTCAGTTTTTTGAGGAACCACCACGCTGTTCTCCACAACGGCTATGCCATTTTGCATTCCCACCAGCAATGGATAAGGATTCCAACTTTACCCTCTGTGCTATCTTAGCCATCCTAGTGGGAGTGGATTGGTATCTTACTGTGGTCTTGATTTGCATCATTCTGATGGCTAATGACGCTCAGCATCTTTTCATGTGTTGAGTGGCCTCTTTGGTGAAATGTCTATTCAAGACCTTTGCTCATTTTATGATTGGGTTGTCTTTTTGTTGTTAAGTTGTTAAGTTGTTGAATTTGGTTATTAGATTCTTGTCAGACATATGGTTTCCCAAAATATTCTCTCAGTCAGTAGCTTGTCTTTTCAGTGTTTTGGTAAAGCCTTTTGATGAACAAAAGTTTTTCGTTTTTATGAGGTCTCACTTATTTGTCTTTTGCTGTTTGTGCTTTTGTTATTATATTAGATAATCCACTGGAGCCTTGGTGGCGTAGTGGTTAAGAGTTTGTCTGCTAACCGAATGGTCAGCAGTTCGAATCCACCAACAGCTCCTTGGAAACCCTGTGGGGCTATTCTACCGTGTCCTATAGGGTTGCTATGAGTGAGAATCAACTTGGTGGCAATGGTTTTTTTGTTGTTGTTGTTGATGAAAGCTAGATCTGACAGCATTGCCCCTGCTTGTTCTTCTAAAAATTTTCTGGTTTTAGCTTGCACACATGTAAGTCCTTAATCCATTTTGAATTTGTTTTTGTGTATGGTGTGAGGCATGGATCCTGTTGCATTTTTCTGCATGTGGAAATCCAATTTTCCCAGCACCATTTATTGAAGAGACTACTCTTCCCCCATTGAATGGACTTAGCACCCTTGTCAAAAATCAGCTGACCATAGATGTGTAGGTTTATGTCTGGACTCTCAATTCTATTCCATTGGTCTATGTTTCTATTGTTCCCAAGGGTGTATATCTTTATGGTAGCAAACTGCCACAGCTTTCTCCCACGGAGTGGCTGGTGGGTTTGAACCGCCGCCTTTTTGGTTAGCAGGTGAGTATGAACCACTGTGCCACCAGGGCTCCTCGAAGGACAGTATACTATAGTTTAAGCTGCTCTGTCCAATATGGTAGTAACTTGTCACATGTGGCTATTTACAATAACATTAAACTTAATTAAAATTCACAGGCACCCTTGCAGGATTTCACGTAATCAGCAGCCACAGATGGCCACATACCGGACGGTGCAGAATGGAATATACGTGGGTTCCAACTGCCAGCTTCACCTGACTGCATCGGAAGCCCTTGCGGGGTCTTAAAATACACATCCCCAGACTCTAGCAATAGCTATTGAGATCTTCCATCCAAGAAGAGCTCATCTCAATTCTCCTTTACTCTGATGCTTTTTAATCCTTGGCCACTGTAAGTAGTCTTTCAAATTTCACAGCGATCTGTGTCTCTATTTGAAGCCATATCTCATATCTGGCCTTTGGATGTAGCTGTATCATGTAACTGTGTCATGGTAGGGGCTACCAATCTGTGTGTGTGTATAATAAAGCCACAAAGGGAAATACAGCTTTTATAGTTACAGACGTAATGCTGATTTCAGAACGCTGCTGGGATAGCAGCCCTGAGAAAGTAACCATGAGGCTGGAAAGGGAAGCAAGAATGACTTTAAGTTTACTAACAACTTGCAACTGTACTGCTGGAACCTTGATTAAAGCCAACCACCCTTCCAAATATACAGGATTGGCACTTGTGATGGTCCAACCGAAACAGAACCATCACTTCTTGACACCTTTATTTAAAACAAATTCATTTCAAAATCCTCAAATCTGCCAGGCAGATTCAGGGTAGTCAGTGAATCCGTCTCTCAATCCATACAACAGACAAAAGAGTTTCTCATCCAACGTCCTCCTCACTCAGAAAACTGCTGAGTGGAAGTGAGTGTCCACATACAAAATCAGTGGATAACAAGCCATGCTAACGGCTAACGTTCAACAACGTGCTGGTGTCCAACATCAGCCTGGGGCCTGGCAGATATTTTACTTAAAGAAAACACCTACCTCAGGTGTAAACGTGTCAACACACCTTTGATTCCATGTCTATCTTTCCTGATTAATTTGGCACACTCGAGGTGTATGTATTAGGGGGAGGCCATAAAACATTTCTATTTGCAGTAATTACCATCCTGTGCATACTTTATGAATTTCTCATTAACAGTTAAGGAAGACTGTTTATAACACCCTCTTTTCCTCCCCCTCCTGCCATTAAACAAATGAAAATACAAAGAAGACTATAAACTTCACCTAGAATCCCACCACTTAGAGAGCCCATTGCTAATATTTTGGTGTATTTCCTTCCACTTCTTTATCTTATGTGTGTATTTTTTTTTTTCCTCTTGGTAAAGTTGGGATCAGATTGTTAATTATATCGTGAGATATTCTCTATTATTTAATATTCTTTAAAAACACAACATTTAATGGTTGCATATCATTCTACCCTTTGGAGTTACTCACTATTGTTAGCCACTTGGGTTTTATCCAGTTAAAAATAACATGGAAGTTAGCATTTTTATATAAATCCGTGTCCACATGTCTGATTACCTCCTCAGCATAAGCTCCTGGAAGCAGAGTTACCAGACCAGCTGAGTGTGAACATTTGTTGAAGCTCTTGGCACATGTTGTCACACTGCTCTAGAGAAAAGCTGTTCCAATTTACATTCCCCCACCAGCAACGTAGATGGCGCAGCTTCCGCCATATCCTGGCTAACGCTATTTTCACTTTAAAAAAAAAAAAAATTGTTTTCACTTTGATAGGCAAAAAGTGGTATTTTTTAATTTTATTTGATTTGATTACCAGTGAGATTAACCAGTTAAATACATTTCTTAGTTACTGTACTTTTCTCTTCTCTAAATTATTTATGCCCAGATTTGCTTACTTTTCTGTAGCGGGCTGAGAGTTTTGAAAATTTTGTATTAAGGGTATTAGTCCTTTTGACTTTTAAATCCAAATGTTAGATAGATAAGTCAATAGCTTGTTTCCTCTGTCACATCCCTGATGGAGTTACTTCAACGTGCCCTTCCCAGACCAGAGGTAAAGAAGCTCACCTGAGGTTGGAGGACTAAGAGACAGAATGAATGTAAACTGTTTATCAGCCATACCTGGCCTGTGGTAAGGCTGTGATAAATGGTGGCTATCACGGTTTACTCTCTAACAACTCCTGCTTTGAAGATGAGGAAATTGAGGGTAAGAAAGGTTATCCAGCTGCTGAATAGAAGAGATAGGATTTAAGTCCAAGCTTTCTGGTCCCAGATCTTTCTGCCCCTCCGAGCCACTCTGCCTGCCTGAAGAGTTAGGTGTTTAGGCTGAGAACGGTAGATGCCACGTTGGGGATATAACGTGCAATTTAAAGAGTCAGGATCCACTTCTTTCCTGGAGTGGATCCAATGCTTCCTCAGAGGAGAAATCACGTAACTGCAAAGCACGCATGCCAAGGCCTGACCATAAACACAAATAAGTACAACACAAATGTCTTCTCGTGAGGCCACCGGCACCACTCTTCAGTTTTCCTTTCGGAACGAAAGCGGTTTTAACATTTCAAGTAACTGTGATTCAATTGACTAGTAAAATAGCCTTTTCTCTTCAAGTTCATCATTTGGAACTTAATTTCCTTTCTGTTGCTTACATGTGTAAAGTGTGTGTGTGTGTGCGGGTGGTTTCACAGGCCTTTTCTTCTCTAAGGAATGAGACACGTAGGGCTGTTAAGGCCTCTAACCCCAAAGCCCAGAGATGCTCCAGGTGGGGCAGCTAAGTGCACAGTAAAGGCAGAGGCTGATTCAAAGCTGCCCAGTGTAGCTACGCTTATGGCAGCAGAGCCTCATCCATTCCAAAACAGCCCTGGGGAAAACCCCATAAAATAAAGATGAAACTTCTAAAATTGATATTGCTAGCAAAAAGCGAAACGGCAACCAAGGGATACTAGCTCATCACCATGAGACAGGAAAGCTATTCAGACCAAGAGTAAAAATGTGCTTAGAAACCCACCATTATCCAGCCTCGGGCAGCTATTGCCCTGCCTGTGGCTGAATCCCCGCAGTGGTACCCCTGTGCCTGGGCAGACAAGGCTTACAATGGGAGCCATGATCGGAACAGACCCCTGAATTTAGGACCCCAAATGCTAGCGCTCAGCGTTTCCCATGTGACAGTGTTCTACTGGAACACGCCAAACTTGAAAGAACAAAGAGGGACATTTGGTAAAAGACATAAAAAGCAAAACGTTCCCTTTGGTAAACACTGTCTCTCTCCAAATCTAATACATTCCCACAGCACCTTCATACTTCCTTCAGGATTCGCCCCCTCCAACCAATGCCATTCCCACCTCCCCTCCTGGGCTGCCTCCATCCCCCTGGGCCAGGTCACACCTGCAGCCCCCTCGGGGTTACCTGGCTAGCGGCATCTTGGTGTCATGGAAGCAGGAGCCACCCAGTCTTTAACCACCTAATCTTCATGCATAAATTTATAAGCCAAAGTTTGGATATTGGATATTTTCTGCATTTCCAAAATTTATTTAATTGACAAAATATATTTTTGTGGCGGTATCTTTGGGGTCACCAGGGTTTTCAGGAATACACTTTGCGAAATAATACCTTAACTCTAATGCTGTCTGGTGCTCCAGTAAAACCAGTTATCTCTGAGTTGATTCTGACGACCAGTTATCTCTGAGTTGATTCTGACGACCAGTTATCTCTGAGTTGATTCTGACGACCAGTTATCTCTGAGTTGATTCTGACGACCAGTTATCTCTGAGTTGATTCTGACGACCAGTTATCTCTGAGTTGATTCTGACGACCAGTTATCTCTGAGTTGATTCTGACGACCAGTTATCTCTGAGTTGATTCTGACATGGTAACCCCGCGTATGCCCCAGTCAAACCAGTAAAACCAGTTATCTCTGAGTTGACTCTGACGTGTAACCCCACGTATGCTGGAGGGGAACTGTGTTCCACAGCATCTTCAGTGGCTGATTTTTCATAAGTCGATCGCCAGCTTTTTCTTTTGAGGTGCCTCTGGGGAACATGAACCTCCAAACTTTTGGTTAGCAGCCCAACACGTTCGTTAACCGTTTGTGCCACTCAGGGACTCCTATCTGGTGCTCCAAATGTGAACCAAACCCTCTGCCGTCGAGTCAATTTTAACTCACAGTGACCCTATAGGACAGAGCAGAACTGCCCCATGGAGCTTCCAAGGCTGTAATCTTTACAGAAGCAGACTGACACATCTTTCTCCTGTGAAGGGGCTGGTGGGTTTGAACTAACCACCTTGTGGTTGGCAGCCGAGCATTTTAACCACTGCACCTCCAGGGCTCCTGTGTCGCTCAGGACACCACAGACAGCTGCTTCCTAGTGACTCCTGCGGAGGTGATGAAAACCACAGAGCCGGAAAGGGCCTGTCTGACCAGGAGGAAGAGGCTCCTTAAACACCCGAAGGGATGAATGTATTTAAAGAAGACTGGCCTGGGGAGCCAGGGGACCCATCTGATGAGAACGGAGGCGTGGTGCTGTGGGAATAAAAGCGGCTGTGAGCTCTGGGGCTGGAACATCGGGGCCTGGACAGGATTCGACGCTGGGAAAGGGCAGTGGGAAAAGAAAACGTCCCCAACGTTTCCTGTCTTTTGTCTTTGATGGGTGAGCCCTTCCCTCCTACCAGCTCCGTTTCTTACTTCTACCTGTTCACCTAGGGCACTGAAATGCACTTTTTAATTATTGGCTGTACTTGTTTTGAGGAGCAAGCGATCTGTGATCACTATGAGTTGGAATCCACTTGACGGCAACCGGTTTGGTTTGCTAACCTAAAGGTTGGCGGTTCGAACCCACCCAGTGGCTCCGTGGAAGAAAGAACTAAAGAACTGCTTCTGGAAAGATTATAGCCAAGAAAACCCTATAGAACAGTTCTACTCTGTCACACATGGGGTCACTATGAGTCAGAATCGACTCGAAGGGAATGGTTTGGTTTTGGGGTTTTTTGTTGTGTTTGTTTTATAATGCTGTCTCAGCGCCCAGTTCACCACTTTCTGACCCTTACTGATATCACTTGTAGTATCCTCTTTCTCATCTGCCTGTTAAACTGTTGTCTGACTTCAGTTATGGTTCACCTGGGGACCCTGTAAGGAGCAGATTCTGACCCAGAGGAAGGGCCTGACCCTCTGCATTTCTAACAAGCCTCAGAAGCAGCAAGATCTTCCCTCCCTCACAGAAGGCCGTCCCTCCCTCTCTAAGCTTAGGGGCCTCAAGGGCCTTGAATGCCATTCCTCTGTCTTCTATTCTGGTATTATCCCCCAGGCTTCAGGAAATGCTCCTTAAAGCAACAAAGGAAGCGTCTCCGTGGATGGGACAAAGAAATACAATCACTGAAGAACACTTCCTAAGGACTGCTGACTGATCATCCGGAAGCCGAAGATAGAATTTAGGATGCCAGGGGGTTGCTGGGAAGCTGGTCTGCCTGGAGGAGAACTGCACAGTCCAGGCAAACAGAATGAGGACCTCTCTCCATCACACGTCCGTTTCAGCCAGTAGTTCTCAAATGTGACCGTGCACGAGAACCACCTGGAGTGCTTGTAAAACACAAACTATTTTTCTGATTGGAAAGGTCTGGGATGGGGCCAAGAATATGCATTTCTAATGAGTTTCTAGATGCTGCCGGTTTAGGGCCCACCCTTTAAGAACCAGGGCTTTCAACAGCTGAACAGGTCAAGTAGCTAGATGAATCACAGAGCTGGTTCTTCTCTAATTGAGCACAAAGATGGTCCATGTGGGGTATCCAGACAGGCTCTGCAGCCAGGTGGATTTCATCTGTAGCTGCCCATCCTCTGCCAAGGCCGTGCCAGGATGCCTGTTTTGAAGCAATTAACGATCCCCCGGCTTCAGCGCCATCTATTGCCTGCCAGTCTCTGGCATTGTCTCCATTAGTAGCATCCACCAGGGAACGCAGCTGGGACTCTGGAGCTCCCTGCGGAAAAGTCCTCTTCCTTCAGGGAAAGGGGGGTCGCTGTTGTTTCCTTCCTCAGCTTTCCTCTAACATTCAGAGGCAGCATTAGCGTGTGGGGGAGTCAGAGGCTTTTAACCATTAGGAACTGGAAGTAAGGAACTTGTCTGTTCATTAGGCAAATTCTATCAATTTTCTTTAAAGCAAAAAGAAAGCTAATGGCACTTTCTAAAATATTTTTCAGCACAAGTGTTTTCTCATTGAGAAAAACCATGGGTTTGTCTCAGGATCAAAATGTGAAAACAGCATTCTACAGGAAAATAAACTGTATGCTTTGAAGGTCAGGGGCACAAAGACTGTACCATGTAGGCTATTTCACGTTCTTGCACCTTATTTTATCCACTGGGAAGAGCTGTTTAATGGTTAATAGAAATATAAGTTAAATAACATGGTATCTTTCCATTTTATCAGTGACTGTATACTAAGTTTGACATTTTCTTTTCATTTTGTATTTCTGCTATTTTCCATTTCAGAAGCTTATGCTAAACATCCCAGGAAGGTCATGATAAGCCACCAAATGCAGGTTTCCTGAAATGCTGCTGAAGTATCCTATCTGCATCCTTGCACCAATCTGTCTACACAAGTTTCTCTGAACTAGATGTCAGTCCTGGCTGCTGGGGAATATTGAGGCCTTTGGGTTCAACTAACTCAGGATGGTACAGCTGGTCATGGATACTGAAACTCCGGGGGAAAGGAGGCGGGGGCCCAGGGTCTTCTGACCCATTTTACTTGAGAAATGGCTGCCGTCCAAGGTGTTGGGATGCTAGTACAGAGGGTGGAAAGTGATGTTGATAATAGTTCCCCGACGAGACGAGGTTGCATTCCTCACCCTGTTGTTGTGGCTGTTAGGTGCCATTGAGTCGATTTTGACTCATAGCCACCCCATGGGACAGAGTAGATAGAACTGACCCACAGAGTTTCCCAGGCTATGACTTTTCGGAAGCAGCTCACCAGGTTTTTTTCCCACGGAGTCACTGGCTGGGTTCGAACCACCAACCTTCTGGTTAGCAGCCCAGCACTTAACTGTTGTTCCACGAAGCCTCCTTCTTGTCATGCTACAGGGGCAACAGGTACAGAAACAGGCAGATAGAAGTGCTCCTGTACAAAGGTATTTAACAAACATGTAGGGCTGGAGCTCAGCAGCCACCTTCTGGTTAGTGGGAACTTGGGTGAAGGTAAAGGAGCTTGCCCTAGGTGCAATCGACGAAGATGACTGCGAGCTGTTTATCCAAAACACGACCTGCTGGGAGCATCTTGAGCGTATTCTGGTTCTCCAGTGACTGTCTACAGAGACTACTCTTTAACACAGGATGGTGTTAGTCCAGCCCTAAGACAGGGCTGTGTTATCTGGCAACTCTATTTTTAGCAGGTACCCTTTTAGAAGTCTATAAACCATCGCAGCCATTCGGTATCACTTTCACAAACACAACAGTCCAAAACATCTACCGCACGGTTATGTAACAGCCAAACCTTAATCAACCCTGAGGAAACTGGTGTGCTCAACCACCCACGTCATGGCAGACTTAGGATGTGGGAAGAGCCGACCCACGTCACGGGAGTGATCAGAGGGAGACAGAGTGAGGTAGCGGCTGGGGCGGGGGCTTGCAGCCAAGAAGACCCAGTTGACATCTTGGCTCCGACACTTACCGGTGCAACTCTTCGAGCCCCAGTTTCTTTTGAAAAAAGGATATCTACGTTATAGGTTGTTTTAAGGATTAAATGAAATACTATATAGAAAGTGCTTAGCACGATGCCTGGCAGAGAGAAAGCTTATTCAACAGTAAACCCGAAAAAACCAAACCCACTGCCATCGAGTTGATTCCAGCTCATGGTGACCCCATGTGTTTCAGACTAGAACGGCACTCCACAGGGTTTTCAATGGCTTATGTAATTTTACAGTAGATTACCAGGCCTTTCATCCATGGTGCCACTGGGCGGACTTGAACCGCCAACCTTTCAGTTAGTAGCCAAGAACAAACCATTTGCACTACCCAGGGATATTCAATGGTAGCTGTCATTAAACTTAAAAGGAGAAGTGGGGTAAGCTGGTGAAAGAGCAGGGAGAGGGATCAAAGGAGCCAGAAGTCTGAAGAAACTGGTGAGAAGAGGAGGAAGTAGGCATGATGGAGGGCAGCAGAAACCGAGGCGAGGAACTGTGTGTGAAAAAGAGGGGCAAGATTGGGGTGTGATGATCAAGAATAGATATAATGTGCTTAGCATTAAACTGGAAAACCTGGTTACCTGGAGCAGCCTATTTCCTGGCCATACTGGCTAACCAAGGGCTGCCGACAGCGTGATATGATGGGAATAACCCTGGGCTCAGAGCTGGGATGTGTTGTAGCATCTAAGATCAACCAGGCCAGTGTCTCCCTTTGAAGAAAAGGAGACCCAGAAGTGGCCCAAAAAGCGTGAGCCATTTTCCTTAGTGGCCGAGGTGGGGCTAGACTCCAGGGTTCTGTAGCTTAAACAGGTCTTCAAGTGTACTCAGCTCTCACAGACAGGAAAATGAAAGGGTTATTGGGGGTTGGCGGCTGCTTTTCCTCTGTCATTGTGTGGGGAGGGCAGAGCCATTTGTCCGGGACGGCAGCTGGCATTCTGCGTCCTGTTTATTACAGTTTATCTCAGGCTGTCATTTCCATTCACCTTTTTAAAAAAACATGAGGCGCAGCTGGGGCTTCACTTTAAATATTGTTCCTTCCAGCCTTTTAATTTTTTCACGGGGTCCTCCCTTATCTTTTAACATAATTGGATGCACAACACTAGAGACGGCACCTCTGAGGAACCAAGTGAGGCAAGCAGGATTTCCCTGATCCTCAGGCCACACACAGCCCATCTGCGGCTCCCTTATTCTACTGGAAGAATCTGAAGACAGAAGGCAAAACCAGCTCCCCTGCTTGGGACAAGGTTGGCACTAGTCTTCTAGATATTCTATATTAAATTTTCTTAATTTCCTTTCCTCTTGCTCAGCTAGTCTAATTTGGATCATTCTCCCTCTGGCGGCATAGCCTGCAAGTTTTATAAGCTCTGTAAGTTCACACGGAAACCCTGGTGGCATAGTGGTTAAGTGGTACGGCTGCTAACCAAAGAGTCAGCAGTTCGAATCCACCAGGTGCTCCTTGGAAACTCTATAGGGCAGTTCTACTCTGTCCTATAGGGTTGCTATGAGTCGGAATCGACTAGACAGCACTGGGTTTGGTTTTTATAAGTTCACACAGACCATCTGAACATTTGGGGAAAAATTGAAATTGTCATGATTTCATTCTATTTAGATCAACAATCCACAGCCACGGAAGCTGTAATCAAGAATCAAATGACATACTACATTGGGCAAATCTGATTCAGGAGAACTCTTCAAAGTATTAAAAAGCAAAGCTGTCACTTTGATAATGAAGGTGAGCTTGGTACAAGCCATGGTCTTTTCAATCATCTCATATGCATGCGAAAGCTGGACAATGAAAACAGAAGACAGAAGAATTGATGCATTTGAATTGTGGTGTTGGTCAAGAATATCGACTATACCATGGGCTGCCAGGAGAACGAACCAATCAGTTTTAGAAGAAATACAACTAGCATGTTTCTTAGAAGTGGTTTGCTTACTTTAGACATCACGAAAGGCCAATTGCTAGAAAGGGACATCATGGTTGGTAAATTAGAGGGTCATCGAAAATGAGGGAAACCCTCAGTAAGATGGACCAACGCAACAGCCACAAAAATGGATTCAAACACATCAACAATCACGAAGACAGCGCAGGACTGGGCAACGTTTCGTTCTGTGATACAGAAGGTGGCCGTGAGTCGGAGCCAACCTGACAGCAGCAACAACCACCACATCTGAACAGTCCCCCGGGCACTATCAGTTCTGTTTTAGCTCATTTGTTTACGCGCCTCACCACCGGGACGTAAGCTCCTTGAGGGAAAGCGCTCCTCTGTGATCCTGGCATCATGCATGGTGCCAGGAACACAGAGGCTCCTGGAAAACGCTGGCTGAGTGAGTCGGGCCACCTCGGCCGAGGAGACAGCCAGTGTGTGGACCTTTACCAGAAGATCAGGAGCTTCTCAGCAATTGATGGACTCAACACACACACCTCGATCCTACCAGGGCGCAGGCTTCCCGTCGTAAATACTGAGATCTGTTTTCTGTCGCGTAGTTTTACTATTATTATTGAATAAACCAGAGGTCCTCAGTGAGACATCTTTCTTACAGTTAGGACCTTCCTCCAGGAAAGGAGATGAATAATCGCTTCCTTCCTTCGCCTTCACAGAATCTAATTATAGTCATTGGAAAGTGGCCTTTCCCCCGAAGGCTGTTTGTCTGACTTTAAAACAACCCTGTAAAATAATCCCTATACGCATGTGGTATTTATTAGCACAACTGCAACAGGGAATTCTACGGCACCTAGGAGACGGTGTTCTAGTTTTCCAGTTGTTTTTGACAACCTCAAGTGGAGTGAGGGTACCACAGGGCGTGAAAGCAGTTTTAGAACTTCGTGTTAAAAAAATTTATTCTCTAAAATATCTATTTGTGTATGTATTTTATAGTATATTTGTACAATGGTACATGTATAAAATACATGAATAAAATATATGCACATTAGAGACATGAGCTCAAAAACATTTTACTGAGCCTGGAGACCACTGCTTTACGGCATCTAATTTAATTTTCTAATTAGTTAACCAAATAGCAAAAACATGAGAGTGGGAAGAAATGTACAAAAGGAAGATTCTAATTAGGAAAAGTGATTTTATGTAAGTGTTTTCCTATTATATATATATATGCATATACACGAAGCTCTTAATAAAGTTGCCAATAGTGTTGGGTTTTTTGTTTTTTATTTTAGCGCATTGAAGTCTTCACAGCCACCACGACAGGCATAAAATTTGAGAGCACTGCCTGGGAGAGAGTTAAAAACCTGAAATGATGAAAGAACAAGTCTCATGTTGAGGGTCCAGAAAAATGTAAGGTGGTTTCTAAGCATCCCACCACCTAGAACCTTCATCGATCAGTCTTTTGTACCAACTTAGCAGATACCATTTCTCCTAAAATCACACGTGGCACTTTACCACCTTCCTCAGGTAACGGCCCGCACAATGCAACCCTGTTTTGTTGCTGTTTTAAAGCTACTTCAGCCTTAGCGTTTGTAGCCTCTCAGGTTGCCGGCCTCTCGTCATGCCAGGCATCGGGGCTCTCTCTCTAAGTAGCCTAAAACGACAGAGGTCGTTGTTTTACTGTTTTTTATTAGCAATGGTATGTCTTTCATTTTTACTAAGTGAAAAGTGACAGACATTTTTCTATTTGGGGAACAGTTTGACAGAGAAAACCGTGACCAGGCCTTTGGCACTGAAAACAGAAGGTCTGAGGAGGAAGGGCTTGCTCTGCAGGTCTCCTGAGTGATCTGACTCTGACTGCAGCGTACGCCCCAAGCCTCCACTGCACACCTGCTCCCAGCAGAGGGGACAGCTGAGAAGGGCTTCATGACTGCGCACTTGTCACCTTGGGCACGCGTTCCCTTCTCGGGGATTGCAGGGGACAAAAATGTACAGAGCAACATGGCAGGTTGCTCGAACTTCATTATTTACATTTCAGCTTCAGGAGAAAGTACTTAAACCAAGGCCAGCTGTTCTAGAAATAACGTACATGCTTAAGACGCCCTCCACACTCACACACAAGTGTGTGTGTGGTTTTTTTTTTTTTTTTACAGGATATAAACTGCTATCTTACACTCTTATACCTAAGGATCTATCATGACTAGAAGCCTCACTCTGTAACTTACTCTGGGAAAAGTCAATGACATATTTGATCAAATTAAAGATTTAGCAGCAAGTAGTCTGGTGTTCCAGCGGGCTGTGTCAACTGATCTTTGCCTCTGAGGGAGAGGTCTTCGCTTCCAGGCCCACGGTGGAAGGGCCCTGTTCTTCACACTGCGCTGTGTTGTGAACTGCACTTGACTTATGGAAAATAATGAGAGGGAAGGACACAGTATGTGTTTAGCCTTCTGTGGACAGGCAAGCACATACTTGTCATTTAATTACATGACCTCACACATATAACTAAGGCTATTTTTACTTGGGTCTGTTATTACCAGGCAATTACCATATACAACATCCAAAAAATATATTTACTGACCCTCAAAAGAAAAGGCAAACAAAGAATTACTAGGATACTGTCTCAATTTTTTTTAAAACCTAAACTCTCCTTAGTAAGACTTTATATTTTTTGTACTGAACAATAAAGTCAAACTTAGATAGGTTAAATTGTATAGTAATTATTTATTGCAGGTGAACTGTCAACATGCCAAAAACTTATAAAAGTATTCCTTTTACATAAAAACCTTGCCTAGCAATTAAATGCATAGGAGAACTTTTTCAACTTCAGGCCAACAATATGCGTATTCTAACTACTGCTTTAATGTATTAATGAATACAAGCTGGGAAAAGCAGAAAGAAGGCCTCTCCCAGCTTAAGGCATCTGATTCTATGCTTCTGAGTGTGGAATCTGGCTACTGCTCCAGGGTGATTTTTCTTGGAGTTAGAAAAGGTCCAATTGTTAGCAAACACAAGCATTCTCCCCTCCTTACCTTCTTATAATTCCCCTCCACATCCAGTGGGGATTCTTGACTGATGATGTCATCCATTCCATCACTGTCCAAATTCATCCTTTAACACTTTGGAAACAGCCTCTCATGAATCCTGACAAGTTGATGTGCCAATCCTCCACGGCCCTGGCGACTGCTCATGCTGACATGGAGAGGCAGCTAAGAGCCTGTGCCCGGCTGCTGTGTGTCCTTGTCCCCCTCCCCCGGACACGGTCCCGCCCAGCTCCCTGGTCTGTCCCGCGCTCTGGCACGGGGCAGCTGCCACTTCCGGGCTCACTCTGCCCTGACATGCAGCCTGTGGGGAGCCCGCACCCCACCATCTGCTGTCACCTTCTCCTGCGTGACCCCGCCTGGATTCCTCTGCAAGCACCTTTCCTGCTCCCAAGAAAGGAAAAGAGAGGCACCAGCCAGCGACTCCACCCCCAGTGCAGGCTGAGCGGCCTCTGCGAGGACCCAGCAGCCTTATTCTGAACCAGGGGCAGAGTGTGTGGGACAAAAATAGATGCAAACACTTCCAGCCTTGCTGACATCCCAGGACAAAACGAAAACAGTATCATTTCTAACCTGTGAGACAGATGTTTTTTCTTCCCCTCACCCCAAACCAATCATTTCTTAAAATCAGATGAAAAAGTCTGGAAGAAGACCATACAATACTGAAATTTATGTCCAACACAGACAGGGACGCCTTGGCCCTAGGATTACTGCCTTGTTCTATTAATACAGGCAAGAGAAAAAGATCCGTCAACTTTTCTTTAAAATTCAGCCAGTGGCTGCTTTTTCACAAAAGAGCACGTTTCTTTCTGCTGCTGTCTTTACCCTTTTCCCATGGTTTTTCGTTTTGTTTACTGGCTTTATATACAGAGGGAGACAGGCCCACAGCTGGAGGGTATTTAGTGCAAGTAACAGAAAAACAGAGGTGCACACACACATACACACACACACTGATTATCAAATCACTACTGCCATAAACTAAAAAATATACCCACTATTTATTTAAAAAAAAAAAAAAAAGTTACTGTTTGCAGCAGAAATTGGCCAAAGAGGAATCCAAAGGCCAAGCCTTCATTTAGGGACACCACCTTACACTTTGGTGTGCTTAGACAGAAAGCAGCAAACGCAATCAATAAATTTTCCAATATGGATTCTTTACCAACCTCAACTCAGTTAATAACAGAGGTCAAAATTAAAAATGCCCTTCAAGATAGGCTTTTGGCATCCGAACATCTACTGACATGCTCACATTCAATTGTCTACTTACTTCTCTCCGTGAGATTTTTTAAAAAATTTAATCTGTGGCAACATAGTTTTTTATAGTTCCATTTCTATCAGGTAAATACTTTCTTCTGCAGCCCTCGACCCAAATCTTCCCTTTCCTCCACCTCATCCCCCAATTCCAGTTTTCCCCAGAGAGTGAACTGCACCATCCACACTTGCACTGGGGTTGGGCTTCTCTTTTGGAGATCTCCCTTGTCTGAGACCCCTCCAGATCACAGGACCCTCAGTCTAGATGGGGAGCCCACTGTCTGCACACACAAAGCTCAGAATGACTCCCAGGGCTGCCAGCCATGCTGGCCACTGAGTGCTGCCCTCAATGGGGGGTGTTCACAATGACGGAGCATTCTCAAGGCTAACGCTTTGCTGTTAAAATAAAGTATGCTTTACTTTGAAGGTTATATTAAATCTTGCCAAAGGAGGTTAATCAAAATGAAGGAAACCTGCACCTTACATATATTAACAGAATAATAATAAATCCATTGCCGTTGAGTCAATTCCGATTCATAGTGACCTCGTGTGTTATGGAGTAGAACTGTGCACCATAGGGTTTTCTAGGCTATAAATATTTTTTTAATGTTTATGGAAGCAGATCAAGAGGACTTTCTTCCGTGGAGCTGCTGGCTGGGTGTGAACCACCAACTTTTAGGTTAGCAGCTGATTGCAAACCACTTGCCCCACCCAGCTTTGATACCTTTTATTGCCACCACCCATGTGTGAGTTTGTTGTACTGGGGAGGCTTGTAAGATGTTAGAAGCTGTGCTATTGGTATTCCAAATACCAGCAGGGTCACCCATGGGACAGATTTCAGTGGATCATCCAGACTAACACGGACCAGGAGAAAAGGTCTGATGATCTACTTCCAAAATCAGCCAATGAAAACCTTATGGATCACAGCAGAGTACTGTCTGATACAGTGCTGCAAGAGGGGCCCCTACACTGGAAGGCACCACACAGCAGCTGCAACAACGGACTCAAACACACCAATGATTATGACGAGAGCGCAGGACCGGGCAACGTTCCGTCCTGTTGTATGTAAGGTTGCCATGAGCGGGAGCCGACTTGACAGCAGCTAAGAACAATGACAGCCCTTTACTGAGGGTTTGCTACATGCCAGGTTCTCTGCACGTGCTTCTCACATACCTCTTTAACCTGCACAGGGAGGCTTCAGAGCAGAGGGCTCAGCGCAGCACGTCAGGCCAGAATCCGGACCTCGGGCCCTCTGCTTCTCTTGCCCACACCCTAATGGGTATGTACACCACCTCCCACTGCCTGCCTCGGCAGAACAACTGCATGCTAGAAAGCAAATAATCAAGCATGGCTTTTAAGAAATTAGGGCTCAATACAGAGAAATCAGTAGCATTCGTCATGCAATAACATCACAGACTGAAATGTTTAATAAATCACGTACATCTGGAAAAATCAGCGTGTACAGCACATGTTCCCCTTCACCGATGGCCGTGATCTGACAGGCTGTACAGTGAACTTCTCTTTCTCGTTTACCAGAAAGGCACTGCAGCTTCTTTCCAACAGCCAGTGTGGTTCCCAGCCTTCCTGCCTTTCTGAGAGGACAGGGATTTGTGTTTATCCATCTTCTTTTCCCCACACCATCTAAAACACTGTCTGGCATGGGATAAATGAACAACAAAGGGCTGCTGAATAAATACATGAACAGAGGAAAAGTGTGTGGATTGCTTAAACTGCTTCCTTTAAATGCTGTCCTAGCAGGAAACATTAATAGTTTTCTATCAGTGCTTTTCAGTGAAAATCTTCTGTTGGAAACCACTTATGTTCAAAAGTAAAAAATGGATCTGCTGGGGCTGAAGGGAAGGGGCTACCATGCCCACTTGGCTGCCCCATCTACTTGCTACTCAGCACCACACAACCCTTAGGGAAGCTGGGCAGACAGACAGAAAAGCCCAGGGCTTTGCAGAGCTTGCAAACATCTAAGGGTGTGAGGAACATTCATCCACAACAGTGCGAAGCAACCTTCTGCCCCTGGCCTGGTGGCTGTGCTGATTTCCAGACCCCAGTTCACTCTACTCAGGGTTCAGCCAGTGACATCCATTTCGGTCTGAAATTAGCATCCTGGTCCACCATTAGCAATCTATATAGTCAATACCTGAATATTTCCAAATTACAAGACTTAGGTATATAAAACTGTAAGCCTAAGTACTAATTTTTTTTTTTTTTACTTTAACAGGTCAGGCTTAAATATACAGTTGAAAAGGGATGAACTCTCACTATAATTACAGTAAGGCCCCTGGTTACAAACGTCCAACTTACGGACAACTCATACTTGCCCTTGTTGTTGTTGTTAGGTGCTGACGAGTCAGTTCCAACTCATAGCTACTCTGTGTATAACAGAACGAAACACTGCTGGGTACTGCGCCATCCTCACAATCTTTGCCATGTTTGAGCCCATCTTTGCAGCTACTGTGTCAATCCATCTCATTAAGGGTCTTCATCTTTTTTGCTGACCCTCAACCTTGCCAAGCATGACATTCTTCTCCAGGGACTGGTCCCTCCTGATAACATGTCCAAAGTACATGGTCAAGTCTCATCATCTTTGCTTTCAAGGAGTACTCTGGCTGTACTTCCTCTAGGACAGATTTGTTCCTTCTTCTGGCAGTCCATGGTATAGTCAGTATTCTTTGCCAACACCATAATTCAAAGGCATCAATTCTTCTTCTGTCTTCCTTATTCACTGTCCAGCTTTTGTATTCATAGGAGGCGACTGAAAACATCACAGCTTGGGTCAGGAGAGCCTTAGTCCTTAAAGTGACATCTTTGCACAACGCATCCATCATTTGATTTCTTGACTGCTGCTTCCATGGGTGTTCACCGTGGACTTAAGTAAAATGAAATCCTTCACAACTTCAGTATTTTCTCCCTTTATGATTATGTTGCTTATTGGTCCAGTTGTGAGGATTTTGTCTTCTTTATGTTGAGGTGTAATCAATACTGAAGGCTGTGGTCTTTGATCTTCATTAGTAAGTGCTTTAAGTCCTCTTCACTCTCAGCAAGCAAGGTTGTGTCATCTGCATAACGCAGGTTGTTAAATTAGTCTTTCTCCAGTCTCGATGCCCAATTCTTCTTCATATAGTCCAGCATCTCAGATTATTTGTTCAGCCACACAGATTGAATAAATATAGTGAAAAGATACAACCCTCATGCACACCTTTCCTGATTTTAAACCACGCAGAATCCCCTTGTTCTGTTCGAACGACTGCCTCTTGGTCTATGTACAGGTTCTTCACGAGTACAATAAGTGTTGACGTTCCCATTCTTCGCATTGTTATCCATAATTTGGTATTATCCACACAGTCGAATGCCTTTGCATAGTCAATAAAACACAGGTAAACATCCTTCTGGTATTCTCTGCTTTCAGCCAGGATCCATCTGACATCAGCAATGATATCCATCATTCCACGACCTCTTCTGAATCTGGCTTGAATGTCTGGCGGTTCCCTATCAATGTACTGCTGCGACCAGTTTTGAATTATCTTCAGCATAATTTTACTTGCATGTGATATTAATGATATTGTTCAATGATCTCTGCATTCTGTTGGATCACCTTTCTTTGGAATGTCCACAAATATGGATCTCTTCCATTTAATGTTATGTAAATCCGCCCTCAGTTTGAAATGACCGAACCAACCCCTACTGACAACAAACCCATCACCTTCACTTGCTACATGTGCACCATTTAAATCACTGAAAAGGCTTTGAGCCTTTTCCTGCACTAAAATAAGGCTAAATAAAAACCCTTTGCAGCTGTTCTGACTTACCCAGAAATTCTTAAAAGACACACTTATGGATGGATCTCATTCATAACCTGGGGACTGCCTCTATATACACATGTGTCAATATATATAAAATTAATATGTATGCACTAATAATATATTAACTATAAATACCTATTGCAGTTGAGTCGATTCCGACTCATAACGACCATACAGAACACAGTACAACTGCCCCATAGGGTTTCCAAGGAGTGGCTGGTGGATTCGAACTGCCGATCTTTTGGCTAGTAGCCGAGCTCTTATCCACTGCACCACCAATGCTCCATAGTAACTATAAACATACATACATGTATATGCATACATTAATAATATATTTTCTTTCAGGAGAAACCAACCAAAACCAAACCCCTGTGCCACCAGGGCTCCTCTTTCAGAAGGTGGAAACTCCCAACCACACAGCAACAAGGATTAGTACTAAGGGTGTGAAAATGACCATTCTCTAGTTCTAACTCTTTCCCCTTTTGTTGTCACAGTGATCACGTAACAGGCACTCTACAGAGACAAGTGACAGGCGTCTCCTCCTGAAGCAGGGACGCCAGAGCTAGCAGGGCAGTTACTCTGCACCCTAAGGAGCGGTCAGCACACACAGGCTCACAGCCCAGCCCTTCCCCACAGGAGCTGGGCCACCTCTATCAGGACGGCTTGCACCAACTTAAAACACCCAACACTTACTTTCCTATCAAGTGGGTTGAGCTTATTCACGGACACCGTGCTTTGACATTCTCTAGAGCTTTGCTGCTCCAGGGTATCTCCACCGGGGCATCTGCGTTGCCTAGGGGGCTTATTCAGAAATGTAGCCTCTCAGGATCCAGACCTACGGGATCAGAAATGGCATTTTTAAAAGATCCCAGGATTTTCAAAGGCCCGTTAAATTTTGAGGCTCACTGCTCTAGGAGATTTGGAAAAAAGTTCACCATAAGCCATTACTCTTCTATTTCAGATCATATTTCCAGGTATGGTGGCAAGACTGACTGAAGACGTTTGGGATTAACTCTATGACGAATTTCACTTCCAAGAGGTCCACATGGATCCAGAAAAGGAAAAAATAAGACAAAACACCACCTTGGAAGAGACTTGGACTGAATGTAACGTTTGGGGGTTTTGCAGTAGCCCTGGTGGTACAACGGTTAAGCGTTCAGCTGCTAAACAAAAGGTTGGCAGATCAAACCACCCAGTGGCTCTATGGGAGAAAGCCGTGGTAAGCTGCTTCCATAAAGATTCCAGAAAACCCTATGGGGCAGTTCTTCTCCGTCACGTGGGGTTGCTATGAGTCGGAACGGACTCAAGGGCGCCTGATGACAAAGACATGCAAACAAGGGGCCAGCGACCAGCCATGCCTTCCTGCAGGGTATTTTCTGGGCTCCTCTCCCTGCTGCTGCCCCCTCTGAAATCAACTGTCCTGGTGTAAGATGGGTCCAGGTATTAAGGCTTGCCCTTAGAAAATGCACACACAGCCACTTAGAATCCATGAGGCTAAAAGGGCCTCTTCCCACCCTCCTGCCTGAAAACTAACGACCACAACAGCGAGCTTCAGTTTCCAGTCAGGCCATGATCTGAGTTAAAAGGAGGCATTGGTCACGTGAGCTAAAGCTTTTAAATGATCATTATCGACCACTGGTGGAAATTATTGACTGTGAGAACACGGACCACATTACTGGGAAATCACTCACACATTGTCAGAAGATTTCTTATTCCCAAGGGAAATGTTTCCATCCTGATTAACCCTTCAGTCTCCCACACCTTCTCCGCAACCTGCATCCAGATGGCATGCACGTCTGGTTCACAGCCTCCTTCTAACTCACTATTACTTTTCTCTTCTGTGCCAAGATCATCTAAATCTGGCCTGCTTTCCAATTAAGGTATTCCGATAGCTTGATACGCTGTAAAAATATTCAGGTGATTTTTAAATAGACTTTTCAGTGTAGGTTAGGAGTGTGGGGTGGAGGAGGGGGAAGTGTCAGGAAAGGACAGAGAGACAAGTGCTTTCCCACATCGAAAAGCCTGAGGACCACAGTTGTAAATCCGTCTGCCCGAAAACTGGAGTTCAAGAAACTGTGGCCACTTTCCAGGCTCTGACACAGAGTCCACGGGGACCAATCTGACTGTCCTCATTATGTTTCTCTGTGTTCTGAGCGTTGTCTCCCTGCTAATGGATCTCACACTAGGCCTCTCTTATGGTTGTTTTCTTCTGAATCTAAGCAGTTTTGTCAAATTACTTTCTTTTCAGAAAGCTTGGTAGTTTCTGGTTTTTCTATCTAGTATACAGGCCAATACACCAGAATTTCAAATTTTCCTTTGGCGCAGAGAATACAGATAAATAATGGGACATGGGGCTATCGTTGATGACCAAGATTTCATACACATATGTGAATGTGGGGTCCCTACTCTGCAAAGCCCATCCATTCAGCAGTATGTATCCATATAAAAAAAAATATAGGTGTTCCCATTTCCTTCCTGTCTCTCATCAGTATCCCTTTTCCAGGAGAAAAGACTAGACTTTCGGCATTGCATTTTTTTTTTTTTTTTTAAATCACTTGAGGTCTGAATCATGATGTTTGAGGCCCCAAGTGTTACTTTACATAGGAATGATATGCTTGTACAAAATTTCTATTTGGATTAAACCCATAATTAACCCCTGATGAAACATGCAATTTGGGGCATTTCACACTGTATTATAAAACACCTATACTTTTGTGGTAAAGCATGTACATTCCATTTTCAGGTAACTTGGCTAAAATAAAAATGCAGTTGAATTTACATCTAGGATGAGCTTCTTAAGTTTCAAGGTCGAAAGTGTGTTACTACTCCCTCAAAAAAACAAAAAACAAAACTGTATTTCAACAGGGCAGAATACAACCATATTTCAACCAGGCAAACCAATGAAGACAAAATACTACTCAGAACTATTAGCTATGGAAAAAAAAATTTCCTTGTCAAAACAAACAAAAAGTCCATCAAAATAAGACAAAGAAAACTTTTATTGAACTTACATTTAAAAGGCTGCATCGAATAGCATACTAAAATACTTTCAAGTTTCCTTTCCCATTGCCAACACTTTTCCCTGTTATAGATGTAAACAGGATTAAATTGGGCAGAATCTTAAATGAACTCAAATTTGATACCTTGTTTTCTCACTCACAGGAAGAAGGGATGGGAGGAGGGCCCTCCCTTGGCCTTGTTTCAACAGAGATGGGATGTATTTCCTTTCCTTTGCTAGCGTTAAAGAACCCATTAGAATCTGGGCACAGAGGGCTTGTTCACACCTTCCTCCAGCAAGAATTCAAGAACATCTTGATGTACTACTTAAAGTGAAATACTCCCTGGTTTTATCATTCAAGACCAATATAGGGCATCCTCTAATTTACATGCTAGGTAGGACACTTCAGTTGGGCTGAAGCACTTTGCCCCAGTAAAATTTGGTATTTCAAGGGGCAGTAAGTTACTCCTCTATATGGCAAAGATTTATTAAAACTCTGCAAAACTCAATATACTAAGAAAGGCAGACTTGGGATGAGCACTTGCCTCAACTGGCCACAGATGTTTTTAAAAGCACTTGGCACAGACCATGAGGTTCACCTTGGGAAACTTCTCTGGGTAGAGAAGCAGGAATGAGGTATCTTCCTAGCGTATTGTCTCTGGGATGTCAGCCTCATTCACTTTGTGCCTTTCACCAGGTCTCCCTATTCTAGCACAGGGATGCTGGTGAAACGCACCTCACAAGCCACGTACACGGACTTCTAGGGTCAGCTTCCCTGTCTCCTCTGTTGAAACACAGAGATCTGAGCTGCACTCTGGAATTCTAATGAGGAACCCTCACCCTGGAGACTCGGAACAGCACCAACTGTAGAAAACGCAATTCAGTCCAGCAAACATTTATTGAGCACACACTGCAGTGCAGAGCAGGTACCTGTGAAAACTAAAATGAGGTCCTTGTTTTCAAGAGGCCTGTTGTCTAAAGGGGGAGACTGACCTGTATGTAACCAGCAGAACGTGGGTCCTAACAGAAGTAAAAACCAAGCGCAATGAGGAGAAATTGTGACTCAGGGAGGGGAATGAGGGGGGAAGTTCCCCAGAGAAGGTGGCATTTGAGTGTTGAAAGGCTGGCTCAGCCTGCAACAGGTAGAAGTGGTGCCGTGTGGGTGAGAGGCATTCTGGGCTGAGGCACCGCACGGCAAGGAAAAAGAACTGATGGCAACGTGGGACCGCAGTGCAGGGTCTGGGGAGCAGTGTCTGCCAGGGTTCATGCGGAGTAGTCTGGGACTCATCTAAGGGTATCGGGGGAGCAGTAAAGATGTCTGACCTTGTTTCTTCATGACCAGTATGTGTCTGAAGAAGAGACTCGCTGTGCTCCCAAGGAAGGAGAAAGATGCGAGATGTTCGCGCACCATTTCACGTTTCACTAAGTTTCCATTCCCACGGACGCTGAGAACGTGAGCGTGTGATCTGTATCCGAGACAGGCACAAGCGAATTTAAGGAACAGCAAGAAAGGGATGAAAGCATGTCATTGTTTTTATACACCCCCCCCAAAAAGCAGCTGCAAGAAAAGGGCTGGCGAAATATTTGGAAACTTCTAAGCAAAATGGACCCCTTGGCCTAAACTTGTGCTTTCAAATTAACAGTATTTCTAAGCTTTCTATCAGAGACCATTTAGAAGAACTTGGCCTTTTGAAAGCTGCCAGGCCTGAATCTGTGGGCAGGATTCTTTCCTGCAGAGATTGGCTCCCTCCCAAGACTGGAAAGTGGAGGTCGATAGCTCTGTCTTTTAACGTGGTAGCAACCGAAAGTGACAACACACGCCTCAGTAACCCCTTCGCTGATGTAAATCTGGGAGGGAGAAAAGTATTCACGGACGTTGACAATGTGAGAAACTTTCACAAAAAAAACAAAACCGCCACAAAAAATTAAGCGTGAGAATTCCATTCTGATCACTCCTCCTCGGCTTAAGCAGTTCAAAGCACAGCGTGTCCAAGTAGCACGGGGGGTGTTCTCAAACTCTTGGCGGAGGTGAAAGTCTCCTTTTTGCACCATCTTCTACATGGAAAAGCAATACCAAACGCCATTTGTACTTCTACACACTAACAACCAACAAGTGGAAGATGAAGCGACACATGGTTTTCCTCAACCCTCGCTGACCCCTGAGGTGCAGGAGAAATGGTGGGGGGGGCAGGAACAGTTGCTGTCGAGTCAATTCCCATTCCTGGCGCCCCATGTGTCTCAGAGTAGAACTGCTCCACAGGGTTTTCAATGGCTGATTTTTTGGAAGTAGATCGTCAAGCTTTTCTTCCCAGGATGCTTTGGGTGAAACTGAACCTGTAACCTTTTGGTTAGCAGCCAAGTGTGTTAACCGTTTGTACCATGAAAGTGGAGGAAGGTAGCTTTTATTCCATGGATAGCTGACTTCTTTATACAGTGTTATGGGTTGAATTGTGTTCCCCAAAAATGTGTCAGCTTGGCTAGTCCACGATCCCCAGTATTGTGTGATTGTCTGCCATTTTGTCGTTTGATGTGATTTTCCTATGTGTTGTAAATCCTACCTCTGCGATGTTAATAAGATGGGATTAGTGACAGTTATGTTAATGAGGCAGGAGTCGATCTACAAGATTAGGTTGTGTCTTAAACCAATCTCTTTTGAGATATAAAAGAGAGATGTGAGCAGACAGACATGCGGACCTCATACCACCAAGAAACAAGAGCCAGGGTCCCTGTGCTGGGAAGCTCCTAGGCTGGAGAAGACTGATGACAAGGACCTTCCTTCAGAGCTGAGAGAGAGAGAAAGCCTTCCCAAGGAGCTGGCACCCTGAATTCGAATTTCTAGCCTTCAAGACTATGAGAGAATGAATTTCTCTTTGTTAAAGCCATCCACTTGTGGTATTTCTGTTATAGCAGCACCAGATGACTAAGACATACAGAAAAGTGGCCTCTGGCAGGGGACCTGCCAACTCTCATGCCAGAATGCAAATTGGAAAGAACCCATTTTACAGATGAAAAAACTAATGAGGAACAAGGGGATAAGCTGACCCACAGACAAGGTTAATGGCAGGAAGGCCAGGAGAGGAAGTGGGACCGAAAGTCATCACAATGGCTAGGAAATACAAAACACCCCAAAGCTATTATAGTATGGTTTTGACTCTTTTTTTTTCTTAGCCAATTTTATGTATAACAAGCATATCCACATTACTGGGAAAGCAGAGTAAACAAACCTTCCTGCTCTCACTGTGCTTCCGTTGTAGTGAAGGGACCAAAACCAAAAAAAACCCACTGCCATCGAGTCGATTCCGACTCATAGCGACCCTATAGGACAGAGTAGAACTGCCCCACAGAGTTTACAAGGAGCGCCGGGCGGATCTGAACTGCCAACCTCTTGGTTAGCAGCCGTAGCTCTTAACCACTACGCCACCAGGGTTTCCTGCAGGAAACAGAGAAAACAAGTAAAATATGTACTATGATTTTTTGTTGTTGTTAGTTGCCCTGAGTTGATTCTGACTCATGGTAACCTGGTGTGTACTGAGTAGGACGGCTCCATAGGGTTTTCAAGGCTGTGACTTTCAGAAGCAGGTCATCAGGACTGTTTCCAAGGTGGCTCTGGGTGGGTTTGAACTGCCAACCTTTCAGCTAGTAGTTGAGTGCTTAACTGTTTACACCACCCAGGGACTCCTTGTACTGTGATAGATGGTGAGAAGTGCTAACTATAAAAACATATTAGGAAGTGCGACGGAAATACTGGGGTAGAACTGGGGAGTTTACTGACAAGCTCAGCAAAGGTCTTCTCAAGAGGGTGACATTTGAGCAAAGACCCAAAGGAAGATGAGGGCAGGGCTGCCACATAAAATACAGGATAAAAAAAACCAAACCCATGGCCACAGAGTAGATTCTGACTTATAGCAACCCTATTAGACGGAGTAGAATGGCTCCAAAGGGCTTCCAACGAGTGGCTAGTGGATTCGAACTGCTGACCTTTTGGTTAGCAGCCGAGCTCTTAGCCATTGCGCCACCAGGGCTCCAAAATATAGGATATTCAGTGGAATGTGCATTTCAGATAAACAATGAACAGTTTTTTTTTTTTGGATGAGTATGTACCAAACACTGCAGATCATTTGCTAAAACCAACAACCCTACACGGAGGGGTCTGGGGAGTGCACGCCAGGCAGAAGGAAAAGCCAGTTCAGGGCCACCAGTGTGGCAGGAAGGAGTGAGGGAAGAAGGGGTATGGAGAGAGGAGTCGTAGAGGAACACGGTTAGACAATGTAGGTCCTGGGCTTTTACTGTGAGTAGGAAGACAGACTTCTGGAAAATTCTGAGATGAGTGACATGACCTGACATAGGTTTAAAGATCACTGTGGACGCAGTTGAGAAGACAGAGGTGGGGGTGGGGTGGGGGCAAGCACAGGGAGACCAGTTAGGAGATCACCATTGCTACACTGATAATAAAAATAAAAACAGTTTAACAGGCATATAATTTTAGAGGGAATGGCCCCTGGAGCCCCATTCATGAACTCCCCTTTAAAAACCCAGGTTATATCATTTACGGGGGGAAAAGAATCAGCCCCTCCAAATAAATTCTATCCACTCACTAAAGATGCAAACAAGATTTGCTTTAAAGTCTGCATTATCATTCATAAAAATCTTCATCAAAGGAAGTTCCTGAAAAACACCAAACTGTCGATATCCCACGTAACTGAGACAACACCAAGCCAAGACCTTTGAGAAACCATCCTTTCTAAATCCAGCCGCATGTGGCTGTTGACTGCGTCCTAAAACTAAGGTTTCTAAGTGGGATTAAGACTTGACTTCAAGGTTAATGTTTTTGTTTTTACCAAACTGTGGATAAATGGGGAGGGGCTCAAAAGAACACCAGCATGAAGGTAGTTCTGCCATAAAACCCCCGGTAATGCAAAATCTACTATTATCCACCCAATGCACTTAATTTCACTGTGAAAATAAGCAATAAATACTTTATAACCATTAAACACACGACAGTGTTCATATAAAATGAAATCAATTTGTCTTCCTTTCGAAGAATTGGTAGGCTAACTTCTCCTCTCCAGAAGAAATTGTTGATATCTGATCATTTTTTTGACCTACAAAAAAAGTGATTTCACGTTCAAACTAATGAAAAAATACAGAGAGTAATCTTACAGTAGTTGGCCTCTCAGAAAATAAATTATACACCTCGTCTGAAAAGGGAGAAGAAAAAACTATTTTAATTATCCTAGTAATTTAATCCCCTGGAACCATGCCAGACACAGATTAGGCTCTCTGTAGACATCAGACATTCCCCGCCCCCAAACCCTGTATCATGTGGAAATGAAGTTTTGAGTGTTTCCTGGGCATCTCAGCCCCTTTCTCAGGGAAAGAATTCCTGTGCACACAGATCTTGATGTTTACGGCCCACAGACTCAAATAAAAAAGAAAGAAATTTTACATACCATAAAATGAAAATACTGTAAAATAAGCCCACACTTACAAAATTCCAGTTATATGCAGAAAAACTGTATAAATCTATTTCACAGGCACACTCTACTTAGCTGAGAAACAACCGCCTGGGGTCTTGGGAAATGTGCTATTCAGCCCCTGAGAAATCTGACCTTCTGAGAAGCAGCTGCTTGTCTCAACATCCTCCCTCACACAGGAAGAGGTATTGTTGCGTTGGAGAACTGGTTCCTTAGAGTTCAGACTCCTTCACCTGAGGAGCACCCCACCATTTACCACTGGGGCTTGGACTAGCCAAGTCGTACCGCTGCAAAGAATGACTTCTCTGAGAAGGTTCTTGCCGTCTGTTTACAACCAGGACACTTTCAGTGTTGCCTCCACAGCCCAGCACACAGGAAGCAGGTAGGAACCCTCTGGAATTCCCCTTCTGAAATGGTCTAAGTGTGTAATTCATAACTCCAGACACCAAATTAGCACACAGGTCAGTATGTGTATTATTAAAATCTTGCCATCTGGGTTCTTTTATGGAAAATCATTCTTATTTATCTCACCATTTAAAACAACTTACTAGTAAAAATAAGTTCAGAAAGACACACACACGAGCAACTTCAAATGTCGACTGCATGCTGGCCGATTTTTTGAAAATTTCTAAGATCGTCAATTATTGCTTTCATTTACATAATTTCCTTAAAGGCAGTCCTAGAAGCTGGATGTGAAGCAGCTCACGTGCTATGCAATGTGCAAAAACCATGCTTTTCAATGTTATCTACGTGAAATTCCCACCCGATTTTTCTCCTTTCAATCCCTTGAATTCAATTACAGTTCAAAACAGTTCCTCTTATCTGTACGGGCAGACAGAACGTGCAAAAAGCAGATCACCTCTGTGGATTCCGCAAATGCTTTAAAGTCCAACAAAGCAGTGTTTTCTGCCCCCTTACTCTCCAGAAAACCTAATTACAATTCAAATACTGTATGCGTGGAGGGCCAGGAGCAGAGAAATCCGGAGAGAGGCAACCTGCTGCTTTGGAAGGGAAAGGCCTCCCTCTGCAAGGATGCCGGCCTCAAAGCCAGGTTTGAAATCTTACCTGATAGGAACAGTTCTCCTGGTGCACCATCTCAGTGCATCCTAGGGCGCAGACCCCCAAGCAGGATTGCTCACCGAGGCTGCGGAGGCGAGGAGCAGAGCACACCCTGGTAAGGCAAAGGCTCCCGCAGATTAAAATGGATGCTGTTCACTGATCGGCCTGCGCAGTGGCCCTGCCTGTGCGGAGAGAGCGCAGTGGCCCTGCCTGTGCGGAGAGAGCGCAGCCCAGCCAACTGCTCTCCTCGGAAACCAGCAGTGAGGCTGCTGACATGGAGCTGGGAGCGGGCTGGGGGAGGGGGCGCCCATCACTGGTACAATCAGCCAATTATATTATAGGCACAAAGGGAAAGATCAGTCTGGGGCTGGTGTGACCTTCTGGTGCTGTATGAAGGCAGTTAACTGATGTGGAAACATTCTAGTCCTCATTAAAGGGAAAAAGGCCAGCGAGAGAGAGAGGGAGAGGGGGAGAGAGAGAGAGAGAGAGAGGCACAAATCAGTGCTGCCGTTGAACATTCTAACCTCTGGCATCCTCCCTCCTGCCCACAAATGCTGCTTAGTTGGTGCTTAAAAAAAGTAAAAGCCCTTAAAGATCATTTTGGAACTTTTAACAAGCTAGGGGGAGAACAATCCATTCTGAATACTGACATTGAAAGCATGCTTTCTGGGTAGAAAAGATGTTTTTGAAGTGTTTGTCAACTTTATAACCGAAAGGAGGGCCTTCCTCCTTAAACATTATTTTGTAACTTTTTAGAATCCCTACTTAGAGTTTGGCTCTTACATTTTTTAAGTCAGACAGAAAATAGGATGGAATAATTACTCCTATAATTTTTTTTTAGAGAGAGAGCTTATTAAAGTATTAGTCAATATAATTCATTTCATGAAAACCAATCTCCTATTTGCAAGTATTTTTGAGAGTACAGATTTGTAGATATATTACCCAACGCTCCAACTTGAGCATATAGACACCGCTCCCATCACCCCAATATAGCACATCTCGTAAACCAGCTGCCCAGGAGATTCTGACTCATCGTGACCCCATGTGTGTCAGAGTAGAACTGTGCTCCACAGGGTTTCCAGTGGTTGATTTTTTGAAGTAGATCTCCAGACCCTTCTTCTGAGGCACCTCCAGGTAGACTTGAACCACCAACCTGTCAGCAGACGAGCGCATTAACCGTTCGCACCACCCATGGACACCAACATAGCACAGTGGCCCTTGCAACAGACCATCCACCAAAGACAGTGATGGAAGAATCCTGGACTTGCAGACAACAGTCTAAGGAAGTACAAGTTTGACCCTACATGTTTCTGGGAAAAAACTGGGGCCAATTTCTGAAACGCTTCAGGGCCACTCTAGGACCTTAGGACACATAAAAAGGAGCAACTAGGCCTGAAAATTTTTGACACTAATTTAATAACAGAAAATCAAAATAACAACAATAAAATTTCCTTACCCATATAACTCAGTTGCCACAGGCAATTTGTCTTGTCATTCCTTAATAAAACAGCCCTGAATGTATAAATGGTACTCAATAAAAACTTGACTGACTTTAAACCACCAAATTAAAAAAAATCTAGTTATATTATTTTTAAGCCATATACACACACATAAAAAAACACATACATGCATCTATATAAACATACACACATACGTATATACACACATACATGTATACACACACATACATATATACACACACATACATATATAAACATACACACATACATATATAAACATACACACATACATATATAAACATACACACATACATATATACACACAAATACATATATACACATACATATATACACAAATATATACACCAAAAACCAAAACCAAACCCAGTGCTGTCGAGTTGATTCCCACTCATAGCGACTCTGTAGGACAGAGTAGAACTGCCCCATAGGGTTTCCAAGGAGCGCGTGGCGGATTCGAACTGCTGACCCTCTGGTTAGCAACTGTAGCACTTAACCACTACGTCATCAGGGTTTCCTATATATACACATACATACATATATACATACATACATATATAAAAAACCCTTCATCTTACAAATAACTACACGATCTTCATCAACAAGTACTTCTTGCCTGAGGAATGAAATTGATGTGTTTGACAAGTTTTATCAAGTACTATCTTAAGAAACGGTGATAATTTGTGATGGCAATATTTGGTAATGTATTTTTTATTACAGTTTTTCTGTTTCTTGCAAAGAAAAAAAAACCCTATTTTTATAAATATTCTTAATTTTCACTCTTTTAAAGATTCAAGCTGGACAAACATCTGCTACCCGAGTTCAACTCCTCAGACACCCGTGTGGCTTCAGGCTTCCTAGTGAGAGGACTGAGGAAGTAGCAGGGAAGGGCCAGCTCCTGGTGGCCCCAAAGGCTTGTACTTCAGCATCTGTTCAAGTGGAGAGTACTCTGGAGAAGTACCCCCAGAAGCTCACAGGCCTTTCCCCTTGGGTATAGGAGAGAGGTTGGCCACATAACACGTATAGGATTTTCTAGGCCTGCCAGCTGGCAGCCGGGAGAGTCAAAGAAAGTCTGATGAATGAAGCCAAAGACTATGGTAGGTAACTAGTCCTCTTAAATGAACATCGTTGCTGTTGTTAGGTGCTGACAAGTCGAATTTCGACTCGTAGTGACTCCATGTGACAGAGCAGAACTCCCCATAGGGTTTCCCAGGCTGTAACCTTTAATGAAAGCAAACCGCCAGGTCTCTTCTCCGGGCGAGAGGCTGATGGGTTTGAACTGCCCAACTTTCAGTGAGTAACTGAAGACAGGATGGAGAAGATACACACTTTTCAGAGAAAGGGGACAATATGCAACACATCCCCCCCAAATCCACCCCTACAGGGCAGCAATGCCTAGATGAGGGCTGTGGAACCCTAAGTATACTCAAGGGAAGGAAGGAATCAAAAACCAAACCCACTGCCTTTGAGTTGATTCCGACAGAGTAGAGCTGCCCCATAGGGTTTTCAAGGAGCGGCTGGTGGATTCAAAATGCCAACCTCTTGGTTAGCAGCCAAACAGTTAACCACTGCGCCACCAGGGCTCCCAAGCAAAATGGAGCCCTGGTGGCACAGTTGTAAAAGTTCCTTTTCCAGGGTAGCAAAAAAGATGCAACAGAAATCTTTTACCGAAGGCACGATCACAAGTTCCCAAGACCGCTTCAACTTCAAAGGCTGTTAAAACTTTGCTCAAGTTACTACCCTGACAATCTATGACCTTAAGACTCAGGAACACACTTCTAAGTTGTACAAAGCCTAAGAAGCCGCTTCCTGGACTCTGTTCTCTTCTGAAAACTGAAGGCTCTGGGGTATGTTACCTAAGCTCCTACAGACATTTATCATGAGCTGGTAAAAAAAAGGCCTTAACGTGACCCCACTCTCCACGGTTGCTGTTCCATAAATAGTGGAAGTGAGTCAGTGGTGGCTCTGGGGAACACATGTTTCTGACAATTGTATCCCAAATCCTGTCAAAAAAAAAAAAAAAAAAAGGCTCCCAAGATGTATAAACAAGATAAAAAGGGAATATATCAAGCAGCTTCCATGTATAGCCATTCATCAGAGAGGACTTTGTGTTATAAGTTAAAATTATGGTTCGTAACTGCAAAAAGTGCAAAAAACCTTAAACAGAACCCGGCTGTTCCAAGGACATTTAAGCCAGAGTGATTTACCAAACTACAGTTAACGTTTGTTATTTTTGACTAAAAAATATTGATGATCATTTTATTTTAAGCATAGCCTACGTACCATAGAGAGCCTTTTTTCTTTTTATGTCTCGGTAACTTCCCTCCCCATAAAAAGTATTGGATTTTGGATTTAGATGGACTCTCAGGAGAGCAATTAATCCAGTACTGTTATTATCCATGTATAGAAACTGAGGCCTGAAAAAGTAGTGACATGCCCAAGCACATAATCCTCTAACTGCAAAAAAAAAACCCATCAGAGTAAACAAAAGGCATGATTTTCTGGGTTCACACAAGTGGCTGTGTTCCACAAAACAATGCTAATCAGGGCCCCCTGGGCTTGCAGGAGTGAACTTCCCCTGCCTGTGCCAACGTGGTCTGGCCTGTAAATCAAAATTACCAGAAGTAAGAGTGTGGTTGTAGTGTGGTCCCACCAAGAGCTGAATTAACGGTATCTTTTAAAGAGTCTCTCTCTCTCTCTCTCTTTAAAGTTTTTTTTTTTTTTTTTTTAAAGGAAGAAAAGAAAAGAGTATTTCCTGATTAAGAAGTTGGTCCTATTTTTTGCCACCACACAAGTTACTGTGTCTTTAAATCCAGAAAGTTTTTTTTAATTGTGGCAAATAGTAGCAACAGAACGAGGTTTTTCTATTGGACGGTAAATATAGTGGTAAAAAGTCATGTCTGCAGGTCACCTGAGCAGTTTCAGATGTGAATTATTGGGGTCTGGGATTGACCTGGAAGGGACATAGAGAATTTCTGGTGCAATGACAATGTTATATGACTTGATAGAAGTTTAGCAGATGCAGGTGTATACATTTGTCAAAACTTATCAAATGGTACGCTGAAGATTTGTATATTTTATTGTATGTAAAATTTACCTCAAGGCAATAAAAAATAAGAAAGACCCACCAAACAAATTTAAAACTCTACTAATGATTGTAAGTCCTCTACTGGTTTGTTGTTCTGTGCCGGCTTGTGAGTTTGCTGTGATGCTGGAAGCTACGTGCCACCGGTATTTTAAATACCAGCAGGGTCACTCATGATAGACAGGTTTCAGTGAAGCGCCCAGACTAAGACAGAAAGGAAAAACGACTTGGCAGTCTACTTCTGAAAACATTGGCCAATGAAAAACTTCGGAATGACAGATATGTGGGCTGAAGTATTTAGGGGGAAGTGTACTGATGGCCGCAACTTACTTCGGAATAGACCAAATACGTAAGATGGATTGGTGAAGGGATAGAGGGATGGATCAATGGAGAGCTATGGAAAAAAAAAAAGTTTATTGAAAAAATAATTGTCATATCTAGGTGAAACTTATGTAGGTATTTAACCAACAAATTTTCAGTTTGAAAATGTTCATGATGACATGTTGAAAAAATGAAAAATTGGGGATGGGAAAGATAAGCAGGGAAGTTGCTTTCTTAAGCAGAAACTTTTAAGCCTTTTCTCAGGAAATTGAGGAAAGCAGGCACACATTTTAAATAGCTTTAAGCTCTGCTTCTTTAAAAGACAATGAACAAAAAAGAACTATGAAGAAAATGAATCCTAGTCCACGTCAGGGAAGTGAGGTCCTTGAGTGAGTGCCCCACTGAGAGAAGAGCTGGTTATCACTGGGGTGGCCACCAGAGCCCCTGGTGGTGCAAACGGGTAACACACACAGCTGCTGACCCAAGGGCTGCAGGTTTGAGTCCACCCAGAGGCACCCTGAGAGAAAGGCCTGGGGATCTACTCAGAAAAAAAAAAAAAATCAGCCACTGAAAACTTACGGAGAACAGTTCTATTCTGACAAGCGTGGGGTCGCCATGAGTTGGAATTGTCTCAGTGGTAACTTCTTTTTTTTAATTTTACTGTTGTCACCAACATAGTTGGCATCATATATGACAGAAACCTTTGAAAACGGCTTTACCGTTTACAACATCCTCTCCCAAACGACTCCTTTGATTCATACAACCTTGTAGTTGAAACAAACGTCAGTTGTGTGCAACATGAAGAAGTGGTCTCTCCCTCAAGGAGTCTGGTGGGAGAAACAAGGCAGCACACAGATGACGGAATATAAGGAAGAGCGTAAATGTCTCAAAGAAGTCGTTTTTGTTTGTTTACCACCATTCAGTAAAATAAGGTAACTCTTCAGGTGAGTCAGGAGACCACAACAATCTTGGCTGCTCACATCTTTGATGTCTGTCTTTTCTAGATTAAAGTAAGCTTCCTTAGAACTTAGGTTGACTGATTTAGAGCTATATCCCACCATCTTCAAAAGTATCTGACATGTAATGGGCTCTCAGTAAATATTCGTATAATGAATGCGTGCACACGAGTGAAAAAGTGTGACCTTCTGAGTGTTACCACAATTCTTTTGGCCTCAGTTTCCTCATCTATAAATGAAGAATGTTAGTTATTCATTCATTGCATTGATGACAGGAAGAAATGAAAATAACATGTAAAACAACTCTTAGGTGCTCAGCAAAGGAACAGAAATGGATTTTTTTTTCTCTCTCCTAATTAAAGGCAATAATAACAGGCCAAGGAATAAAAAGAGGCCTGAAGGAGGGAGGTGGGAATGGAAATGGAAAGGAAAAGCCAGAGGGATGCCCTCCACCCCGGAAACAAAGAACTGACTGAGTTACTGCTGGCACGCACAGTGAACAGGAACCAGCAGCTGCAAGGATCTCGAGCTGCTGCTGGAGTGTAAGTGGAGCCGTGGGAAGAGACAGGGGAGTCGGCAGGAGGAGCTGATTCTGAGGAATTGAGGTACAGTAATAAGTTCAAAAACTTTTCTTTTTTTACCATAAACTTCTAAGTTGAAGGTGCAGGAGGCACCTGCGGTTCGAGAGAGAAGTTAGGCAGACAGACAGGCTTTGGGGTCTTTTGCACGGAGAGGATTGTTGAAGTTGCAGAAATGGATTCTATTAAGGGAGAGATTGTAGAGAAAATGAAAAGGCAGCAAAGACATCGCCGTGGTAGGCAGAACAGTGTCCCCGCCTCCCCAAGATAGCTACATCCTAATCCCTGGAACCTGTGAATATGCTGGGTTCATGGCAAAGGGGAGTTAAGTCTGTTAGTCAGCTGGCTGTGAGATTATCTTGTATTATCTGGGCGGGCCCAATGTAATCACAAGGATCTTTATTGGGCCAAAGAGGGAGGTAGAAGAGGAAGAGCCAGAAGGATGGCAGCATGAGAAAGGCTCGGCTGTGTTGCTGGCTTTGAAGAAGGAGGAAGGTGCCACAAGCCAAAGAATGCAAGCAGCCTCTAGAAGCTAGAAAAGAAAGACAAGGAAACAAATTCTCTCCTAGAGCCTCTAGGATCAACACCGCCCTGCTGAAACCTTGATTTTAGCCCAGTGAGACCCAATTTGAACTTCTAGCCTCCAAAACTGTAAGATAATAAATTTGCATCAATCTCAGCCACTAAGTTTGTGGTAATTTGTTATAGCAAATGTAGAAAACAAATACAAACACTCTGGTGAAAGCCCACATTTAGAGGGCAAAAGGAAGCCAGGAGCCAGAGAAGGAGATGTGGCCATTGAGGGAAGACCGGTTGCCCTTGAGTTGATCCTGACTCACAACCACCCTACAGAACACAGTAGAACTGCTGCATAGGGTTTCCAAGAAGCAGCTGGTGGATTCAAACTGCTGACCTTTTGGTTAGCAGCCAAGCTCTTAACCACTAAGCCACCACAGCTCCAGCGAGGGGTCAAGCAGAGAGAGAGGAGGCTGACAGGAATCAACTGCTTCACAGATTGCAGGGAAGCAGAGGACACTGGGAGGCTGGAGGAGAGAAACCAGTGAGAACTGCTAGTTTTGACTAATAGGAGGTCATCAGTTACTCCTAAGGGAATGATCTCAGCAGTCACATGCTACGGGAGGTAGTCAGGTCACAAGTGCTTAAGAAGTTGAGAGATGGAGTCAAGAGCAGTTTGTAAAGAAGTTTATGGATGTATCAGAGCATCAGGGTACAACAGAATCAGAGAGGCTGTTTAAGATATGGTGTTGGCAGGGAAGGAGCCAGCCAGAAGGGAGGAAGCGATGATGGGGGTGGAAGATAACTGAAAGGGCCAGGTCCTGAAGAGCTGGATCAGGAAGGAGCTTCTTGTAAAGCGTAGGTGAAATGCATAACATGTGTCAGAGTTAGATAATGAGTAAGCAGGTGGACGCAGGCAGGATGCAGGAGATGTGTTCAGTACAGAAAAGTAAGTTAGTAACCTAGGAGATGTATCAAATCTAGATCAAGTTGGCCAACATGTGTGCGCTGACCATAGAGAGGAATGGAAAGACGAAGAAGTACCCAATATTCACGATACACCAGCTAACCCTCGGCACGTTAGGCACGCAACATCCATTAATGGTAAACTGCCCGTTGGTGACGCCCCTGCAAACACGTGCCATAGTGCTCACCAGCTAAGTAGGAGGGCTACAGGGAGGCCGGGGGACTTGCTCCTCTCTCTCTGATACACAAGCTGTGTGTCACTGTGTGTCTAACTGGGCCTTGTTCTCAAGCCTCAGCTCTGGTTTGTAACGGTATCATCAGCAGGGAAGGTTCTTATAGCAGAGAGACTGGGTGTGTAAACATCACACAACCCAAGGTTCAGACGGCATGGTCCTCACACCCTCCGGTGCCCACGCACCCCAGCTCTGTCCCTGGCTTCTTTCTGTGTGTTTTCAGTTGATTTAAAACACTGTGATCTCAGCATCTTAATTTGGTCTGTGACTCCTGGGATGGTGTGCCTAGTAGTGGATTCTAGTTTATTACTGCTTCAAGGTCATTTCCCACACTACAGATGCGGAACCAAAGTTACAGAGGAGGATACTTGATACTGAACTTAGTCAGGACATTCTCACAACTTCTTCCAGCAATACTCTGAGGTCCAGAAATGGGAAGTGAGAGAAGAATAAAACTGAGATACGTTACAATTTTTTATTCTTATAATTCTAGATAAATAACTTACCTGAGAGTCTTCAAACTATAATATATAAACTAATGTATCAGACCTTTCAACCATTGTGATCCTGGATACACTTATATTTGTTACTTCAGGGTATATTAAAGAAATAATTTCCTGAGCAAATTATTAGTGTAAATCAATGATTTCCACTTTTTCTTTCTTACTTTTTTAAATTTTAAGTATTAGAATCTGCTTTTCAAATGAACACAATAAGAAAAACTATCAAAGTTATTTTTATCAGGATAAAACAGTTTGTGTTCAAATTTATATTTACATATTATATCCTTCAATGAGAACATCAGACTGTTAAACACAAACATTCAAAATAAAATTTATAGAAGTCAATTATAGTCCTCTTCCAGCCGCAGTTTTACATTTGTTTCTGTATTTTGTTTGATTGTGCTACATCAAGACACAAATAGTTTCACACAGATGAACACTTACAGAAGGTAAGGTTATTTAAGACAGCTTATGCCACAATCTCCGAATAGTCTTCATTAAACACATCCAGAAACTTGAAAGCCAAGTAGCAAGAAATTTACTTCAAAGTTGATTTACTAACAATATATAGCAATTGCTTGTATTTCTCATTATATACAAGACATGAAAAGACAGAGTACCCAAAATAAAAATAGATAACCAGAGTGGAACTGCCCCATAGGGTTTCTGAGGAGACCTGGTGGATGTGAACTGCTGACCTTTTGGTTAGCAGTGAACTCTTAACCACTGCGCCACCAGGGTTTCCAACTAAAAATAGGTCATCGATATATAAGAAGACCTTATCATTTGATATACTGGACATTCACTGATCATGGCATAATCCAGTATTAGACTTCATGAAAGAATGTACCAAACACAATTGTCTGATCCTGGCCTGGCATTTAACCAAGCTGGGCCTGCTGGGCAACCCAGATAATTTGTCCTGCTTGCACACGCACAAGCATAAATTTTTCAAAAAGACCAGTACTGAGCTACCATTTTCAAAATCAATGGCACATTTACAAGTTCAACTACTCTGAGGACTATAAAAAGACTACTTAACCTGGCAAGATGAATTAATACTTCGATGTAAACAAACAAAAAAAGACAACAAAACAAAAAACAGATGAAGAGGTACTTTGCACAGACAGGAGGGAACACGGTAACTAGGGTTTGGGCTGAAATGTTACACACACTCTCCTTCCCACAGCTTTACAGGGTAACTTTTCTCTCAAAGTGCAGAAAGCCCCTCAGACAATCTCATCTGTAGACGTATGTGGAATTATTTTCACATCTCAGAACTCTTCAATTTCCAGTTTGATTTTTTTCTAGGGGGTGGGATGACATGTTTAGTAGCTCATATAACGGGTGCAAATTGCCTCTAGAAATGCCACCCTGTTCCTACAGACACAGTCTGAAGCCTAATGTCTTAGGCCGTGCTACGAGGGCTGCCTCCCTCTCCTCTAGAATAATGAGGTGGCTTATATTTCAATGGAATCTGCCAAAGTACTTGTTTATTGGACACAGTCCTATTCCTCTCCTCGTAGGATTTCCTGCCCAAAGCTGACTGGAATTTGCACACTGTAGAAAAATAGTAACTGACTCATAGGTAAATCTGGGTGAAGCCTACATGGATTTGCCCCAAATTTATGGCAGTGTTTAAGGACCATCTCTTTTCATCTCCGTTTCCCAGCCTTTGGAGTCAGAGAAATCAGCGACAGAAAAGTGAGAATTGGTGTATACCACTTTATAAACTACTTTTCACTTTTCTGTCACACAGGACATTCCAAATGAAAATAAGGTGCTATGCCAGGAGGAAACCCTGGTGGCGTGGTGGTTAAGAGTGATGGCTGCTAACCAAAGGGTCAGCAGTTCGAATCCACCAGGCGCTCCTTGGAAACCCTATGGGGCAGTTCTACTCTGTCCTATAGGGTCGCTGTGAGTCGTAATCCACTCGATAGCAGTGGGTTTTTGGTTTGGGCCAGGAGGGTCCAAGTCAGGACTAGCACAAAGTGTGTGTGTGTGTGTGTTTATTGTATATCCCCTCCTCATCTGTCCCTCTGGTCTTGTACTCCAGACAGCTGTACCTACTAATACAACGGCAGTTAGCTAAAGCGATACGGGAATCCCTGCAAGGAAAAGACTGTTCATTTTTCTGAGGTTGGGGTGACTGATTTAAAACCAGTTAACAGAGTATTGAGGAGCCCTGGTGGTGCAGTGGCTAAAGTGCTTGGCTGTTAACCAAAAGGTCGGTGATTAGAACCCACCAGCCGCTCTGCGGGAGAAGGTGTGGGAGTCTGCTTCCGTAAAGATTTACAGCCTTGGAAGCCCCATGGGCCAGTTCTACTCTGTCCTACAGGGTTGCTATGAGTCGGAATCAACATGACAACAGCAGGTTTAACGAAGTCTCAAGGGAAAGACGCTGAAACTCATCTTGAAGAAAGTGACCTCTAGTGGACAACTGTGGTTTTCGACCAGTTCAAACTATGAACCCTGTGGGCACAGTGGTTAAGAGCCGTGGCTACTAACCCAAACGTTGGCAGTTTGAATCCACCAGCTGCTCCCTGGAAATCCTATGGGGCAGTTCTACTCTGTCCTATAGGGTTGCTTTGATGAACAGAGTTAAAAAAAAAAAAAAATTTTTTTAATGTTAAAAATACAACCCATTGCCTTACTGACATTTTAATGATTTTTTAAATAACAACTATAATATAAATTTATAAATCCTCAGTTGAATTAATAAAAAATATAAAGGTTACACTACTGTTACTACATCCAAAGTTAAGACGTCGGCCATCTACTGACTGAAGGGTTCGTCTGTGGGGGGGATGTGGTAGTCTGCTTCTGCGAAGATTCACAGCCTTGGAGCCCCTACGGGGCAGTTCCACTCTGTCCTAGAGGGCGGCTAAGAGTCGGAATTGACTGGATGGCAGTGGGTTTGGTTTGGTTTGGTTTTGATGGTGACAGAGCCTTGGACCAGAAGTCAAAGACCTGAGCTCTGAGCTTGCCTGTTCCTCTTACCAGGTGTACTCCCCTGGGCAACTGCTTCATATCTTCATATCTCTACTTCCTAATCTATAAAATGGGTTGATTCATAAACTGCCTTCTCTCCCACCCTCACCCCCGCCCCCCACCACACTGAGGCAGTCAGATTCTGTATTTTTGGATCAAGTTCATTTTGTATCATGAGATTTCTAAATCAGCAATAAAAATTAACATCATAATATCTATTAGCATTGGGTGAGTCAGTAAAAAAAAAAAAAAATACTAGGTTTCAATTCGTGCCCCATTCACTGTTTTCCTCATATGTAAAAAAGGTAAAGGAGGTGAGGTTTTTTCTTTTTGCAATGATATAATAGGTGCATATAATTAATCATGGAAGATATATTTCAAAAACTAAACACACAGATCATTTAGTTAGTATTCGTTTGGGCACTCAAGCTGGTTTCTAATTATTTTTCCATTAATCATGAAAGTAACAGGGGAACAAATAAAGAAATGTGTCTTTTTAGGAAGATGATACTTAATTTTTTTGCCATTTTTTTTATCTATTAAAAGAACAATCATAGTAGATATGAAAAATTAGAGTTACGACTTTCAGAAGCTTTATTTCATAAAATAAAATAACGGCAGAAAGAAGGGCAACAGTAAGTAATTCACATAGTACATCTTTTCTGAAAACTATCTGCTCATCAGCTGATGATGTATTTTCCTAGTTTGTCACAGAACACAGAACAGAAATATAATAATTTATGATTGAACTCTATTAACATAATCTCTAGTGAACAATTAGAAGTCCTTACTGGCCCTTAGCTCTTTTGGGGGGTATATAGGAATAGTTTTTAAATAGCGTTAAATAGTGGGATTTAATACACCCACGTTTCCTCATGTATATATATTCTCTGACCAGTTTTGCTTGGCATTTAAGCAAGAACATGACTGATTTTTACACTCTTCTCATTCCTCTCCCCTCAGAAGGGGTGTTCAAACGATTTTAGTTGCTGAAGAGAACAAACACAGGCTTAGAAAGTTTTCTGCAGTATAATAAGAACTCCAGAAAAACATTTCATAGTCTCATTAACTTTCTTTATCTTAAAACTATTGCATTAAGAATGTTTCTCATTTTTTAGAAGTAAATTCTCTCAGAGTATAAAGGTACCTGTTGACATCAAGTCGATTAGCGACCCTATAGCACAGAGTAGATCCTGCCCCATTGGCTTTTCAAGGAGCAGCTGGTGGATTTGAACTGCTGACCTTTTGGTTAGCAGTGGAGCTCTTAACTACCACACCACCGGGGCCCCATATGCTACTCAGTACAGTGGATAACAGGTGAACTTGTTATTCTTGGAAAGAAGTTTAAAGACAGCCATGGATTTTTCAGAAGCAGTAAAATTAATCTTCACATTAATCCCGACTCTTCTAAAACTCTCCAACTTAAACCAGTTTTTCTTCGTGAATAGCAAAGACAGCCTCTTTGAGACAGACACGTGTTCGCTTATTTTAAGTGCCTGGGCTTCTCTGCTAGTTTCTAAGAATGACAAGATAGAAATTAGCAGTCCTTTGAGGTGAGGCTCAGCGCCTTGTAACTGTACCTATCCACCTCACTCCAGCCTCTCATCTGCGATGACAATAAGGGACCACAGGGCTGCCTGGTTTTCACCCTTGACACTCAGTCAAAGCCAAAACAACTAGGAAAATAAACAAGACTCCTCTGCCCAGGCACAGAGATGTCCTCTGTTTCCCTCGCTGCCTCCGACGCTCGGCGTAACTGTGAGGAAAATTAGCCAGACGAAAAAGTGAACATCTGCTTTGCAGATGTCAGTAGAAACTTATACTGATGGTTTAAGCTACTTGTGTTTTGTTTGAGGTTTTTAAATCAATTACACATTCCAAAGGGCAGAGGGGATTTCTCCAGGAAAGCCGTCACTATGGCTGAGGTGCCCAGACCTTTTACCCTAAATTTAGATGGTGCAAAATTATCAAATATCATTTTAAAAGACATGTAACCCCAGTCGCTCACCCAGCTGCCCCGATTTAATAGTTTCATGCTTTTCGATTCAGTGTGCAAATTGTTTTAAAAATTAAGGGCTTGCAGCCTTACCCTGTATGAATGAAAAATGCCTCTAAGATCATAAATCAGATTATGCCACGTCTAGGCTTAAACGCCCCACCCCCCTTGGTGGTCTCCCACAGCATTTAGGAAGAAGAAACAAACCCCTCATGCTGTTTCAGGCCTGATGTACCCTCCAGACCCCCTGTGCACCCCTCACAACCCTGCTCACTAAGCTGAGAGCCACGCTCCTCCTGCCCTAGGCTGGTTCTGGGCATCTGCCTCTTGACCTGGACACGTCCCTGTGCACCTGAGTAACTTCTCCCCTTGCTCACAGCTGGGAGCCTTTCCTTGGCTGCAGTCTAAACAGGGCTCCACCTTCAGTTCACTTGGCACACTGTTCTCTTATGTAGCACTGGTCACAATATGCACTAATTGATTAGTCTGTGGGGCCTTCACTGGATCTGCTCCTCTAAAGTCTATTTTCCATGAGGGAGCAAGGACCGTATCTATCGTGGTAGGTATTTAGCACATATTTGAATGAAATTACTGAAAGTGCTCTCATTTCAGGGCCTTGGGAACCAGAGTGGGAAGGTGCTGCCTGCGATCGGCTGTCATTAATTAACTCACTGCTAGTCAAGTTGCCACTTGATCAGCTCAAGACGGCAGGTAACGCCTTACCTGGCTGGCTGGTCAGCTGACTGCTGAGGCCTTTGGGCTGCCTTTCCTCCCTCACTGTGAACTGTGGTTGTGGCAGCCTCAGGGGGGACCCCTCACCTTGGGGGTCTGCCTCAGGGACAGGGCTGTGCTGGCTGGACCCAAATACGAAATCATCACCTAGGGCTACTGGTGGAAGGTCAACACTGGACTGCCTTAACTTAGACGAGTACCCCAAGTCTAATCCAAACAAAGTAAGAAGAGAGCTTGGGTTTGGCCCCTTCTCAGTTAGGTGCCTTGTGATGGATTTTTAGTTCTAGGGAGTAGCCTAGCAAAATAAGCAAAAATTTGATATTGTCAACTTGCATACCTAAAGAAAAAAGAAAACCATAAAAAGTCAGGATTCTAATTTTTAAGGAATGATGAAACGTCCCAGCTAGTTTTCTAATCAAAAGAATAGTATGCAAGACGACCGCGCTTGTGTTTTTAAATTTGCCTGACGGGAGAAAAAAAGGCAAAAAGAAAGAAAAGAAAAATGGAGCATGTTGACAGACAGACAGACATGACAGCTGAAAACAAGAAATAACCTGCAATTTAGAACATGCCTTTCCAGAAAATGCTCTAATATTGAAGAAGAAATGCTGGGTTTGACGAGGCTCTCTAACCCAAACGCTCTTTCTCTGCGGAAAATATTTACTATTTCCATATTACAGCATCAACACCGACTGTGATTTCCACAGTAAAAACTTACGGAGTCTTAGTACTTGAGGTCCTTGCCTGCCCTTTCTTGGTGACGAATTAATTCTGAATCCAGGTCAAGAGTGCATATGGTACAGGTCTGGCACTGCTGAATCCAGAAAGCCTGTACGGACTACTCATTTGCAGTAGTCATGATCTCGGTTTGATGGCCACACCTGTGTAGGAACCTGGCTTCTCCCAGCCTTCAGAGGAGAAGGTGGGTGGAATGAGGCAGGTATGCAATCCATCCTGGAACAAATGACCAGTTTGGTCTGATACGCACACTTGCCCAGCCCTGCCCTGCCTGTTATGTCTTTCTTTATCCCAAGGCTAGATTCTCAGATGCAAACACCAGTAGCTACTTCTACACGGGAGAGAGACAGAAAGAGAGAGAGCGCGCACTCCTACCTCACAGGTAAGAAACGCCCTCAAGGAAGCATTTAATGCTGTGTTGTGTGGCATGAACTACAATAATTCAGTCATACTTCACTTGGAGTTAAGAATAACTTCCAGGCTTTCAACGTATTAATACGTGGGGCTAATCACAAGAAATTAAGACTCTTTCTGAAATTGATGATAGTTCTTCATGCTGAAAAAACTATGATTAAAAATTGGGAGCGCGTAAAGTTTCAGATACGCTCAATTATTTTCTTATTTACGATGACATGGTTAAGGTGTTTCTCATTATTTTCAAAACACCCTTCATCACAGAAATGCTGACACATGGATGGGAAGATAAATCAGATTACTGACGCCGCCATGGTTATGTCTCATCCATTATTTGTTTTCTAGGGGTTGGAATGGGCATGGGGCTGGCTACATGATTTGTAGGGCCCTGTGCAAAATGAAACTCAAAAGTTAAGGGTTTCAGGACAGTGATAGCAGACTATTGAACCAGGAGCGAGGCCCTTCAAAGAGCAGGACTTGTGCACAGGTCACACGCCCGGGATGCCAACCTTGGATGGGCAGCTGGGAGAGAAGAAGGGAACCAGACATAGAATTACACCATTTGAGAATCATGTGGGTTCTCGGTTTTGACAGGAGAAAGCATCTTTGACTTCTGGCAGGCAAATACCAATGAGAAGACAGGACTTCCCTCAGTGTGAAAGCACAGGGAATTCAAGGGGGAGCTGAACTCACATCGGCACCCTTCCTCCTTGCTCTGACACTGGCTGCAGCTTGGGGCTAAGTCTACACCTCAGAACAAAAGCCACCTGAGCCTGACGATGCTTAAGGACATCAGGTCAAGAAAGAGCAGGTTGAGTGATGCAGAAACTGTAGGACACCCAGGAGAACTCTGTCATTTTGGATGAGATTTCCTTCCTAACTCACATCCTCTGCATAAGACTGCCCATCCCCCACTGCTCTCAGCCCCAGACCCCAGAGATCTGTGTGCTCTCAGCAAGACGCTTCCCTGCCCTCAACACTCACAGCCTCACCGCCACGACCTGCTTAGAGAGCATCTGGTCTTATCCCAATGTGCTTTTTACTCCTGTTTACACTCCCGGGACTAACAGATCACCCCTCATGGTCCGGGGTCTCTTTCCTGTGTGGCTCTATTCTTCTGTCCCATCTCCTACTCCTCCCCCAGTTCACACTCTTCCAGCGGACACCCTTCTCTGAACATTTCCTTCACCATCTTGCTGTAACAGGAATGAGGCTTTCCCTTGAAATCACTGCCTCCCTGCAGCCTTTTCAGGGGATGGCTGTTTTCTCTCCCACCTTCCTCTTACCAAAGGGCCTGTTGGATAGGTAGGTGTCCTCCTAGCTACTCTCTGGCTTCCAGACAATTCTCCCTCTTTCCTAACATCTAGCTCTGAATCTCCTACCACCAGACTCCTGATGCCACTCCTACTTATCCCTCTGAGTCGCTGTCACCTTTCCTCCCCAGGTCACTCTGCCTCATGCCCTGAAGAGTCACTTTCCAATGTTAGTCTTGTTATAATACCTATAAGTTTCCATGTCTGCTACGTAATCCCTCCAACATCTTCATCTCCAAATTCCTTAACTTCTCCTCCATTCTACATCACTTACCCACTCCTATGGTCATATCCTGGCTTTGCCATTCCAACAACTCCATGCCCTCCATAATTTCAACTGTAAGCCTCCCACTCTCCAACCATCTCATCTTGTCTTACCAGCTCAGTACCCTGATTCCAACAAACCTTCAACGACACCAGGATCCACACTCTATAATCTTTCCACCCCTCCTCCGACTTTGGCCTCCCTTTCTCTTTCCACACATCTAGATCCCATCATCCATCATTATAACCACCTACCTCTCTCACTTCATCTCACTTGCCCCTCTCAATTCTCCAGACCAGCCTGGTTAAATTCCAACTGTGGATAAATCCAGCTTTTGCTACTCTGTGCCTGCTCCCAGGCTGATGTGTGTGGCTGGAGAAAAATATACAACCATACTAACTGATATCACTTTAAATCCGTGACTACTTGACCCAAACATGCCCTTGGCACTGCCTGGGGTCCTCTATATTTCCCCAGTCCATTAATTCCCACCCTCTCCTAGACAACCACAAAACTCCTGAAAGAGTTGTCCAGACTTGCTGTCTACAATTTCTCCTTCCCTTTTCTCCCTTTGAAAACCCTTCAATTGGGCTTTTGTCCCCAATATGCTAGTCCCCACCATGCCACCGAAGCAGCTGTTGTATTGTTAGGTGTTGTCGAGTCAGTTCCAACTCATAGCAACCCTATATACAACAGAACGAAACACTGCCCAGTCCTGCTCCATCCTCACAATCGTTGTTATGCTTCAGCCCTTACTGCAGTCACTATGTAAATCCATCTCATTGAGGGTCTTCCTCTTTTTTGCTGACCCTCCACTTTACCAAGGATGATGTCCTTCTTCAGGGACTGGTTCCTCCTGAAAACGTGTCCAACGTATGTGAGATGAAGTCTTGCCATCCTCCCTTCTAAGGAGCATTCTGGTTGTACTTCTTCCAAGATAGATTTGTTTGTTCTTCTGGCAGTCCATTGTATAGTCAACATTCTTCACCAGCACCATAATTCAAAGGTATCAATTCTTTGGTCTTCTTTATTCATCGACCAACTTTCACATGCATATGAGGTGATTGAAAGTACCGTGGCTTGAGTCAGGTGCCCTTAGTCCTCAAAGTGACATATTTGCTTTTTAACACATTAGAGAAGTTTTTTTTGCAACAGATTTGCCCAATGCTATATGTCATTTGATTTCTTGACTGCTGTTTCCATGGGCATTGATTGTGGATCCAAGTAAAATGAAATCCTTGACAAAGTCAATCTTTTCTCCGTTCATCATGATGTCGCTTATAGGCCCAGTTGTGAGGATTTTTTTTTTTTCTTTATGTTGAGGGGTAATCCACACTAAGGCTGTAGTCTTTGATCTTCATCAGTAAGTGCTTCAAGTTCTCTTCCCTTTCAGCAAGCAAGACTGTGTCATCTGCATACTGAAGGTTGTTAATAAGTCTTCCTCTAATCCTGAAACAGCTACACCTTCCTAAATCCTAAGATGGGTTCCTAGTCTTCTTCATACCAGATCTACTAGCAATATTCAACACAGTGGGCTCCTTTGACAGCACATTCTCTTGGCGCTTTTCCTGCGTTAAAGGCCATCCCTTTATTGGTCCCTTCTCATTTCTCCTACCACTACCCACTGGAGCTGTGCTGTCCAATACAGTAGTCACTAGCCACATGCAGCTATTCAAATTAAGTTAGATTAAAAATCAGGCGCCTCAGTTGCAATAGCCGTATTTCAAGGGCTTAACGGCCACATGTGTCTAGTGACTTCCATATTGGATAGCACACATATGAAACATTTCTAATTCAACAGAAAGTGCTACGGGATAGCAGAGAACTGGAATATCCAAGGCTTAGCCCTTGGATTTCTTCTCTATCTAAACTCACTCTCTTGGGGATGTCATCCAGTCTCTTGGTTGGTGACTCCAAAATTTATATCTCTGGCATGGACTTCTCCCTGAACTCTAGACTCCTTTATCCAACTGTCTACTCACCATCTCCACTTGCATGGTTATTGGGTATCTTTACATTTATCGTGCCTAAAGCAAGCTCCTGGTCTCTCCCGACCCCCAATTCCCTCAGACGTCTCCACCCACAGTTGCCTGCATTTTAGTAAATGGCAGCTTCGTGCTTCCAGTGGATCAGGTCTGAAACCTAAAGGTCATCCTTGGCTCATTCCTGCCTCTCACATCCTACAATCCATCAGCAAATGCTCTTTGGCTGAACCTTCAAATACATACGGAATCTGTCCACTTCTTACTGCCTCCGCTGCTACCATTCTGCTCTAAACTGCCGTCTCGTCTCACTGGACTATTGCAAAGGCCTTCTATACAGACTTCTTACTTCCGCCCCTCCATCTTCCCCCATCTTGGTCTATTCTCAACAAAAAAGCCTAAGTAATTCTTTCAAAGAATAATCTGATCAGGTCTGCTCGAAACCCTCTCATGGCCTCCATCCCAGTCAGAGTAGGAGCCAAAGCCCTGCTAAGAGCCTGCAGAGCCTTCTAGGAGCCCAGCACCACTGAGACCCACTCTCTCCTTTATTCACTCGCTGCCTGCCACATAGTCCTCTTTACTAGTCTTAGATGGAGCCAAGTACTCTCCCACCTCAGGGCCTTTGCACTCGCTGTTCCACTGCTTGGAGCTCTCTTGCCCCAGATATCCATTGTGACCTGCCCTCACACTTCCTTCAGATCTCTCCTCAAATGTTCACCTTTGCAGTCAGGCCTTCCCTGACCACCCTGCACAAAGCTGTAATCCCTCCTCGACACCGCTCCCTGCCCCTGCTCTCCCCACCCCGGTTACTCTGCTTTGGTTTTCTCCACAGCATTTATGGCATTTCAAACATTACACAGGTACTTTGGTTTATAATGCTTAACTCCCCACTAGCATACAAGCTTTACGATGACAGGGGCTTTGTTTAGTTCACAGAGGAATCTCCAGCATCTAGAACCCTATACATAATAAAAAAAAACCAAACCTGCTGCTGTTGAGTCGATCCCAACTCATAGCGACCCTATAGGATAGAGTAGAACTGCCCCATAGGGTTTCCAAGGAGCGCCTGGTGGATTCGAACTGCCGACCTCTTGGTTAGCAGGCACAGCACTTAACCGCTATGCCACCAGGGTTTCCTCACATGTAACAGTCCCTCACCAAGAGTTTCTAGAATGAATGACTGAAAGTGGCCATCTTCTCCTTCCCCTCTTACTTCTCCTCAGACTTCAGTTATTTTGTTCCACTAACCTCACCGCCCCTTTAGGGTAAAGTTCGTTTAATTTCACATAGAATCAAAGTTAAAGATTTAAAACTATTCTATATGTTACTGATAAATTCATTCAAAATACATATATTTCTTTAAGAATTAACTTGCCTATAATTATAATTTTTAGACATTTTAATCATTTCCTCTCACAGGAAAAAATCGTGCTTTCGAGTGTTTGATCTCAGGGTCTGATTTACCTGTAAGTGGAAGAAGTTCCCAAGGCTCGCTCTGACTGAGGTAGGTCCAAGGACAGAAAGGAAAGGCACCTTCATTCTAGGCCTGGTTCTGCTGCCTTATGCTGAGATCACTTTACAGAATCAGCCTTACGGTTGCCGTCTCAGGGGCCTAATATTTATAGAGAAGGTCCACCTCGAGTCTGGTCAGGGAGCTGGAAACAGCCGGCAATGGAGAGCTTCAGTTTGCCAAATGCGTGTCCGTGTTGGCCAATACAACCTTCATTCAAACCTAGTGTGGCCTCCTCTGGAAATAACTGACCCATTCCAACCCAGATGAACCGGCCCAAGAAGGGATGATTCCCAAAATCTGATTAACAAGCCATTTGCCCTGAGGTTGGGGGTATCAGACCAGGGGCTAACCCCTATGCTCTGAGGTCAGGCCTCGCCTGAGGGAGACACTCCCAGGAAAACCGGTGGGCGTGCCCCAGGCACCAGCTCAGCCTCCTGGTGGCCTCCTATAGGACACTGACCTACAGTCCTTCCTAGATACTCAGCTTGGCCTAAAGTCGGGGCTTAATCAAGAGCATAGGCTGTTATGATCACTACACTTCCTCTAAAAAAAAAAAAAAAAACACTTCCTCTAGTCCCTGTTAATTCCTTTGAAAAGTAAAGAGTTCTCTGCTATACAAACAACTATTTCCTTCCAAAGCAGTTCAGAGGTGGAAAAATGTTTTCTTAACTTGAGCCACTGGTGGGCAGAGCTTGCAGGTGAAAATCAAACAGACAGAGAGCAATGCGATTTTCTTTTAGTGGTTGTGCGTTTTTCTTTATTTTGTTTTGCTTGAGTCAGAAGATGTATAAATACGAGTAAGGGAAGGAAGGGTGGTTTTAAAATATGTCCACAAATTCTTTGATACTCCTCTCTTCAGGAGATGGAGCCTGACTCTCTTCCCCTTGAGTGTGGGCTGGACTTAGCATTTTTTTTATTGAATAGAGAAACAAAAAAGAGAGAAATGACACACCAGCTACTTTGCAGCTTGGTAATGAAAGGTATAGCAGCTTTCTCTCTCTTCTCAGATCACTCACTCTGGGGGAAGTTAGCTGTATTTATGAGAACTCTCAAGCAGGCTATGGAAAGGGCTGGTGTGGTGAGGAGCTAAGGCCTCCAGCCTCCAGCCTCCAGCCACGTGACTGAGGAACCCCGGAAGAAGGCATCCAGCCCCAGTCAAGCCTTCAGATGACTGCAGTCCTGGTTGACATCCTGACTGCAACCAGGCCAGAGCCACCCAGCTACACAGAGCCCAGATGCCTGACCATCAGAAACTCTGTGAGATAAAAAATGCTTGTTGTTTTCAGCTGTTAAATTTTGTAGTAAATTCTTACGGAGCAACAGATAATTAAGACAGAGGGTAAGGACCATACAGTTAGACTTTCTTTTGTTTTTAAATTAGGAACCAGAAACATACAATTTTGCTAAGAAAATGTAAAAAAGCCATAGGTTGCCAGAAAGGAAGGGGAGCTGTGATGCTCCTCGGACAAGAGCCAGGCTTCTTGTCGACCTCTCTTGATCCTTGGTCTGTGACCTTGGCAGGTTACTTGGCTTCTCCGGCCTGGGCACCTCCCTGCAACATGGCAATTAGGATGCATGAGATCATGAGTGAAACACCCTTGGCACAGCTCCTGGTACTGAGGAGGCTGGTGGCAGTGACTCCTCGACCCCACGGTGCCCTACAGATACACAAGGCCTTGCTGTGGGCTGGTGGCCCTGCTGGCCCCGAGGACTCCCAGACGGTGCTCTGCTCACACACAGCTCCTGGGAAAAAGGGTATGAACTGAGGTGACTAGGATATTGGAAGGGGTGTGGGGCAGGGGAAGAGAAGCTGACGAAAAAATGATGAGGAGATTTGTAAGTGATCACAGGCCTTCTACACTATTTGCCCTCTCTTTTCCACTTCAGTTCCAAATTTCAGAGTGTTACTGTCCCCACTGAAAAGTACACCAGAGTCCCTGACAGCTTACACTCAATTCTACTCTGTGGTCATAAAAGTTTTAGTTGAAAAGAAGTATTAATCCACCACGGGGTCACACGGGTTAACTTAAAATCTGATCTAATCAGTACTAAGAAGGGGTCCTTTTTACAACAATCCGTGAGGAAATGCAAGCCCGACTGTAGGCGTTTTGAGTCACCCTCAGAGGTACAGATGTGGGCAAACACTCAGGATGGCCAGACAAAAGTGGGAAAATTACTTTAAACCCAGCTAAGTGCTTCTCAAAGTGATTTTCCTTCACTGAAAACCAGACATAACTCAGTGGCCATGTTGCTCTCAGTGACACCTAAGGCTGTCAGGATCTGCCCCGAGCTGCTCTCTCTGACGGTACCTGCAGCTTGCGGTGCCCTCTCACCAGCCACCAGCTATGCGTGGCGGTCAGCCCCAACCTGCAGAGAAAGCTCTGTACCTGAGTGATGGTCGGAAGCGTGATGTGGAAGGACTGCTTTACCCTTAACTTCATTCAACATAAATACTCACTTTTTTTTTTGGCAGACGAATATTTACTGAAGGTTAAGATAAGCAGGCATGCTGCTGGATGTAAGAAAAAGAAAGATGAAATAAGACACACTCCCACTCACGAGGCAAAGACAGACACATAAATAGACGACTTATTATTATTATGTATTTATATTATTTACACAACACATATAATATATGCAATCAGTTAAGGTACCTAAAAGAGCCCTAGTGGGCACAACGGTTAAGTGCTTGACTGCTAATCCAAAAGCTGGCGGTTCGAACTCACCCGGGAGCTCTGAGGGGGAAAGGCCTGACGATCTGCTCCCATAAGAGTACAGCCTAGAAAACCCTATAGTGCAGTTCTCCTCTGTCGCACGGGGTCGCTATGAGTTGAAATCTTCTGTTAACTACTGTAGAGGGGGTTGTATGACTTTAGGGTGTATGTTCAGGCTTCAGACAACCAGGATTGCTGAAAGTCTCACTATCAGATGGCTGCACTTTTATTTTCAGTTTGGGTTCTTGGGCAGGAGCACACTGCGGGTGGACCTGTGTGCTCAACAGTACCTAACAACAACAGTAACAACGAAGACATGTAGCCAAGTCTGGGGGAGACAGGGCTCAGAAAAGGTCTCCCGGAGTCGTGACGGCTGAGCTGGGTTTAGCGATGGGTAGGAGTCCCTGGGGGGTGCAAACAGCCAGTGGGCTCGGGTGCTAACTGAAAGGCCGGAGGTTGGAGTCTACTCTGAGGTACCTCAGAAGAAACCTCCAGTGATCTAATTCCGAAAAACCAGCCGCTGAAAACCCTGTGCGGCACGTTCTGCTCTGACACACATGGGGTTGCCATGCGTCAGAGCTGACCTGATGGCAGCTGGTTTAGGAAAAAAAGAAAAAAAGGTTGAGCGGGTGGAGAAAACATTTCTGGCAGAGGGTCCAGCAAAAGCAAAGGCGTAGGAGCTAGGAACAGTGCGAGTGAGGCCATCCAGCAGACTGGTTTTGCTAAAACACGAGAGAACGGCAAGAAATGAGACTAGACGTAAGTCGGGTTCAGATATGGGAGGCTCTTATACAACATCTAGGAGTTCAGGCTCTACCCTGAGGAAGTCATTAAAGGGTTTTGAGCACGGGACCTGCTGAACAGGCAGACAGGTAGGTAGATAGGGGAGGGAAGTAAAGGGTATAGGACTGGAGGCAAGGAGACCAGGTGGAAAAGTAGCAGGGTTTGAGGTGAGGGGTAATATGCACAGAGTTATGGCGGCAGCTGCAATGGAGACGGGGGATGACTGGAGAAACGTTTAGAAGGTAAAACTGTCAGGACCTGGTGACTGTGGAAGATGAAGACCAGGGAAGAGTCACAGGTGTGTTGGCACAGGCCACCTTCATTATCAGAGATGGAAGGATCTGGAATATGCAAGTTAGGGGAACAGGTAGCCCTTGAGATGTTATTTTCCCACTGTCTTCAAAAGGTAAAGGAAGACATAAGCTAAATGTAACTATGGCTAACATGAAGGTGGCAAATGCTATGTTAAATGACGATGCCACTAATCCTTGCTCATATGGCCAGACACACCTTCAGCATCTTTTTCAACAAGTTACTCTGTCCCCAAAGGCAGTCGCTATCAGTTTCAACACACGTGGTGGCCCCTACCAGTCCAATGCAGTACTGTATGCACTGGAAACCTGGGTTCTCCTTGATTTAAAGGGTTAAGATGATATCATTCTTCAAAAGACACACATCAGGATATGGAGGGGCCCTTGAAGTGAATTATAGCTTAACAAATTTAAAGGGCGCCTTCTTATTATTAAAAACAAACAAGACCACATCGGTCTTGGGTACCGATTGGGTACACTGGGAAGTCAGCCTATTTCTGAAAGACTACTAACTTAGTTTAAGGTCCAGGCAGGACAGAACACAGCAATCTACAGAATCTGATTTATTAACTGACGACTATGTGATAGGCCAGGGTTTCTCAGTTTGACTTCAGCAGGGCACAAGACCTATGAGAAGCTCCTGGAGGTGTGGGGAGTGGGGGACAGCCTTTATGATGGGTTTAAGTCTGATGACCTGTATTACATACCCCTCCTTGAGATCCACAAGACACACTCGGCAGCATGTTAAAGACTGAGAAATCCTACCGTGAGAAATGCATTTAACTGAGTTTAGCCTGGTGTCACCCAGAGTTATCTGGCCACGGAAACCTCCTGTCATGTAACACCAATAAACAGCCCCTGAAATTAGAGTTATTTCAATCCCATTTTTCAAATGAGTAATAATAATAAAAAAAAAGCCCTAAAATCACATAGCCAGAAAGCCAATCTTTTCTTTCAGCTTTAGGACCTGATTCATGGGATCACAGAGGCAGGGGGCAGTGAGTGGTGAAGGTCAAGGCTGGTATCTGGGCTACACATTCACTTTACAGGGTCAGCTCCAGTATTCTCACAGTGCGTAGGTCAACAAAGGCCCTCTGTGTTCCCCATCAAGGCTGACATTTCATCCTGCCTCCCCAAGTCCTCTCCCCTCCGTTTTCTCTCTGGTACACCCATGAGAGGAATTCTGGCCTCTCGGCCTCTGTTCATGCCATTTCTGCTGCCTGGGGATCTTATGGATCATCTGGGCAGGTTGGTTCCTGGCAGCAGACTGAGGCGGAGGCTCGTCAACAGGAAGTTTAGTGAGGAATGCTCTGGGCTCAAGCCTGTGGGGGAATAAAGGCAGGCAGATGGGGCAGAGGTGGACGGTGAATTGTGATGCAGCCACAACAAGGGCACTGGAGCTGAGCTGGCCCTTCAGGGTTGACCTGAGCTGGGAGAAAGGGGCCAGGCCTTTATGTCCCAGTACCAACCAATCACTGGATGTGGGCTGGCCCTGGGAAGGGGCGCAACCTCATGCAAGGCCATGAGGAGCCACCCTCCCACCCCCGCCAGAGGGATTCAGCTGAGAACTGCCAGCTGCCAACATTCTCAGCAGCTGGCAATCTCTGAGGGTGGTGTAAATGGAAGTACAGGGCCTACATCACAGACAAGTACCTGGCCATAAAGGCACAATCTAGATGATCCAGAACACTCTTCTTATTAATGGTTCCTTATTATCATCCACAGAAACCCTGGTGGCATAGTGGTTAAGTGCTACGGCTGCTAACCAAAGGATCGGCAGTTTGAATCCACCAGGTGCTCCTTGGAAACTCTGTGGGGCAGTTCTACTCTGTCCTATAGGGTCGCTATGAGTCAGAATCAACTTGACGGCACTGGGCTTGGTTTTTTCTTTTTTTTTTTGGTATTATCATCCATGCTTGATAAAGCAGAAGGTCAGTGAAAAAGAGGAAGACCCTCAATGAGATGGACTGACACAGTGGCTGCAATGATGGGTTCAAACATCACAATGATTGTGAGGATGGCACAGGACCAGGCAGTGTTTTGTTCTGTTGTGCATAGGGTCACTATGAGTCGGAACTGACTCGACGGCACCTAACAATGACAACAAGCTTATTTAATTAAGTGACAAGAGCAGGGCTAGCAAAACATATAGAATACTTTAAGGCACAATGTCACAGTTTGGTGTTTGATGTCACTTTGTATCAGTGATTGATTTTTTTCCCATTCCATGGCCCATCTGACCACTACGGCACTTAACCTGTCCCCTTCCCTCTGAAAGGGGTTAGGGCTAGGGCCTCCTCTGAAAAGCAGAGGATAAAGATGGTGCATGACTTCCCCTAGAGGTGGCTGGGACAGCGATGCCAAGAGAGGGCCTCGGACAGGAGGCAACGCCCTCTGAGAGCACACTCTCTTGTAAAGAGGAAGACCTACTCTGGATAATTACTTAGAGGTAAGACATGGGTTACGGAGAGTCCTCCGAGAGTACTGGTCTGCAGGATCAGGAAATGCCCATCTCCTGCCTCCTGAAGGGCCTTCGAAGGCTTGCAATTAAACTACGAAGCTACCCATTAATCACTTCTAGATGTTCCATTTTGCTCACAACTTCCCTGTGTGTGAGGGAGTGGCATGGCTACTGTGAATCTCATTTGGGAGATTAACCCAAGTCTCTGGATTTTCAATCCAATGCCCTACTCAAAACACTAGGCATCAGCAGCATTCCAAAAGCCGTGAACTAAGCTCGGTGCCCCAGTTCCTGGGGTGCTGGGGACAGTGAGCTGGGGCTGATTGACACAACAGGGAGAGTCTAGCAGACACTGTGGCAGCTTCCCTAAAACCCCCTCCCTTCTTTTGGTAACAACCTAACTTTTATTTCGGCCCCTCAACTCCTCCCGCAAAGCCCAGGCGACTGGGGGCAGTTATCTGGAGGTGAGGCATGTGGCTCGGCCTAGGCTAATTTGCATCATCCCACCTCCTGGCTCCATGTATTGGTCTAGTGACAGGTATCAGACCCTATTTGGGCCAATGAGATTCCATTATCCCATCCCCTGGCTCAGAGATAGGTTCTTGACTCTCTTTGAGCCAGTGAGGAGAAACCTGCTGGGGATGACTGGGAATGTAGACTCCTTGCTGTTCTGTGAGGGCTTCTGGACGTGACCATTTCTCTTTCTTCCTCTCTCCCTCAATGGGGTTGGAGAAACTCTAATCCCTGGATATTTAGAGAGTCATCTGGCAACTGCCAGGCATTTCGTGGGGTGAGTGGGCAGCCATAGCAGGACACTGACTGTAAAAAACAGCAGAAAGGTAAAAAAAGAAAAAAAAAAAAAAAAAGACGGGGTTCTTGGTGATGCCCTGTTGGGTTAATGAAGACCACAGATTCTGCAGCCCCTCCTAACCAGACTTTCCAGACGGTAAGTCAACCAATTGGTTCCTAACCAGACTTTCCAGACGGTAAGTCAACCAATTCGTTCCTAACCAGACTTTCCAGATGGTAAGTCAACCAATTCGGTCCTAACCAGACTTTCCAGATGGTAAGTCAACAAATCTGGTTACTTTGCAGCCAGGTTGAGTTTTGTTTTCTCTTACTTGTGTCTGAAGGAGCCCAATGTGATACACAGAGGGGACAAAGGCAGGAACTGCGAGCCAGCTTTGGAAAACGAGGTAGCGAGTGATCTGCAAGCTAGTCCTTATTAAGCTGTATGCCAGCTCAGCCTAGCCTGCAGACTCTGAAGCTCTTCAGACAATAAATAAAAGCCTCATGCAGACAGGTCTCTTGACTTTGGAAGAAAAATGGAGGAATGAGGTTACTGTACACACAGGCTTCCCTCTTTTCCTGTTGGCTGTGAAGCCGTTTTCATTAGTGGGTCCCTCTTCCTCATCATGTCCTTAGTGGAGAGATACTTTTTTGAAATGTATTTATCACAATTACATTCTCCTACACTGGGAGGACCACCGGGCCCCCTAGCATAGACCTCTAAAACGCAATGAACTGGGGAAAGAACAGGGCTCCAGCCCTGGCTCTTTGCTACTGAGACCTCCCCTCAACTGCTCAGCGCAAAGCAGTCTCTAGGTCCTCTCAGCTCACATGGGGGGATGAGGGGGCAGGGGGGTAAGGGGTGGAATTCCTACAGCTCATTCGGATGGAATTTTACCTGTAACTCAGTAAAAAACCAGTGAGAAGGTCGAGGGAGGCGTAGCACAACTCCAGGGACTGGGAGCAGCCGATTCTACTCCCTGCTCTCCTTATTATACGAAAAGGAACCTCGAAGGGGACTCTGTGCCTTCTTGTATCCTTTAAAGATGAGCAGCCACAGTGGTTAAGGGCATGGGTTTTGAAGTCCGTCAGACTTTAGCTCAAATCATAGCAATTCTCCTTGGTCATGTGACCTGTCTCTGAGCTTCTCTGTGTGTAAAGCGAGAATGGATGATGCCGACCTTCCAGGCTTGGTCTGAAGTTTAAGAGAATAAGATACAATAACACACCTGGAATTAAAAAAATTGTTTCTAGGATCGTTACTTGAATATTCTTTGGGAGCAAAGAACATTGTGACAGAAGAATGCAAAAAGGCAGCCAACTCGTTGTTGTTGTTAGATGCCGTCCAGTCGGTTCTGACTCATAGCGATCCTGTGCACAACAGAACGAAACACTGCTCAGTCCTGCACCATCCTCACAACCATTGTTATGCTTGAGCCCATTGTTGCAGCCACTGTGTCAATCCACCTCGTCGAGGGTCTTCCTCTTTTTCGCTGGCCCTGTACTTTACCAAGCACCATGTCCTTCTCCAGGGACTTGGGCAACCCCAATGTACACATTTACTTTCCAGCCATGAGAGGATTCCCTGGGTGTACGTTGATGAGAGGCGGCTACGAGCACTTAGAATTTCCTGCCCCAGTGTGGAGTCTGCATCAGGGGCTCAGGCTTCCAAATGGAAGGCTGAGTCACTTTTCAGTCAACAGCATCTGAGAGTAATTGCAGGTTTGCAGCTAGTGATTCATTAAGGGTCCAGTTCTCTTGGGAGGCTGTACTTGTAGTCAAGCAGTGTGCAATAGGGCTACCCAAAAAACACAGGTTACAGTCATCTTTCATTTTCCTTTAAACACCTGAGCTTGTAAAGGTTTTTTTTTTTTTTTTTATCACTCCAAAGTAGGTTCTCAGAGTACTGTAAAAGTTCAGGACTCACATCTGCACATCCGTTCCAGGATTTCTGTCCCAGGCAAAGGACACAGGGTGCCCTGGAACAGAGCCTGGGACAGAGGCAATCTTTTTAGGTTGTGTGGCTAACTTCTTTCCATGCTTTCTGTGGCAGACTTCACTAGTTATTCCCAATATCTGTTCTGTCCTTCCTCTTTATCAACAGACCCTCTCTCACACACAACTTTTAGCTCGGCATATGGACACTTAGGTAAGATACATTTTCCACTCTCCCTTGCAACCATGGGTGGCTATTTGACTAAATTCCACCTAACTGGGTCTAAGCAGAGAAGTCATGTGTGATTTATGGGAAATGTCCTTAAAGAAAGGGAGCTGTGCCCTTCCTTAGCTCTTCCTACTTCCTACAGGCTGGATTACAAAAGTGATGGTAGGTATTTAAGCAGCCATCTTGGACCACGAGGCAAAAAAGCCATGTATTGAGGACGATGGAGCAGCAAGACAGACAGAAGCTTCAAAGTTATCTTGAAACAGCCTTAGACTCTTGACTTCAGACTTCTTTAACATGCACGAGAAATAAAATTCTATTTGTTCGATGCACTGGCATTTTGGGTTTTCTGTCACTCACAGCTAACCTAATCTGAACTGACAAATGTTCCAATATCCATGGTTTATGTTTTTTTTCATTCATCTGTGATACCAGACCTGCACTGTTTTTAATGTGACAAGCCACTTACGGTATGGATTCATCAGTCATTCCCATCATACCCTCAAAATCCCGTCACGCCATACAGAATGAATTCACTGTATTACATCAGAAAGGTCACTTCTCAGATACAGAGAGAGACAGTTCTTTTTTTAGCCAAGCACATAACCCCTTTGTTTATTTTACAGAAAAAAAAAAACCCTATCTACTCAAGATTACTGCTTTCTCCTCCTTGAGCTGGCAGTTCTATGAAACCGAGAATATTTTCTCTAGTTCTAAGTGACACACACCTCTTACCTGCCTACTACCAATTAAAGATAAAACGTTTGTACTTGCCAGCATCAGTGAGACACACTGTAACAGACAAAGCGTTCTCTAAAGAGAAGGTTGGGGCCTCAGCAGTCAGAGCTGGGAGCGCTCTGGATTCGACACTTACTTGCAATGTGACCTTGGCATGAGCCCTTGGCATGAGCTTAAACCCCTTATTAGTCCCAGTCTTACCCACGAGATGAAACTTTGTACAGACTTGCAAAAAATCAAAGGAGCTATGCGTGAGGCACCCGGCACAAAAGATGCGCTCTGATAACCAAGGATTCTTTTTGTTTGTCCTTTGTGTTTTACTGTTTTGAATGGAAGGCTATGGATTTTAGGTCAGGAGAACCGTGTTTTATAGCGATAGTTAAATGGCTGAACGTATTCAAGCTTCAGCTTCTTTAACTGTCAATCAGCCTTCTAAAAACAATAGTATCGACAGTGGTGATGACAACTGCTGGCGTGTAGAACGAGTACCATTCAGGCACTGCATTTTATCTTCATTAAAGTCTTTTTTTTTCCTACTTCCTAGAGATGTTTTTTAGGACATAAATAAAAACGAGAAAATGGTTATAAGGACACTGTGTAAAAGTAATTTAAGATTGTAAGGTTCATACAAATACGGTAACATTGTTGGCCGAGTAGATAACTTCTTTTGAGAGAAAATATCCCATTATAGACAGCAAAACTTTCAATCACAATAGGTGGTAAAAAAATTTTTGCCTTAAAAAAAGTTATATTTAAGTTTAAAAGCAATCTAAAATTATATAATGCTAGTATTAGAGGCATGTGCTTATATAATTGCTTACTATAAAAGTGATATTCAAAAATATTTGTTTTTCTTTTTTACTTTACATGGTCCTCATCATTTGGTTCAGGGAAAAATAAGTATCTGACAATTCCTAAGAAAAATATGTTATATGCTCATATGTAGCATCTAGTCATATGTAGTGTGCTTATATGTAGTGTGTGCTCATATGTAGTGTGCTCATGTAGCATGTACTCATATGTAGCATGTGCTCACGTGTAGTGTGTGTAAATATATATTTAACACATCTGCATGTACTTTCTCTCTTTTACGTATAAAACTTGTCTTTTGTTCCCTAACACTCTGAAATTTCTCCCCTTAGAGAAACATCAGGTACAATAGTATTCTACTTATAGTGACTGCCACCGCCCCAACTGAAAATTATTCCTTATATAAAATCCTTGTATACATGAAGTTAAGGAGCCCCAGTGGTGCAGTGGTTAAACGCTCGGCTGCTAACCGAAAGGTTGGTGGTTTGAACCCAGCAGCTACCCTGTGAGACAAAGGTGGGGCAGTCTGCTTCTGGAAAGATTACAGCCTTGGAAACCCTTTTGGGGCAGTTCTACTCCATCCTATAGGGTCGCTATGAGTTGGAATTGACTCGATGGCAAAGGGTTAGGTTAGGTTATACATGAAGTTATCCTTGAATATAACTGTCCCACAAATGCAGGTAAATTTTGGCAAATTTTGCATCAGTCCTATTGGATGTAATGAAGAGCTGAAGGATCCAGGGACCAGGGAGTGCAAAGAGGAGAAAAGCAGATGACAGTAGCAGCGGTTTTTGTAGGGCAGCCTTGGGAAAAAATAAAAGAAGAATCCAGCCCACAGATGAGTTTGCAACTGCATGTTTAAAAAAAAAAAAAAAAAACTTAGCTGCCAATAATTAAAAATATGTACTTTCACATAAAAAACCCCATGACCCACATTTCAACACAACCACAAACAGCTGGCTGTGCAGAGAACTATCTAGCTGGAGCCCTCTCCTGCTCTCCATTTGTGGGGCCTTTCCTTATTACAGGAGCCCTGCTGGCACAGTGGTTAAAGTGCTCAGCTGCTAACTGAAAGGTCAGCAGTTCAAACCCACCAGCTGCTCTGCTGGAGAAAGATGTGGCAGCCTGCTTCCATAAAGATTTACAGCCTTGGAAACCCTATGGGGCAGTTCTATTCTGTCCTATAAGGTTGTTATGAGGTTGGAATTGACTCAATGGCAGTGGGTTTCCCTTGATATAAATCTGCCTGGCCCGAGTATTTAAGGCACTTGAATTTGCATGACAAATCTGAGGTATTTGGGTCTGCACACATGCCTCTGCCTTGAGTGAAAATGAAAATCCAGGGGAGAGCACGTCACGGGCCTACGGCAACCAAAGACAGGCGTGGCATGGTTCATTTCTCCTGTCACTGGAACCCTCATGGCCCATGGTTGGCCTCCACTACACGTGGAGAATCACAGCCATACAGCCACATAGCAGTGATTATGACTGAGTTCTGCATTCCTCAGACCCAATGGTCTCGTTGCAAAGTTCACCTTCTAGCACCAGGGGCCATCTGTGTAATATAAAGCTAGTAAGGACATTCTACTCCTGTTTGCTTTTGAGGGCCTGGCTTTGAATGGATTTAAACAGTTCCCTCTGCTGCCTCTGTCGGTGGGGGGAGGAGCCACTGTAAAACGGGCTCCTGAGCCAGGTCACAAGACGTTACCAAGGTTGAGGAGACATCCAGAGAGCCCTGTGTGTTGAGGAAGCCAGTCTGAGAAACACCTGCTCAACTCTGCTTGACCTGTCCTCCAGGTGGGACTGGGGAAGTGGGAATCAACTCAGTCGTAAAACCAGTGTCACCGAGCATCGTGTGGTATGGCAGAGCCAGATCAAGGTTCCTCCTTTATTCGTTTGTGTTGCAGGTCGAATGCAGCTCCATCAGGCAGGGACTCTGTTTTGCTCACTCTTGGGTTCTGGCAGTTAGAACAGTGCCCGGCACCTAACAGATGCTGAGTTAATACACGTAGAATAAGCGAATGAGTGAAAGTACCACTTGCTCCTTCTCGGAAGTCTCCTCGTTCTACAGACAGGCTCCATCACCTCTCACCTGGAGGATTTCAGCCACGTCTCAACTGAACGGTACCTGCTGGCCTCAGTGCGGCCCGTCTCTAATGCAACCTCTGCTCTGAGTTACCTTTCCAGAATCCAAATCGATCACATCACTTCTCCACTAAAACCCTTCAATAGATTTCTCATTATTCCTAGGGTAAAGTCCAGAATTTTTAATGGGGCCTAGAAGGCCCTTTTGACCTGGCCCTACCCATCGTTCCCTGCCCCTGCAGCCCTACTGAGCCCCTCTGTGTCCCCAGCACTCACCTGACTGCCCTCCTTCTATCTCCTACCAGACTGGGAGCAAACCCCTAACCCATCCACCGGGTTTCAGTCTCAGTCTTCGTCTGTTCTTACTGCTACCCAACTGCTTGTTAAGTGCTGTTTGCCTTGGTCTCTTGTGTCCCTAGCACCTAGCACAGGGAGGGCCTGGCACAAAGAAGGCGGCCAGGAATCCTTTATTGGACAAATGCATTTTGTTCAGTACCATGCTATTTCTATCTATGAAGTGGTGAAATTTTTTATGTTTTTTTATTTCACCACTTCATAGATGAGGAAACTGAGGCTCAGAGAGGTTAAGTAATGTGCCTAGGGTCAGGGTGAAAATCCAGGTCAGTGGGCTTCAGGGCCTGGTTTCTTTCCACCGTGCTGTGTGGTGGGTGGCAGGTAAGCTTCCTTTGTGGTGGCAGCACACCTGTGTCTGCAGTGCTCTGGGCCCGTGCTTGTATCTACTACCTTGGGAGGAGAAATGCCCAAGGAGACGGAATTTGTCAATGAATACTCAAGACTGCACACACATGAATACAGCCTCTTGGGCACCAGAGTAAAGGAACGTAGGTCAGACAGCTGCCGGCCCAGCTGGCCTCTGACACCCACTCTTCTCATCTGCATGTGTGAGACCATGAAGGGAAGAGAACTAAACGGAAAACTCCAGGGGCTTTGTAGCTATCATTAAAAACAAAGGCTCAAGAAACCAAGGAAAGGATTTTAAAATCATGTTCTGTTTTAGCTCGTGATCATTTTCATTCAAAAGTTCCGATTCATTAATTTGATGAGAAGCAAGCAGATAAGGAGAGCTGCAGTAGGCCTCTGGGAAATTAAGCTTTGTTTGCCTGTTATTAAAATGGGGTAAACAAGGAAGAAGGAGGAGGATGAAGAAACTAACATTAATTATGGGCCAAGTACACACATCATCATTTAATCCTCATAGCAATACTACGACCGTAGGACTATTAATACGTCACTTATAGATGTAGAAATCAAGGCACAGAGAGGTTAAGTAATTTTCCCAAGGCCACACAGCTATAAGTGGATGGGAAGGATTAGAACTCAGCCCAGCTGGCTCCAAAACTAGTTTTTACCTACAATGCAATAGCAACTTTTAGTTTGTACAATACTAATGCAATGGCACTTTCGAATCATTACATTTATACTTTCCCAAAAGAATTTACCGGAAAACAGAAGCAGTTACAGAAACAGTCTAATAACATTTCAATACTAATTTGTATTATACAAATGTGCAGCCGACAGTAAGAAGCATCACAAAGTTGATATTATGCCTCATTTCTTTAAAAGCAACAATGGAAGGGAATAAAGGGGAAAAAATCCTTGGAGGGAGACTCTAAAGGAAAGACAGGAAACTACAAGTGTCTGCAGAAGTTCCACATTTTACCCTAAAGAGAAATTAAAGGACATCTGACAATAAAGTCAAGTTTCACAGTGACCTGCTGGGTACCTTTACCAACAGGAACAAAACAAACATCAGGCTCAAAGCAAGCCATGATGGTACCACTTCACTAGCTCCACGCTGTAGAAATGAGTGGTACCACTGCTTCCCAGGGCCAGAGGAATTAAAAAATAGCCCTTCACGTAAAGAATAATTTTGAAGGGCGTGAGGTTAAACAAGTGGATCTGAATCTCCTGGTAACAGAAAGCCAAAGACTAAAACACAAGAGGAAAAATCAGTCATGGAAAAATGGAATAATTCAGTAGCTGGTCATTTAAGTCCTTGTTCTAACTAAATGACATCATCTGGAAGAAGACACTGTGGTGCTTGTCCAGAACGCGTCAGCCGCTTCTCCCCCTGATAGACAGAGCACATGGTTTAGGCTTTTATCACGCTGAGTGATGATTACCTCATTTCTCCATGGTCAGTGTAAGGCTCCTTTGTCAGGAGAGTACTTAATTAGATCAGTGCTTTGCTTTAGTACAGCGAGGTGCAACTTTTTGCATTGCAACTTAGGTGCTGAATCAAAACCCCAAACCTCCTTTTGTTATTATCATTACCTGACAAGTGACACAGAGGAGGGGGGACCATAGCTGTGCTGATGGCTTTCTCCCTGTTACCTCCAGATGTTATCAGCAAACCACAGCCCCTTGCCTCCCCTTCCCTTTCTCCCCCTCCCCCCTTCATTCTATGTTTCCATCTCTGCTTTCCTCTGGTGAATCTGGGAGGATCAATGCATGCCCCCTCCTCCCTGGGAGGTGTTCTTTGCAAGATGTAGTACATCAAAGACTCACCGGATTCCAACCAGTCACTCCATGCCAACCCAACCACCCAGACTCACTCTGATGCCCCAGCATCCCCCCACGACCCACACACATACCATCTCTCACTAGGTTCTGATGATTCGGCACACTTCATAAGGCTTGTGTTCCTGCCATTCTCTCTCCCATTGCTATTGTCTTCGTCCAGGACTATTTTCACTTAGGACCATTATCTCCCTGCTGGAAGAATGCCCACCACCACCAGATACCAGCCCCTGCACACCGTTTCATTCCATCTCCTACACAGTGAGCTTTCTTAAAATCCAAATCTGACCTACAGCGGCTCCACCCAAGTCCAGATACTTCAGCACAACACACAAGGCCCTCTAGGATCTATCTTTTGCCTACATCCTTGGTGGTGGTTCACCAAATTTTAGTCTTCATGTTTTACCTTATGTTTTGCAAATTTTCAAGAAAGAAAAAAAGATTTTACCACTGATTCATATTGGCAGGATTTATGTCATTCAGAGGCCACTGGGATATGTTATCTCAGATAATGGGTATCAAACTCCATAACCCATAACAAAAATTCTGAATCGTTGCTTTAATCATCATGCCTTCATTACTGAAAACACACAGTATCAACAAAAAATTCAAAGGAGAAAATAATTGGGTCTTGAAAGGGTTAAGTCTGCTTCCTGAAAGGTCCCTTGGTAGTGCGGATGGTTTGCACTCAGCTGGTGACCCACCCGGCAGCTCAGTGGAAGAAACAGCTCTGGCTGATCGGTTCCATAAAGATTACAACCAAGATAACCCTATGGAGCAATAATACTCTGTAACACAAAGGGTGTCCTGAGTTTTATTGCTGTCCCAACAACAAAAATAGTATCAACAACAAATCTGATTTCTGACATTCTTAAAATGGTTTCTGTTTCCAGAATAGACTCTGGACTGATGACAATGAAACCGGAAGGCTGACCATGACAAAGCACCTCCCTCCACAGAGACTGGTGTGAATCCACTTCTTATCTGCTCTAAGGTCTGTGATCCTTGCCTGCATCTTGGGGACAATTACCCAGAGGCAGCTCCAGGGCCCAGCCTTATCCCCGTGCTCCAAAGCTCCTTATTCAATTATCTTTCACAAGAAGTTCGCAGCGACTCAGCTCTCATTCTAATTTCTTAGAGCCAGCTTTAAGGGTCTGTTTTTATTCAAAAAGCCAAACTTCCCATGCAGAGATAGACGATTGCAGGATTCTAAAAAAAGAACATTACGACAAATAACATAAAATTTTTTTGGCAATACAATTTGGTCCAAAGGTCTTTATTAAGAAAGGAATCCCATGCCTAATGTAAAATCTAAAAATAACACAACAAAGGAAGAAAGCCAAAGCTCAGAGAGGAATGGCTTCTAAATAAACGTGGAAAATCAAGAAACTGTGAAATGTGTTTTCCCCCAAATCAAGTCTCTCCAATGTGCAAAGAAAGATGAAAATAGTTTTAAGGGGAGATTGTAACTGTGCTCAAATTATAACCAAGAAAGGAAACCCAATATATAAAGGGCACATATTAACAAACTCTAGCGTTGCTCAAGTTCTGCTTTCATAAAAACGGTATATGTTACATCTAATGAAAAGTTTCTATAAAAGCTAAATTTTTAATGATTCACTAAAAGCATTTCCAATCTCTGTGGACTTTGAGCCCCACTGCTGAGTAGCATTTGCCGCAGACAGCAGAATTCTTTCAGACCAGTAAAAACCGAAGCTTTCCACTTAAGGTGTCCATTCTTCAAACAGTGCTGCTGTCTTAATCCAGGTTCAAAGTCCAGGGAGGGGGCCTTGGCTGGTGGCCTCTGAGAATAGGACCCTCCTCTGACAAAGCCTTCCCTGTGGTGGAGGCGGCTTCTTGGTTCTGATTCCGCCGCTCCTTCTGATTATTGCAGGAGCTGCCCACAGGCGGGGATGTCCCTCCCAAGTGGATACAATTATTCTGCTCACTGTGGTGGTTTTATAGGGTTGTTTTTTTTTATGAGTCAGAATCGACTCAGCGGCAATGGGTTTGTTTTTTTGGTGGCAGTTTTAGTCCTTCTTACGAATCAATAAATTGGCACAGATGTTTTACACATCAGCTCTGTGACCTTGGTTTATCGGCACCCACCCTTGAGAAACAAAACTACCTGTCCCGGGATCACAAAATCTGTTTCTGAGCCATGAGGCTAAGGGTCAGACCCAGATTACAGGGACCAGTGGTTCTAAGACTGTGGTCCCTGGACCAGCAACATCAGCTTTACCTGGGAACTTGTTAGAACTGCAAATACTTGGGCCCAACCACAGACCTCCTGAATCAGAACTTCTGGGGTAGAGCCCAGAAATCTATGTTTTAACAAGATTCTAATGCCTGCTTAAGTCTAGGAGACACTGACATACACTATCATGTTGAAATGACAGTTATTGGGGGAAGGGGCCATAGGGGTGAATATGTGTCCCACATTAGGGCTAAGATCCTGCCTGTTTTTCTAGCACTAGCTCAGTGCCTACCCCGCAGTAAGCTCTTATTACATCTTTGAAGAATGAATGAATGAATGAATGGTGCTAAACTCGCTAAGAAAGGGAAGTGGATAACTTGTGCCTGAATTGCTGTGGGCGATAAACCTCTCATCAGGAAACTTCGCAAATATCTGGATAAATCAATGGAAGTCACGTCCTGGACTGTTAGTGTTTCCGAGCGTAGTCTCTTACGAGTGAGAGCACGCTCAGCACCCAGGTCAGTCTGAGGGTTTCCTTCTTCCCATGGGGCCCACTGTTCTTGATCACAGTGACTGCCTCTCGCCATTTCTGTGACGCCTCGTGTCCAGGACACGTGTTAGAGTCTTACCCGTGTACCATTTGTCCGGCAAGAGTGAAGCAGAAAGCTTAGTTTCAAATCTTATCTATTTCAGTGGCTGTCCCACTTAAGGGTGCTTTCCTGAGTGATGGAAACAGAATTCACGGCAGAGGACATTCACCTCCATGTCCTCATTACACACTCATGGGGACCAGCTAACTAAGATCAAAGGCAGGGCTTGGTCTCCAGGCGGAGAGGACTGATCTAATGCTAGGGAAGATGGGTCAAGAGTCATCTAGATTAAACTTATCTCCAAACCTCAGGGGCAGTAATTCTGTCAGCCATATGAAATCGGAAAAAGTAAACAGTGCTCAGTTAATCTTCTTCATTCACCCTACCTACACCTAAGTCAAGTTTCATCGAAACCATGCCAGATTTTCAGAGCTGGCTGGCTGGATTCAGGCTGGGGTGAGGGGAGCTGGTCCCACTGTAACAGGTAGGCAAAGGTGGGCAGAAAGCAGGTTTTAAGGCCAGACAGATGCCTCTTCAACACAGCCTGGGGTTTCCCCTACAGTAGCCAGTCCTTTAGGTCGAACATTTGATATCCCGGTTAAACTGCAAAGATGTTTTCTTGGAGAAGAAAAACACTAAAGATTGGTTCACTGGATTTGCTCTGCATTTGTCTGAAAAATAGAAAACTAGGAAAGGGACTCATTACTTCACTTACAAATTCACTCAGGTTTAGGTAAGGCTGACAGTCATGTAGCTTCTAAAGAACAAACTTGAAAGGCCGGGGCCAAGTGTGGGTGTGAAAGCGTGTGGGGTAAACAGTGAATGAAAAACCAGAAGAAGATGGCTCAGCAGCCTCTACGATTCACAAAGACAAGCAAAAACAAAAGAAAAATGGTTACGGGGTGGGAAGCAGCTCATATCCTACATTCAAGCTCTACGGGAGTTACTTTGAGCACACATTTTAAGTTAAGTTACCTCAGAGTTAAGGAGCCCTGGTGGTGAAGCTGGAACCCTGGTGGCATAGTGGTTAAGAGCTATGGCTGCTAACCAAGAGGTCGGCAGTTCGAATCCTCCAGGCGCTCCTTGTAAACTCTATGGAGCAGTTCTACTCTGTCACATAGGGTCACTATGAGTCGGAATCAAATTGACAGCAACAGGTGCCTCAAAATTGGAACCCTAACTCAACCCCTTACCAGCTATGGGATCCCGAGAGATTTAATAAATCTTCCTGGGTCTTACTAGTCTCATCTTTTACCAAAAATGGGCACACGGGTTTATTGAGAGGGTTAAAATGAGATTGCAAGTGTCAAGTTCTTGGCACGCTATGAGATCCAAAGTAAGCCTTCAACAAGTCTTCTTTTTCCCGGCCAACACCAGCGTTGACCAGCCTCTCACCTACCCACACTCCCTTCTCAGGCTGCACGTACCTTTCTGTGAGTTCTTTTTGTCTTCAAACTGTCTTCAAAGTTCACTGTCATTTTTACAAAAATTTAGGGCTTATTCGATGGGAAAAGGATCATCCCAAAATATTTGTCCTGAGCACTGAGGCCTCACGGGGAAAGGTCTGCATGCTGTGGCTGGTTCAGCTATGGGATTTATTTGTATTACTGACCCCTGGCACACACACAGCTTGCCTCATTGGCTGCTCCCAGAGTTGGCTCTGTGCTTCTGAGTGGTTAGAAACGAAACCATCATTTACCACCATTCCTTCTCATTCAGGTTTCAGCAATAACAAATCCATTTCTCTAATGCATTTCAAGAAAGAGTAAAATCATTGATATATAAGAAAGATTAAAGTTTTTTTTCTTTTCCCTAGTATTATGCACTGTCTTACCCTTTGCCAAAGTTACTACTATCTGGGGGCCACCCTTCAGAGGGTGCCCTGATGTTTGGCTAAAAGCTCTGAATAACATCCCCTTTATCATTCAGGCTGATTAGGAAAATACATTTTTTTTCTTTGATAGAGCTGGATTGCTTTTTAAGGAGTTACTTGTTTTCAAATCACACCCCATTATTCCAGCACTGGGAGCCTTGGAGGCGCAGTGGTTACGTGCTCGGCTGCTAATCAAAAGGTCGGTAGTTTGAATCCACCAGCTGCTCCTCGGAAACCCTATGGGGCAGTTCTGTTCTGTCCCATAGGGTCACTATGAGTCAGGATCCACTGGAAAGCAATGGGTTTACTCTGACGCCTCTTGCACAATTCACAGTCTGCCTGCTCCCCATTGCCCAACAAAAAACCCTGGCCCAGCAAGGAGGGCTCCATATTTACATTCAGCTTCACACAACAGCATTTACCAGGGTGAGGCAGCTGGCTGTCAGCTCCTGGCTCTCAGTCAATATTTAATCACTGTAGTTACGTAGGGAGCAGGAAGCATACCGCCTCCCAATAACATGCCTTTAATATGAAAAAAGCTTTCATTAGGTTTATGGAAGCATGGCTATGCTTTTCAGAAGAGCTATCAAGTTGAGAAGTTGCAAAACTGTTCTGATATGCCATTTTAAGTGCCTTGTGTTGGTAGGTGTATTAAATGAATAATACATAATTGTAAATTTTTTTTTTAAAGTGTCAAGGACCTTTGGGTTTATCCTCCAATTTTTTTCCTCTTTTTTAAATGGAGAAGCGTGTTTGGAGGAAAAAAAAAAAACAGTTATCTCATTATAGCCTCTAGCCCCGGGTTCAGTCTCCCGGTTACGAAGCAAAGCAACCATGCTAAATAGAAAATTCAAATTTGTTTTTTGACTTTTACTTAATACTAAAGCTTTCACAGTGTTGTTTTTCAATAGCTTTGTAAGTAATATTCTCAAACCCAGCACTATGCTGTAAAGCCATTTACGTCTCCATTTGTCCTATAGCTTAAGCAAAAGAACGCAAGCCAGAGGTTAAAGAAAACCAGCAGCGGAAGCTGATGGGAGATGCTCCCGTTCATGGGGAGTCCTCAGACTTCTGCTGACAAAAATGTTTCACGTTTCTTCCGTAGCAGATAGCTCTTCTAAGGAGCTGGTCACCTGAGTGAGAGATGTTGTTACCGTTTAAACAAGGTCTGCACTGGTCCACAGGGAAGGCTCACGCAGTACTTACAGTGGCAAGATGAAAGGAATGGTGCAGAGAAGGTGAAGGCTGGAGACTGACTCAGAGTAATGAGTATTTAAAATGCCTTAGCTCCAAGGCACACAGTTCTCTCTTTCATTCCTTCCACTAACCAACGACCAGATGAACAGGTGCGGACTTGCTCATCTGGATGACATGTGGCAGGAAACATTTTCACTTCAAAGTTGCAAACCATATTTGACGTGTAACAGCCTTTCATTGTGGGTGGGCAGATGAGGGAATTAAGCTTTACCTCAGCTCTCACAACTCATTGGTCCTGGTCTGACATAGTAATTACCCTTCAGCTCCTAACCAAGACTCCCCAACCCGACCATCACCAATCGGATGGGTGGGGGAAAGAAGGAGTTTCTCTAACTTTTCCTGACCGGTGGCCTACAGACTTTTGGAGGATTCTCAAAGGAAGTCCCAGAAGGGGTTGCTCACGCAGCTGTCATTAGAATATCTGACATTCTGCATCCGCTCCTATCAGCATCTGGTATTTCAACACCTCCACCCCATTCTGAACGCTAAAACTTCAGGTAAGGCACGAATAACTCCTTAGGAAAAAGGCTAAGAACTCTGTTTTAATGTATTTCCAACCCACACCATCCAGTCAACCTGATCAGAAAAACCTACAGATATGCCAACTCCTTTAAATCAAAACTCTGAAGAAGTTCTTGGAGCCTGAGAAGCCAGTTTCCCATTAATTCACTATTGAATTCAAGTAGCTTCTTCACACTTAATTCCCTAAAAATGCTCCATCCCCTACTCCATCCCTCCCCACCCCACCCCACCCCCAGTTCTTTGAGCACAGGGAACTGGCACGTCAAGTAATGTGCTCATTATTAAACTCTTTGCAGCATGAAGAAAATTTAGCTGTACTTCAAGAAAATCTCCAGGTCATTTTATTACGTAAACGATTGCTTTTAGGAGTGGTGGAAGATTCCATAAACAAGGTACACACTCAGATGCCTGGATGCGCTGGTTACGGAGGACAGTGATTTTGGTCAGGCTCCTCCTGGCTCCATTTCAGTTTCACAAACTTTCCAAACTCCCTCCTGTCGTGTGGTCCTTCAGCCTGGGCAGGTCTGGCCACCCCACTCTTCGCCTGGCTCCCTCCTCTCCGTGCCTCCCTGTAGCTGCCATTCCCTCAGAGCGGGTGGCCCTGGCAGACTCTCCAAAGCATCCTCGACCCCTCCTTCACAGCACTGACCTCAGATATCAAATAACTAACTGCAATTTGTTCAGTATCCATCTCCCTCACCAAGTAAAATACTGCATGTGAGCAGAGAGTGTGGCTATCTTCTGAGTGCCTAGCACATTGCCTGGCACACAGTGGCTACTAAGTAAAAGACTGTTAAGTGAGTAAGTAAACGAATGGGGAAAAAAATCACAGAAAGTAGCGGGTTCAGCTGCAGCTTGCGCCCCTTCCACTTCACCCTTCCCAGCCTTCTCCACCCTCTCCATCCTTCAGGTGAGGTCTCTTTGCTAGTGAATGATGTCCAGGACTCTGGGAGGTAGCTCTACAGGTGTGTGGTCCACCAGGTGGCAAGGGCAACCTGTAACCTCAGGGACCTGTACGCCCGTTCTATATATAAACCAATTTAGAAGCAGCAGCTAGCTCAGGATTGGGCGTCAAGAGATGGGGGCTTCAGGACGACTCTGAGCATACTGTTTGACCTCTCTGAGCCTCAGCTAAACCAATATGCAGGGTGAGTTTTTGGCTGAGCCTTAAGGGACTGGATAGATTTGACTACTGGAAGTAGGCACAGAGGTGTTGGGGGGAACATTCAAAGCAGAAGGGAGGGCATAAAGCCATGCATTTATGCTCAAATTAATTTTTACGTAAAGTTTCAGTTCATGAAAAGTTCTTGAATATAAGCACAAAGACATAAGAGGATATATGTTTATGTGAAGAGGTCGCAGACCTTCAGATCTGGGCATAGCTTTAGTAAAGATGAGCAATTATCGTGTACTGAAAGTCATATAGCTGAACTCCCAACGCGTGGTGTAGTCGCTTCTGACTCAAAGTGGAAAGAGGAAAGCACATGGCCGTGGGGGCCAGAGACCACACCCAATTTGTGATCCACCATTAAGCTTCAGTTTCCTTGGCTGTAAAATGGGAGTAACAGTAACCACCTTGCCATGTTGTGGGCCTTGGGCACCATCAGTGAAAACTTAGCACCTGCTCGTGGTAGGCACTTATTACTTATTAGTAATAGCTATTGTTAATATTGAGGAGCCCTGGTGGTGCAGTGGCTAAAGCACTTGGCTGTTAACCAAAAGGTTACTGGTTTGAACCCACCAGCTGCTCTTTGTGAGAAAGATGTGGCAGTCTGCTTCCGTAAAGATTTACAGCCTTGGAAACCATGCAGGGTGGGGCAGTTCTACTCTGTCCTTTAGGGTCACCATGAGTCGGAATCGACTTGATGGCAGTAGGTTTGATTTTGGGGATTGTTATTACTATGAAATACCATAAAATGTAAACATGGCTTCTCCTTAATAATTTTTGCCCACTTTTTAGATTTTAGTGGTACGGCCGGTGAAAGGTAGCTGGGCCTAGGCCACCAAGGAGCCCTGTCCTGGGAAGAGGTGACACGCAGATTCTCAGGTCGGGCGCATGAGCCTTGGTTCCTATACCATTCACACCTCTTCTGCAGCGAGTGCCACGCTGTGTGCTAATGTGGCTCACGTCAGTCTCCCCCAGTAGACCACAAGCTCTGCGAGGGCAGGAACCACGCCAGCTTCCGCCCATCTGCACATCCTCCACACCTAACACATGGTAGCCACTCAACACATGGATAAAGCCGTGAAGGAGAGATGACATGCATGAAGGAAATTCTTGGCAGACGTCATTTTGTGGACTAAGCTTTGCTAAAAAGCTTCACATATGCAATTTTAAATCATAACTCTTGCTCCAAAATGAATTCAGAAAGTTTACCCCTTCGTAACTCAGAAAGTCCCTGCACTGAAAACACATAAAAGCAGTTTCTACAAAATAAGGAGTGGCTAGAAACTAATCTTTACTGCACGTTAAAATTACCATGTTTCTAGCACAATACTCGTGATTTTATACCAATAATCCTAAGGAGGCCGTCACTATTCAGGGCCAGGTCTGCCTGATTACAGGGCCTGCTGGTAACCACCTTCCTATACAGAGTCTCAGTGGCATCAGGAGGACGATGTCTGCCCCGGGGGTGTGGCCGCAGCTACAGGCTGACACTTCAACTCAGGTGTTTGGATCTTAGCATTACCACCACCACAACACGGGTTGAAGCCCTACAAGGTCCGTTTAGCTTTGCTTCTTTCCCAGTCCATTGGTGCCATCCTTAGTACAGTCCACTCACACCACCAATGGGCACCACAGGTCCCAGGGGCAGGAGTGGGGAGACGGTGTGTGGACCTGATGCCCTGGGGCAGATGAGCCATGAGGTCTCCACGTAGGATGTCAATGTGGCATGTTCCATATCTCAGTAACCTCGTGCTGCTGTAACAGAAATACCACAAGTGGCTTCAACAAACTGAAATGTATCTTCTCACAGTTTAGGAGGTTAGAAGTCTGAATTCAGGATGCCGGCTCTAGGGGAAGACTCTCTTTCTCTGTCAGCTCTTGGAGAAGGTCCTTGTCTCTTAGCTTCTGTTTCCTGGTTCCTTAGCGATCTCCATGTGGCTTGGAATCAATCTTCCCCCATCTCTGGTTTGCTTAATCTGCTCCTTTTATATCTTTTAAGAGATTGGCTCAAAACACACTTTACACTCATCCTGCCTCATTAACATAACACAGACAATCCATTCCCAAATGGGATTATAGCCACAGGCATAACCCAGTGCCCAGTGCCATCGAGTTGATTCCTACTCATAGCATAGAGGTTAGGATTTACAACACATATTTTTAGGGAACACAATTCGATACTTAACATTCTATTTATAACACCTCAAAAGTCTCTCACTTTGGGTGATTACCTCCTCACCAGTAAAACAGAGGGGATTGGGTCACACAATCTCTAAGGTCTATTTCACGTTTGATATTGAATGATTCTGTGAAAAACTCTAAAAACCTTAAAGATGACTAGTTAGAGATATTGTGCCTATAGTGGTTTCAAATTTAGTCTGAAGTCAAGGGATTTCCTGTTCTTATCAGTTAGGGTTCCTGACATGAAAGCCAATTCTGGCCATCTTAAACCCACAGAATCATCAGGGGGTGGAGAACGGAGCAGCAAGTTGGAAATAAAGAGAAACTGAGGGAGTGAGGGAGGGTCGGGCAGCAGAAACCACAGACGTGGTCCCTTCATGGGCAGGTTATGGCAACAGTCAGCACCGCAGGGCTCCCGACTGCTCAGGTACCTTGACACAGGTGCGCAAGACCCAATATCCTGGCCGAGCTTTTCCACCTGCAGCAGAGCCAGGAGGGAGGATACGGGGCTGAGGCTCCCAGAACAGTCAGCCGCTAGTGCTTACCCTCCACCAAAATCACACACACAAGGAGGGGATAACACCCTAAGAGGAAAGTGGGGGCTCTCAGGAAGAGTAACGTGTGGGGGGCCCAAACCCAGGAACATCCACATGGAGGAAAGGACCTAAGAATACAGAGGTCAGTGAGGGCCAGTAGTCCTCTCCTCAAGCGCACCATCTAACGGACTTCAAGTGAGGACATAAATTAACGAAACTGTTCAAACCATTTTGGTTCAATGTGATTATGGCTAAAATAAATGGGTTTGGCTGAAAGATACAGTTAGTACTATCATAATCCACAACACATTGAACATGTAATTAGTAAAAGGATTCTGGGAGATTTTAACAAGCCTTAAGAGAAATTATCCTGTCAGCTACACCAGGCCATCCCAAGGCTAGAATGAGTAAGCAGGAAACCCTCTTTACGAGAAGTAGCGAGTCACAGGGATGTCCTTCTATTGCTAACAAAGCTATACTCGGTGCCCTGTAGTAGTTTCATTTTTAAAATCCGGATCATTCAGTCAACAAACGTTGAACATCCTAAAGTGCCAGCTCCCTTTCCCTTTCCACTCCTACAAGAGTTTCAAACGTATTATTTCTAATTTATAAAATCTCCCAGTCGTGGTCCTCATGACTTAGCCCACACATTGTACACCTTCAGCGGGTCACTTCCACCCCTCTGCTAGTCAGCTGCCAGAACTTCCAGGTGGCACACTCACAGAACCTTCACGGTTCCACCAGAAAGCTAACTTTAAACAAGTTCCAAGCAGAAAATCTGCCCCTCATTAAGAAACAAAAACAGAAAACAGATTTGGATGTTGGCGAGTCAACTAACATTCCACAGAAGAGCGACAGCTTGTGGCTGTCCACAGCCCACGTGGAGAGTGGACTGGGGGCAAGTATGCAGTCGTTTCTACTCAGCACACCGAGGAACTCACAACACAGGCCCTCACCCTCTCCCTTCTGACTAGAGGGCTCTTCCCCTCTACCACCACAGGCTCAAACATACCAGTGATCACGAAGAGGGAGCAGAACCATTCCTTTTATACTTAAGGCCACCATCGGTTGGAGCCGACTCAACCACAACTAAGAACAACAAAACCAGACTGCATTTTTATGCATTTCTCTCTTTACCTGCCCCTGTTTTTTGCCCCTTCACCACATTATGGATTGAATTGTGTCCTCCCAAAAACTATTTTGAAGTCCTAAGCCCTGGTACCTGTGAATGTGACCTTCTTTGGGAAAAGAGACTTTGAAGAGGTCAGTTAACATGTGGGTCCTAATCCAATGTGAGTGGTGTCCTCAAAAAAGGGGAGAAGAGAAAGAGACAGATGGGGAAGGTGGCCATGTGAAGATGGAAGCAGAGACCGAGTTCAGCTGTGGCTGCAAGCCAAGGAATGCCTGGGGCCACAAAAACAATCCTCCCCGAGAGACTTTGGAGAGAGTGCGGCCCCGCTGACACCCTGATTTTGGAATCCTACCCTCCAGAACTGAGAGACAATCAATTTCAGTTCTTATAAAGCCACCCAGTTTGTGGTACTTTGTTAAGGCAGCTCTAGGAAATTAGTAAATCATATACGCCTTCTCCACGGGGGCAGCGCCAGAGAAGTTTACCCAAGGCAATCTAGCTGGAAGAGGGGACTAGGAGTTTAACTCTGAAAATACATTTACAGAGCAAACACATTACTACAGTTTTTACCTAGGTCTTATGTCGGCTTGCGATGACTTCAGTAGAGGTGACGAAGAACTATGGAGAGACCTAGCTCTCCCCTCCCTCCTCAAGCCACAGCCTACGAGGATATGTGATTTATTATCTTTGCTTGGTCGAACTGTCTTAATATGATTTTTAAAATTTTAAGAGCTAATGTAGCTCCACACGAAGTCTGTGGTTTAGGTAACGGTTTGTACCAATGTTCAGTTCCTAGTTTTGGCAAACATACCATGATTTTACTAGATGTCAACCTTAGGAGAAGCTGGTGAAGGACACACAGGAATTCTCCGCACTGCCTAGCAATTAAGTTATGCTTGGAATTATATTAGTTATTTGAAATGACCAAAATTATTCCAAAATAAAAGGTTAAAAAAGGAAGCTAATGTGAGGAACGTTTCCTATTTTTGTAAAGGGAAATGACTAATAAACACCCCACACTAAGTTAAGTCTAATTTGTTTGTTTGAAATCTGTGTTGACTTTGGACTTAGAACCAGTAATTTTAAAAAGGAAAAAACAAACTTCCCAACCTCTAAACTTACAATGGAGCCCTGGTGGCACAGCGGTTAAGAGCTCGCCTGATAACAAAACAATCCGCAGCTGGAATCCACCAGGGACTCCTTGGAAACCCTATGGGGTGGTTCTACTCTGTCCTATAGGGTCGGTATGAGCCAGAATCGACTCCGTGGCAATGGGTTTCATTTTTGGTTTTATGCTTACAACAGGTCCTCTTTAATAGTCTGTAGAAACAGCTGTGATTAAAATCTCAACACAATATTGAAGTTTTTAAGGTTCCATGCAACAAGAAATTTTATCAAAACTCACCCCCTCCTCCTTGGAATTAAATGGTCTCTGAGTTTCCAGCAGGTGAGAGAGGTGAGGCTCCATATCCCATTATATGTGTGTGTGTGTGTGTGTGTAAGATACTCTGTTTTTAAAGAGTTCTTCCCTTTTCATTATTCATAAATAAAATGAAAACTAAATCATAACATGTTTTCCTGAATTCAAATAACAAATCAATTTTTGAACTGCTTTGAAGATGAAAGAGGAATGGAAATCCAACAAAAGGTATGTACATAAAAATTAAGTGAAACAGGTGGGAGTGTGTAGTATCTATTTTTTTTTTCTCCTCTGGATGTTATTATTTCAGATTATTTTAGGCATTGAAAAAAGGGAAAAAAACCTAAAAGTGTCAATTAATAAGGACAACACTCCTTCATAGGTTTTCTTTCTGGGGTCTCTCACTTCTGGAATCTCTTCAGACCGCTCGGCGAGTCGCCCCCACCCATCCTTACCGCACCCTCCCACCCCATCAGGTAAGCCCTCTAACCTATTTGGACATCAGTTTTCTCAACTGTAAGACGAGAGGGTTGAGTTAGCTGAGGGACGGAAAACTCGTAGCCTCTAGGCCATATTTCAAACCACAGATCTGTTAGCATAACAAAATTATGTGATTATAGAAAATTATTTACCAACATTTAATATCCAAGATATTTCTCATAAAAACCTGGGTCTTGGGCTTCTCATAACATATCAGACCCTGATACCATGTTCTGGCACAGCCATAGGCCAGCCAGCAAGAAACAGAACCAAAAACCAAGTCTGCTGCTGACAAGTCAATTTCAACTTCTGGCGAACCTGTGTGTTGGAGAGTAGAACAGCTACATAGGGTTTTCTTGGTTGTAATCTTTATGGAAGCTGATCGACAGGCCTTCCTTCACGGTGTTGCTAGACGGGCTCAAATTGCCAACCTTTAGGTTAGTAGATGGTGGAGCCCTGGTGGCACAGTGGTTAAGCGCTTGGCTGCTAACCGAAAGGTCAGTGGTTCGAACCTACCAGCTGCTGCATGGGAGAAAGATGTAGCAGTCTGCTTCCATAAAGAGCCTTGGAAACCTTATGGGGCAGTTTCACCCTGTCCTATAGGGTTGCTGAGTTGGAATTGACTCCACAGCAATGGGTAGGTTAGTTGTTGTTGTTGTTAGGTGCTGTTGAGTCGGTTCCGGCTTATAGCGACGCTATGAGAAACAATGCCCGGTGCTGTGCCATCTTCATAATCGTTGCTATGTTTGAGCCAACTGTTGCTGCCATTGCATCAATCCATCCCACTGAGGATCTTTCTCTCTTTCCTTGACCCTTTACTTTACAAAGCATGATGTCCTCTTCCAGGGACTGGTCCCTCTTGACTCATAGCGACCCTATGAGTACTGAGACTGAGTCTCGCCATCCTCGCTTCTAAGGAGCATTCTGGCTGTACTTCTTACAAGACAGATTTGTTAGTTTTTCTGGCAGTCCATGGTATATTTAATATTCTTTGCCAACATCATAATTCAAAGGCATCAATTCTTGGGTCTTTCTTATTCATCATCCAGCTATTGCATGAATACGAGGTAATTGAAAATACCATGGCTTGGGTCAGGCCCACATTAGTCCTCAAGGTGACATCTTTGTTTTTTAACACCTGAAAGAGGTCTTTTGCAGCAGATTTGCCCAATGGAATACATGGTTTGATTTCTTGACTGTTGCTTCCATGGGTGTTGATTGCGGACCCAAGTAAAATGAAATTCCTGGCAATTTCAATATTTTCTCCGTTTATCATGATAATGCTTATTGGTCCACCAGTTGCGAGAATTTTTGTTTTCTTTATGTTGAGGTGCAATCCATACTGAAGGCTGTAGTCTTTGATCCTCATCAGTAAGTGCTTCAAGTCCTCTTCACTTTCAGCAAGTAAGGTTGTGTCATCTGCATATTGCAGGTTGTTAAGGAGTCTTCCTCCAATCCTGATGCCCCGTTCTTATTCATACAGTCCAGCTTCTTGGATTATTTGCTCAGCACGCAAACTGAATAAATATGGTGAAAGGATACAACCCTGATGCACACCTTGCCTTGCTTTAAACTACACAGTATCACCTTGTTCTGTCTGAACAACTGCCTCTTGGTCTATGTACAGGTTCCTCATGACCACAATTAAGTGCTCTAGAATCCCCATTTTTTGCAATGTTATCCATAATTTGTTATGATTCACACTGTCAAATGCCTTTGCATAGTCAATAACACACAGGTAAACATCTTTCTGGTATTCTTTGCTTTCGGCCATGATCCATCTGACATCAGCAATGATATCCCTGGTTCTATGTCCTCTTCTGAATTTGGCCTGAATTTCTGGCAGTTCCCTGTCGATGTACTGCTACAGCTGGTTTTGAATGACCTTCAGGAAAATCTCACTTGTGTGTGGTATTAATGATATTTTTCGATAATTTCCACATTCGGTTGGACCACCTTTCTTGTGAATAGGCATAAATATGGATCTCTTCTAGTTTGTTTTTTTTTTCTAGTTAGTTGGCCAGGTAGCTGTCTTCCAAATTTCTGGCATAGACAAGTGAGCACTTTCAGCATTGCATGTGTTTGTGTTTGTTTAGACATCTCAATTGGTATTCATCAATTCCTGGAGCCTTGTTTTTCTCCAAAACCTTCAGTGCAGCTTGGATTTTTTCCTTCAGTACCCTCAGTTCTTGATCATATGCTACCTCCTGAAATGGCTGAACATTGGCCAGTTCTTTTTGGTATAGTGGCTCTGTGTATTCCTTCCATCTTCTTTTGTTGCTTCCTGTGTCATTCAATATTTTACCCTTAGAACACTCCAATATGGCAACCCAAGGCTTCAATTTTTTCTTCAGTTCTTTCAGCTTCAGAAATGCCATGCATATTTTTCCATTTTGGTTTTCTAACTCCAGGTCTTTGCACATTTTGTTATAGTACTTTGCTTTCTTGAGCCGCCCTTTGAAATCTGTTCAGCTCTTTTACTTCATCACTTCCTCCTCTCGTCTTAGGGCTCTACGTTCAAGAGGAAATTTCAGAGTCTATTCTGACATACACTTTGGTCTTTTATTTTTTTTCTTTCTGTCTTTTTAATGACCTTTGCTTTCTTCACGTATGTCGTCCTTGATGTCATCCCAAAACTCATGTGGTCTTCGGTCGTTAGTGTTCAATGTGTCAAATCTATTCTTGAAATGGTCTCTAAATTTAGGTGGGATATTTTCAAGGTCATACTTTGGCTCTCGTGAACTTATTAATTTTCTTCAGCTTCAACTTGAACTTGCACACAAGCAGTTGATGGTCTCTTCTGCAGTCAGCCCCTGGCCATGTTCTGGCTGATGATACTGAACTTCTCCATTGTCTCTTTCCACAGTTATAACTGATTTCGTTCCTGTGTATTCCATCCAGTGATGCAGTATAGGTGCTGTTTATGTTGTTGAAAAAAGATATCTCCAATAAATAAGTCTTGCAAAATTCTATCATGCAATCTCCTGCATCATTTCTATCACCAAGGCCATATTTTCCAACTAGCAATCCTTCTTCACTTCCAAATTGCACATTCCAATCACTAGTAATTAATCAAAGCTTCTTGATTGCTTGTTTTATCAACTTCAGGCTGCAGAAGTTGGTAAAAATCTTCAATTTCTTCATTTTTGGCATTAGCGTTTGGTGCAGGAGTTTGAGTACTAGTTGCATTAACTGGTCTTCCTTGTAGGCTACGGATATTATCCTTGGAAGGGTTAGTAGATAGGCACAAACCACGTGCATCACTCAGGGACCTGCAGCTACCCTTTGACCTCTGGTACACACTCTCAGTTCCCCATACTCCTGCTCACACCTGGCCCACTACTCTCATTCGCTACCTACTAGCCCCCAGCAGCATTGGCATTTGAGAGCCTTGTTCTGCACACTCTGGAGTCCCTCCCAGCTCTAATATTCTGATTCTTAGCATGATTGTTTACTAATGAGAGACAGCTTAGATTCAGCTTCCAGCACACTGGAAATTTGTAGGGGTTTTATTTGTGTATTACTACAAATAAACAACTGCACATTGGTTTTATTGAAAGTTTCCTATGGAACACAAGAAAAACTAATATTTAAATCACCATATCATAGTAGAGCACGTATTCACAAAGTTTTGAAATTACTGCCGTCTAAAGTTGTTGTTCTAGGATGAGATCTTATTTAAAGACTATTTGGGTCAGACCATGGGGCCACTGCAGGCCGGATAGTAACTCTATCAAGAGATCACTGGCTACGTAATTTAAGTACTCAAAAATAACATCCCACTGGTGTGCTGTCTCACTCCTTACAAAGTTGATTCAACTTTGGAGTAGAAACAAAGACAGAGCACTTAAGATGTAGGTGCTCATAGTAAAATGTCAGCCCTAAACCAAGTCAAAACGGATAAAAAAAAAAAAAAAATTACATAAGGTTGCACAGAAAAAAAAATTGTCTGCATTTTTCCTAAGTAGCATAGTTTTTAGCTACTGGTGCCATGAGGAGAAAAACAGAAGGCTAAATTGGTTTTGAAACTCTTTGAAAATATGTTATTTTTACAGAAATTTAGATTAGCCCTCAGGTTCTTTTCTAATAAGCTACTGTACCAGGTTCCCAGAGGTTTAGGCCTTTCTGATTTTGGAAATAACACCACTCTCTTTTGTTTGGGGGGAAGGGAATAAAAGCTATTATGCTGTTGGACGTGACATTGAAAATGCCCCCAGCATTTCATAACAAAGAATCTTTCCTGTTTTGTTTTTTGTTATACTGTAACCTTAAATCTAAATCTATAATACTGCTGGGCCAACTAGCTGCTGCGAGTGAGTTCCAACTCATGGCGACCCCATGTGTACCAGAGAAGAACTGTGCTCTGAAGGGTTTTCAATGGTTGTGATCTTTAGGAAGTAGGCTGCCAGTTCTTTCTTCTGAGACGCTTCTAGGTGGAGTCAAGTGTCCCATCTTTCAGTTAGCAGTTGAGTGCTTAACTGTTTGCATTACCAAAGGACCGTTAATACTACTGGAGTGTTTAGGAATTACGAGAAAATTACCTAATTCTCTTAAAACTTTGTATAAGGGGAAAATTCCCTCCATATATGGCAAACCAAGAAGTGGAATCAAGCTACAATGTTAATTTATTAGCTGCCAGGACTTACCTATCGTTTTGCTCAGGGCACACTTACAACTAGTTTATGAGCAAGGGGACCCTGGCTACAGCTAGCCAGCCAGGGATAGTGTCTGTCCTCATCTCTCCACTACTGAGCGGCCCATGAGGGGGCCTAGCGAGGGTGCTGGCCAACAGAGGTGTCTCGTAATAGACCTTCTTACAACCTTGCCTTGATTCTGTACATGCATAGGTAACCTGTGCAGCAGTGAAAGGGGAAACAGAGACAAGAGGAGAACCAAAACAGAGAATTCTGTAGGAGGAAGCCATGAGTATGTGATGGATCTTGAAAGGGCAGCAACAAGACCCGATAGCTGGTGTGTGCCTGGGATGCCACTGACCAACAGTCCGCTGCCTGGAGCCCTGGCTGTGAGGTTGCAGGGATGGCTCTCTGTTCTCTGCCCTTCCCCAAGCATCCTGAAAGCAAGCCTCATCCAGCCAAGTTAAATGGAGCATCACCTGTCCAGCATCCGGAAAAGCCCAACCCACAGGATCCTGATATAAGCTTTTTGTAACACTTTGTAAGAAATAACTCCATGAATAACTAAGACATTTATTTCTACAAGAAAGAGTCCTGAAGGGATCAATCATCTCTATTAGGACATGGGCGATGAAACCCTCTGGAACTGAAGAGTTTGCAGAAATCTGCTGCTGACTAACGTACTGCTTCTTATAATCCATAAAAATTGAAGGTTTTTTGGGGGGGTATACTACGCTAATATCCCAAGGAAGAAAGAGTCACAGTCACTTTCATGAACCATAAATATTAAAGAAGGACTTAGAAATATGGAAGATGGGAAAAAAGGAAGAAAAAGTTTAACATGATGTTGCTGATGACAGATATACCAAAGAGGTCATTTGATCACAAATAAATCTAAAAATACCTGGGGTGGAAATGCAGAGGTACTAGTGAAATGTACAGATATAAGTGGCAATTAGAAAATCTGATTCATAAAACTAGACTGAAGAAAACTGGTAATTCTTTAGTTTCTAGAAGCTTTGCTTTAATCCAACCTCATAGCAGAGGAAACCGAAAACATCTGAACCATCACCTTTTCGGTTACCTATGCTTTATCAAGAAAATACCATGAAAGTGGGAGGAAAAAGGGAATGAGCTAAAATGACACCAATATTGAAACCTAAGACGACACAGATATTAAGAAATGTGTCAGATGTAAAGAATAAAAATAGGTTTGGTATATGGATAAATGAGAAGAGATGAAGAGAAGCAGTAGAGATGACCGATGGAATATGTCTGATATAATTATATAACAAATATGTAAGAAAAAGAACAGAATTACTCCCCAAAGTGAAATATTAGCCAAAAACAAAACAAAGCAAACAAACAGACCAAGAGCCACTGAAACAATGAGGGGCCCCTGCAGGTTTGGGAAAGACTTGGCAAGTGAAGGAGAGAGTGGTCGTTACAACTGCCCTGGACCTGACAAGAAGCATTAGTGCCGGCTCAGCCCTACAGATTCAGCTGGGAAGATCAGAAAAACCCCAAACGCGTCCCTTCTCCTCAGGCCCACTTTTCTACTCCTTGTCCTCATCCACAGTATCACTAAACCAAGAGTCTTCATCTCTATTATTTTACTGGCTGCTCCTCAGGCCACACCCACCTTTCCTTCTAGCCTCTTCTTGGTGCTATTATTTTTCTTTTTTTTAATTATAATATCTGCTTAAAGTGTGTCTAAATGGAACAAAATCTGTCTCCACTGTGGGATGAGCTTCACAGAGATGTTTTCTGCCCTGTCTTTCTGGACACAGACACCCCCATAGCCCTGACAGGAAGGGGTGAGCTTTGTCAATAGAAGTGAGACATCTGCTTCCTTCTTTGCCTCCTAGACTTAGGGGGCTCCTGGCAAAGTGTTCACACCCCAGCCATCTCCTGGAACCCATGATAGGAGAGGACTGTGTGTTACCTGCTATGAGTTGAACCATGTCCCCCAAAATGATATGTTGAAGGCCTAACCCCCAGGACCTGTGAGTGTGACTGTGTTTGGAGAGAGAGCCTTTGCAGATAGAATTAGTTACTATGAGGTCATACCGGAATAGGGTGGGCCCTAATCCAACATGACTTAGTCCTCATAAAAAGAGGAGGAGAGCCACAGAAAGACACAGACACAGGGCAAAGATGGCCACGTAAAGGTTGAGGCAGAGACTGGAGTGATGTATCTACAAGCCAAAAAATGCCAGGAACCAAGGGAAGCTAGGGAGAGGCAAACAAGGGTCTTTTCCTGGAGTCTTCAGAGAGAGCATGGCCCTGCCAACACCTTGAATTCAGGGTTCTGGCCTCCAGAACTGTGAGACACTAACTTCCTGTTGTTATCAGTCACCCAGTTTGGGGCACTTTGATATGGCCCCTCAGTGCCATCAGCCCAGGAAAATATGCAGCACCCACTGCTGGAAGGAGGAAGCGCAGCCAGGAGAAAGTGCATACAGAGCTGATGGGCAAGGAGTGGTGCCCAGAAAACTGTCTGTCCAGGGAGGGCACCGCTCTGTGGGTAGAAACACACAGAGATGAGCTGGAGTGAAGTCTGTCAGAAAGAAAGCAATTTTACAGTTGTTCTAACATAGGTTTAAAAAATGAAAAAGAGAGAGATACACAAAAGTAAAATGAAACTTTTATACAAAGTGACAAAAATTGGAATCTACTTCCAGTCTTAGAAGATCTCAAATAGTGAGCCTGAAGGGCTCCTCCAAATTAAGTTTTGAAAGCCCCCCCCCCTTTTTTTCTGTTTATTTTAAACATGGCGTTAACTGAAACCAGGAGAAATTCACGTAGAGTGAATAGGAGTGACCTGAGGCTTGGTCAGGCCTGGGTTGAGGAACTTGGGTGAAGACTTTTAATTGCCAAAAGCCTGCTTCTTCCTTTGAAAATGGTGAGGGTATGATGAGATGACCTATTAGTTTTACACTGAAAATGCTCAATTATGAGATGCTTGAATTTCCACTGAAGTTGTGTCCAAAGTAATCTCATAGCAACTGACAGTATAAAGCGTCGTCTGTCAGCATGGTTCGAGGGGCGTGAAGCAGTTAAGAAACAGCATCTACAAACGCCTTTTTGTTCAAACACATAGGACATAATTTCAAAAGCAAAAAAAAAAAAAAAAAACCATTTATATCTTCACGCAAAGGTCTGGGAGTAAAATCAAATTTCTATTTTAAAATGCAAATGTAATGTCACAGAGTTGGATAAACTTTTTTTTCAATTGTAAAAATGATGTAACACATTTGCCAAGTCAACATTTTTTGGGTGTACAACCTAGTGACAGCAATTACATCAATCACATTGTGCAGCCACCACCCCTAATTGTTACCAAGTTCCTCCTCACCTAACAAACATTCACTGCTCCCTAAACAATGGCACCCTGGCCCTGTGGAGAACCTTGCCCCTAATTGTTACCAAGTTACTCCTCACCTAACACACTCACTGCTCCCTAAACAATGGCGCCCTGGCCCTGTGGAGAACCTTGCCCTAATTGTTACCAAGTTCCTCCTCACCTAACACACTCACTGCTCCCTAAACAATGGCACCCTGGCCCTGTGGAGAACCTTGTCCCTAATTGTTACCAAGTTCCTCCTCACCTAACAAACACTCACTGCTCCCTAAACAATGGCGCCCTGGCCCTGTGGAGAACCTTGCCCCTAATTGTTACCAAGTTCCTCCTCACCTAACAAACACTCACTGCTCCCTAAACAATGGTGCCCTGGCCCTGTGGAGAACCTTGTCCCTAATTGTTACCAAGTTCCTCCTCACCTAACAAACACTCACTGCTCCCTAAACAATGGTGCCCTGGCCCTGTGGAGAACCTTGTCCCTAATTGTTACCAAGTTCCTCCTCACCTAACAAACACTCACTGCTCCCTAAACAATGGCTTCCTGGCCCTGTGGAGAACCTTGCCCCTAATTGTTACCAAGTTACTCCTCACCTAACACACTCACTGCTCCCTAAACAATGGCTTCCTGGCCCTGTGGAGAACCTTGCCCTAATTGTTACCAAGTTCCTCCTCACCTAACACACTCACTGCTCCCTAAACAATGGCACCCTGGCCCTGTGGAGAACCTTGTCCCTAATTGTTACCAAGTTCCTCCTCACCTAACAAACACTCACTGCTCCCTAAACAATGGCGCTCTGGCCCTGTGGAGAACCTTGCCCCTAATTGTTACCAAGTTCCTCCTCACCTAACAAACACTCACTGCTCCCTAAACAATGGTGCCCTGGCCCTGTGGAGAACCTTGTCCCTAATTGTTACCAAGTTCCTCCTCACCTAACAAACACTCACTGCTCCCTAAACAATGGCGCCCTGGCCCTGTGGAGAACCTTGCCCCTAATTGTTACCAAGTTCCTCCTCACCTAACAAATACTCACTGCTCCCTAAACAATGGTGCCCTGGCCCTGTGGAGAACCTTGTCCCTAATTGTTACCAAGTTCCTCCTCACCTAACAAACACTCACTGCTCCCTAAACAATGGCGCCCTGGCCCTGTGGAGAACCTTGCCCCTAATTGTTACCAAGTTCCTCCTCACCTAACAAACACTCACTGCTCCCTAAACAATGGCTTCCTGGCCCTGTGGAGAACCTTGCCCCTAATTGTTACCAAGTTACTCCTCACCTAACACACTCACTGCTCCCTAAACAATGGCGCCCTGGCCCTGTGGAGAACCTTGCCCTAATTGTTACCAAGTTCCTCCTCACCTAACACACTCACTGCTCCCTAAACAATGGCACCCTGGCCCTGTGGAGAACCTTGCCCCTAATTGTTACCAAGTTCCTCCTCACCTAACAAACACTCACTGCTCCCTAAACAATGGTGCCCTGGCCCTGTGGAGAACCTTGTCCCTAATTGTTACCAAGTTCCTCCTCACCTAACAAACACTCACTGCTCCCTAAACAATGGCGCCCTGGCCCTGTGGAGAACCTTGCCCCTAATTGTTACCAAGTTCCTCCTCACCTAACAAACACTCACTGCTCCCTAAACAATGGTGCCCTGGCCCTGTGGAGAACCTTGTCCCTAATTGTTACCAAGTTCCACCTCACCTAACAAACACTCACTGCTCCCTAAACAATGGCGCCCTGGCCCTGTGGAGAACCTTGCCCCTAATTGTTACCAAGTTCCTCCTCACCTAACAAACACTCACTGCTCCCTAAACAATGGTGCCCTGGCCCTGTGGAGAACCTTGTCCCTAATTGTTACCAAGTTCCTCCTCACCTAACAAACACTCACTGCTCCCTAAACAATGGTGCCCTGGCCCTGTGGAGAACCTTGCCCCTAATTGTTACCAAGTTCCTCCTCACCTAACAAACACTCACTGCTCCCTAAACAATGGCTTCCTGGCCCTGTGGAGAACCTTCCCCTAGTTGTTACCAAGTTCCTCCTCACCTAACAAACATTCACTGCTTCCTAAACAATGGCTTCCTGGCCCTGTGGAGAACCTTGTCCCTAATTGTTACCAAGTTCCTCCTCACCTAACAAACACTCACTGCTCCCTAAACAAGGGCGACCTGGCCCTGTGGAGAACCTTGCCCCTAATTGTTACCAAGTTTCTCTTCACTTAACAAACACTCACTGCTCCCTAAACAATGGCGCCCTGGCCCTGTGGAGAACCTTGCCCCTAATTGTTACCACATTCCTCCTCACCTAACAAACACTTACTGCTCCCTAAACAATGGCGCCCTGCCCCTGTGGAGAACCTTGCCCCTAATTGTTACCAAGTTCCTCTTCACCTAACAAACACTCACTGCTTCCTAAACAATGGCACCCTGGCCCTGTGGAGAACCTTGCCCCTAACTGTTACCAAGTTTCTCTTCACCTAACCAACACTCACTGCTCCCTAAACAATGGCACCCTGGTCCTGGGGAGAACCTTGCCCCTAATTGTTACCAAGTTCCTCCTCACCTAACAAACACTGACTGCTCCTAAACAATGGCGCCCTGTCCCTGCGGCGAACCTTTTAAGAAAAGACCAAGAGTGAACTATTAGCACTGATAGCAAAGTTCATAGTGTGGCTGCTTTGACTGAATTAAAGAACTAAACAGAAAGGGTGATGCGCATGGCATTAATCCACCAGATAACTGGCACTCATCAAACACCGACTCTTCAGCAAGTCCTGCTGTCGTGTGTGTATGTGTCTGCGTGTGTGTGTCTCTGTGTGTGTCTGCGTGTGTGTGTCTGTGTCTGCGTGTGTGTGTGTCTGAGTGTGTGTCTGTGCCTGTGTATGCGTGTGTCTGTGCCTGTGTCTCTGCGTGTGCCTGCGTGTGTCTGCGTGTGTCTGCATGTGTCTGCGTCTGTGTGTGTGTCTGCGTGTGTGTCTGCATGTGTGTCTCTGCATGTGTCTGTGTGTCTCTGCGTGTGTCTGTATGTGTGTCTGCATGTGTCTGCGTGTGTGTCTGCGCGTGTGTCTGTGCGTGTCTGTGTGTCTGTGCATGTGTCTGCATGTGTGTGTATGTGTGTGGTGCATGTGTGTGTATGTGTGTGTGTCTGTATGTGTGTGTGTGTCTCTGTGTGTCTGAAGAGGAGCAGAGATTTGAAGTAGTTGGGTAGAAAAGAGACAAACCCACAGGAAGATAACCAAGAATAAAAGACAATGGTGGTTACAGTGACACAGCCAGAAGTAGAGTCAGAAACTGGTAGGTCTGGTCTGACTTTTAGGAGCCCTCGTGGTGCAGTGGTTAAAGCACTTGGCTGCTAACCAAAACGTCAGCGGTTCAAACCCACCAGCCGCCCCGCAGGAGAAAGATGCGGCAGCCTGCTTCTGTAAACACAGGCAGCCTTGGAAACCCTAAGGGGCAGTTCTACTCTGTCCTACAGGGTCGCTATGAGTCGGAATCAACTCGACGGCAGTGGGTTTTGGTTTTTGGTCTGACTTTTGTCATTTAAGCAGGCAAGTCCCTGAACCTTCTGTACCTTGGTTTTCTCATCTCTAAAATGGGAATAATAACTGCCTTGTCCAATTTTCAGGTTTGTCTTGAGGATTGAATGTGATAATGGACATTAAAGCACTCAAAACTGAGAAGTCTTATAAAATTTAAGTATGATTAAGTGGTACAGACGCACATGGGATAAGATATTCAGAAGAAAGAGAAGATGCTCAGAGCTGAGATGATCAGGTAAAGCTCCCCAAAGTAGTGGGACCCTGAGTCAGAGCAGGTCTTGAAGAAGCAAAGTGTTGGGCAGTGTGGGGGGACAGTGATGACCTGACCTGCTTAGTGTAGGGATGGTGGTGAGCACACCCGTTCAGTGTGAGGATGGTGGTCAGCACACCTGCTCAGTGTGGGGATGGTGGTGAGCACACCTGTTCAGTGTGAGGATGGTGGTGAGCACACCTGTTCAGTGTGGGGATGGTGGTGAGCACACCTGTTCAGTGTGAGGACGGTGGAGAGCTGACCTGCTTGGTGTGGGGACGGTGGTGAGCACACCCGTTCAGTGTGAGGATGGTGGTCAGCACACCTGTTCAGTGTGGGGATGGTGGTGAGCACACCTGCTCAGTGTGGGGACGGTGGTGAGCACACCTGCTCAGTGTGGGGATGGTGGTGAGCACACCTGTTCAGTGTGAGGATGGTAGTAAGCACACCTGTTCAGTGTGGGGATGGTGGTGAGCACACCTGTTCAGTGTGAGGATGGTGGTGAGCACACCTGTTCAGTGTGGGGACGGTGGTGAGCACACCCGTCCAGTGTGAGGATGGTGGTCAGCACACCTGTTCAGTGTTGGGATGGTGGTGAGCACACCTGCTCAGCGTGGGGATGGTGGTGAGCTGACCTCCTCAATGTGGGGACCGTGGTGATGTGACCTGCTCACTGTGGGGATGGTGGTGAGCTGACCTCCTCGGTGTGGGGACGGTGGTGAGCACACCTGCTCCTGAGCCAAGGGCTTATGCTGGGCCTTCCTGAGGAGAGGACGTAAGGAACGCCAGGCCAACAAAGCTAGAGTTTAAGATGCGCAGCACCAGAGAGGGGTGGAGGAAGGTGATGCAATGCCAGTGGTGAGATGTTCAATGAGCTCAGGAGGCTGTGACGAGGACATGGGCATAGTTTTCAGATAACATGCTCTGAAAACTTCCCTTGGGATACATAAAGGTCCACTGTGTGCAGACCAACAGGCAGGTGAAGAGTGCTCTTAATCCAGCCACCAGGTGAACCTGGTTGCCATCAAGCTGATTTTGATTTGTGGCGACCCCATATGTGTCAGGGCAGGACTGTGCTCCACAAGGTTTTCAATGGCTGATTTTTTTGGAAGTAGATTGCCAGACCTTTCTTCTGTGGTGCCTCTGAGTGGATTCGAACCTCCAACCTTTTGGTTAGCAGCCAAGTCCATTAACCATTTATCCCACCCAGGGACTCCAACTCCAACTTCAACATTCTCAAAAGACTATTCCATAATAGGAAGGACCACGTGATGGTACCCTAAAACACACACACACACACACACACACACACACACACACACACGGCCCCAGAATTAATGGTATGTTTTTAAAAAAAAGTTTTTTTCAAAATTTTCATAATTATTCACTTGTGGCTTACCTGTAACCTAATTCTTTTAAAACACTATCATATTTCTTGGAGTACGTACTAATGGATAAAGTGGCCTTAAACAAAAGTCAACATAAATTTTGAAAGTAAGCAAAGGACTTCTCATTATGGCACTAAAAAGGTGAAAGCACAGAATACATTTAGTCCTGGCAACTTCTGAGCATAGTAAAAAATTAACGTAACACTCTCCTGTGGTGCTCTCTGACTAGCAGGCAAAACTGATAACTGCACACCACACAGAATGTGTTCAGTGCTGTGTCCCGGCCGCAGAATAAGCTAACTCATTAAACCCATGAACCTCACCATATTTCCAGGAACAATAAAGACCTCTTAGTACAGTCTACAAAAACGGGACTTCATGTGATTTACACATAGCCCAGGGAACTAAGGAAACAATGTACTCTACCATTCAAGCTACTTAGTAGCATCATTGATGGGGAAGGAGTAAGTGGCCTGTAATTCTTACAAAATGATACACTGAAAATAACCTGCAATTAGCACCATCCTATTTTTTTTTAAGAGGCAATGTAGGTACTTTGAAGTTTGCTCCTTGTGAATAGTATAAACAAATGAAAGCTAAATTATTTCCGAGTATTTTGGAAATAACTTCATCAGGAGAATTTGTTTTCAATTAACATGTCAATTAAAATTATTCTTTATCTTCTCATTAACTGAGGAAAATGCACCTGTCACAGGCACTAAAAAATAATAAAGGTGCACTGAAAACATGTGTCTACAGCTAGAACTCTTTTCTAATTGAAAAGATGGGTCCTACTCTGTTTTTGAACAATGGGTTCCACGACTTTGTTGAATGTGACATGCGATCCTGGTGCTTTCTTGTGGTCTCTACAGAGACAGGAAGCAGTCAGCCCACTCATCTGAAGAGACGCCCTGGAATGGAGCACCCGGGGGAGAGGGGAAGCAAAGGTTCTAGTCAGTGCACTGAGACATCCTGGGATGGAGCACCCCGGGGAGAGGGGAAGCAAAGGTTCTAATCAGTGCACTGAGACATCCTGGGATGGAGCACCCGGGGGAGAGGGGAAGCAAAGGTTCTAGTCAGTGCACTGAGATGCCCTGGGATGGTGCACCCGGGGGAGAGGGGAAGCAAAGGTTCTAGTCAGTGCACTGAGACGTCCTGGAATGGAGCACCCAGGGCAGAGGGGAAGGAAAGGTTCTAGTCAGTGCACTGAGACATCCTGGGATGGAGCACCCGGGGGAGAGGGGAAGCAAAGGTTCTAGTCAGTGCACTGAGACGTCCTGGGATGGAGCACCCGGGGCAGAGGGGAAGCAAAGGTTCTAGTCAGTGCACTGAGACGTCCTGGGATGGTGCACCCGGGGGAGAGGGGAAGCAAAGGTTCTAGTCAGTGCACTGAGACGCCCTGGAATGGAGCACCCAGGGGAGAGGGGAAGCAAAGGTTCTAGTCAGTGCACTGAGATGCCCTGGGATGGTGCACCAAGGGGAGAGGGGAAGCAAAGGTTCTAGTCAGTGCACTGAGACGCCCTGGAATGGAGCACCCAGGGGAGAGGGGAAGCAAAGATTCTAGTCAGTGCACTGAGATGCCCTGGGATGGTGCACCAAGGGGAGAGGGGAAGCAAAGGTTCTAGTCAGTGCACTGAGACGTCCTGGGATGGAGCACCCGGGGGAGAGGGGAAGCAAAGGTTCTAGTCAGTGCACTGAGACGTCCTGGGATGGAGCACCCGGGGGAGAGGGGAAGCAAAGGTTCTAGTCAGTGCACTGAGACGTCCTGGGATGGAGCACCCGGGGGAGAGGGGAAGCAAAGGTTCTAGTCAGTGCACTGAGAAGCATGCTGACAGCAATGTCAAATGATACAATGTCATTCAGAAAGTTTGGCAGCTTCTTAAAGAAATTAAAGATATATCTATGATGCAATCCAGCCATTCCACTCCTAGGCATTTGCCCAAGAGAAATGAAAGCATATGTCTTTACAAAAACTTGTATACAAATGTTCATAGCACCTTTATTTGTAACAGCAAAAACTAGAGACAACCATATGTCCACCAACAGGTGAATGGATATACAAATTGTGGTACATTCACACAATGGAGCACCGATCAGGAAGAAGAAGGAATGGGCTATCACCACACACAACAACGTGAATGTACCTAAAAATAATCATATGCAGAGTAAGAAAACAAGGCAAAAAATGAGTATATGTTATATAATTCCATGTATATTAATTTTATAAAATACAAGTTAACCCAGAGTGACAGACATCTGACCAGTGGCTGCTGGGGGACTGGATGTAGGGTTTACAGAGGGGCACGATGAAACTTTGGGGGTGATGGATATATTCATTACCTTGTTGTGGGGATGGTTTTGCCTGTGTATACATGTGTCAAAACTCATCATATTGCATACTTTAAATATGCATACTCTCTTGTGTGTCACACCTCACTAACCAAAACAACAAACCAAACCCACTGCCATCAAGTTGATTCCAACTCATAGCAACACTACAGGACACAGTAGAACTGCCCCATAGAGTTTCCAAGGAGCACCTGGTGGATTTGAACTGCCGACCTTTTGGTTAGCAGCTGTAGCACTTAACCACTGTGCCACCAGGGTTTCCTCAACAAAGCAGTTTAAAAAAAAAATTCAAGGGAAGAAGAGGTGGGAAGCGAAAAAGGGGCGACTTTTCAGAGACAGAAGAGCTAAACTTCAGGGACCACATGCCCCAAAGGAGGAAACCTCATGGAAAAAACACTTAGAAACAGAGTTGGAGTTACATTCCATTTGGAGAGGGATATAGGTAGTGGGCACCCTCACCCTCCTTGGTGATATGTCAGGGGTACCTCTTGAGTAGGAGAAAGGCTTGTACAGAGATACATCGAAGTCCTGAAGAAGCAGAAGAAACCAGAAAGCCAGCTTCTTGGGGCCTGTGTGAAAAGAGGGAACACTGAAGAGACGCTCCAGGTTTCCCTCAAGACTGTCCAAGCAGTTCAGCAGGGGCAGAGGAGTCAGGGAGGTAAGAATTTAGGACAAACATACCAGAGCATGACTCCCTTAACTTGCCACTTGGGTTCTAAAGCAAAAGCACCAACACCCAGATCACTCTTTTCTCCTAAACTGTGTCTGGCCCTTGAGTTTACCAGGAAGGCTCACAGACAGGAGGTAACGTGGGCCAAGGGCAGGGCTGTGAGGAACACACTGCTAAGGCTCACAGACAGGAGGTAACGTGGGCCAAGGGCAGGGCTGTGAGGAACACACTGCTAAGGCTCACAGACAGGAGGTAACGTGGGCCAAGGGCAGGGCTGTGAGGAACACACTGCTAAGGCTCACAGGCAGGAGGTAACGTGGGCCAAGGGCAGGACGGTGAGGAACACACTGCTAAGGCTCACAGACAGGCGGTAACGTGGGCCAAGGGCAGGGCTATGAGGAACATATGCTAAGGCTCACGGACAGGAGGTAACATGGGCCAAGGGCAGGACGGTGAGGAACACACTGCTAAGGCTCACGGACAGGAGGTAACGTGGGCCAAGGGCAGGGCTGTGAGGAACACACTGCTAAGGCTCACGGACAGGCGGTAACGTGGGCCAAGGGCAGGACGGTGAGGAACACACTGCTAAGGCTCACAGACAGGCGGTAACGTGGGCCAAGGGCAGGACGGTGAGGAACACACTGCTAAGGCTCACAGACAGGCGGTAACGTGGGCCAAGGGCAGGACGGTGAGGAACACATGCTAAGGCTCACGGACAGGAGGTAACGTGGGCCAAGGGCAGGGCTGTGAGGAACACACTGCTAAGGCTCACGGACAGGCGGTAACGTGGGCCAAGGGCAGGACGGTGAGGAACACACTGCTAAGGCTCACAGACAGGCGGTAACGTGGGCCAAGGGCAGGACGGTGAGGAACACACTGCTAAGGCTCACAGACAGGCGGTAACGTGGGCCAAGGGCAGGACGGTGAGGAACACATGCTAAGGCTCACGGACAGGAGGTAACGTGGGCCAAGGGCAGGGCTGTGAGGAACACACTGCTAAGGCTCACGGACAGGAGGTAACGTGGGCCAAGGGCAGGGCTGTGAGGAACACACTGCTAAGGCTCACGGACAGGCGGTAACGTGGGCCAAGGGCAGGACGGTGAGGAACACACTGCTAAGGCTCACGGACAGGCGGTAACGTGGGCCAAGGGCAGGACGGTGAGGAACACACTGCTAAGGCTCACAGACAGGCGGTAACGTGGGCCAAGGGCAGGACGGTGAGGAACACACTGCTAAGGCTCACAGACAGGCGGTAACGTGGGCCAAGGGCAGGACGGTGAGGAACACATGCTAAGGCTCACGGACAGGAGGTAACGTGGGCCAAGGGCAGGACGGTGAGGAACACACTGCTAAGGCTCACAGACAGGCGGTAACGTGGGCCAAGGGCAGGGCGGTGAGGAACACACTGCTAAGGCTCACAGACAGGAGGTAACGTGGGCCAAGGGCAGGACGGTGAGGAACACACTGCTAAGGCTCACAGACAGGCGGTAACGTGGGCCAAGGGCAGGACGGTGAGGAACACACTGCTAAGGCTCACAGACAGGCGGTAACGTGGGCCAAGGGCAGGACGGTGAGGAACACACTGCTAAGGCTCACAGACAGGAGGTAACGTGGGCCAAGGGCAGGGCTGTGAGGAACACACTGCTAAGCTTCACGGACAGGCGGTAACGTGGGCCAAGGGCAGGACGGTGAGGAACACACTGCTAAGGCTCACGGACAGGAGGTAACGTGGGCCAAGGGCAGGGCTGTGAGGAACACACTGCTAAGGCTCACGGACAGGAGGTAACGTGGGCCAAGGGCAGGGCTGTGAGGAACACACTGCTAAGCTTCACGGACAGGTGGTAACGTGGGCCAAGGGCAGGACGGTGAGGAACACACTGCTAAGGCTCACGGACAGGAGGTAACGTGGGCCAAGGGCAGGGCTGTGAGGAACACACTGCTAAGGCTCACAGACAGGAGGTAACGTGGGCCAAGGGCAGGGCTGTGAGGAACACACTGCTAAGGCTCACGGACAGGCGGTAACGTGGGCCAAGGGCAGGACGGTGAGGAACACACTGCTAAGGCTCACGGACAGGAGGTAACGTGGGCCAAGGGCAGGGCTGTGAGGAACACACTGCTAAGGCTCACAGACAGGAGGTAACGTGGGCCAAGGGCAGGGCTGTGAGGAACACACTGCTAAGGCTCACAGACAGGCGGTAACGTGGGCCAAGGGCAGGGCTTGAGGAACACACTGCCACCAGAACAGGAGGCGCCGGCCAACTGAAGGCGGCACTTCCAGGGGTAATTTTGGTTGTGGGTTGACACCTCACGCTCCCCAAGTGTGTCAAGCATTTGTGTGAAGCACAGGCTAGCTGCTGGAAGTATGGCCCTGGAATAAAACACCTGTTCCTTGAAGGCGCTGGCATTAAGGTAGGGAGCTGGGCCATCTACGAGTGAGAAGGAAGCAGGAAGTTAGGTCACTAGTGTGTTCTTCACTCCTGAGGTACTTCAGCTACTCAGACACCTCAGGCAGGTCCTGGCAGCATCCAAGCTCATCACCCTTGCGCTGGGACCAAGGGAGATGTGAACTGCTCAAACCCCTCACCAGGTAAAGTCAGCACTAGGCTTTAAATCCCACCTAAACATTATATGTTTTTTAATTTTGCCTCTAGATTTTCCCTGGATTATGGATGGCTGATTGTCAACATATTTTTGAAATCATACCATTTCCTTTTGAGTATACCCTGTACTGGGATCAGTCCCTAGAGAAGGATGTCACGCTTGGTAAATTGAAGGGTCTGCGAAAAAGAGGAAGACCCCCAATGAGATGGATTGACAAAGCGGCTGCAACGATGGGTTCAAGCCTGACAATGATGGTGAGGACTGCACAGGACCAGAGAGTGTTTTGTTCTGTTGTACCTGGGGTCGCTATGCATCAGAACCGACTCGATGGCACCTAACAACAACAACATACCCTGCACTGAGGGGGGAGTGAGGAGACCTGGGTTCTGTCACCTGTTCATTCTGCAGAAGACAACATTAATCCATAAAACCCCATCCCTGAAAAGAGACTCAAGGGTGATAGGGTTTCATTTGTTCCCTGTTCATTTTTGTCCTTAATACTAAGGAAACGCAAGAAAGGATTCCATTAGGAGATGCTTTAAGTTACTTTGGGGAAGTGGGAGTGCGGAGAAAAAAACAAACAAAAACACCCCAAACCTAGTCTGGTTAGTCTTCTGTCAGAAAAAACAAAACCCCTTCCACAGGTTTTCTTATGGGGACTCTGCAAATCATTTAATGTCTCTGGGCCTGTTTGCTGAACTGTAAAATGAGGAGGTTGGATTAGGTCTGTGAAGTGCGGGTCTTATAAACAGTTCATTCATTCGTTTGTTCATTCACTCATTAATTCATTTTCTATTTGAGATGCTACTACTTACCAGGCACTATCCCGGGCACTATATAACCACAGCAAAAAGGCAGGCAAGCTCCCTGCACTCCAACTTGGATTTTACTGGGGAGAGACTCAAAATAAAGAACTAAACAAGATCGTTCCAGGCATCATAAGCACTAAGGAAACAGTAAACAAAGGGACTGGTTATGAGCATCTGGGTGGGGGGCGGGGCGCTGTTACTTAGCGGGACTTTCAGGGGCAGCTTCTCTGAGGTGCGAGAGTTGAGCTGAGTCTTGGAGGGATGAGCAGAAGGAGCCAGTCCCTTGGGGATTCCAAGCAGAAGTAAAAGCAAGCCACCAGGCCAAGGCCCTGCTGCAGCGGGAATAAGCTTATTCGCTTCCCCTCATTACAGAAGGTAAAGGACACCAACTCCTTTTTCATTTTACCCCCTCCTCCGAGTGGTATGTATCATTGCCTATATGAATGTATCTATACACAACTCTTTAAAAGGAAGCAAAAATATAATTTGATTTGAGTTAACTCCTCCAAGGCAGGTCTTCCCTTTTCCGAAACTCCCTTGCTCTTCTCAGGTTTCTGTCCTCGTCATAAATTCTCTTGCATTTATTCCATATAGCAGTAAACTAAAGCTTTTCAAACTTTTATAACAGCGATGGTTGTGGATGGAATTGTGTCTCCCAAAATATGTACTGGAATATTAACCCCCAATACCTGTGGATATAATTCCATTTGCGAATAGTCTTCTTTGTTATGTTAATGAGGCCGCAGGTGTGACTTATGCCAGTCACTAGGGTAGCTCTGAGTCCTAGTCGACTTCACAGCAGTGGGCTTATTTGAAGGAGCCCCGGGGGTGCAATGGTTAAGTGCTTGGCTGCTAACGGAAAGGCTGGCAGTTGGAAGACTCCAGTTACCTAGTTTATCTTCTGGAGTTTGTGCATTGTTAATTATGGTTTGTATCCTGTTAATGTCAATGTTCGGTTGCTATTCATAAGGTTTTCACTGGCTAATGCTTTTCCGAAGTAGACTGCCAGGTCCTTCTTCCTAGTCTGTCTTAGTCTGGAAGCTCAGCTGAAACCTGTCCTCTATGGGTGACCCTGCTGGTATCCAAATACGGGTGGCATAGCTTCTAGCATCACAGCAACACGCAAGCCCCCACAGTATGACAAACTGACCCACCAACCAGACTGACAGACACATGTAAATATTCAACTGTGTGGATTATAACAAATTATGGATAACATCACAGAGAATGGGAATTCCAGAACACTTAATTGTGCTCATGAGGAACCTTTACATAGATCAAGAGGCAGTTGTTTGGACAGAACAAGGGGATACTGATTGGTTTAAAGTCAGGAAAGGTGTGCGTCAGGGTTGTATTCTTTTACTGTACCTATTCAATCTGTATGCTGAGCAAATAATCCGAGAAGCTGAAGCTGGACTATATGAAGAAGAACGGGGCATCAGGATTGGAGGAAGACTCACCAACAACCTGCGTTATGCTGATGACACAACCTTGCTTGCTGAAAGTGAAAAAGACTTGAAGCACTTACTAATGAAGATCGAAGACCACAGCCTTCAGTGTGGATTGCACCTCAACATAAAGAAAACAAAAATCCTCACAACTGGACCAATGAGCAACATCATGATAAATGGAGAACAGATTGAAGTTGCCAAGGATTTCATTTTACTTGGCTCCACAATCAACACACAGGGAGTAGCAGTCAAGAAATCAAAAGACGAATTGCATTGGGCAAATCTGCTGCAAAGGACCTCTTTAAAGTGTTGAAGAGCAAAGATGTCACCTTGAAGACTAAGGTGCGCCTGATCCAAGCCATGGTATTTTCAATCGCATAATAAGCATGTAAAAGCTGAACAATGAATAAGGAAGACCAAAAAATAATGGACGTCTTTGAATTGTGGTGTTGGTGAAGAATATTGAATATACCATGGACTGCCAAAAGAACGAACAAATCTGTCTTAGAAGAAGTACAACCAGAATGCTCCTTAGAAGCAAGGATGGTGAGACTGTGTCTTACATACTTTGGACATGTTGTCAGGAGGGATCAGTCCCTGGAGAAGGAAATCATGCTTGACAGAGCACACAGTCAGAGGAAAAGAGGAAGACCCTCAACGAGGTGGATGGACACAGTGGCTGCAACAACGAGCTCAAGCATAACAACGATTGTAAGGATGGCGCAGGACCAGGCAGTGTTTCATTCTGTTGTTCATAGGGTCGCTATGAGTCGGAACCAACTCGACGGCACCTAACAACAACATCCTGTTAATGCTGTGTATTAGAGCCTCTAGCATTGATCCTATTTTTTCTTCTATGATCTTTATAGTTTTTGGTTTTATATTTAGGTCTTTGATCCATTTTGAGTGTATGGTGTGAGGTATAAGTCCTGCTTCTTTTTTGTTTTTACAGAGGGACATCCAGTTTTGCCAGCACCATTTGTTAAAAAGACTGACTTTTCCCATTTGATGGACTTTGGGCCCTTGTTGAAGATCAGGTGACCATGGTTGGATAGATTTACATCTGAGTTCTCAATTTTGTTCCATTGGTCAATGTATATCTGTCCTTGTACAGTACAAGGCTGTTTTGACTACTGTAGCTGTATAGTAGTTTCTGAGGTCAGGTAGTTCAAGTTCTCCTACTTTATTCTTTTTCTTCAATAGTGCTTTACTTATCCGGGGCCTCTTCCCTTTTCATATAAAGTTAATGATTCGTTTTTCCACCTCTTTAAAGAATGTTGTTGGTATTTGGATCGGGATTGTACTGTATTTGTGGATTTTTGGGGGTAGAATTGTCATTTTCACAATTTTGAGTCTACCTATCCATAAGCATGGTATATTTTTCCATTAACATAGGTCTCTTTTGGTTTCTTGCGGTAGTGTTTTGTAGTTTTCTTTGTATAGGTCTTTAACATCCCTGGTTAAATATATTCCTAAGTATTTTATTTTCTTAGAAGCTATTATAAATGGCATCGTTTTCCTGATTTTCTTTTCATCATTCTCTTTATTGGTGTATAGGAATCCTACTGATTTTTGTATGTTTATCTTGTATCTTGCCACTCTGCTGAATCTTTCTATTAGTTCCAGTAGTTTTCTTGTGGAATCTTTTGGGTTTTCTTTGTATATTATCATATCATTTGCAAATAGGGACAGTTTAACTTCTTCCTTACCAATTTGGATGCCCTTTATTTTTTTTTTCTTGTCTTACTGCTCTAGCTAGGACTTCCAGCACAATGTTAAATAGGAGTGGTAATAAAAGGCATCCTTGTCAAGGCTGGCAGTTCGAACCCACTCAGTGGCAGAGGGAGAAAGACCTGGCAATATACTCCTGCAAGATCACAGTCTAGAAAACCTTATGGGGCAGTTCTACTCTGTCACATGGGGTGGCTATGAGTCCAAACAGCCTCGATGGCACCTAACTACAACAGGCACAGAAGCAAGGAAGCACAGATGGGGAAGGCAGATGTCGGGCAACATGAAAATCACCAAGGAACCGAGGAACAGAAGCTGAAGAGACAACGACCTTCCCCTAGAAGCAACAGAGAGAGAAAGCCTTCCCCTAGAGCCAGCGCTCTGAACTCAGACTTCTAGCCTCCTAACTGTGAGAAAATTAATTTGTTTGTTAAAAATACCCTTTTACGGTATTTCTGTTATGGCAGCACTAAGAAATTAAGACAGCCACCAGACCCACAGTGAGAAATAAATTTTACATTGTGATCCAGTGTATATATAAAACCGAAACAAAAGTTCCATAAAACCAAGCATACTGTGACTAAATTCTTGCAATGGCTACAGTACATTCTATTCTATTTCATTTTTTTTTAATGCTAAGGTGATTTCATGAGTAACCTGCAGTTTGAAAAAACGCTATTCTAAACCTACACTGCCTAATAATTTTGTTTAGACACAAACCAAAAACATGGAAAAATTAAATATTAAACAACCTGAAAAGCCCATCCCCCCCCCATTTTTCTGTACATATTTGTTTTAAGCAATGGGACCCACATTTCTCTGTGTGACTTGTGGAGGAAATGCCCAGAGGGGACAGTTTCGGGAGAGCACCCCAACATACAAAGTGTCCCCTCCAGGAGAGGAGGCACATTTTGTTTCAAAGACTGGCCAAAAAGATTCATGAAGTCGTGACCATAAGCAGGTGCAGGTGTGTGTATGGGGAAGGGGGCTGTCAGGTAAGCCATTAATTTTCAGCTCCTCGTGGGGAGTCAGTCTTTGTCCCTTCCCCCACTCCAGAATGCAGGCCCTCTTCTAGGCGGGTGTGTAATGTCAGCACTTAGAACCACACCTGGTGTACAGCACCTAATACATGGGTGCCCAGTAACATTTTGTTTAATAATTTGAAAAATGGTGCTCACTGACACCATCCAACCATAAATCTGTATGTTTATCAACCAAAAAAAAAAAAAAAAAAAAAACCCTTTGCTATCCAGTCGATTCCGACCCATAGCAACCCTACAGGACAGAGCATGTCTATAACAGTATTTTAAAACACCCAATTAGTAAATTTCTCTGGAATGTATAAATGTCATGCAAGGGTAAATGAAACTCTTGCTTATCTTCAAATCATTGCTCAAGTCCAGGGAGCCTAGGGAGGAATTTTTCTGTATCCAGCACTGACAGGAAAGGCGGGATTCTCTCATAAGGTACAAGAGATAGCCTGGCTGTAATGGAAGGATTCCCTGTCTGCTAGAGGCCATGGTACACTCCTAAATGGCTAGGGTTAAAACGAGTGTGTTAATTTAATAGGTAGCTTCTCAAGGGGCACTGACCAGAGAGCTCTGTCAGCCAAAGGCTCTCTCTGATGGAAACCGTGTCAATTTCTCTGTGAAACGCAGTTTCCAACCTCAACCCTGAAGTCAGAAGTGCACGCACCCAATTTCCAGTAGACCCAGGGCCCTAGAGTAGAGAAATTGCACCTGCGAGGCCAGCATTCTCCCACACCCCACAGAACCGCCACCCGCAGACAGCAGCTACTGAAGCTGCCCTTCAGCCCCACTCGGGGACACCATTAAAGATTTCAAATTACAACTGTTGCTTTATCGTAAAACAGTGATAAAGAGGGGCGCACATTCATGATGCTTTTCTTCTGAGTCATTCATCTGCTCTTATCTCAGGGGCAAAAAAGGTGTCAGACAAACACTAACCTGCCGAGCTTCCTATCAGGGATGCAGCCCGCCCCCTTCCCTCCCCTCTCGACCCAGCACCCCTCCCTGCCTGGCTTTCCTCTTTTGAGGCAGCAGCCTCCGGTAAGGAAATGCAAGTAGCTCAGTTCTCAAAACCAGGAGGAATTCACCAGACAGGGAGTGAATCAGGCTCCCTCATCCTGGCAGGGCAATTCACCCCGCTCCCCCAGGTCAAGAATAGCTCCGGTGTTAGAGCGAGGGACAGTCTTAAAGGAGCGCGGTCAACCCATCCAAACACAGAAGCTCAAAGGCGAGGTGGAACAAACCCTGCTGCCGGCCCTGCGGAGTGGGCAGACGGCTGTGTGCGTGCGCACAAGCACGGCCTATCCACGGGCGAGACATCAGTGGCCAGGAAGGGAGACCCCCCACGCTTGACAAAGTCCCAACTACTGAGATTTGAAATATCACCCGCCGGCGCTGGCTTCTGTGCCAAAATCTCCCCGGATTTATTTTCAGGCAAGTGACTCACAACCTTGTCTCCTTAAGTAATTCCATCAAAATGACTCGCCGGTTCCACTAACCGACTTTCCGCTACCCTCTGCGGCCCCTCCCTCCCCTCCGCCCATCCTGTAACCCAGACAGCTCACAGACTGAGCAACTGTACCCCAGGGGAGCAGAAGGCGGCCTCTGCTGCCGGCCCCCGCTCTCGGGGAAGGATGAATGGGGCCGCAGGCGGGCGGGAGCGAGGGGAGGGGGCGTGCGGGCTGCGCGGGGTGTGTACGCGTGTGTGCGCGCGTGTGGGCACGCACCCTGCCAACTTACGGAGGTGGAGTTGGTCCTGGCCTGGCCCTGGTTCCGCGCCTCCTGCTCCCGGAACTGCAGCCCCGCCAGATGCTTCTCCAGCGCCTCCCAGTCCATGGGGGGAGCCGGGGGCTCCTCCGGGACGCACGTCCCGCCGTCCGGGGGTTGGAGGCCTAGGGCCCGCGCCGTGGGGCCCCGGCCACCGCGCCGGCCTCCCGGCGGCTGGAGCTTCTGGAGCGACCGGCGGGGGCCCCGGGGGCCGTTCGGCCGGCCGGCCACCACCACGTTGCCATTGTGTCTGAGGTCCTGGGGGTCGTGCGGGTGGAGGTTACCGTTAGGCATGGGGGGCGGCATGGCGGTGGTGGCGCTCCTGCCCCCGCCGCCGCCGCTGCCGGTCCGGGCACTCACGTCCCCCCGCTCTCGGGCCGGACAGCGGTCATCCCGGCACCCTCGCTCGTCCTCCTCTTCCTCCTCCTCCCCGTCTTCCTCCGGCGCCCACTCATCAATCACCTTCTTCTGGTAGACCGGAAAGGGCTCCTCATAGTCCTCCAGGGCAGACACCAAGTCCAAGCTGCCCCCCGGCGACGACGAGGATTTGCACTCGGAGCAAGGGGTGACTTTGGTGGAGTTGGACTGCGAACTGGCGCGGCTGCTGCTGCGGCTGCTGCCGGCGTCACTGCCTAGATCCATCCCATCCTCTCGGTAATCCTGGGGGAGGAGGCAGAGAGTGAGTCGCCGGGCCCAGCCCGCTCCGGCCGCCCGCCGCCCGCCGCGAACGCCCGGCTCAGTGCCCCGAGCCCACCCGGCCCAGGCGCGCCCCCAAGGAGACCTGGGGGCGGGAGTCCGCACCGGCCTGAGGCTTCCCTAGTCACCCCCACCCCAACCGGACTTCCTCGGGGAAACTAACCCGCAAATTGGCAAAGGGGGTGCCCAGCCCCCAGCGCGCACACTTTTCCGACGAGGGACCCCGGCGCGCGCGCGGACTTTGTTTTAACCATTTGGCGCCGCGCGCGCCCCTGCACCCCGCCCCGAGGATTCTCGGAGAGCCGGGCACTTTCCCAGAGGATCAGAACTGGCGGGGGGCGGGAACGCGAGGAGGTGGGCGGCCCCTCATTTCGCACCTGGCTCCCGGCGCCGAGACCACCCCCCGCCGGCCCGCCCCGGGAGGCCGGCTCCGCGCCAGCCGAGCTTCACTTTCTGCGGGGCCGCAGGCAGCTCGGGGCTCACCCGCCCTCCGGCCTCCCCGGCCGGCGCCTCCTCTGGGCTCGCCGGGCGGCTCGGGTGGGGGCGGCTCGGGTGGGGGCGGCTCGGGTGGGGGCCGTCTCCGCCCGCGCCGGGCAGCGTGGCCCCCGTCTGGCCCCGGGGGTGTGCCGGGTCGGGCGCGGCCGCCGCGGGAGCCGCCGCCCTGGGGGAGGAGGACGCGCCCTCCCGGCGGAGCGGGTCCGGCCACCGAGCATGCCCAGAGGCGGCCGGGCGCGGCGCAGTCGGCTCCCCGGTGTTCGCGGCTGCGGGCTGGGGAGGGGATGCGGCGGAGAGGCCGGGAAAGGCCGGGCCGAGGGGGCGCGGGGCTCCGGGGCCGCGGGGCTCCGGGGGCGCAGACCCGGCCAGCGAGCAGGGGCGGCGCCCTGGGGACGTGTTGTGCTTTAACCCAGACACACTCGCGTTTTCTTAGCGCTTCTCAATCCGTCTCCACGGGGCTCGTACCCACGGAAGCCTCCGGGTACCCCAAAGCGCAAGCCCGGCGCCTCCACACCCACGCGGAAGTCCCCGAGTGACGCCGTGAAGGACCCCCCCCCCCCAACACACACCCGTGCAGGAGCCCGAGTGACGTGCTCGGTGGTCGTGCCCCACCTCTTCCCTCCACCATCCTCTCCCGCTTCCTCTCCCTCCGCCGCCCCGCTCCCGTCGCCTTGCCCGCTCCCTTCCAAGTTCGGTGTGGGCGGAACCTGTTGCTTAAGCTCACGTTTCCTTCCTCTTCCCGGTGGCAGGGTGAGGGTGACCTCAGCCAGGTGTGTGTTGGGGGGTGGTGAGATGGGCTGAGATTGGCATGGTGACGGGGGAGGGGCTGGGGACATCAGCTTTAAAGGTTTGGGACGAGCATCAAGAGACCTCTTCTGCCATCTCAAATCAAGGACACGTTAAGGGGGGAGACACGGCTGTCGGGTGGCAGCGCTCCTGGCACTGTACAAGGTCTTCGCTTCTGCAAAGTTTTCGGGAAACTGAGTCAAAGACACCTATGCTGGGTTTTTCAAAACACATGGGCTGCCTGAGTGTGGCAGCCCATCTCCTTAGGAAGAAAGCTCAATGAAGTGAAAGATACCGACATTTGGAAAACGAAGGTGGGTCACAGAGCACCTTATAAAAATTTCCTTCGAATCATAGTTCTGAGCTCTCCGAACAGGGAAACTAGGGCTGCTCTCTGATTATGAAATGCAACACTTAAGAGAGACTGGCAAAGCCCAGCTTCCCTGAACTTCCAGATTTGGGCCGGTTACTAATTACTCTCAGTTGAATTCTCCGGCCTGGGGGCCAGGCCCCTCTCCCGGCCTTGGCAAAGTCGGGATGGAGGAACAGGGGGATGCCTAGGATTCTTCAGTAGGGAGCGGCTGCCAGCGGGCATGTCTCTGTGGAGACCCTTTCATGGGTTTCGGTGAGACGTGACTCTTAGGTGGACCTGAGCCATGGAAGATAAGGTGGCCCTTTACAAGTCTGGAAGCTGCTGTCTTAGGAATAACAGGAAAAGAGGCCTTCTGGTCTGGCCAGCTCTTACGTAAAACAGGACTGATTATGACTTAAAATGTCTTTTATGGTCACATCTGTAAATGCCCTGCCTGGTGCTCCAAATATGGTTTGATTTTGAGGTTGCTGAAAAAAAAAAAAAAATTTTTTTTTTTTTTTTTTTTTTTTTTCTGAGCCCTGGTCAGCTGGCTGCCACCCTGCTGCGTGGAGGTGGCCCTGTGGAGTAGTCAGAGGTGCCAGTAGGAGACATTGCTTGCTGAGGACTAGATAGCTGCTTTTCAAATTACCATGTGACCTGGCAAGACTTGGGTCAGAAAACGCTCCCCCTCTGCAGCAGGACTCAGGTAGAGAGATAGGTATTGATCCACTGGGGTGACAGGGGAGAGTTGTGGTCTCAGCCCAATTTTTAAACATTAGGACCTCCCCAGCCACCCACCCAGGCTCCCTCCTGGGCCCCGGCTCACCCCCCTACTGCCCAGATGGTCTCTGTTCAGGGAATGCTAAATAAGGCCTGAGAAAAATATTTGGCAAGGTAAGTCTGCTGCCAAAAATGCATGGCATTTCAAAACCAAATAGAAACGTCTTAGAATTATCTGTACTTTCAAATGATTTTCTGACCAGATATTCTGGATCAGATAGGAAAGTACCAGGTTTCCTTTTTTTCTTTTCATGGAAGGTGCCTGGCTGGCCCAGTTTCCATTCTGTTTTCAGACTCCCGTCCGTCCGTCTCCTGCCAAGAACCACCCCACGTTGGAACAGGAGGCCCTGCCAAGTCCTAGGCCGGCAACCGTCTGCAGATACGTCCAGCAGGATGGAGCGATGGTCCGTCCGCAAAGTGATTGAAAGGCCCTGTCTTCCTGTTTACAGGAGTGTTTCCTCAGGTTAGGAGCTTGGAGCTTAAAGACTTGGATTTGTCCTCTAACACCTTTGTAAATTAGAGTCAGAGGTGAGGGACAAGTGGACATCAGCCCCATTCCCTCCAGTTCCAGCACCTTCTTCATCAGTCACCAAGTCCTGTCAGTTACACCTAAATTCAAGGTCCCTTTTGAATACCCATGTCCCTGCACCCCACTGACACCTCCCCAACCTAGGCCACTCTCGTCTGTCCTGCCGAAATTACTGAACAGTCTCCTAGTTGACTCTGTCCATTCTCCTTGCGAAGCCAGAGTGACCTTCCTATACTTCAAATTTGAACAAGTCTCTCTCCTGCTTCATTAAAACCCCCCAGGGCTCCCCACTGCCTTTAAAGGAACTGCTCTCCACCTTCCCCACCCCACCCCACAACTTCCTTGGTAAACTTCTGCTTAGCCTTTAAGCCTCGGCTTCAAGGCCACTTCCTCCTGAAAGCCTTGCCTGGTGCCCTGTACCTGCGGGACTTGGTCAAGGGACCTGTGGCTGCTCCCAGGGCTCCCACTGCCCTTACCACACATACTGTGTCCAGGTTTCTTGTTTAATTGCTTCTCTTCTCCACTAGACCACATCTAAATATTCAATAGCAATTCACAGTGCAAAATGCACTTCAGATCAAGACCCAGGCCACACATATATATAAAAATATAAAAACCAAACCAGTTGCCGTCAAGTCGATTCTGACTCATAGTAACCCTATAGGACAGAGTAGAACTGCCCCAGAGGGTTTCCAAGGAGCCTCTGGTGGATTTGAACTTCGGACCTTTTGGTTAGCAGCTGTAGCCCCTAACCATTATGCCACCAGGGTTTCCATATAGTAACTGGAGAAAAGTTTCATACAACTCTGTAAAATTCTCTTCTAGTCATTTAAAACAAAATCTGGTCTCATCTACTACACAGATTTCATAACCCTTTAATGGGCCAGGGCTTCTAGTCTGAAAAAAGTCCCTGAAGGGAAGGGCCATTTCTGTCTTGTTCCTGGGAACTGGAACATAGTAGGAACTCAGTAGCTATTAATTTCTAGAATTAATAAATGATAATAATAAAATCTAACTCATTTAATCCTCAAGAACCTAGGAAGAAACTATTATTATCCCTATTTACAGAGGAAGCTGAGGCACAAGGTAAAAGGTTGGTAAACTAGCTAGAATTTGAGCCCAGGTAGTTTCACTTTGGAGCCTTGGTGGCACAGTGGTTAAAAGCTTGGCTGCTAACCAAAGGGTCACCAGTTCAAATCCAGCAGCCACTCCTTGGAAACCCTATGGGGCAGTTCTACTCTGTCCTATAGGGTCACTGAGTCAGAATCGACTCGATGGCAGTGGGTTTGGTTTTTTTCTTTTTAGCGTGACTTCGGAGTCCCTGCATGGTGCAAACGGTTAACACGCTTGGCTGCTCACAGTGAGGTTAGAGGTTCGAGTCTATCCAGAGGCACCTGGGAAGAAAGGCCTAGCGATCTACTTCTGAAAAAAAATCAGCCATTAAAAACCCTTTGGAGCACAGTGGTACTCTGACACACATGGGGTCACCACTAGTCAGAATCACCTGGTTAACTGGTGTAGTTTGAGTTCAGAATCCTTGTTCATAGTCACTCAATTAAAAGCTCAGTGTCCCTTAGTCCAGAGGCATTTGGATGAATTTACCTAGCAAAACTGTCAGAAAAGGTCTCCTCGCAGCAACGTCCATCTAGATCTCAGTGCCTCACCTACCGAGGCGGCTTGGGCAGCATTTATGTCTATGCAGAGAAGGAGGAAGCTGGCAAGAGCAGCTGTTCTCCTTTGCTCACTCATTCTCCACCTCCTCAGCCATCAACAAGTTCAATATTCAGCAACTTGGGAGATTTAACTATGTAAAGGATGAGTATAGCTACCTCAGAAAAGGAAATTTCACATTGTTATAAACTACATACCTAAAGTTTCCCCAAAAAACAAATCCTTTAAGAAGGAAGCCACTGTGAGACTGGGGTATTCATGTTGTCGTGAGCAGAAACTGTCCAGGGTAATGCTCAAACGGTGAGGCTAAAGAAGACTGAAGTTAATATTCTTCAAGGTCAGTGCTATTTATGGGATTTTAATCTGAAAGGCAATATTTAAGAAAGGACATGATTGAAATATTTAAATCATAAGGAGTGTGATGGGTGGGAGAATATTAATTTGCAAAATTCCCAAACTAATTCTGAAGTGATTAGCCCTAACACTGAACCTTCTCTACGTTGCGGCATTTAGAGCAATAAAGACAGGGCTGGCGAAGGGGCTTACAGTTCACCTTTATTGCAGGAATTACATGCAAGTCACATGCAATATACAGACGCTGTCCTGTTTCATCACCTGGATGTAACTACGTGGGGTATTTGGCAGCCCTGTGGGGGTCGGTGTCCTGGATACAGAACATCTGGGCTTCATTTCCAGCCGCGTCTCTGACCAACTTTGTGACCTCAGTTTCCTCATGAAGAGGCCTGGACTGCATGATCACGGTGTCGGGCAATTAGTAAGAATTTAATGAGTGAATAAGTGAATGAACTCAAAGGCTTCTTCCAGCCTGAAGAACCTATGATTTCATCCGAGAAACTCTGGGAAATTGTATTAAGATGTCTTCGAATCTTTTCATTGACTTCCTTGCTGGAAGATATAAAATTGTTTCCTCCACTGATTCAAAACCGTGGTCAGTCCCCACCAGGCAAACCGGCCCTCTTGGGTGCATGGATTTCCCTCTCTCTCCACTGCAGAGACAATGAGTGGACCTTAACTTCCCTGCTCTGCTGAGAATTTCCATTTCTAACAGGTTCCCTGCTGATCATTTGCATTTCCACCCCAAACATACTGAATCAGGGTCTACATTTTAATAAGATCCCCGGGTGAGTCTTAGGTATCATTTCCTGGGAACTTGTTAGAAATGCAGGGGTTGGAACCAGAAGGAGCAGGTTGGAAGTCCTGATTTATTTCCTATGTTTTCCTCAGTAAAAATGAAATGGCAAAGCCTAGGCAAAACTCAGCACATAAAAGATGGCACCAATAACCTATTTTCCAAATCTGAAACCAGAACACCTGACCTGACAAATACTACAGTACTTACAGAAAGTAGGTGAATGTATGCTGGGAATGAGGGTTACCCTGAAAAATCTGGAGGTGTTGGCAAATGAAGCAACCCTCACAGCATCAGAGGGATAGTGCTTTTATCAGGGAAGTCACATAAAGGGTGTCAGTCAGGGTCTCAGCATATGGCTGCACAGGCTGTGCCCTGCACAGTGCCAGTAGGACTGTGAACTGCCAGGAGGGACCATTTGGTACCATTCAAGTAGACGGCAGTGTGAATAGCGCCCCCTGGAGGTATGCGGTCCACAACCTGCACAACAGTGCCGTGGGAATTGCATTGGTAGGGAATTTGCTCTCTGTTGGCAAGGTTGGAAGAGGAGCCTCCTGTTCTTTCCTAATAAAGTCATAGCTCAGATTGGGTGGCACTGACAAAGTTCAGCTATCTAAATGCTCCCGATCTCTCCTTTTTTCCGGAAGTTTTCTGCCATCCTGTTCCGCTTTCCTTATCTTCCTAGCAATTCTTGAAAATGCAAGTCTGTGAGCATCTCAATCTATTGTTTTGAGCTTTGCTGAAGGGTGTCAATTGCCTAAAAGGACATTTAGGAAAAGCTGGGGATGTGTGTAGGTGCACTGCAAGAGCTGTGACGGGCACTGAAGCCCATGTGGACGTGACCCCAATGCAGGATGAACTGCCTCAGAAATTGTGCGCCTTGTACTTTGATGTGTTACACTTGTCAGAAAAGAACATCCTCGCAAGATGCTCCAGGAAGTGAAAGCTCTGTTTTGGTTACTTCTTGACATAACTTTGGAAGCATTATAAAGTCAGAATATAGCTGCATTGTCACTGCTGGATCAGCCAGTGAGCAAGGTGGGCACAGGCTGAAATGTTTACTTACTAATCTGTAGTGCACGACTTTACATGAGTTTCAGGTGTGGTGAAAAACAAGTGAAATTGTGCACTACAGATTAGTAAGTGCAGTTAAGCCGTGTATGCCTTGGTTACTGGGTAATCAGTCCCTGATCATCAGTGCAGTGCAAGAAGGAGGAATGTGTCTCAAAATGAAGGAGGAGGCAGCTTTGTGGAATAGATGAGAGCTCTTCTGGGAGCCTTGACTGTGCCTCTGACTAGCTCTGCATTTACGGACAAGGCAGCTCCTTCAGCTCATTGGGCCACTAGCCTCATCATGAGAAGAGAGTTGTATGAAATTATGTGAGAGGGAGGGAGGGAGGGAGGGAGGTGAATACATAGCTGCCATCAAGTCAGCTCCAATTCATGATGACAGAATAAAATGTTGCCCAGTCCTGGGTCATCCTCACAGTCACCAGCATGTTTGAGTCCACCACCAAACATAATGTCCTCCTCCAGCGATTAATCCCTCCTGATAATGGGTCCAAAGCAAGTGAGTCAGACAGTGTTCTGTCATAATCCATAGGGTTTTCATTGGCTAGTTTTCAGAAGTACATTGCCATAGCTTTTTCCCAGTCTGTCTTAGTCTGGAAGCTCTGCTGAAGCCTGTCCACCATGGGTGGCCTTCCTGATGATATTTCAAACACTGGAGGCATAGCTTCCAGCATCATAGCAATATGCAAAGCACCAGAGTATGACAAACTGACAGGGGTGGTGGATCTGAGCCTTAGAAACTCCCTAAGTTTCATGAGTTGCAACCCCAGTGCCTCCCAGGGTCAGGCAGGTGAGGGAAGGGGGTGAAATGAGCAGCAGGGGTGACAGGGAATGCCAGGGCTGAGCTACCGAGTCACTGAAAAGCACAGCAAAGGCACCATACTAAAATTCAGAACAAAAGGCACACTCCATCCTCAGCTTATCCCTGGACCCTCACATGGACCTCTGGTCTGGCTTTAGATCCCAGAGTTGTTAAGTCTGCATGAAAATTAAAGGGGGCTGGTAAGGTTTTTTTTTTTTTGGTAAGGTTAGGGAGACCTCGCGTCTTGGCTTGCACAGGACAGTCCTGCTTTATACCTGCTGTCCTGGCATAATTATTGATGGGGCCATTCTTCACTCTCAAAAGTGTCCCAGTTTAGATGATAAATTATATGGTCTCCCAAAGTAAGGGAGAATTATTTAAAGACTACCCATAAACCTTGGGGAGCAGGATCTCCCAAATTGCCCAGACTTTCAAATGAAGTTCAGTAGGTTTGATGGCATTATTTTGTAGGTAGATAATTAATCTAAATAACCCCTCAAATACCCCCCAAAAAGGTTCAATAAAAGCAGCCTGCCAAGAATTGAGAAATCACAGAAAATATGAGAGGCTGTCAAATATGTGAAAAATGTTCAACTTCACTAATAATCAAAGAAAGGCAATTTCAATAATAATGAGGCACTATTTTGCCTGTCAAAATATTTAAAAGTTATTTAAGATTATACTGCTCAGTGACAGGATGGGTGTGATCAAAAAACTCACATAGTGGTGGTTTATCAACTGATGGATACAAACTTTCTGGAATGTGATTTGACAATGTGTCGAATTTAAACAGTCTTTACAATGTAAAAAATCTTAAAGTTTATACCCCACGACTGTTACTAATGCAACAAGCATTTATTGAGTGCCTAGTACATGTGAGGCACTAGAGGATACACTGGCAAATGAGACAAACACCGTGTTTGCACCTCTTGGAGCTTACAGTGTGGTGAAGAAAAAGATGCTACAGGAAAAAATGTACACAAAAATATTTAGATTACAATTTGTAGTAAGTACCTAAAAAGTAAACTCACATGGTGCTGAGACAGCACGTAGGGTGTGTGTGTGTGGGGGGGGGGGAGAGGAGTCAGGAAAAGAGTGTTGAAACGAAAGGGAAGGGTGTTACAGCCAGAGGGAAACATCTTCAACAAAGGCTTTGAGGCTTGAAGAAGCTTCCAACGCTTGAGTAACTGAAAGGAAACCACTGTGGTTGGAGCAAGAGAGTGAGAGGAAAAGTGGCAAGACCAGGGTGGAGAGGTGAGCAGGGGTGGCCTTTAAGATCTTGCCAATAACAGCCATGCAAAGGTTGTAAAAGCAGATTGGCATTTTTAGAAATCTCCGCAGGGTGGAGAATTGAAAAGAGGATGGAGGGGGAGGGCATGACAAGAGTGGATGCAGAGGGACCAGCACTCTGAAAACTGTCCCAGTTTACCTGACAAATTATATGGTGCAAACACGGTAGTCCTAGAAAGAGATAGTGGTGATGGATTGGGTTGGGGAAACGGAGAAAAGTAGAGATATTAAAGCTATATTTAGGTGGTACAATCAACAGGACCTGGTGACGGGGTGAATGGAGGGTGGTGAGGAAGACAGATGCCACTAATGGTTTCTAGGCTGTATCACAAGGGCTTAGCGGAAGGTGGTATTTCTACTGACGTGGGCGATTATGGAGGAGGAGCTTTTGATCTGGGAGGAAAGGGAAAACGTTGAATTCGGTTTGCACGTTTTCTGTTTGAGATAGTATGAGAAATGTAAGTGGAGATGATAATTAGGTACTTGGATACGTAGGCCTGGAGCTCAAATGGAAGACCTGGGGCTGGAGATACAAATATGGGAGTCACAGCATATAGATGGTATTTGGAACCTTGGGTGTGGGTGACGTCATCTGGAGACAAGGTAGAGAGCGCAAAGAAAAGGTTAAGTTTCTAGCCTGAGGAACTCTATGATTCGTAGATCCAGGGAAAGACAGATGAGTTTATAAAGGAGTCCAGGAATAGAGCCCAGATGATGGTGGGTAGAGACCACTAGTTATTCTTCTTAATCTAGCCTAAGGACACAGGAATGAGGATCTAGATTTATGCGTAAAGATGCTCAATGTGGCATTTACAATAGTGAAATATTAGGTTCTACATAAATGTCAAAAAATAGATGTTTAAATAAACTAACATTCATTATGCAGAATAAATTAAGTAAAATAAAATGTTTTTGAAAATTATAATGGTAAGTAAATAAAAGGGGGTATAATATTATACATATAATGTGATTCACATTTGAAAACTTAGATGGTTATTTGCCCTAAAAAAATGAATCTGAATGTTAACGATGGCTAACAATGGATGGTAAGATTCAGGGTGATTTGTATCTTTGTAGCTATCTGTATTTTTCAATTTCTCCATGATAATCACAATGTAAGGCAATAATATTTTTCCAAAGCAGAGGATGAATTATGCATGTTTATTTTACTTAATATGAATGATGCTGAAATCCACTGAGGAGTTACATTAAAAATAATTGATTAGATGAGCTAGAATTAATTTATATAAATTCTGTGATGAAGCCTTTTGTAGCACAAATAATTTTATTGTTCCATAAATCACCTGCCAATTTAAAGTTTTTGAATATCAGGTTTTTTAAAAGTAGAATCAACACACTTCTGGAAACAAACAAGCAAACTTTGGGGTCATAATGGACTGGAGCCAGGTTGGGGCAGATAAGTCATATTTTTGACTTTGTGTCATACAGCCCATTTCTCCCTCTCCCTCTCCCTTCCCCTCCTCCCTTTCTCTCTTCCTTCTCCTCTTCCTCTTTTCCTTTAAAAATATAGAAACTCTTAGCTCCCAGGCCACAAAAAACAGGCTGCAGGCTGGATTTGGCCCGAGGGCCAAAGTTTGTTGACCCCTGGACTAAAGGATGAACATGAACGCACAAGGGAAAATGCGTAACTACTTTTTCATAAAAAATTAGCCTAATATTGGGATTTGTAGCTAGGTGAGTATGTACTGGTTAGTCCTCAGCTATTAGAGTGCTAGAACCAGTTTGGATTTATTGTCAACAGGAAAAATAAATAGAAAGGGTCTAAAAGAGCAATAATGTTTTTAAAGCTGATATATATATATTTTTAATAATTTTATTGTGCTTTAAGTGAAAGTTACAAATCGTCAGTCTGTCACATATACGCTTATATACACCTTACTACATACTCCCATTTACTCTCCCCCTAATGAGTCAGCCTGCTCCCGTCTTCCAGTCTCTCCTTTCGTGACCGTTTTGCCAGTTTCTAACCCTCTCTACCCTCCCATCTCCCCTCTAGACAGGAGATGCCAATTCAGTCTCAAGTGTCCCCCTGATACAAGTAGCTCACTCTTCATCAGCATCTCTCTCCAGCCCATTGTCCAGTCCCTTCCATGTCAGATGTGTAGTCTTCAGGAATGGTTCCTGTCCTGGGCCAACAGAAGGTTTGGGGACCATGACCGCCAGGATTCTTCTAGCCTCAGTCAGACCATTAAGTCTGGTTTTTTTATGAGAATTTGGGGTCTGCATCCCACTGTTCTCCTGCTCCCTCAGGGATTCTCTGTTATGTTCCCTGTCAGGGCAGTCATCGGTTGTGGCCAGGCACCATCTAGTTCTTCTGGTCTCAGGATGATGTAAGTCTCTAGTTCATGTGGCCCTTTCTGTCTCGGGCTCATAGTTATTGTGTGACCTTGGTGTTCTTCATTCTTCTTTGATCCAGGTGGGTTGAGACCAATTGATGCATCTTAGATGGCCGCTTGTTGGCATTTAAGGCCCCAGATGCCACAGTTCAAAGTGGGATGCAGAATGTTTTCATAATAGAGTTTATTATGCAAATTGACCTAGAAGTCCCCTTAAGCCATAGTCCCCAAACTCCCGCCCTTGCTCTGCTGACCTTCGAAGCATTCAGTTTATCCCGGAAACTTCTTTGCTTTTGGTCCAGTCCATTTGAGCTGACCTTCCGTGTATTGAGTATTGTCCTTTCCTTCACCTAAAGTAGTTCTTATCTACTAACTAATCAGTAAATAACCCTCTCCCACCCTCCCTCCCTCCCCTCTCCCGTAACCACAAAAGAATGTGTTCTTCTCAGTTTATACTATTTCTCAAGAACTTATAATAGTGGTCTTTTGCATCTGACTAATTTCACTCAGCATAATGCCTTCCAGGTTCCTCCATGTTATGAAATGTTTCACAGATTGGTCACTGTTCTTTATCGATGCGTAGTATTCCATTGTGTGAATATACCATAATTTATTTAACCATTCATCTATTGATGGACACTTTGGTTGCTTCCAGCTTTTTGCTATTGTAAACAGAGCTGCAGTAAACGTGGGTGTGCATATATCTGTTCATGTAAAGGCTCTTATCTCTCTACGGTATATTCCGAGGAGTGGGATTGCTGGGTTGTATGGTAGTTCTATTTCTAACTTTTTAAGAAAACACCAGATAGATTTCCAAAGTGGTTGTACCATTTTACATTCCCACCAGCAGTGTATAAGAGTTCTAGTCTCTCTGCAGCCCCTCCAACATTTATTATTTTGTGTTTTTTGGATTAATGCCAGCCTTGTTGGAGTGAAATGGAATCTCATCGTAGTTTTAATTTGCATTTCTCTAATGGCTAATGATCGAGAGCATTTTCTCATGTGTCTGTTAGTTGCCTGAATATCTTCTTTAGTGAAGTGCGTGTTCATATCCTTTGCCCATTTTTTGATTGGGTTGTTTGTCTTTTTGTGGTTCAGTTTTAACAGAATCATATAGATTTTAGAGATCAGGTGCTGGTCGGAGATGTCATAGCTGAAAATTCTTTCCCAATATGTAGGTGGTCTTTTTACTCTTTTGGTGAAGTCTTTAGATGCATAGGTGTTTGATTTTTAGGAGCTCCCAGTTATCTGGTTTCTCTTTGTCATTTTTAGTAATGTTTTGTATTCTGTTTATGCCTTGTATTAGGGCTCTTAACGTTGTCCCTATTTTTTCTTCCATGATCTTTATCATTTTAGTCTTTATGTTTAGGTCTTTGATCCACTTGGAGTTAGTTTTTGTGCATGGTGTGAGGTATGGGTCCTGTTTCATTTTTTTGCAAATGGATATCCAGTTATGCCAGCACCATGTGTTAAAAAGACTATCTTTTCCCCAATTAACTGACATTGGGCCATTGTCAAATATCAGTTGCTCATATGTGGATGGATTTATATCTGGGTTCTCAATTCTGTTCCATTGGTCTATGTATCTGTTGTACCAATACCAGGCTGTTTTGACTACTGTGGCTGTATAATATGTTCTAAAATCAGGTTAAAGCTGATATATTTTTAATGGAAAATAGATCCTATGCAAATATTTCAAGGGATGGTATTTTTAACTTGGAAAAGTAAAAGCTAAAGGAAAAATTATTGATTTGTACACAGAAGAATTTTAATATTTCTTCGGAAATCTTAGATCTTTGGTATTACGAGGGTGTTGTGTTGTATAGGCACCCTGGTGCACAGTGGTTAGGAGCTGCGGCTGCTAACCAAAAGTTCAGCATTTGAATTCACCAGATGTTCCTTGGAAACCCTATGGGGCAGTTCTACCCTGTGCTATAGGATGGCTATGAGTTGGAATGGACTCGATGACAGCAGGTTTGGTTTGGGTTTGTGTTGTGTACATGAATCCATTCAGGTGTTGATGCCACAAACCTGGGAGCAATGGTGATGCCCCTTCCTCTTCACTCCCCATGTCACCAAGTGGAGTTGTTAGTGCTGTTGGTGCTCCAACACCCAGCTCCCAGCCCCTGTGAGTACTGGCTGCAAAGGGCTCACGGATGACCTCTATGGTGCAATTTATCTGGCCACCCCCATCAAGCCAAGCCAGGCTGTCTGATTTCACATCGTATTTGGCATTTCTCCCCTCCCCCATCTTGCTTCTTTCACCCCCTTACAGGTTTATTCCTCAATCAACCACCTGCAAATCCCTGCCTTGGGCTCTTTTTCTAGGGAACCTGACCTGAGACATCAAGTCTCAATAATTCTACCTCTTAAATATTCATGGCTTTTTGACCATTACATCTGCTTGGGAAAAGGGTACTGGAATGGGTTAGAATTTTATTCTAGCCTATGAATACATTTCAAAATTTAGGGTCTGATGTCAATACAAAGTATGATGTCAATTTTATGAATAGCAGGAAATAGTTCTTATAAAATTATGCAGCCATGGTCTGACAAACAAGAACACCATAAGGATAAACAAGAGGTTTAGCTTTCGATTGGTGTTACTGTGGGATCATTGCTGGTGTTACTGTGGGCTTATTGCTGGTGTTACTGTGGGATTGGTGTTACTGTGGGATCATTGCTGGTGTTACTGTGGGATTGGTGTTACTGTGGGCTTATTGCTGGTGTTACTGTGGGATTGGTGTTACTGTGGGCTTATTGCTGGTATTACTGTGGGCTTATTGCTGGTGTTACTGTGGGCTTATTGCTGGTGTTATTGTGGGATTATTGCTGGTGTTACTGTGGGATTATTGCTGGTGTTACTGTGGGATCATTGCCGGTGTTACTGTGGGATCCTTGCTGGTGTTACTGTGGGATTGGTGTTACTGTGGGCTTATTGCTGGTGTTACTGTGGGCTTATTGCTGGTGTTACTGTGGGATTATTGCTGGTGTTACTGTGGGATTATTGCTGGTGTTACTGTAGGATTGGTGCTACTGTGGGATTATTGCTGGTGTTACTGTGGGAGATTATTGCTGGTGTTACTGTGGGATTATTGCTGGTGTTACTGTGGGCTTATTGCTGGTGTTACTGTGGGTTTATTGCTGGTGTTATTGTGGGATTATTGCTGGTGTTATTAGTACTGGTGAGGGGAAACAGCTGCATCTGTAGTGTTATCAATTTTGCTAATTGTTACTGATAATATTTGAAAATTACACACTAATAACCAATAGCCTATAAATAACCTTCTGCTATAAGACCTTTCCATTTTATTATACTGTAATAGGTTCATTGATGCTTAATATGATGTGAATATTTGCTGACTCCAGAGAATACCTTTATTAGGCTATGCATATGTGTTCAATTTATCTTCTCAATTACACCTACATTAAAACCTTCAAAATTAAGTTTGCAAAAACAGGCTACGTGCGAGCAGTGGAGCCTGTAAGACTTGTGACCTCCTGCTCTGTTGCATTCTGGCTAATGATTCAAAATAGCCTTCAAGAACAGGCACTGAGTAAATGAAAAGGCTCAGCATGGCTCTCCAGGAAATGTTGCCCACAGCACCTACCAGTCTATGGACCCAACCCAGTGCAGCCTGCACGCTGAGCACAAACCATTGCAATGGGAAGCGAGATGGTGTGGAACAGCACAGAATTTTATTTCTGTTTTTTTAACAGTTTTTCCCAACTCCACTTAAAATTAAGCTCACCTCATTTTTCCTATTCTGGAAGCAGCAAATTAGGTACTTTTTATACTTTCCCAGTGAAATGCATTTTGCTTCAAGTTATTCATAATTATTTCCAATTGGTAAATCTACTATGAAAAACAAAGTAGGCCATTCTTTGGTTTGATAATGACTAAAACTGAGTGTTAAGTGTTTAGTTAACCATTATTGGTAAATAAATTACTCAGCAACACTGACTAAAATGCTCTTTTTCCATTGACTTCTTGGAGAACAGATTCAAAACAGAACAAAACAAAAAATAGAAACCTCTGAGTACGCTGTTCTTTAAACAGAGGCCGGTCCAGAGTTTCCCAATAGCTATAACGAGTCCATTTCCTAGAGCGACTTTTCACTCTCTTAAAATGACTTAGGTGAGTTATAGCCAGAAGGAGCCCCGGTGGTGATGTGGTTAAGCGCTTGGCTGCTGAACGAAAGGTCCACCATTTGAACTCACCAGTCGCTCCACGGGAGAAAGATGTGACAGTCTGCTTCCATAAAGATTACAGCCTTGGAAACCCTACGCGGCAGTTCTAGTCTGTCATGTAGGGTCACTATGGGTCTGAATTGACTGGACAGTAACAGGTCTGGGATTGGAGTTATAGCCACATTCTTCAACCCGAGCACAGGCATAACTGTCCAAATGCCTTTCCCATGCTTAGTTCAGGAGCCAGTGCTCTGCCCAGGTGGGAACTGGGCAGCAGTGCAGGAGTGTGGTGGGGCTAGGCCTGACTGGCACATGGGGCCCAGGGACAGTATTGGGGCCTTGGTATTCAGGCCATGTCGCTATGATTTGTGTGCCACTTCCAGGATCTTGCTATATAATATAACACTTCTACTCTAATTTGGAAACCTTGGTGGTGTAGTGGTTAAGAGCTTGGCTGCTAAACAAAAGGTCAGAAGTTTGAATCCACCAGGTGCTCCTTGGAGATCATATGGGGCAATTCTACTCTGTTCTATAGTGTCGCTATGAGTTTGAATTGACTTGATGGCAACGAGTTTGGTTTTGGGGTTTTATTCTAATTCACATAATACTATTCTTTAAATCAACTTATTTTTAAGTTAAATTTATTCAAGAAGGAAACTTTTTATCATGACTATAAATGGAATATAATTTTCATCTGCTAAAATAGAAGGGAATTGTACGTACACTGTATTTCATCAATTTTGTAAAAATAATTCTAACATCCCTGAAATTGAGATGTGTCTTACCATCAATAGCCTCTTGCAGTTGTGCTTGGTAGCACTTCGGTCATTTTTAGTGGCACACAAATAATGATTGTATTAGATTTGATGAAGTACAGTGTGATGGTAAAAGTTGTGTGTCATGTTGGCTGGGCCATGATTCTCAGTGGTTTGGCAGTTATGTAACGATGTAATCACTGCCATGATGAGATCTGCTACGAGCAGTCAATCAATTGAAAGGGAGTTTCCTTTGGGTGTGGACTGCATCCAATATATATATGGACTTCCTGGCAAAGCTCACTGGCTTTTGCTCTGCTCTGGATCCTGCATTTGGCTCAACATCACCCAAGCTCCAGCTCTTGGGACTTGAGCCAGCAGCCTGCAGTCTTACCTGCCAACATTGGATTTGTCAACCTCTGCAGCCCATGAGCCAGCAACCTGCTATCTGACCTGCTGATCTTGGGTTCCTCAGCTCCTGCATCTACATGAGTCAGGAGAAGCCTCCAACCTGACACCTGACCCACAGACTTGGGACTTTCCAGTCTTTACAACTGCATGAGCCATTTCCTTGAGATAAATCTCTCGCTCACTCTCAATATATATATGCATATATATAAACACGCTTCACTGGTTTTGCTTCTCTAGAGAACCCAGACTAAGACATTTGGTACCAGGAGTGGTTCTAGAGAAACAATATTATATGGATGAGTTTTTAAAATGGGTTCTCAAGTCTGGTTAGTCTTAAAGATGTTGATGACCAGTAGTAAAGGGGGCACTGCTAATCTATGGCATGAGGTGGTAATAGAAATACAAAAAAATATCTTCACCAATAGGTCAAGTATTGGTGAGAGGCAAAGCTCTGAGTGGTCACATGTTTAATACTTTTCTACAATTTTGTCAGAATGAGAAGTATAAGGAAGCTGGTTGGTTGGTCCTACTTTCTCTAGACAAAGTGTTGAAAGAAAGAGATGAGCTCAGGGCTTCAGAGTCAAAGCTCAAAAGCCACATCAACAACCTCAGATTTGCCACTTGTGCCCTGAAAAAAAGCCTTATTTCTTCTAGTAACAGAGCTGATATTTCTGAAAACCAAACCCAGAGTCTTGTCATAAGAGTGGCTGAATTACAGTGTCAATTAAATTCCTCACCTTGAATGGTGTCTGAAGTTAAAGTGAGGACACTGATTGGGAAGAAATGGGATCCTGAAACTTGAGATGGGGACATATGGACAGATAATCAGGAAGCTGGGGACACTGAGCCCCTAAGTGAATTGTTAAATTACTCCTGCCAACAAAACTATTAGCCCCTCTGCCCACATATGAAGAGATTAACCCAATTGTGTCAGAAGGGCCTTTGTCCGAGATATTGTCTGGGGCAGCATCTGAGTGCCTGGGGCATCACCTGAGGCAGATGCCTTACAAGACGTTGCTGAATGTTCTCAAAACACATCCCACCACCGATTTTTGCTTCTAGACCTACAACTAGACTTAAGTCCCAAAACCAAAAAAAAAAAAAAGAAAAGAAAGAAAAAAAAAAAACCATTGCTCTTGAGCCAATTCTGACTCATAGCGACCCTACAGCACAGAATAGAACTGCCCCATAGAGTTTCCAAGAAGTGTCTGGTGGATTCAGACTGCCGACCTTTCGGTTAGCAGCCATAGCTCTTAACCACTATGCCACCAGGGTTTACAGTAAGCTTCAAAAGGTGAAGTACATAGTGTGACCCAGGAGGAGGTATGCTACACTGTAAAAGAACTGCTTGACTCTCCTGATATGTAAAAACAGAAACCTGGGGAATATGTGTGGAATGGCTATTAAGGGTGTCGGATAATTGTGTGAGGAATGCAAAGTTGGACCAGTCTGAGTTTATTGATATGGGCTCACTGAGCACAGATTCTTCATTCAATGTTTCAGCTCAAGAGGTTAGGAAAGGCTCTAATAGTTTATTTGGTTGGGTCACTGAAGTGTGGACTATGCAGTGGCCTACACTAAATCAAATTGAGATAGCAGACCTGCCTTGGTATACTGTAGAAGAAGGTATCCAAACACACACACATCCAAAGGCTTAGGAAAATAGGTGTGTTAGAGTGGATTTATCAGGTTAGACCCATAGACCCACACATGGAGTGCCCAGAGGACACACCTTTTACCACAATGGTAAGGAACAAATTTGTGAAGGGAGCCCCAGTATCCTTGAAGACTGCTATGATTGCTATTTTATGGAAGTCAGATTTGAGAGTGGGACATGGCCTAACTGAATTAAGACACCTAACTACAATGGGTCTGTTTGGAGCCTGTGGTGGTGGGGTCCAAGTGGCAGTGGCACTCAATCGACAAAGACAAGGTGGGCATGGTTGCAGTAATGGACAGCAGAGTCAAAGAAGTAATCGGAATAGTCTGACTCGTATGTACTTATGGCCTTGGCTACTTAGTCAGTGTGTCCCTAGGAGGGAAATAGATAGGAAATCTACTAAATATTTTCTTGATCTGTACAAATGGATGAATTCTAGGTCAGGTGAACAGCAGTCTAACTGAAATCGCCAGAATAGAGAGTCAGGGCCCCTTAATCAACTCCCAGTTTAAAGACACACAACCCCTTGAATTAAAGACAGGCTGGGTCTCCTTGGGAAAGACTTCAATACACTGCCAAAAATTTATACTGTTAATCTTTCTCCCAGCCTTCCACAAAGGGTTCTATATACAGACTTTTATGAGAGTGACTCTTCATTGAGGAAAAGGAAATAACCAGACTTTTTAGGGATTATTTGATACTGGCTCTGAACTGACACTAATTCCAGGAGATGCAAAACATCACTGTGGCCCACCAGTCAGAGCAGAACATATGGAGGTCAGGTTATCAATGGAGTCTTAGCTCAAGTTCATCTCACAGCAGATCCACTGGGTCCCCTAGCCCATCCTAGAATGATTTCCCCACTTCCAGAATGCATAATTGGAATAGGTACACCCAGCAACTGGCGGAAACCCCACATTGGATCCTGACAAGTGGAGTAAGGGCTATTATGTTAGGAAAAGCTAAATAGAAGCCATTAGAACTGCCCTTACCTAGGAAAATAGTAAATCAAAAGCAAAACTGCATTCCAGGGGGTACTGCAGAGATTACTGCTGTCATCAAGGACGTGAAGGGTGCAGGGATGATGATTCTCATTGCTTCCCCGTTTAACTCATCTATTTGTTCTATGCAAAAAACAGATGGGTCTCAGAGAATGACAGCGGGTTGTTGTAAACTTAACCAGGTTGTGACTCCAATTGCAGCTGCTATTCCACATGTGGAAACCCTGGTGGTGCAGTGGCTAAGTGCTACAGCTGCTAACCAAGAGGTCGGCAGTTCGAATCCTCCAGACACTCCTTGGAAACTCTACGGGGCAGTTCTACTCTGTCCTGTAGGGTCGCTATGAGTTGGAATCGACTCAACGGCAGTGGGTTTGGTTTTGGTTTTTTGATTCCACACGTGGTTTCATTGCTTGAGCAAACTAATACATTTCCCAGTACCTGGTATGCAGCTATCGATCTGGCCAATGCCTTTTTCTCAATTCCCCTTTCAAAGAAACACCAGAGGCAGTTTGCGTTTAGCTGGTAAGGGCAGCAATACACCTTCACTCTCCTCTCTCAGGGGTATATCAACTCTCCAGCCCCATGTCAAAATTTAGTCTGTAGCAACCTTGATTGCCTTTCCCTTCCACAAGACATCACACTGGTCCATTACATTGATGACATTATGCTGATTGGACCTAGTAAGGAAGAAGTGTCAATGACTCTGGACTTATTGGTAAAACATTTGCGTGCTAGAGGGTGGGAAATTAATCCCACAAAAATTCAGGCACCTTCTACCTCAGTGAAATTTCTAGGGGTCCAGTGGTGTTGGACATGTTGAGATATTTCTTCTAAAGTGAAAGGTAAGTTATTTAATCTGGCCCCTCCACAGCTAAAAAGGAGGCACAACACCTGGTGGGCCTCTTTGGATTTTGGAGGGAACACAGCCCTCATTTGGGTGTGCTACTCTGGCCTGTTTATCCAGTGACTTGAAAAGCTGTTAGTTTTGAGTGGGGCCCAGAACAAGAGAAGGCTCTGCAACAGGTTCAGGCTGCTGTACAAGCTGCCTTGCCCCTTGGGCCATATGATCCAGCTGATCCAATGGTGCTTAAAGTGTCAGTGGCAGACAGAGATGCTGGGAGTCTCTGGCAGGCCCCCATTGGTGAGTCACAGTGCAGACTCTTAGGATTTCAGAACAAAGCCTCACCATTCTCTGCAGATAACTACTCTCCATTTGAGAAAGAGCTTTTGGATTGTTACTGGGCCTTAGTAGAGACTGAACACTTAACCCTGGGCCATCAAATCACCATGCAGCCTGAGCTGCCCACCAGGAACTGAGTGTGGTCTGATGCACAGAGTCATAAAGCCAGACATGCACAGCAGCACTCCATCATTAAATGGAAGTGGTATATACAAGATCAGGCCCAGGCAGGACCTGAAGGACAAGTAAGTTGCATGAGGAAGTGGCCCAAATGCAGATGGTCTCCACTCTCATCACATTACCTTCCATCTCCCAGTCTGACCTATGGCCTTATGGGGAGTTCCTTATGATTAGTTGCCTGAGGAAGAGAAAACTCGTGCCTGGTTTACAGATGGTTCTGCGTGATATGCAGACACTACTTGAAAGTGGACAGTGGCAGCACTACAGCCCCTTTCTGGGAACTCCCTGAAGGACAGTGGTGATGGGAAATCCTCCCGATGGGCAGGTCTTCAAGAAGTGCATCTGTTTGTTCATTTTGTTTAGAAGGCGACATGACCAGATGTGCAATTGTATACTGATTCATGGGCTGTGGCCAATGGTTTGGACTGGAAAATTGGAAACAAGGAGGTAGGGGGAAGGGGTATGTGGGTAGACCTCTCTGAATGGCACAAAGAAGTGAAGGTATTTGTGTCTCATGTGAGCGTCCACCAAATTCATCTCAGGAGAGGAGAATTTTAACAATCGAGTGGATAGGATGATGCTTTCTGTGGAAGCCAGTCATCCTCTTTCCCCAGCTACACATGTCATTGCCCAATGGGCTCATGAACAAAGTGGCCACAATGTCAGGACTGGAGTTTATGCATAGGCTCAGCAGCATGGACTTACACTCACCAATGCTGACTTGGCTATAGCCACTGCTGAGTGCCCAATCTGCTGGCAGCAGAGACCAACGCTGAGTACCCAGTATGGCACAATTCCTCGAGGTGATCAGCCAGCAACTTGGTGGCAGGTTGATTACATTGGACCGCTTCCATCACGGAAAGGGCGGCATTTTGTTCTTACTGGGATAGACACTTACTCTGGATATGGATTTGCCTTCCCTGCATGCAATACTTCTGCCAAAACTACCATCCACGTACTTATAGACTGCCTTATCCACCTTCATGGTATCACACACAGCATCGCTTCAGATCAAGGGACTGACTTCTCAGCAAATGAAGTGTGGCAATGGGCCCATGCTCATGGAAATTCACTGGTCTTACCATGTTCCCCATCGTCCTGAAGCAGCTGGCTTGATAGAATGATGGAATGGCCGTTAAAGACACAATTATGGCACTAGCTAGGTGGCAATACCTTGCAGGGTTGGGGCAATATTCTCCAGAAGGCTATATATGCTGTAAACCAGAATCCAATATATGGTGCTGTTTCTCCCTTAGCCAGGATTCACGTGTCCAGGAATCAAGGGGTTGAAATGGGAGTGGCACCACTCACTATTACCCCTAGTAGCCCATTCACAAATTTTTTGCTTCCTATCCCCACGATCCTATGCTCTGCAGGCCTAGAGCCCTTAGTTCCAAAGGGAGGAATGCTCCCATTTTGGAGACACATTACTGATTCCACCGAACTGGAAGTGAAGAACGCGACCTGGCCACTTTGGGCTCCTTACGCTTCTGGATCAACAGGTAAAGAAGGGAGTCACCATACTGGCTGGTGTGATTGCTCCTGGTTACCAAAAGGAAATTGAATTGATATTACAAAGTGGAGGTAAGGAAGAGTATGTCTAGAATACGGGAGATCCTTTAGGGCTTCTCAGTACTACCATGCCTTGTGATTAAAGTCAATGGAAAACTACAGCAACCCAATTCCAACATGACTATTAATGGCCCAAATCCTTCAGGAATGAAGGTTTGGGTCACCCCAGCAGGCAAAGAACCATGACCAGCTGAGGTGCTTCCTGAGGTTAAGAGGAATATGGAATGGGTGGTGGAAGAAGGTAGTTCTAAATACCAGCTGAGACCATATGACCAGTTGCAGAAACAAGGACTATAATTGTGATGAGTATTTCTTCCTGTATGTATGCATCAAATATTTTTGTTTTCTTCACTTATTAAATGTAAGATGTAAACAGAGCCAGTGCATATTCGGTTGTATGCATGTTAGTTATATCATGTCAGGTACAAGTATGACTTTGTAACTGTCTTTATTTAGAGATTATGTATGGTTTCAGGAGATATGTACAGGTGCCAAGTTGACAAGGGGTGGATTGTGATGGTTAAGGTTGTGTGTCAGCTTGGCTGGGCCATGATTTTCAGTAGTTTGGCAGTTATATAATGATATAATAACTTCCATGATAAGATCTAATATAACCATCTCCATAATGAGATCTGCTATGAGCAGCAAATCAGTTGGAAGGGCGTTTCCTTGGGGGTGTGGTCTACATCCAATATATATGGACTTTCTGGCAAAGTTTGCTGGCTTTTGCTCTGCTTTGGATCCCACATTCAGCTCATCGTCATCTGACCTCCAGTCCTTGGGACTTGAGCCAGCAGCCCACAGTCTTACCTGCTAATCTTGGATTAGTCAGCCTCTGAAGTCTGTGAGCCAGCAGCCTGCCACTTGACCTGCCTATCTTGGGTTTGTTAGCCCCTGCAGCCATGTGAGTCCGGAGAAGCCTCCAGCTTCACACCTGCCTCACGGACTTGGGACTTTGCAGCCTCTACAACCTCATGAGCCATTTACTTGGTATAAATCTCTCTCTTTCTCTCTCTCTGTCTATATATATGTACACGCTTCACTGATTTTGCTTCTCTAGAAAACCCAGCCTAAGACACAGTAAATTCTATAAAAGCAGTATTAAGCTTTTAAAAACTAAAAGTAAAATTACCAAACAATGAATAGAAGAAGTAATAAATCAAACTGACTTATAAAATGGATGGCTGAGAATAAGTTTCTTCTGAGAATGGAGCAGTTTTGATCAGACAGCTGGATATGCTGATTTTAGACAGAACTAAGCATCCGCATCAGGGAGACGAATGTGTCACTTCTGACATTAACCCACACTAAAAATGTGACCTCACATGAAGATGCAGTTGGACAGCTCAGGAGATATTTAACTGTTTTTTCTGTTAAAATTAGGTGATTATGTACATACTCCACAACTTCAGGAAATCACATCCCAGCATATTGCTGAGGAAAGCACAGAGATACCTGTGAATTCAGTACATGGAAGTCCCTCCTTGTTAGTGATCCTGGCTGTCTATGCTTCTTATGGGCATGGCCAGGGTTCAGTTACTGAAGGTTTGGAACATTTATGGTCATGCCCCCTGAACACCTCATCTCTAATTTATTAGGTCTGGGTAAAGTTGATTACCATGGCACCACTTGTATTACTGGAGTCATGGAAACAGTTAATATGCTTATCTCCTAACTGAAAGGTTGGAAGTTCGAGTCCACTCAGAGGTGTCTTGGGAGAAAAGCCTGGTAATCTACTTCCAAAAATTCATCCTGAAATATCTTTGGAGCAAAGTTTTACCCTGAAGCATATGTGGTCACCTTGAGTCAGACTCGACAGCTTCTGGTTTACCTATATTATGCGCATCCTAAACAGTAATTTCTGTGAAATCACGGACATTATGTCCTTTTATTTTTTCTGAATATATGTGAATGTCAATACAAGGCTCTTAAGAAATGTTTATCTGAATATCGCTTTAAAATCACTGTGTACTACACTTTGAGAAACACTCGTCTGGACAAAGCACCAAATAGGAAGGACTGGGCAGAGGTGAGGATGACTGGGTTATAGCTTGAACCAGGTGCATCAAGTGGGTTAAGAAGGACAGTTAAGAGGCAAAAACTGGAGAAATTTTCCAAGACTGAAAGCATCGACCCAGACCTCCAGGTGAGGAGGTAGTTCCTGAGGAGAAAACATAGTATTCATTTATCCATTTCTCTGCTCATTCAGTTACTTGTTCATCCAAGTACTCACTAGGTACCAGGCACCGGGGAGGGTTGTGGGGGAGAGAGTGGGAAAAGGTCAAGGAACTCACAGTTTAGGAAAGAAACAAAGGTACCCCTGTTACAGCTGCATTTCCTCAGTATCAGGGTAAGCACATCAGAGTGTGTGACAAATGATATGGGTGGGGACATTTAACTCAACGTAGAGAGACCAGGAAGCCTTCCACACAAAGCGATGCTTGAAGTGAGCCTTGAGGGAGAAACAGAAATTGACATACGCTGAAGGGCAGAAGGATATTCCAGTCTGAGGGAACGTTCTGGTCAAGTGAGAGAAGTTTGGAAAAGAGAGTGACTATTGCAGTGTGGTAGGAGAATTGGCTGGAGAGGAAAGAAAGAGCCAGATGTGAAAGATAGTGAACTTGAAGTTGATAGAGAGCCCTGAAGAATTTTAATCCAGGAAAAGCTGGATTGCATATGTGTTTTACGTGTTGAATGATGCTGACCCACCCAACCAGTGCTGTCGAGTCGATCCTGACTCATAGCAACCCTATAGGATAAGTAAATTCTATGTCAAAACGTAACATGAAGGAAGGCTTTAACCAGAGTGCCAGATAGCATATGTAGATCTGCGCCATTTTTAAAAAGATGATTTAGGGTGTAGATGATAGCAGGGTTACTGAAAGGGCATGGAAGTGCAGACAACTCGTGGTGCCCACGTGAGGCATACACCAAGACTTTGAAATCTCCGGGTGACAGCAAGAGTTTGGAAAAAAGGAAGAGGAGGAGCAGATACTAACTTCTCAACGAAAGTGGAGGAATGGCTGAAACATCAGTGAACGACACCGACAAGGGCAGATGGAGGATGATGGGAGATTTCCTTTCTCTAAGTTGTAAGAGAACTTGTAGGGATCAACTCTGTATCTGTATGTCATTGTTGTTAGGTACCGTCAAGTCCATTCTGACTCACAGTGACCCCATGTGACAAGGTAGAGCTGCCCCAGAGGGTTTTCTAGGCTGTAATCGTTAGGGAAGCAGATCACCAGGTCTTCCTCCCATGGAGTGATTGTGTGGGCTGGAACCGCCAACCTTTTGGTTAGCAGCTGAGCACTTAACTGTTTGGGCTGCTAAGGTACATATTTTGCTTTTTTTTTTTTTTTTTTAAACCTTTTTATTATGGAAAACTTTCAAGCATATATATAACGGAGTAGTACAATGGACTCCCATTTACCCACCATGCTGTTCTAACAACTGTCAATGTGGGACAACATCATCTCAGCTAGAATCCTACTCCTTCTGCCCCACTAGATTATTCTGGAGCAAATCCCAGGCGTTGTATCATTTTGAGACAATGGTCTTTATTCTTCTCAGCCCAAATGTGCCAGAATCATAGGATATGATAAACCTTGCACTATGGATAATTAGAAAAAATGACTGAAAATTAGCAAATATAGAAGCAAAGTCCATTGTCTAATAAAAGAAATAAAAAATAAGACAATATTTTCAATCACTTGGAGAAAGGGATGAAATAGAATAATTTATAAATAACGCTAATCTGTTAAACAAGGTTACTAGCAAAATCCCAGGACATGAGTAAAACTAATGAGGTTAAACATATGAGCAGGAAAAAAAAAAGGAAATTCAGTCTAAAAGTGTGTAAACTAAAGCATCAAAGAGATAAGCTATGAAATAAAAGAAATAGCTGTGAGATAAAGAGCCTGAAAGCAGGAAGAGACCCGGGGTGAGGGTGGGATGGGGAAGCAAATTAAGGGCAAGCTGGAATATTGTCTAGCTCGTTTAAAAGAGATCCCTATTGATTCATTAATTCAGGAATTGTTGACTGAGCACCTGCCATGTGCAAGGCACCGTGCTAGGCTCTGCAATGTCACCTGCCTTAGTAAACCACCTTTGCTGCTGAAAGAGAAGGCAGCCTGTGAGCAGGCGTCGAACAGCCACATCTCCCTGATTCTGCCTGAACTTGACTCAGGCTCTTTATTAAACTGCTAGCTCCTTGAGAAATGAAGGCAACTGGAAAGGGTTCAAAGAATTGGAACAGAAAATAATTAGAGGAAGAGATCGATTTTAGCCGAAAGATCAAAGGAACCAAATACAAGGAACTCGGTTAAGTAAGGGCTAAGGAAAAATGAGCTATTTGAAGCATGTAAAGGGTGAAGCAAAATAAGAAATATTGAGCCGGCGCACAAAGCATAATGAAGGGCCTGTGATGGAGCTACCACAGGGAAAGGTACACTGTGGGGCGGGACGCGGTGCTCAGGCGCAGTGCCTTGCACCAGCCCCGTTGAGCACATTCTGATGTTAAACAGGCTTCTGCTAAAAGACTCCTGGGATCACAACACCAGCATCCAGAGAGGCATTATTTTAAACCTTTCAGCTTTGGAAAGGAAACTGTTAAATGAGCCCTGCCCTGGTGAGCAGGATGAGTAGAGAAAAAAGTATTTTCTCGCGAATATATTTTATAGATAAGTTCTAATGCTCCTGACTCCCACAAAGTTTTTTTTCCAGTCAGCAAAATTTTTACCAGTGAAGAAAGAGAGACAGAGTTCATTTTATACTACGTCTATTGGCGTGTTTGAAATTTTCACTTAAAGTCTTGTTGACCTTATTTTGGAAAATTTTTTTGGTCCTTGATCAATTCCTTTCAGACCCTCCATCTGTCTGTATGTTTTGGAGGGAGGAGTGTTCCATGGTATGTACATACCAGAGTTGGTTGGACCATTCACCCACTAAAGGGCATCTGTGTTGTTATGGTGGGCTTTTTATGTTTAATATGTATAGGTGTTCTTAATGTGTTTGGGGACTTTTTTTTTTTTTTAATTTTATTGTGCTTTAGGTGAAAGTTTACAGCACAAATTAGTTTCTCATTCAAAAATTTTTACACAAATTGTTTTGTGACATTGGTTGCAATCCCTGCATCATGTCAGCACTCTCCCCCTTTCTCTTTCCACCCTGGGTTCCCTGTGTCCATTCATCCAGTTTTCCTAACCCTTCCTGCCTTCTTGTCCTTGCTTTTGGGCAGCTGTTCCCATTTAGTTTCCTATACTTGATTGAACTAAGGAACATGTCCCTCATGTATGTTATTGTTTTGGAGGCCTATCTAATCTTTGGTTGAAAGGTGGACTTCGAGAGTATCTTCAGTTCTGAGTTAACAGGGTATCCAGGGACCATAGTCTCGGGGTTCCTCCAGTCTCTGCCAGACTAGTAAATCCAGTCTTTGTGTGTGTGTGTGTGTGTGTGTGTGTGAATTTGAATTTTGTTCTACATTTTCTTCCATCCTGTCTGGGACCATCTACTGTGATCCCTGTCAGTGTGGTTAGTGGTGATAGCTGGGTACCATCTAGTTCTTCTAGGCTCAGGCTGGTGGAGGCCGTGGTTCATGTGACCCATTAGTCCTTTGGCCTAATATCTTCTTTGTGTCTTTGGTTTTCTTCATTCTCCTTTGCTCAGAACGTGATGGGACTAATAGATGTATCTAAGATGGCCGCTTGCAAGCTTTTAAGACCGAGATTCTGCTCAAAACAGTAGGATGTATCCGAGATCTAGAACAACCAATTAAAATGACCAAGACTACAGCAAGTACTGTTTAGGAAAGGACTAAGTCCATTTCTGCCTAGGAGAGATGAAGGCTGAGAAGAAGCCCCTGGGAACCTGAAAGCAGGAGAATATTGGCTTGTTCATCAGCTCTTACAGTTACAGCAGCCGGAAGGAGGAGGAGGAGGCAGTTATGGGAGGAAGACACCCAACATCACAAGTCTCTAAAGAGTGCACCCAAAATAAACCAGAATAAAGTTTATTATCGTCATAAAACCTACAGCTGTAGTATGGTCTCGTGGTGACACCTCCCCCCACTCCCACGAAAGCCAGGGACTTGCTCCTTTGTACAGTGGACAGAAGAATAAAAACAAGTGCGTTCATGACACCTGCTACTCAAGCTGCAGGGGCGACTCGTGCATACAAATTTGGGGGTGTTCCTTATTCTTTGCCTTGCAGACAACATTCAGTATCCTTTGGGGCCACCATTGGAGGTTCTACCTTTTGGGGACAGCATCTTCCTTCCCCACACCAGCCACTGGCAGCAGCAGCTCAGCCCAAGGCCTGGCACAAGGAATAGGTGAGATTAGCAGCATTTCTCTTTTCCTTTTGGCACTTTTCCTGGGGCTGAAATCACTCACGCATCAACTTCCCTGGTGATTCTAAGACTCATCCAACATCTGGCCACTACTCAAAGGTTTTGACGTTGAATCCTATCTCAGTTCCTCCAAATCCAAACTCCTGGTCCTGGACCAGGCTTGGGTTTGCCATATGCCAGGCCACTCTGCTGCCTGTCCCAGCTCCCTCTCTCTTCTCCCCATTGCCATGCCAGGAAGCCTCCCCCCGCCATTTTTGGTAACTTGGCTAGACAGGCCAGGGGTTTGATCCCACATGGCCTTTCCTTTGTTCTTTAAAATTTAAATTATGAGGCCATAGTCGTTATAGGTTTTAAATAAATGAAAGGATCAACATATAAGAGGAGAAGATGCGAGCAGTTTTAAGCTTTCTGATTTGGGTTTTCTTTTGGGGAAAAGCTTACAGAGGCATGAAATCATGGAGTAGGTCTGGAAATTTCTAGTCAGCAATTTTATTCTAGCTCTTTACAAATATAAGGTACTCCATAAGATAAGGTCAAATTCTAGTTCTTCTAAAATTCTGTGAAAATGTGGATCTCAGTGGAGATGTAGGTAATAGAAACCGTCGTGTCTTAAAATTATTGCTATAATATCTAAAACTCTCTTTCTTTATTTCCAGGAGGTCTAGTATCTTATGGAAAGAATATATAATTTTAAGCAAAAGCTAGCTCTTGGGCTTTGACTTGGTTTGGGCTTATTCTTTATTTTTACATTCTCCCCATTCATTCATTCAACAATGAACATTATTAAACACCTAATAAGTGTGAGGTACAGCAATAAGCACTGGAAATTAAACAACAAAAACACCAACACATTGGTGCCTCCCTTTAGGGGAGTTTCAGAGCTAGAAGAGAGAGGTGGGATGGACGTGCAAAGAAAGAGAGGAATGCAGGAGAGTTTGAGGTGTGGTGCTGGGCACAGCGCGTGAAAGGTGACAGAGAGAGAGGGAGAGTGAGCAACAGGAATTGGGTGGGTGGGTGGTTTAGGAGCAGCTTGAGGGACTAGTGAAGATCTTTAGCTGAATTGTGAGTCATGGCCTCAGAGCACTTCAGAAGCTCAAAGCACAGAAAGAACTTTGATAAATTCCTTATTTCTGAAGCCCAAGAAAATGACCCTGTCTAAGTTCAAACGCGTAACAGGATTTCTTTCCTTCTGGCTCCCCACTTTCTGACTAGGCAAATGAAGTGGCCCACCTCTTCCAGGACCAAACACATGGCCCAGAGATAAAGGCAGAGCTTCCTCTTCCTTGTTTTTTTAATAGCAAAGTAAGACTACTGCTTTTTTAACTCTTGGGAGCTTGGTTTATATTGACTGGATAAAAAAACAAAAACAAAAACAAAATTTGTTGCTGTCAAGTCAATTCTGACTTAAAGTGACCCTGTTGGTCAGAGTGGAACTGCCCCACACGGTTTCCAAGGAGCGCCTGGTAGATTTGAACTATCGACATTTTGGTCAGCAGCTGTAGCTGTTAACCACTACACCACCGGGGTTTCCATAGACTGGGTAATGGGTTTAAATTAAAGATTTAATTTGATGACTTGGGATGGTCCTGTCTCCTTTATGTTTCTCTTCTTCAGTTGTATCCGAATGCTGGAAGGCACGACGTGGCTGGTGAGCACCTGGGTGCAGCTTTAGTTGGAGGCTGTAGTACGTGGTTCCTATCACGCAGCATCACCTCGCAGTGTCCCTTCGGCGTCTACCCACCTCTGCTCTCAGGCCTCATGATTCTGGTGAGGAAGACCCACCTCCTAGTCCCAGAGGCACCTTCCACTTGGTGGGACCCATTCACCAGTGGGTATGGCCTGAAGCCAGCCACCCGCTTTCCTTCCTTCTCCTCCCACCCCCTGAGTTTAGCCTGGGTAAGTGAGAAGTGGAGTCCCTGGGTGATGCAAACAGTTAATGTGCTCTGCTGCTAACTGAAAGGTTGGAGGTTTGAGTCCACCCAGAGGAGCCTTAGAAGAAAGTCCTGGCAATCTACTTCTGAAAAATCAGCCGTTGAAAACCCCATGGAGCACAGTTCTACTGTGACACACCTGTGGTCATCATGAGTCAGGGCCGACTCGATGGCAACTGGCTACTGGTTATGTGAGAGGTGGGTTTTCTACAGATGAACTCACAGGTTCCCGCACTGTTGCTTGTGGATCCCTGCATTTGCCTCCAAGGGTAGTCACTGGCAGTGTGGGTGCAGTAAGAAGGGATGGCCACAAGAAAAAGGTAGCAGCAAGGGGAATTTTCTAAAACTTTGAAAGATGAACCTCCTTTGTGGCGGAGGATGATGCCCCTAAAGACTGTTTGCAAGGATTTAGTGCTCAAGTCAAATCAGAACTGGAATGCCTCAGCCTCTTCGAGGAAGATACGAGGTATTTACGCTCATTTAACGCTACTCTTTCAGCATAACAAATGTAGAATTGGTCCCAGGTATTCATGTGATTAGCCACCAGCTTTGTAAAATGACGTATCTCATATCTCGGTTAATTCCTATCCACCCTACACAGAAAGAAATCACATATTGTTATTCAAGAAGCACATGTAATTTTCTCTCTTTTTACAAGCCTGAATCAAATAGGTTACCTTCTTGAGCAATGAACAACTTGAAATGCATACAGTTACTCAGGGTGAAAGAGCAAGGGAACCAGGGCTTGCATTTGAAAGAGCTAGGCCTTCTGTAATTTGGTGCCACATAATTTTTTTTAAATTCTCTTAAATGAATATGGAGGAAACCAGCTTATTCTGGAACTGAAAAACCTCTCAAGAAAAAAAAATGACATTAGGGTATCAAGGCTGAAACAGCATTTTATATTTAGCAGCCTTCTTGAAGGAACAAAGACTTCTCAAAGCCTTTACCATCCCCTCCCTGTCTAAACAACAACAACAAAAAAACCAAACCCAGTGCCGTCGAGTCGATTGCGACTCATAGCGACCCTATAGGACAGAGTAGAACTGCCCCATAGTTTCCAAGAAGCTGCTGGTGGATTCGAACTGCCGGCCCTTTGGTTAGCAGCTGTAGCACTTAACCACTACGCCACCAGGGTTTCCCTCCCTGGCTAGGCCACCACTATTTCTATTCTGGACCACTGAAATAGCTTCTCATTGAATTTCCCTTCTTCCGTCTTTGTCCCCTTACAATTCACCCTCCAGTCAGTAGCCAGAGTGATCTTTTAAAAGTAAAAATCTTGTCGTATCATTCCTGCAACGCTTACAACTCTCCAATAGCTCCACAGTGCACATAGAACAGAACTCAAATTTCTTACTCTGGCCGTAGAGGCTCTTCAGGGTTTCCCAACAGAAACTCTGTGAGCAGGACAACACGAGCAGGGCAAGTCTTGTGCACGACTGTCCAAAGCGGTGCGAGGTGCTTGGTATCCCTCTTCCCTGCCCACTAAGAGCCAACTTGCGCCCGCTCACCTCCAGCACGTCACATCCAAATCTTCACGTACAGATCTTCAAACGCCCCCAGACAGAGGTGGGGGCACATCACTCCCAGGTAAGAACTCCTGCCAGCCTACTCGACCTGGCCTCTGCAACCTCGGGATCTTTGCACTGGCCGCTTCCACTGCCAGGAACGCTCCGCTTCCAGACCTACCCATGCTTGGCTCTTTTTTCACTCCCGAGAACCAGCTTAAATATCACCTCTTCAGAAAGGCGTTCCCTGACAACTCCATCTAAAATAGCCATACTTGCCACGCACACACACACATACACACAGCTATTCTCTGTCTCTCAACACTATACGTGGTTTTCTTCTTTATTTACTTGTTTATTGTTTCTCTCTCCTCTCTAGAATGGAAGTTCCATGAGAGCAGTCTCTTTGGTTTGCTGCTATGTGCCCAGTGCCTGGGGCTAAATTTTTATAAATTTTTTTTGGATCAAAGAAGATAGATACCATGTTATAGGTCATTGAATCACATTGATAATAAATGTTAGGAAAAAGCAGAAAAGCACTATCAAATTTATTTTTCAGACAAAGCACTAAGACACCAAAAATAGTAAGTCCTACACTGAATATCAATGATGAAGGGAGGAAGAAAACTAGACATGTCACAGTGGATTATTTCAGCATAGGGCAGTCCATTAAATAGGTCACACTGAAGGACACAGAGCATACAAAGACTATAATTAATGTAATTCCCTTATTCCCACCACTTCAGGGTATAATGTCCACATTTGTTACTAGTATCTATATACCATGGATCTCTGGTGGTGTGGTGGTTAAGTGCTCAGCTGTGACCAGCGGCTAACTGAAAGGTCAGCGGTTTGAACCTGCCAGCTGCTCTGCAGGGAAAAGATGTGGCAGTCTGCTTCCATGAAGATTTATACCCTTGGAAACACCTTATGGGGCAGTTCTACTCTGTCCTAGAAGGTCGCCATGAGTCGGAATCGACTTGATGTCAACTGCAGGTGTGGGATCTATATACCAAATGGGTTTTTCATTTTACATTTTAGGTTGTTATACCTACTCAAGGGAGCAGTGGGGTTCAGTGGTAGAATTCTTCCCCTCCCTGCGGGAGACCCAGGTTTTCTTCCTGGCTAATGTACTTCAAGGGTGGCCACCACCATCTGTCAGTGGAAGCTTGCATGTTGCTGTGATGCTGAACAGGCTTCAAGAGCACTTACAGACTAAGACAGACTAGGAAGAAAGTCCTGGCCATCTATAAGGTTAACTGAAAGAAGCCAAAAACAAAAGACTCCATGATTGCAAACAGTTAACCTGTGGATACATGGTGTCACCGTGACTTGGGGGCCAACTTGATGGTAGCTAAAAACAACAATACACCTTCTCAAATCTATGCCCAAAAACTTAGATTCCCCCTTCAGAGAAAGGAAGGGACAAGTTAAGTTTTATTTGTTCTTATGAAACCAATTTACATGACCTATCTCTCATCTGATTCTAGTGCCTACCAGAGTTGATCCACAAACAAGATGAGGCACAGGGCAAGGAGGGCAATACATGTTGTAGTACACCTTGCCACTCCGCAAGCCTGCAGCCATGAGTCCTGCTCACCAATGACAGAACTCCCCACGTCTGCAGCCATGAGTCCTGCTCACCAATGACAGAACTCCCCACGACTGCAGCCACGTGGCCCTGCTCACCAATGACAGAACTCCCCACCCTACAGTGATGTGCTCCTGCTCACCCATGACAGAACTCCCCATGCCTGCAGCCACGTGGTCCTGCTCACCAATGACAGAACTCCCCATGTCTGCAGCCACGTGGTCCTGCTCACCAATGACAGAACTCCCCACGTCTGCAGCCACGTGGTCTTGCTCACCAGTGACAGAACTCCCCATACCTGCAGCCATGAGTCCCGCTCACCAGTGACAGAACTCCCCATGCCTGCAGCCACGTGGTCCTGCTCACCAATGACAGAACTCCCCACGCCTGCATCCACGTGGTCCTGCTCGCCCATGATAGAACTCCCCACTCCTGCAGCCACGTGGTCCTGCTCACCAGTGACAGAACTCCCCACACCTGCAGCCGTGAGTGCTGCTCACCAGTGACAGAACTCCCACGTCTGCATCCACGTGGTCCTGCTCACCAGTGACAGAACTCCCCGCACCTGCAGCCACGTGGTCCTGCTCACCAGTGACAGAACTCCCACGTCTGCAGCCATGTGGTCCTGCTCACCACTGACAGAACTTCCTGTGCCTGCATCCATGAGTCCTGCTCACCAGTGACAGAACTCCCGTCTGAAGCCACGTGGTCCTGCTCACCAGTGCCAGAACTTCCCGTGCCTGCATCCATGAGTCCCACTCACCAGTGACAGAAATCCCCATGCCTGCATCCATGAGTCCTGCTCACCAGTGACAGAACTCCCCACGTCTGCAGCCACGTGGTCCTGCTCACCAGTGACAGAACTCCCCATACCTGCAGCCATGAGTCCCGCTCACCAGTGACAGAACTCCCCATGCCTGCAGCCACGTGGTCCTGCTCACCAATGACAGAACTCCCCACACCTGCATCCACGTGGTCCTGCTCGCCCATGATAGAACTCCCCACTCCTGCAGCCACGTGGTCCTGCTCACCAGTGACAGAGCTCCCCGTGCCTGCATCCATGAGTCCTGCTTACCAGTGACAGAGCTCCCCGTGCCTGCAGCCACGTGGTCCTGCTTACCAATGACAGAACTCCCCACGCCTGCAGCCACGTGGTCCTGCTCACCAATGACAGAACTCCCCACACCTGTAGTCACGTGGTCCTGCTCACCAGTGACAGAACTCCCCACGCCTGCATCCACGTGGTCCTGCTCACCAGTGACAGAGCTCCCCGTGCCCGCATCCATGAGTCCTGCTCACCAGTGACAGAGCTCCCCGTGCCTGCAGCCACGTGGTCCTGCTTGCCCATGACAGAACTCCCCATGTCTGCATCCATGAGTCCTGCTTACCAGTGACAGAACTCCCCACGCCTGCATCCACGTGGTCCTGCTCACCAGTGACAGAACTCCCCACGCCTGCATCCACGTGGTCCTGCTCACCAGTGACAGAACTCCCCACACCTGCAGCCATGAGTCCTGCTCACCAGTGACAGAACTCCCCACGCCTACAGCCATGAGTCCTGCTCACCAGTGACAGAACTCCCCATGTCTGCAGCCACGTGGTCCTGCTCACCAGTGACAGAACTCCCCATGTCTGCATCCATGAGTCCTGCTTACCAGTGACAGAACTCCCCACGTCTGCAGCCATGTGGTTCTGCTCACCAATGACAGAGCTCCCTCCTGCTGAGTACCCAGACCACCTGGGAATCCTCAGCCTGGTGCTGGTGACAGTGCATTGGCGTTGTATACAAGTTAAAGATCTATTTCCAGACCTAGAATAGTGGAAGGAATGAAACTTCCCAGACAAATAATGTATTATAAGGTGCTTTGCACTGTCCTTGCTCCAATAAGAATTCAGTAAATAGTAGCATATGAGTTCAGTGAGGCAAAGGCTGTATTTATACCATGAATGCAGGAGGTATTATCTTACAGGCTGGGAGTGGGTTAGTGTTGGACTAAAGGAGTGGTTCCCAGACCAGCTGCCTAGACCAATAGATCAGTAATCTTGTGTTTTGACAAACCTTCCAGGTAACTCTGATGGAAGCTGTAGTTTGGAAGCCATCTCTATCTGGCAATAGAGATAGGGAAGGGGGGGGGTACGGAAGTGATGAAGTCAGGGGACAAAACTGCTTGTCTGATGATGAATTGGAGAAGAACAAGGAAGTACTGACCCCTCACAGAGACTGTGGCTGTATCAGGAGCCCCCACCCTAGTGGCAATGTCACACAAACATAAAGGACAGCCCTGAGCACACTAAGAGACGATGGGCTTGCATTACAAGGTTCCACCACCCGTCTCCCAGTTTGTCATACTGTGGTGGCCTGGTGTTGCTGTGATGCCGGAAGCTATGCCATTGATATTTCAAATACCAGAAGGGTCACCCATGGTGGACAGGTTTCAGTGGAGCTTCTAGACCAAGAGACTAGGAAGAAAGGCCTTGTGATCTACTTCCAAAACCAGCCTATGAAAACCCCGTGGATCACAACAGAATGTTGTCCCATCCAGCCCTGGAAGGTGAGCCCCTAGGCTGGGAGGGCAATACACGATGGCTGCAACAACGGACTCAGACCAAAGATCACGAAGACAGTGCAGCACCAGGCAGCGTTTCAGTCGTTACACATAAGTGGTACCATGAGTCCGAGCCAACTTCATGGCAACTAACAACAACGTTACAAGGTTAGGGGTGGGAGAACTTCCTAATAGCTCGTGCGGGTAGACAGCAGACTGAGCTTTCCCTGAGGAGAGGCAGATGGTCATTGTTCCTGACTGTTTCCAGTGCAGCTTGGGCTGAAAACAAGCAGCTGGCCTGGACACTTCCCCGAGCTTCCGCAGCCTGGTGATGTCATGAATGAGTTGCATCTGATGAGCTCAGAGTGAATGGGGGTGGGGGTGTGTCAAAGGTGTGTCAAGAGACTCCAGTACACCAGATGAATGGAGTCTTTCTTACCTGTTCAATCTCGACCACTCGCTTTTCTCCATCCCAAGCCTTTCTGACAATGTATTGGATACAAATATTTTTTCCATGGGTTCAGTGGTTAAAACAGATTTATAAAGAATCTAATCAATTCTCAGCCCTGTGAGAACCAGCAGATTGCAGACCCAGTCTGCATTTGTAGGCTGTTTCCAAAGTTAAACCCTGCAGGAAATTCTAGCATTGCGTCAGCATCTACTTCCCTTTGGTTCCACCTAATTAGAAACTTAAATTTTTGTTAAAACTTAATTTATACATCCTTAGGCGTTACAAAGAATTGGCACTACACTGCTAACCTAAAGGCTGGCAGTTTTGAATCCACCCAGCGAAGAAAACCCCACGGAGCAGTTCCATTCTGTAACACACGGAGAGCCACGCATCAGAATCGACTCAACGGCGACTAAAAACATCAGACACGTATCTGTACTTGCGGATTGTTTTACATTGTATACACAAGATCCAGGGCCGGTGTCTTATTATTAAAATTCAGGGACTTCAATAGAGACTGCTATCAGGCGTTAGGAGCCCTGGTGACACCGTGGTTAAGGGCTCAGCTGCTAACCACAAGGTCGGCTGTTCGAATCTGCCAGCTTCTCCTTGGAAACCCTATGGGGGCAGTTCTACTCAGTCCTATAGGGTCACTATGGGTTGGAATCAGCTTGACAGCAATGGGCTTGGATTTGGTTTGATTAGGCATTCAGATTCAACATAATTATTGAGCACACACTCTGCCAAGTTTCATGCCTTTCCCACAACCATGTGCGTAGGTATTACGGTCATTCCCACAATGCAGGCAACAGAACTGAGGATCGGGGTCCCACAGCTACATTACATGTGACCAGGTGTGGACTCTAAACCCCAGTGTTCTCACAAACCCATGAAAGAGGAAGATGGGCTGTGGGGGTGATTTGCTCTTTCTTTAGTTAAAAATGGCAGCCCTCTGATCCCGAGATGACGAATGTGCCGTGAATTGAATTTCCAATAGAATGTTTCTGCCGCTGAAATCTTTCGCCACACTTCTAGGCTGGTGGGGAGAATGCTGTCAGTTTTAAAGTATGCTATGCACAGCTACTGTCTTAGTTACCTAGTGCTGCTATAACAGAAATACCACAAGGGGATGGCTTTAACAAGCAGAAATTTATTCTTGCACAGTCTGGGAGGCCAGAAGTCTGAATTCAGGATGCCAGCTCCAGGGGAAGGCTTTCTCTCTCCGTGTTGGCTCTGAGGGAAGGTCCTTGTCATCAATCTTGCCCTGGTCTAGGAGTTTCTCAGCGCAGGGACCCTGGGTCCAAAGGAGGCGCTCCACTCCCGGCACTGCTTTCTTGGTGGTAGGAGGTCCCTCTCCTGTCTTTTGTATCTCAAAAGAGATTGACTCAAGATACAACCTAGTCCTGTACATTGAGTCCTGCCTCATTAATATAACCTCTAATCCTGCCTCATTAACATCACAGAGGTCAGCATTTACAACACGTAGGCTAATCACATCAGATCACAAAATGGTGGACAAGCACACAATACTAGGACTCGTGGACGAGCCAAGTTGACACACATTTTGGGGGACACAATTCAGTCTGTAACAGCTATATGGCAAGGAAGACAAACCTGTTCTTAAAGCTGCCTGAAGTGAACCTTGGAAACTCTGAAAGTAACAATGACCAGGTTCTCAAAGGCAGCTGTGTGAGTATGTTAGGGGGTTTTACAGAAAAACAGCAATTCATTATTATTTAAACAATTGGTAAGAGGTGCCATATAATAACAACAAAAAAAGTTTCTTTAAAAACACTTTTTAAACTTATTTTTGGAATGGTCCACCTTAGTTGAGAATCCAAGATGGTTTACTATTGTTCTCGAAGTATGTGATGTCTTTTTATACCAAACGAAAACAACCAACTATTCTTCATGTCTCTGAACACAAAATAAGTAGAAGTGGGTTGGGTTTAAGCAGAACTTCTGAACAATGAGCCTGGTTAATAATCAGCGACGAGGTTCCTAGGCAGTCAGCCCTTCTTCTGAGGGGGCAGTGGTGAAACGAGATGGACTAACTGTTGCAAAGTTGTGCTACAGAGCTGCTTTCTGTTTTTAAAACTGATTCCTCCCCGCTAGGAAGCCCTGGTGGCACAGTGGTTAAGAGTTCAGCTGCTAACCAAAAGGTCAGCAGTTCAAATCCACCAGCTGCCCTGTGGAAACCCTATGGGGCAGTTCTACTCTGTCCTATAGGGTCCCCATGAGTCAGAATCAGCCCGATGACAACAACAAGGAAGAATATAGTTTCTCAAGTCTTAGAAAAAGAAAAGTAACACTTGTGGAGCCCTCTTGGGCTCTGGGCTCATGCAATCCTAATAACCTGGTTAATTATTTACTTACTTTACAAATAAGGAAACTGAGGTTCACACTGGCTGAGTAACTTGCCTAAGGTTAGGAAATGAAGGAAGATTCTGGAAATTTAACCAGGTCTGCTTAATGCCAGGCCCAGATGGTCTTTCCATTTAATCAGAAAGTCCCTCTTAACGATCACCGATTTCATGGTGAGGAAACTGAGGCACAGATAAAATAAATGGCTCATGTGAAGCTGTACATGGATCTGCCACTGTGGGTCTCTGTGGAAAATGCTCAGGAAACTGTGTCCTTTTTTTTTTTTAATGCCTTAATTACTGAAGATCACAGCATGTTACTTTTAGAGGTTTTCCAACTTGAGGCAGGGGGTGGCGATTTTCCTGGCACCTTCACTATATTTGACGCTGTTTTCTGGACTTAGCTTGATACAAAACGAAAGAAGTGTATAGCCGCGTGCTCCGCTCACCTCCTCATCGCTCACCTCCTCATCGTGCACAGGAGCGAGCTTTTTGCTCAGGACATTAGCATTTCTGAATGGGTAAGGCCCAAGTGGAGCCCTTTGTGGTTTTTAGAGTCAAGGAGAGATATTTCTATTCAGCAAGCAAATCACTCCCACTCTGCCCACAAAAGTGAGGGAAAGAAGGAATCCTTGGGCTAACAAATCCCTGTTGATAAAACAAAATCTTTTTTTTCATCAACATTCTGTCTTTAGAAAGTGCTAGCTTGTGGACAGAGCACTTGTTGGTTAATAATAAACAGAATTCTTCAGCGACTACTCAGATGAATGAATATTTTTAAAAGGCATGGAGTATGTGAGGAATTTTAATCCAGTCTCTGTGTTCACTCCCTCACACAACTGCGGAGGAGCCACTGACCTCTGGGTGACAAGCAGCCCCAGACTCAGCCAGGAGTGACGATGGGCCCCCAGCCCTGGAACATGGCATCTTTCTATTTGAATCCCTGGGTAGACTTCTTTTTGGGCTGTAGCTGAATGACTGGACTCAGCAAAGAGCTTTGGACACGCTGTAAAATGATAACCATCAAGTTTTTCCTCCTATACCCATGTCCTCCTCTTTTTATCCTGTCAATAAAGTCCCAGCCCCAGCCGTATACATCTCAGCCTTTCATAGAATAGACACATGCTTCTTTCCGAAAACCTCCAGCTGATAAGAACTTCTACTGGTTAACTTCAAATTAATATCTTAAGAGGCTCCAGACCACAGGAGAAAAGAAATCTGGAAGCAGAATTCGAGATGACAGAGCAGGAATCAGCTTAAGCGAGACTTTTTCCAGAATTTCTGCACAGAATTTCCCAGTTCAGAAAATCTCCCCTCTCTGCACGTGGTATGTGGGGATTTCAGAGGTGCCATTCCACACCCACAGTGTTATTCATTGATCTAGCCTCCTGCTGCAGACTCCTCGAGGGCACTCCCACCCCCACCCTGTGCTCTGGGAGCCAGGTCCTACCTACTGACCAGTCAGGCTGTGCCGACGGTTATGGCTGGAGCCTTCTATGGCTGTGGACGCTGCAAACATTCCTGTCTACATTTGGGTCTGCAGGCAGCCCCACAGCCCTGGCTCCCCCAAAGCCTTCAGCGCTTGCAGAAGCGATACTTCCTCCCAGCTGTGTTTGGCTTAAACTTGCAGTTCACCAGGTTACACAGCTTGGGCGTCTGGTCTTAGCCCAGCACGGCCTCAGGTCGAATCTATCCTTCCTCCCCAGCAGGAGGTTTCCTGCACCCTGTTCTGGAACGCCTTGGGCCTTCCTTCACCCTGACGCCTCTCCCCTGGAAGTTACACGCATTCTCAGTGGCTACATTTCTGCATATTTCTCTCTAACCTTGTTTTTTCCTTCCACTCAAACTTCTCCACAAAGAACACCATCTCTGCTAACCCTGACATTCTCTAGCCCCCTCAAAAAGCGTATCCAACCCCCCGTCAAGAGCGATTACAGAAGGCGGATTGGGGAGAAGGTTTGGGAGCTCACCTGCACGGCAGCCAGCATCAGACACAGGATGGGGTTGCCCGCAAACTTCCCAGGGACGGTCTGCAGCCACGTCTCTTGGCCTTAAAGGGACAGGGCGCTTTTCTCCATATAAGGAAGACAATTTCCCTCATCTGCTTTGGAACCCGTATGGGCAAAGCAGCTCCTTCTCTTGGCATTGCAGAGGCTTAAGCCTTCTGGGGGGAATCTGGAGCCTGCCAGTTCACAGGGGTCTGTACATAGCAGAAAAATTCTGCAGAAGAATGGTGTTTGGCAGGCCAATTTCAAAGACCAAAAAAAACCCTTCCTATGGAGCTTGTCCCTCCATGAAAAGGGCTTTATAGAGACTGGGAAGTCTTCCTAAATTACATGAAAGGGTAGCACCCTGATCACCTTCAAACGGGAGAGGCTGTGAGACCCCTTCTTCCTGACACGGAGGCAAAAGGGAGACCACTGGAGAGTGTGTGAAGCTTGTGCTGTGAAGTTTTGACTGTTTAAACAAATACATCGCTAGTCCTGCACTCTGAAAATGACTGAAGTGGGGGTTGTGTTGTGTTTTTGGCTGGCAGAGGGCCCTTCCCCAGCAGACGAACACACACAGTCCTTGACCCAGGCACCCTCGGCCATTCCCTCTGCCCAGGGCCCTTTTCTGGCTTCCTTGGCTGAAGCCCACTGCCGAAGCTTGACAGCCGCTTTCAGCTTTCTGTGGGTAAGGGTAAGAATGTGTTTTAGCAAAAGCAGACATTTTCTGCTCTTGATATTCAAATGCAAAGATAGCCTGCTGGTTTGGGGTGGATTAAAGTCAATTGTAAAATGTTAGATTCTGAGAAGACAGTAGAGCTTAATTTAGTCATGGATAGCATCTTTGAAAATGCTTTGAAGTCAGCCGGGTGGTTCTGGTCAGTACTTAAGCTTTATTGTCTAACTGTTGTTAGAACTGTCCAGTCAGTCCCCACTGACATTTCAGAAGTAGATCGTCAGGCCTTTGTTTCTACTCCCTCTCAGTCTGGACGCCCTGCTGAAACCTGCTCAGTATCACAGCCACATGAAAGCCTCCCCTGACAGCCGGGTGCTGCTGCCCTGGAGGTGTACTGGCTGGGAATCATTCCTGGGTCTCCTGCACAGAAGGGGACAATCCTGCCCTTGAACCACCACTGTCTCCACCACCTGTTTTCTGGTGGGGTGCTGTCGATTCCAATTCATAGGGGCCCCATGTGACAGAGTAAAACTGCCCCACAGGGTTTTCTTGGCTGTAATCTTTACAGAAACAGATCACTAGGACTTTCTCTCACAGAGACACTGGGTAGGTTTGAACCACCAACATTTTGGTTAGCAGCCAAGCACTTAACTGTTGCACCAACAGGGCTCCTTCCCCGTGGTCTAACTAGGCCTAATTCATAGTGTTTGTGCCATACATTTGGGGTCTTTTAGCATGTAATTTGGAACCTTATTACATTATACAGTCTCATACTTCCTTCAAGTCATACCTTCTGATGGAAACTTTGAGTCATTAGGGGCAAAGACCCTTCAGATTCCTCCATACTCTGCTTAATACCTAGCACAGAACAAACACAGAGTAGACTGGGAGATACGTGTTGGATTAAATCAACTAAATGGAACTTAGGTTTTCTTTTTGAACTATGTCTATTTAATTTTAAGAAGCCCTGGTGGTGCAATGGTTAAGCACTCAGCTGCTAACCCAAAGGTAAGTGGTTCGAACCCAGCAACTGCTCCATAGGGGAAGAGACCTGGCGACCTGCTCCGGTAAAGACTACAACGTAGGAAACCCTGTTCTACTCTGTCCCGTAGTGTTGCTCTGAGTCAGAACTGAGTCAACAGCACGCAACAACATTTAGTTTTATGAATAAAGTGGGTATTTACTAAATTATTGTTGTTTTCGAATAAATACGTGGTTTCTTTGGTTTCTTCATCTTTTATAGCAACTAGCGTTTCTTTTTTATACCACCAAATTTTCTCCAAGGGCAGGGTTAAAAGAATTTTTTTAAAAAAAGGTAATTGTTGTGATAAACCTTTGATCCAGCAATCTTAGCCCTAGGAATTTAGTCTAAGGAAATGATTAAACTGAAGCAAACGTTGTATCAATAGAGATGTTCGCTGCACTGGCGTCTGTAATACCAAACACAAGAAATAACTTAAAGGCCCCAAGGCCGTTTATACATCAGCAATAACAGGTCCCATTAAACTCTAAGGACTTTGTGCAGAGTAACCCCTTTAACCGTTATGGCAAATCTGTGAGGCAGGAATTATCATCATCCCATTTCACAGACCAGGAAACTAAGGCACAGAGGTTAAGTAACATGCATTTGAACTGAGGCATTCTGACACCATGCTTTCAGTTTTATCTTCATTCGGTGACCTCATTAAGACTTAGTGAGAATTATATTAGCTCTGGAGATAGAAAGAGCACTGCCTTCATGTCCAAAACCCAAACCCACTGCCGTCGTGTTGATTCTGACTCATAGCAACCCTATAGGACAGAGTAGAACTGCCCGATAGAGTTTCCAAGGAGCCCCTGGCAGATTCGAACTGCAAACCTCTTGGTCAGCAGCCGTAGCACTTAACCACCACGCCACCCCTGCCTTCGTGTAGCCATTAAAAATAATAATCATGAAAACTGTTATGAACATGAAAACATGCTTATGATATAAGGCAAAATGAAAGAAGCAGAATACAAGATTCTATGACTGCAAATAGTTAAATATGTGTAGCTGTGTATCTCTCTACAATAAAGCTAATGCAATGTGTAACACTGAAAATCATATAATAGTGTTAGACCAAATAGGATAAGATTTTCTCTAAAATGATCTTAAATGTTATTTACTACTTTCCTTTAAAAATGAATTAAAAAAAATCCATCACTGCTACAAAAACTTCAGCCTTGGCACTTTATCGTGCCTTGTCTGTCTGTCCTGCCTCAGCCCTCTAAAAGACGCTCTAGTGACGGATTAGGGCCTGATGAGAGGTTCCCTTGATGGTGCACCACTCTGGGGGCTCTGCTGGCTGCACGGCTCACTGTAGTTGGGACGGGAAGTGCCTGCCCCACCTGCTGCACACCTGGCCTCCGTCCACTCGCCCTTGAATTGACGGTACATTAAAGCGAAGTCTTACAATGTCCATGTCCACCTAACGTCTCCTGATTTTGTGGACCTGGTAAGGACAAAGCATTTCATGACAGCCACGTTCAGGGAAGTTCTCTCACAAAGAATTTCCTTAAGTGGGAAAGCCACCAGCAAGGGATACAAAATCTGAAAACATTTATTAATAAACATATGTCTCAGAAGATGGGCTTATTCGATGAATAAAGGGGAAAGTGTGGTATAAATTAACTAGCAATTAAAAAATTATATGTCATGCCTGAAGTTGTTGAGGTCTGTGGTAAATTTACACCTTGTGAGGTACTGCAATGCTAAAGAAGCTAAAACTGTCAAAAAACAAACCGAAAACTTACATTAGGAGGCACAAATATATTTATACCTTTTGGCCCAATAATCATATTTTCTTTTCTAAAATTATTTCAGAGATGTTCTCCCGTGAGAGGAGGGAGATGGGACCATGTGATTCTAGATGAATGAGTTAATACGTTAAACCTTTAACAAACTTAATAAAATGTTTTCAAGGAGGTAATAGTTCTTTTTTCTGATAAAATATTAACAGTGTAAACTATAATTAATCCAGTAAAGACATAGGTTGATCTAATTTATATAATATTCTTTTTAAATGAATACATATAATAGTATATTGCCCATTTGGGGAAACAAAAGAAAGAGTATAAGAAAAAACAAACAAACAACATAAAGTCAACATCAGGTGTAGTGGAATGGTTATGGACCTCTGTGTGGTCACAAACCCGGTTCCTTTGTATTATGCTGACAGGCATCAGTAAAGAGACATAGTTTTATGTGTGTTATTTTGTATGCATGTTTAAGATTAAGTTTATCCTTAGGTATGTCATGGGTTTTTGTTTTGACACAGTTACATTTATTTTCTATTTTTATAAATTTAAAAAAATTTACATACTGGTTGTTCAAAGTGTAAAACGTGCCAACGTAAAGTTCTTCCTGGAGCTATTGTTGAGGTGACTATGACCCATGGTGACCCTGCGTGTCTCAGAGCAACACTGTGCTCCATAGGGTTTCCAGAAGTAGATGGCCCAGCCTTTCTTCCAAGGAGTTTCTGAGTAAATCTGAACCTCCAACCTTCTGGTTAGCGGCTGAGCACATTAGCTCTTTATACCACCCAAGCACTCTCTATATATTAATAATAAAAAACATATTAATAGATACTGTTAAACTGAGTAAGTACTCTTGTTTAGGTCGATGCTTTTTATTTCTTTTATTGTTTAAAATAACATTTTTTTCTCCTTGAAAAGCTCAGACATACAAATAGTAAAAACATCAAATGATATAAAAATGATATGTGGTGAAAAAGTAAGCCTTCCTCTCATCCCAGGCCCCTGGTCCTCATCCCCAGTAGTAAATTTTGGGGGGTGTCCTTTGAAGTGTGTGTATACATTTGTAAATATTTTATGCAACTGACAGCATAAGAGATACATGTATCAAGGAACAGAGCAGTAATGTATATATGTGTGTATAACATACATGTGTATAATATATGTGTATATAATGTATGTGTGTTATATAATTATACACATACTTCTCTGTGTCTTGATATTTTCATTTAACAATACATCTCTAAAAATTTTTTTCTGTGTGTGCTTTAGGTGAAAGTTTACAGGGCAATTAATCTCCTGTTCTATGGTTTGTACATGAAGTATTTCGTGACACTGGCTTCATTCCCCACAATGTGTCAGCACTCTTCCCACTGTCACCCTGGGTTCCCCATTTTCTTTCAGGCTGATTTTCTATCCCTTCCAGCCTTCTCATCTTTGCTTTTGGGCAAACATTGCCCTTTTGATCTTGTATAATTGATTGTTCTAAGGAGCTTACTTCTCTAAAAAAACTACTTCTCTAGGGTGCTATTATTTATTTGACAGGACTGTCTATGATTTGGCTGAAAGGTGGTCCCAGGAATGGCTTCGGTTCCGGTCCAGAAGGGTGTCCTTAGGACCGTAGTGTCAGGGTTCCTCCAGTCTCTGTTAGACCAGTAAGTCTGGTCTTTTTACACTTAACAATGTATCTTAAAGATGATCCCATACCGAGACCTGCAGGTCTACCTTATTTTTTTTTCAAATGTCAGGATATCATAATGCCATGCTCTGGGAATACCCACAATTTAACCAATCTTCTGCTGACTTGCATTAGGATGGTTTCCAGGCTATTGAAACTAAAATAATTGTGCAATCAGTATCTTTATTTGCCACATGTGAACTCAGCAATAACCAAAAAGTCTTGCTGGCAGTTTTATTGGTATTGCATTCAATTATTTATTTAATTTGGGGAAAGCTGGCATCTTTATAATATTGAGTCTTTCTGCCCAAATGCAGGGAATGTCATTTCACTCTTTCAAGATCAAGTCATCTATATCCTGACTGCTTATTGTTATTTTTATTCTAACGTATTTATTATTCTGGGTGCTATTTTAAATAGATTTTTTCGTCATTACGTTTTCTAATTTATTGTTTTATTTTGAAAAGTTGTTATTCCATTTTATAACCAGTTTTCCTATTGGATCATCTAATCATTTTCAATAGTTTTCCACGTGGTTCTCTTTTAGTTAGGTGCTTATATTATTTGTGTATAGTTACCAATTTGCCTCATCCCTTTAAATTTTGTATACGGTATTTTCTCTTATTTAATTGGGTAGTACTTAAACAATAACTATGTTAAACAAAGTTGCTTTTTCCTCACTTTAATGGGAAGTCTTTTTGTGTTTCACCAATAATCAAGATGCCGCCTTAGAAAACACCAGAATAAGTGGATATTTCCTTGTTGTTACTGTTAGCGGCCACTGAGTTGACTCCGACACCTGGTGACTTCATGTCCAACAGAGCAAAACATTGCCTGATCCTGTATCATCCTCAGGACTGATGGTCAAGTCCATCAGTGCAGTTACTGTGCTAGTCCATTTCACCGAGGTTCTCTCTTAACCTCATTGGCCCTTTACTTCACCAAACATGATGTCCTCTTCCAGGGATTGATCCATCCTGATGACTTGACCAAAGTGAACAAGTCGTGACCCGTAGTGTCTTCATTGGCTAATTTTCAGAAGTAGATCATCAGACCTTTCTTCCTAGTCTGTCTTAGTCTAGAAGCTCTGCCAAAACCTGTTCCCATGGGTGACCCTGCTGTTATTGAAATACCGGTGCCATAGCTTCCAGCATCACAGCAACACGCAAGCCATCAAAGTAGGACAAACTGACAGATGGGCGGTAGGGTATTTCCTTACCGCAGTAAAAATAATTTAAGTATGAAATTTTAATTGTATTAAGAGAGTTTAGCAGGAACAAAGTTACCTTAATGACTAGATTTGATAGCTCCATCACCCATTGGCCTGATACCAGGGATAATTCCTCCTCTAGCTATCCCTCAGCTATTTCTGGGAGGTCTCCAGTGCTCTCAGAGGCCATCACAAGCATACCCAAACAGGCAGGGCCCCCTGTTCTCTCCCTACCCTGTTGTCAGGCTTCTGAACCCAGCTGTTCTCTGCTGGTCACCAGCTTCAGTAAACCCCTGCTGCCCCTTGGGCCTGAGCAGGGATGGGGACTTCCTCTCCCCTTCGTCACTGCAGCCAAAGTGGTACAGATTCTGCCTTTATCTCACAAGAGAACTGACAATAGGGTGAAATCTAGCACAACATTACTGAAGGTTGGAAGTTAATGGCAAGACTGGTCTTAGGGTCCCCTGTGGGGCTGGTTGCCTGCTTTGTTCTCAGCCTGCCTGCTTCTTTCTCAGCCTGCCCCCAGATGCCAAGAGAATCTCTGCCTCTTGGAGTCTGGACAACAGTGACACGAACCCAGAGAGAAAAGAATCTCCGACATTACTGTAAGGGCCACTTCCGGAGTCCTCATTTCCTGCCGAATCCCATGATGAGAGTGGAACGACCTCTTCCCTTCTGGGAAATACTCGTGTACCCACCCACAGGCATGAGACTGTCCTTAAGGCGCCAGAGAGACAATCACAGCGCAATCAGACATCATACAATTTCATGTTTCAAAGGAGCCCTCGGAGCTCACACCAAATCCCAGGCTCTTCAAATTACTCTCAATTTCAGGTTACCTCCTTTCAGAGACTAGATTTCTTTATTTGGTGATGCCATGGGAGTGACCTGGGATGTGAGGGCGAAGTCGGGAGTCACCCCCCGACAACCGTGCGGGGACTGGCCAGCGCACGATGCACTGAAAAAAGGCTTATTGATTTGTTGACTGTCACGAAGGCTTTGATAGCTACCCTTCATTTCATGTAAAGTTATAGGCGTGGGTCCAAACCATTCTGTATTCCCTGAGTGTACGCCACACTCTGCCTTGCCCCCAGCCCCCTCCAGCCTGGAAAATTGAATGCCAACCCAGGCACTTCCTGTAGGTAACCTGATTCCTTCTGCAAGCTCCTTCTATTCTCCGAGTCTCTGATTGTTTTGTCTGAGCCCCGTTTTACTGAGTAAGTTCATGAACACATGATTATAGATACGTGGGTTTTTTTTTTTTTTTTCTGCTCCTTGTGAGTCTACATTCCTTCTGAGGGTGGGAATTTAGTCATTCATTTGACAAGATTTGTTGAAAGTCTGCAACACTCTGGGCTCTGTTCAGAACCCCGGGGCGGGGGGGGGGCTACAGCAGTGGACAAAACAGGCAAAGCCCACCTCTCATGGAGCTTACATTCTATAGGGAGACAGGCCAGCAAGTAAATAAAGAAGAAAATGTCAGGGAGTGATAAATTCTGTGAACAGGCTAAGCGGGTGTTGGTCGGGAAAGGACCCTCTGAATTCCTGGCTTTGAAGCTGATCGTATCTTTTTTCTTAGTTCCTGCAGCAGCTTGCAAATGGTTGGTGCTCGGGAAGGATTGTAGAATTTTTTTTTTTTTTGAAACCTGACAAAAGTTTCTTTTTCATGGCTTTAACTTTATTGATTCAGAGAGTAGAATTTTTTTTTTTTTTTTAATCTCCAAATCAGATGGCGTTCTCAATAGACTTTTAACGTTAGCTCTCTCCTGTTTCCAGCATATTGCCAGTCATCATTCTTACCTGGTACAAAAGTGAAATGCAAAAATAAAGTGATCTCAAATTAAGATATACCTACTAAAAAGTTGGCATATCCTTAGACTATCTTCAAGCAATTTTGGAAACTCCCCATTTGTACTTCTGTAAAGGTATTCACCTGGGAAACGGCACGGAGGCTTTTATGAGGGAGGCTATTAAGGGTCTCACGGCAGAGCTGAGGGAGAAGAGGCTGCAGGGAGCTCTATTTTATGGTACAGTGAGGCTAGCCACTTACTGTTCCCATAAGCTATTTCACTTGCTGTAAAGGTCAACGGGCCTTTTTAGGGAGGAGAGCTAGACCCGTGTCTAAAACTGCCATCTCTGGCAGTCAAAAAGACAGGCTGCTTTAGATTCTTCTGGAAAGTGGCAGGATGTTTATTTAGCTGGGAGCGTGGTTCAGCATGACGAGCCAATGAGTAAGGCAACAAGAATTCACTGACTTCACAGCTAAGGACTTAAATAAATGCTAAGGTGGCTTGACTGCAAAGCTAAGCAGGGCGTGGCAGACCATGGGTCTGCTCTTTCCCTTGACCCGTGAACTCGGCCAAGAAATGTGACGGTCCTGTACCCGGGACTCTCTGCCCCTGGGCTTCCTCAGGAGTTGGTGTCCTAGGGGTTATACAGCATTTAATCTTCATAAACTACGGTTAACAGCCCATGGCAGCTGCAAATCCAGTACGGCAAAAGCACACCCACCAACAACTGCATTTTTTCCTTCTTTTCTTGTTTGTTTTGAAAACCAATGAAATCAAATTGTGGAGCGCGTTTAAAACCAATGAAATCAAATTGTGGAGCGCGTTTCCCTAAAGATGGTGTAGGACACAGGGCTTCAACATTTCTGTTTAACATTCCTGAAAAACTGTGCCCTGCCTCAGTTCATGCTGCAATCTAAAAAATCCATCAGATTCCTCAAAGTGGTGAAGTATGTAATTTATGAAATATTAGAATTTTAAAGTAATACTGTTATTCAACTCATTATAATATATCCAGTGGAGGATAAATACTAAAGCAACTTGACATTCACCATAGTCTACTTGATGTTAACCGTCCTCTACTTCATAACAGTCAGAAATTTTACATCATTTGTTCCCCCTTTGAATTCTTATTTCCATTCCTTTCCAGAATTTTATCCTAATAAAATATATTTTTGTGCTTAAGAGCATTTAATTATTCACCCTGCATGGCTTAAAACCGGAAAAGGTGTAAGTCAGGGTTGTATTCTTTCATCTTACTTATTCAATGTATATGCCGAACAAATCATCTAAGAAACTGGGCTATTTGAAAAAGAATGTGGCATCAGGGTTGGAGGAAGATTCATTAACAACCTGAGATACACAGATGGTACAACCTTGCTTGCCGAAAGTGAAGACAACTTGAAGCACTTATTGATGAAGGTACAAGACTACAGCCTTGAACCTGGATTACACCTGAACATAAGGAAAATGAAAATCCTTACAACTGGACCAATAAACAATATTAGGATAAATGATGAAGAAATTGAAGTTGTCATCAAGGGGTTCATTTTTCTTGGATCAACAATCAATGCCCATGGAAAGAATAGTCCAAAAAATCATGTATTGGGTGTTATTGGATTGGGCAAATCTGCTGCAAAAGACCTCTTCAGAGTGTTAAAAAGCAAAGATATCACTTTGAGAACTAAGGAGCACCTGACCCAAGCCATGGTGTTTTCAGTTGCCTCATATGCATGTGAAAGCTGGACAATGAACAAGGAGGACCAAAGAAGAATTGACACAATAAACTGTGATGTTGGTGAAGAATACTGAATATCCCATGGACTGCCAGCAGAGGAACAAGTCAGTGTTGGTGGAAGTACAGCCAGAATGCTCCTTATAAGTGAGGATGGCGAGACTTGTCTTGCTTACTTTGGACATGTCCTCAGGAGGGACCAGTAGCTGGAAAAGGACATCATATGTGGTAGAGGGTCCATAAAAAAGAGCGAGACCCTGAATGAGATGGACTGACACAGTGGCTGCAACAATGGATTGTGAGGATGGCTCAGGACTGGGCAACATTTCATTCTATTACACGTAAGGTCACTATGAGTTGGAGCCAAGATGATGGCAATTAACAACAACAATATAATAAAAATAAAGCGAAGTTATTTTTTTTCTTTTCTGTGGTCACAAGGTTCTAACTGCTGAAAAAAATCATATGGATTGAGTTATCATTCTAATTGAAGCCCTGGTGGTGCAGTGGTTAAGAGCTTGGCTACTAACCAAAAAGTCGGCAGCTTGAACCCATCACCCACTCCTTGGAAACACTATGGAGCAGTTCTACACTGTCCTATAGGGTCGCTATGAGTCAGAATTGACTCGGTGGCAACAGGTTTGGTTTTTGGATCATTGTAATCATTACCTGTGACACAGACATGCCTTTTCTCTTTCTGGAGGTAGAGGAAATTTTGACTCCAATCTTCCCATTGGGAGTATGAGCACAAGTGATGTAGCATTTTCTGTCCTAGGCAGCTAAGAGCTGGTTTGAGTTCTGTGCTTCTTTTCTCTCTCTCTTGTCTTCACAGGAGGAAGCAAGGGACTCTGAGATGGCAGAGATGCAAGGTGAAAACAGACCAGTTATCTAGATCGCCATGGAGGAGAGTCACCAAGGACAGCCCTGTCATCTGCATCAGAGTGTGATATGAAAGCAGTAAATTTTGTTGTGTTAAGCCACTGAAGTTTCAGGTTTTACTGATTACTGCAAGATAGTTTATACTATCCTAATTAATACAGGGTATAAATGATCAAAAACATGGATCTGTTATAAGAGTTGATAGGTAATTATTAAGAAAAAAATGTAAAATTCTTGGAAGTGCATTTCTTAATCAGATGCCTATAACTGCGGATGATTATTAAGTGTTGTTTTGGTGACATAGAGTTTGACATATTTTGTTCCTATTTTTGTTTTTATGAATAAAAACATTAAGAACATTATTTATGTAGTTGGGAATGGATGGGGCTACAGCAATGTCACTCACTTTCCATTGAGTTATAGACACATACCCAAAATCCATTGCCATCGAGTCAATTCTGACTCATAGCGACCCTATAGGACAGAGTAGAACTGCCCCGTAGGGTTTCCGAGGAGTGGCTGGTGGCTTTGAACTGCCAACCTTTTTGTTTGCAGCCAAGCTCTTAATCACCATGCCACAAGGGCTCCTATATGCACACGGTGATCTATAATAAAAATATTAATACTCTATCAGCTGACAACTGAATTGGGTCCCCTTTCAATTTTGTTGAAGGTGAAGATTTAGAAACCATTTGACTTGTAAAGGAATTTGTTACCCAGGCATTACAGTCATTCATTTTCTCAACACCCTTACGAATATTTCAGATTATCCTTTTGTTTGGAATGCCAGAGTTCTTTACACTCCAGTGTAATTCATCACAGCAAGAGTTTGTAAAATGGGAGAAAAAGGGAAGTAGGATTCCCAGGCAGATCAGTTTTAGAAACCAGTAATAGGAAATCTGAAGGTCTGGAAATTAGCTTCCTTAACACGATCTATGTCTACATACTCCTTTAGATGTCTCCGTGGACCCTCAGGGGTACCTGTATTTCACCTTCAAGTCGCTGGTCCAGGGAAGGGAAGAGGAGCCAGGACGTGGAAAGCCTCCTCGCCCAATCCTCTTCTGGCTGCTGCCTTCTACTCACACCCTTGGTCCAACTTCCCCTGACTTTCCTTCCTTTTATCTCAGTACAAAATTAGATCCTGATCAAGACTAAAATCTGTCACATATAAAAAGTTACTTTAAAGCAAAAAAAAAGAAAAAAGAAAAAAACAACTATACAATGGAGAAAAATAAGCAAATGATATGAACAGGCAATCCACAAAAGAAGAAATACAAATGGCCAGTACCCACAGAAAATGTTAAAAATCACTCAGAAACCATGACTATGTAACTAAAAACAACGAGATGCTGTACCATTCTGGAAACCAAATTGGAAAAACAAATTAACCCTTAATGGTGGTTGAGAGGAGAATAAACTGGTACAAATATTTCAGGAGAACAATTTGGCCATAAGCATTAAAAACCTTAAAAGCATGCATAAAATTGAGCTAGAAATCCCCCTTCTAGAATTATTCTAAGGAATTAATCCTGAATAGGTAAAAAAAAAAAAAAGATTCGGTCTCAAGCTTTATCACAGTGTGTTAGTCAAGGTTCTTTTTTTTGGCTGCAAGTATTAGAAACCACTATCCTTCACTTGAAATCCCTCCTCTCTGCTTCTATGTCTGAGTCTCTTAGTTAAAATTCTTGAGGGAGTTAGACTGAATGCTTGGTGAGTGCTAATGGATTGACTGGCCTGAGGTCAGGTGTCCATCCCTTACCCAATCAACTGCTGTTTTTCTCGGAGAACACATGTTATGATGCATATCATAGGGTTACCCCTTCCAGGGGCTATATGTGGAGTTAGGGTTAGGTTCTCTATACGGGACACACAGTGAAATATGCAGAGCACATCTGTAATGGCATAGAATAGAAATAATCTAAACTTCAAAGCCAGGATACGAAGCAAATTCTGATGCCAGACAATGAGATGTTGTCGTTGTTGTGAGGTGCCATGAGTTGGTTCCAACTCACAGCGATGCTACATATAAACGCGCAAAACATCCCCAGTCCTGTGCCATCCTCGCAATCATTATGTTTGAGCCCATTGTTGCAGCCACTATGTCAATCCATCTTGTTGAGGGTATTCCTTTTTTCACTGATCCTCTTCTTTACCAAGCATGATGTCCTTCTCCAGGGACTGGTCCCTTCTGATAACATCTCCAAAGTATGTGAGATGAAGTCTTGCCATGCTCACTTCTAAGGATTATTCTGGCTGTACTTCTTCCAAGACAGATTTGTTTGTTCTTCTGGCAGTCCATGGTATATTCGGTATTCTTTGCCAACACCACAATTCAAAGGTATCAATTCTTCTTCAGTCTTCTTTATTTATTGTCCAGCTTTCATATGTATTTGAGATGACTGAAAATAGCATGGCTTGGGTCAGGCACACCTTAGTCCTCAAAGCAACATCTTTGCTTTTTAATAGTTTAAAGAGGTCCTTTGCAGCAGATTTGCTCAATGCAATGCGTCTTTTGATTTCTTGACTGCTGCTTCCATGGCTGTTGATTGTGGATCCAAGTAAAATGAAATCCTTGACAACTTCAATCTTTTCTCCATTTATCAAGACATTGCTTATTGGCCCAGTTGTGAGGGTTTTTTTTTGTTGTTGTTATTGTTAAGGCGTAATCCATACCGAAGGCTGTGGTCCTCTTCACTTTGAGCAAGCAGGGTTGTGTCATCTGCACATCCCAGGTTGTTAATGAGTCTGCCTCCAATCCTGATGCCACATTCTTCTTCATACAGTCCAGCTTCTTGGATTATCTGCTCAACATACAGATTGAGTAAGTATGGTGAAAGGATACAAGCTTGATGCACACCTTTCCTGATCTTAAATGACACAGTATCCCCTTGTTCTGTTTGAACAACTGCTTCTTGGTCTATGCACAGTCATTAAAAATGATCTTGTAGGAGACTATTTTAAGACATGGAAATATAATCGTGATGTGTTTCTAAGAGAAAAAAAAATTGCCAAACAGAATGCATGTAAACTTATTTTTAAAATGTTTACATTTATAAAGAAAAAAAGGATATATATCAAAACTTTCACAGTAGAAATACTTGCATGGTGAGATTGCTGATAATTTCTAATTTATTATCTTTATGAAACAATTTTTTTTCTAAATCAGTTACAATTAACATATAAAGTATTATAATCAGAAAAACAATATTAAGTTTCAAAGGCAGTACCCCAATGGCTAAGAGGTCTGAAAAGAAAGAGATTTGAATCTAAGTTCTGAATAAACTAAGGATCTGGTCAGGGACTCAGACAAGAGCTGTGGGATATTCGCCCAGTTTCTGGAGTGCTGGACAGACATGGGTGTTGGTCATGAGCAATAAGCAGATTCTAACGGCTGTAACTGGAAGAGGTAGAGATGCCATTGAGTGAAATCACTTCATCTGCTCTTCCCGCTCCCCATTTGCCTCCAGGAATATCGATGTGAATGCATAAGACTTTCAGTTATATTTCATGATTTTTACGTGACAGATGTGGTTTAGGGAAAAGGGAACTGGACTCAGAAATAGAAGGTGCAAGTCTGGTTCTGATGGCTCAATAGTTGGGCTATCCTGATCAAGACCCTTCGAGCCTCAGTTAACTTATTGTAAGATGGAGATCATAACAGGTGTGACATGGTTGCTGAAAGAGCTGAATGAGATCTATGTGAAGGCGCTTTGAAAAACGACATGCATTACACACACACACTCACACAGACTTATTACAAAGGACTCAAATATATACAGCAAACAGTTGCAGAAATAAAAAATTAGAAGCCCAAACCCTTAATCTAATGTTGGGTAAATGTAAACAAAATTATAAATCCCTGTGGATTTGCTAAGGAACCCTGGTGGCACAGTGGTTAAAGCGATCAACTGCTAACCAAAATGTTGGTGGTTGAAACCATCAGCAGCTCCTTGGGAGAAAGATGTGGTAGTTTGCTTCCGTAGAGATTTACAGCCTTGGAAACCCTATAGGGTCATTATGAGTCGGAATTGACTCGATTGCAGTGGGTTTGGTTAGGTTTGGTGGATTTGATGAGATACTTGGAGAAAGAAATGTCTTGTTGATCCAAGTACTTTGAGATGTGCTGATTTCACTCTTCTCTATAAGATAAGAACGAGAAGGTTAGGGACTATCCGCTTTCTCGTAAAAAGGAGCACAACAAATAAGGACATTGTAGAAAACAAGCTGGGGGGCAAAGGTCTTATTTAAATTTAAATATTTGCCCACAGTGTTTTAGAGCATAATAAATTAAAGCCCCTCCCTTTCAATGTTTACTGAGGAAGGGAAGACACTCTCCAAGATATTCAAACATTAACAATAAATGTGACGACTAAACACAAGTCTGGGATTACAAAAACGCTTGTAAAATACATCTGATAAAGGAAGCTGTATTTGTTCACCCGGCTATAAAATACATTATATGAAATGTGTTCCCAGCTTTGGATAAGCCCCCTCCTCAGTCAATGGGCTCAGGTGCCCACAACAGGTATCGAAGAGATTCTCTCCTTAGTCCAAACCTCTCAGACACTTTGGCTCTAGCTGCCTCTTTGCACACCACCTGAAACAAAAGGTGTGTCTAGCAGTTTCCACTTCAAACCCAGTGAAGTCTGATTTATTTTACAACGCTATCCAAGGTTTTTTTATCCAAGGTTAGAGCTGGGGCGTGATAGGTTATCATGGGGAGTGGCTGGTAGGCAAGGGGGAGGACGAATTTTTACACTATGCACTTGTGTATCATTGGAATGTTATTTTATCATGAATTTGCCACCTTTGTAATAACATACACAATTTAGAGTGCTTTAAATACAGCACAGTATCACACAAATTGTTATTCGTACACAGACTGGGGCCGGCGACAGGATTCAGCTTTTCTTCCGTATGCTGGCGTGGACCAAAAACTGCCTCCAATTACTTGTCAAGAAGCTGGGTCTGCTCACGGATGTGTTACCAGCTCGCACGTTGTTGACCTGAACACTCATTTTTTTTTTTTTAATTTGAACTAATTGTTAGTATTTAAAAAAAAATCTCAGATGATTTTTGCATAAAAATACGTTATTGTTATGTGCCATTGAATTACTTTTCGACACACACGGCAACCCTATAGGACAGAGTAGAACTGCCCGTAGGGTTTCCCAGGCTGTAATCTTTATAGGAGCAGTCTGTCAGGTCTTTCCTCTCTGGTAGCCGCTGATGGGTTCAAACCTCAGACCTTTCAGTTAGCAGCTGAGTGCTTAACCACTGAGCCACCAGGGATCCTTAAAAATACAATATGATGGATAAAATGGATTGTTACTCTGCATATATTTCACACTTCCTCCCCCCCCCCAGGGCTGGACAGCTAGAAATGACATTTCAACCCAGACGCCCAGGTACGAGTGGGCTTTATCTTTGACCAATCAGGTGCTTTCAAGTGAGATTTAGGATGCTGGGGTTCAGGCTGCAGCTGGTGGCGAGCCCCATCACGGAGGCTTTGGGGTTTTCTGTAGCAGGGCTCCTGTCACCAGCTTTGTGGGGTCAAGAGGTGGGGTCAGGAGCACCCTTCAGCTGCTGTTACTTTTGTTGCCTGCGTGGGCCTAACAGGTGAGGAGTGGCTCTAGGGCCCACTATAACAGTAGCTTCCTAATCCTGGACCCTGTCTGGAGCTAACAGTTCCTGGGGAGGTTCCCTGATTTCCCACCTTCCTGACTGAGGCTGAGCTGGCACTTTCTTGGGGGCTTGTTGTTCGTTGTTCTCCTGGCAGTTCTGGAGGCCCTGCCTCAGCACACTGTAAGCTCTCAATTCCCTATATGAAGCCCCTTGGCCCGTTATGCTTAAAACTCCTAGAGTGGTTTCTGCTTTCTGTAACCAAGCCCTGACTGACCCACAAGGAAAACCAAGAGATTTGTCTCGGTTACAGTAAGTGACAATAGGCTGGAGTGACTATAGGCTCTAGGCTGCCTAGTGCCTACCACACCTTATTGCACCCCCACTTGGAGGCCATTTGTCAATTGCCATTTTTCATTGTATTTGTAGTTTTTATTTTTAAACAGACACTTCTTAGTTATTTTACCTTCCTGAACCCTGTAGGGATTTGTGCTTGCTGCCCCTCTAATACTTATCTAAAGCTTAGATGAAAAAATAATTTTGATTTCTAAAGGATGCAATTCTCCTGTTTAGAATATACTCCAAAATGTCCCAAAGTCAAAGTCAGAGCAGAGTGGGTCCGAGTGGGGCGGGGGGAGGGGGGAGGGGGGAGAACTAACCTGCATCACTCGGGTAGTGTGGACTGTGAAGCGGTCCTATGAAGCCAGCTGTTTCATGAGCCCTAAGGATGCTGTCCAGTAAACCGTGATGTCGCCTCTGTAAGCACACAGCAGAGGCCTGTTTCAATCCAGGTTTTACCTTGTGCCCGTGCAGTGAACCCCGTTTAGCTGTGTGCACTGGCTGTTAGAAACCTGGAGCAAAGGCTCACAGCATGTGTGACTTCATGCTTTACGTTGTGGACGAAACCTACTCCCTACTGTGTCTTCTTGTTCCCACCCTGGTTTCTCTTCACTCAACTTTATGCACATATTTAAAAAAAAGAAATCACACTGTTCTATGTTTGAAACCCATATTAAATTGTTCTTATAACAAGATGGAGATTTATAAATAAATTTTCCAATAAGCTGCCTTCATTTCCCCTCTCTATTCCTTTTAAGTCTGACAGACACCATTCCTCTGTTCTCTCTGCCCTCTTGTCTTGCTGCCAATGTCGTAACAGATCAAGGCTATTTATGGGTGTGCTGGGGTGCCGCTATTAAAAAAAAAAAATTCTAAAGATGTGGCCAAGTTGAAGAGTGGGAGAATTTTAGAAAAATCATGTTCAGTGATTATCACTGAATAAAAATCTCAGACCCCCACGTGTCTGTCAGTTTGTTGTACTGTGGGGGCTTGTGTGTTGCTGTGATGCTGGAAGCTATGCCACCAGTATTCAGATACCAGCAAGGTCACCCATGGTGGAGAGGTTTCAGCTGAGCTTCCAGACTTAGACAGACTAGGAAGAAGGACCCGGCAGTCTACTTCTGAAAAGCATTAGCCAGTGAAAACCTTATGAATAGCAGCGGAACATTGTCTGATATAGTGCTGGAAGATGAGCCCCCTGGTTGGAAGGCACTCAAAAGATGACTGGGGAAGAGCTGCCTCCTCAAAGTAGAGTCGACCTTAATGACGTGGATGGAGAAAAGCTTTTGGGACCTTCATTTGCTGATGTGGCATTATTCAAAATGAGAAGAAACAGCTGCAAACGTCCATTAATAACCGGAACCTGGAATGTGCGAAGTATGAATCTAGGAAAATTGGAAATCGTCAAAAATGAAATGGAATGCATAAACATCGATATCCTAGGCATTAGTGAGCTGAAATGGACTGGTATTGGCCATTTTGAATCGGACAATCATATAGTCTACTATGCTGGGAATGACAACTCGAAGAGGAATGGTGTTGCATTCATCGTCAAAAAGAACATTTCAAGATCTATCCTGAAATACAACGCTGTCAGTGACAGGATAATATCCATACGCCTACAAGGATGACCAGTTAATACAACTATTATTCAAATTTATGCACGAACCACTAGGGCCAAAGATGAAGAAACAGAAGATTTTTATCAGCTGCTGCAGGCTGAAATTGATGGAACATGAAATCAAGATGCATTGATAATTACTGGCGATTGGAATGCGAAAGTAGCCACCTGTGATGAACATTTATGCCATCGAAAGAGGTTATCCCATTCTTGAAATGACAGAATTGATTTGAACTGCTGACCTTTTGGAAACCCTGGTGGTGTAGCAGTTAAGTGCTACGGCTGCTAACCAAGAGGTCAGCAGTTCGAATCCGCCAGGCTGACCTTTTGGTTGAAATGACAGAACTGAAATGTAAAACAGACTAGTGGTGGCTAGAGGTTAAGGAGGAGGTGGGAGAGAAGTGAGTGTGGCTACAGAAGGACAGCGCGAAGATCTTCCTGGTGATAGAGGAGTCCTATGTCTTGACTGCATTAATGTCAATATCCTGGCTATGAGACTGTGCCATAGTTCTGCAAGAGATTACCATTGGGAGAAACTTCATAAATGGTACACGTGATCTCCGTATTATTTCTTACAACTGCATATGAATTACAATTATTTCAAAATAAAAGGTTTGATTTCTAAAAAAGAGACTAGTTTAAGAGCTGATGCTGGATACTTCCTGACCTAATTATGTCATCAAAAAGAGTGTAATTATTCCCTTCCCCCAAAGACTGGGCCTTCCATTTGATTTACACATCACTCAGAAATCTGTTGCTTCAGAAATTCTTGTTCTTGTTGTTGTTGGGTGCTGTCGAGTCAGTTCCGACTCATAGCGACCCCATGCACAACAGAACGAAACACTGCCTGGTCCTGAGCCATCCTTACAATCATTGTTATGCTTGAGCTCATTGTTGCAACCACTGTGTCAATCCACCTCGTTGAGGGTCTTCCTCTTGTCCGCTGACCCTGTACTCTGCCAAGCATGATGTCCTTCTCCAGGGACTGATCCCTCCTGACAGCATGTCCAAGTATGTAAGACGCAGTCTCGCCATCCTTGCCTCTAAGGAGCATTCTGGCCTCGCTTCTTCCAAGACAGATTTTTTCGTTCTTTTGGCAGTCCCTGGGAGGGGCAGGGACCAATGATTTGACCCTTCATCTAATCTCTTCTTAATTCTATGTTATGATCTCTGGGCTCCCCCAGATGTGCCTTTGATTCTCAAAAGCCTACTTCAGAGTCACATAGCTGAACACATACCATTTTTTTCTCTTTTCATTTACAAACTAATCGTCTCACCTGCCTCAAGACAATGTAGTCACGTAAAAGGAAGTTGGGAAAAGAAAAACATAAAATTAATTTTTAGAGATAGTACCTCGTTACAACTATATTGCTGCTAACCAATTCAGTCTATAACCAAAACCAAAACCAGTGCCATTGAGTCGATTCTGACTCATAGTGACCCTATAGGACAGCGTAGAACTGCCCCATAGAGTTTCCAAGGAGCGCCTGGCGGATTCGAAATGCCAACCCTTTGGTTAGCAGCTGTAGCACTTAACCACCATGCCACCAGGGTTTCCATTCAATCTATAGGCATTCTAAAACCCTATTTGACACTGCAGCTCAAGCCCGTGAATCGTTTGATTCTTTCTGGCCAACCCTCTTCTCCTCACCCAGTCTAAGCAGAAAGGCACGACACTGAGTTCTAATCTTTTAGATGAATTAAGATCAGAGCTACGAATTCAGCTCCAGGTCCCAACAATAGCCTCCTCCTCTACACCTCGGTACTCAGAGGACAGCAAGCAGATAAAGTATAAGTGTGCATGCTTGTCAACTACACTGACAATTGTTTAAGGAAGAATTGCCATTCCTATAAATCAAAATGCAAGTAAAAGGATGTTGTTGGCTGTATTTTACTGACACGTCCACCAGTTTCAAAAGGTCATCATAAACTCTTCCTGTACCTAGGAGTTTTTACATGACACTTTCACTTAGCTGGAAAAAAACATTTTAAAAGTTTTGAAGTGTAGAAACTGTGTATAGTGAAGTCGGTGTAGGTGAACCTTGGAAAATCAAGCGCACGAATGCAATTGGACTTTCGGCTTCGAACGCGTTACTCACGTTCTGAAAATTTCAATCAGGAACTAACTTCAGGTTCTAAATTCACCTGCTAGGAGGAATCTGGGAAATTCATTTTCAAAGTGTGTTTTTCTTTCCAGCATAGCTTCTGGATCTTGGTAGCTGATTCTTTCAGATACAGAGACACCCTCCCGCCCCCCGCTAAAGTACCGCACAATTGAAGTTAAGGTATGATTCTTTGGGCAATTACATTACAAGCATTCTCTGATTAACAGCAATTTTTTTTTTCCTGCCCATGTACATTTACAGGTTATTTGCTGAAAGAATCTCAAAAACACTATAAATGAGTAGGTTTGCCATTGTGAACAAATATCACTTCAGGAACTGCTCTTTTAAAGAGTAATCTGGTTCAATTCGCTGTAGGCTGTTTCATATATTTTGCACTTTTTCTCATTAAATAAACCTCCGGATCAATCCTTGCCGCCCTAGGTTCTCCTGCACCCTCATCAGCAATGCAGCAGGAGTTCTTGTATTTGTTAAAATCACTTTGCTTAGAGTCTTGTCTTTAGATACAAATAAGTATCAAGACTCAGCTTGTAAGTGCCCTGAAGGCGTGCATCCATCTGTTATCCAGAAAACCATCCTGTTTGCGATTATTTGGTACAGGACAGGAGTCAGGGGCTTCCGAGCCTACAGGAGCCAGGCAGATACCCCAAGCATGCGAGGCAGGCTCCGTACGGACCACAGCCATGTGAGAAGTCCGTGTTCCATCTAAAGAGAATGTTGTTGTCGTTGTGCGCCGTGGAGGTGATTCTGACTCACAGCGATTCTATGTGACAGAGAGAACCTCCCCCATAGGGTTTCCTAGGCCTGTAAGCTTTATGGGAATGGCTTGTCAGGTCTTTTTCCCATGCAGCTCCTGGGTGGGTTTGAACCACTGACTCTTTGATTAGTAGCCGAGTGCTTAATCATTGCGTCACTGGAGCTCCTTTTCTGAAGAGAATAATCTTTTTGCTGTCCAGTCAATTCCGACTCATAGTGGTCCTACAGGACAGAGTAGAACTGCCCCATAGGGTTTCCAAGGCTGTAATCTCTATGGAAGCAAACTGCCACATTTTTCTCCTACGGAGCAGCTGGTGGATTTGAACCGCCAACCTCTTGGTTAGCAGTTGAGTGCTTAACCACTGCTCCACGAGGGCTCCTTTTCTAAAGAGAATGTTGTTGTTTTTAGGTGCCAGCAACTTGGTTCCAACTCATAGCGGCCTGTCACGGATTGAATTATGTCCCCCCAAAAATGTATGTGTCAACTTGGTTAGGCCATGATTCCCAGTCTCCATTTTGTGATTATAATTTTAAGTTGAGAGGATTAGGATGGGATTGTAATGCCACCCTTACTCAGGTCACCTCCTTGATCCAATGAAAAGGGATTTTTCCCTGGGGTGTGGCCTGCACCACTTTTTATCTCTCAAGAGATAAAAGGAAAGGGAAGCAAGCAGAGAGTTAGGGACCTCATACCACCAAGAAAGCGGCGCCGGAAGCAGAGTGCAGCCCTGGGCCTGAGAAGCTCCTCAGCCAGGGGAAGATTGAGGACAAGGACCTTCCTCCAGAGCCGACAGAGGGAGAAAACCTTCCCCTGGAGCTGACGCCCTGAATTTGGACTTGTAACCTATTAGACTGTGAAAGAACAAATTTCTCTTTGTTAAAGCCATCCATTTGTGGTATCTCTGTTACAGCAGCACTAGATGACTAAGACACGACCCTATGTACAGCAGCGTGAAACACTCCCTGGTCCTGCGCCGTCCTCACAGTCATTGTTTTGCTTGAGCCGGTTGTTGCAGCCACTGTGTCAATCCATCTCATTGAGGGTCTTCCTCCCACCCAGGGACTCCTAGGGGAAGATTAGGTTCAGCTTTACTTCATAGAAAAAGAAAGGAAGATAGGGTTTAAAATAATTTATATAAGAGAAAAGAATAGGTATTAAATGAAAACCCACTATTATTTTGACTATTGTTAGTTTCTTGAGATATTAAAAATATCCTGATTGAATTAATTACTTTGTGTGTTCAGAATTTACTCACAAGGTGAGACCTGCGAACATTTTCTTATTGGAACATCTAACGAAATACGAACTCAGGGGAGTTCTCTCTTATCCCCAGCTCCTCTAGGGCCTCTGAAACTGAGGCAACGGACCAGTGATCCAGGAACTCTGACCCATCAGGTGGCAATCACCACCTGAGGGCTTCAGTTTAGCTAGGAAGGTATGCTTTAAATTCCACGTTGATTAGTACTAGTAAGTAAACTCTCTCAAGCCCATGTATTACTCAAAGTTACCATTGATCTTTCTTTTTTCCTTTCAAATTAGGACTTTCAGGACATCGGTTAGAGTTCAGCAATGCCCCAATCTGCACTCCAGGGCATCTCAAGGTGTGAATTTGGATTGGGGTGGGTACTATTATTATCATGCCCATTTTATAGCTGAGTATATTGAGATTTAGAAGCCCTGGTGGTCAAGAGCTCAGCTGCTAACCAAACCGTCAGCAGTTTGAATCCACCAACCCCTCCTTGGAAACCCTATGGGGCCTTTCTATTCTCTTCTGTAGGATCACTATGAGTCGGAATTGACTCAATGGCAACAGGTTTTTTTTTTTTTTTTTTTAAATTGAGGCTTAGAAGTAATAAGCTTCAGAGCCTGCACTTCAGTCTGAACCTGTCTGAGGTCTTACAGACACTTACACTCTGTTCCCTGTGCCACCACCAGGTACTGCTCAGAGATGAATTTCCACATGGTCTTGTCGTACCTGGTCTTTGTGATGAACGCTTGGAGAGAATCCTGCTAAGGCTTCTCCTGGCTGCCACATCCCCATCCCTGCCCTTCCCCTTGGATGTGGTGCTTCCTGCAGCCTCGCAGTCTGGGTGGCTTTCCAGCCCAGTTTTGTCCTCCCTTCCTTGCTCACCTCTCCAGTCTGAAATTTTGTGGATAAATTTTGTGATGGCTCCATGCGGCTCTTTTCCCCTGGTGCTACCTGCTGCCGCTGAGCTCCTTCCAACCCTCAGAGTAGGACCCAGCCAGAATCCAGATGTAGCACAGTGGCTAAAAGCACCGGCTCTGGAGGCAGACAGACCTGGAGTTGGAAGCCCGCTCTGGTGCTTTCTAGCTGTCACGTTACCAACATACACAAGTCTCAGTTGTATCCTCTGTAAAACGCGGGTACTAATATTTACCATAGAGGGTTGCTGTGAGTCGGAATTGACTTGATGGCAACGTGTTTGGTTTTTTGTTTTTTAGGGTTGCTATGAAAACTAAAATAAGGTAGAGCAAATGCCTAGCCTAGCTCATGGTAACTGACCAAAGAATAACCATTGCTGTCATGTGGATTCCGAGTTACAGCAAACCTATAGACTGTGAGAGAACCCTGTGAGAGAACAAATTTCTCTTTGTTAAAGCCATCCATTTGTGGTATCTCTGTTACAGCAGCACTAAATGACTAAGACACGACCCTATGTACACCAGCGTGAAACACTGCCTGGTCCTGTGCCATCCTCACAATCATTGTTTCGCTTGAGCCGGTTGTTACAGCTCATAGGGTTTCCAAGACCGTAAGTCTTTACAGAGCAGACTGCCATACCTTTCTCCTGCAGAGCAGCTCGTAGGTTCAAACTGCCAACCTTTTGGTTAACAGCAGAGTGCTTAACTACTGCGCCACCTTTGACCAAAGAATGGAAACCATTATTATTAGTATCACCATGTTCCTGTAGTTATTCTATGTCTCTAGCCCTGCAGGGCACGGACAAATGTCTATCTTGTCCAGTTTCCACGGAACTTGGAGAAATAGTATATCAAAAATTGGTATTTAATGCAGAAAAGGTAAAATAAAGAAGCAAAATCAAATTTGGTAAAGACCTCCATAGTTTAAAGTAACAAAATGTTCCTAAGGGTAGAACAATAAAACCGTAGATCTAGAAGTGGTCTCGTTAGCTGCCATCGAGTTGGCACCCACTCATGGCGACCTTACAGAAGGAGACGTTGCCTGGCCCTGCGCCGTCTCCCTGATCATCGGTATGTTTGAGTCCACAGGTGCGGCTGCCGTGTCTATCCGTCTGATTAAGGGTTTCTTTCATTTCACTGGTCTTAAAAAAAAAACCAAATCCAACCCTTCATTTTATAGATGTGACATCTGAGGCTCAGGCAGGTTGAACGCCTTCTCTAAGATTCTCCACCTGTCAAGCATGTTGGAATGTGAACCCATGTTTGACTTTGACCAGGACTTTTTCTTCCCCAAAACACTGGTGATAATGACTTATTTATGATTTACCTTTTGCTCTTGTACTAATGACTGAGATTATGAAGCAAAGAATGAAAAAAAATCTGAGTTGTACTTTCTACGTATTCTGATGGGACAGAAGAATCAAGGATACTTTAATCAAGAGAAAAGAAGAGATGTGCTTAAAAAACAGTGGGGACATATTCTTTCCTGAAGGAGTGAAGCTAACATCCATTGCCATTGCCAGCTGACACTGTTGGGCCCCAGAGAATGCATTCCTACATTTAGATGCTATGTTCAATAAAAGGACAAAAAAATTCGAAGAGTTTCCTTTGAAAATAATTACAAAATTACCATGGAAATGCACAAGAGGAGTTTTATTGGATTCCAGCATTTAAGCTCTGTGAGGACAACAAAGTGGAGAATGGCAAGCAAGCCACCAGGACGGGCCATTGCTGAACGCAGGCTTGTGCGGTGCCAAGTGTGCAGGTGAAGGTTGCTTGCTTCTGCTTCGCTTTAATGATCCCTTTAATCTCTTTGTCTCCTGCTAATTATTATGCACAGACAAATCTGATTATCAAATAATAATTGTACCGTCACAGACACTGTACAAAGGACGACAATAAAACAGCACTTGCAGTCTGCCTTGGTAATTCTTGGACTGTAACTGTGCCTTAATTTGTACGAATGAAATGCATTTCGTTTGTCTTCAAAGTAGTGACTAGTCTACCCAAGTTTTTATTTTTAGATTATTTCAGTATTGCTTTTCTAAAAGCTTGGTTAATGAGTACCAATACCATAATAACTTTTAAATTTCTGTATTTTATATACACAGCTTTTCAAATTAAACTTGGTTGTATTTTCAAGCTGTTAATTCATTAATTAATTCATTTATTCAGTAGAATTATCAGAGCACCTACTATGTTCCAGGCACAGTATTAGGCCTTGGAGATACAGAGGTAAATAACGCTTGATCTTTGCCTCATTAGACTTACAGTCTGATGGGATTATATCCATTCTCCTGGCCTTAATTATAATCTATATGCTAATGACGTTCACATTTCTATTTCCAGACCCCTTTTCTTTATCTCCTCTGATCTCTAGTTCCATGTACATGCAAATACTTACTGGACAACTCTATTGTATCTTAAAGGCACCTGGAAATCAGCACATCCTAGACTGAGCTGGACAACTCTACTATATCTTAAAAAAAAAAAAAAAAAAAGCACCTGAAAATCAACATGTCCTAGACTGAGCCGGACAACTCCACTGTATCTTAAAGGCACCTCAAAATCAGCACGTCCTAGACTGAGCTGGTCATCTTTCTCTCAAAACTGTATCTTCATCCAGACATTCCCAATTACAGGAATGGCACCCACAACTACCTAAAACCAGAAAAATGGGATTATCTTCATGTCTTTTTTTCTGATCAGTTAATAAATCTTGTCCATTCTATCTCCAAAGCAGCCCTAAAATTTGCCACATTTTTTCACCCCACTGCTGCTATCTAGTCAGTCCACTATCATTTTTCACTTGGATTAGTAACAGTTTCCTAATTAGCTTCCCTGCCTCTAGTTTTCCTCCCATCACTCCATTCTCACAGGCAGTCACAGAGATTTTTTAAAGACTAAATCTCATCATGTCACTCCTCCCCCTGCACCTTAAAACCTTTCAGTGGCCTTCCCATTACTCTGGAATAGAAGTCTAAGCTCCTTAAACAAGGGTTTGAGAGTCCTCCATGAGCTACCACCTTTATGACTCCTCCTTCCTGCCATCTTGACAGCCCTCTGCCTTCTTCCATTCAGAATAAACTTCTTTCAGTTCCTTGAAGAGAGACTCACGTGGCCTAGCTCTCATTTCTAGACCTTCAATTGGCTGCTGTCTTTTCCCAGAACATGCCTCAGTCTCAGCTAAAGAACAGACTCTTTGAGAAGCCATTCCTGACCTGGGTGGCATTAGAAGCCCCAGCTTCCACGAAACTCTCTACTCATCCTGCGATACTTACTCACTTGATTGCTACGTCTCAGTCATCTTTCTTACTTTCTAGACTATAAGAACTGGAGAGTAGAAGGCTCATTTAAGTTGCCCACCATTGCATGACACATAGTAATACACATAATAAAACTCACAAAATAAATACATTATTTACGGTAGATGCTCTAATAGAGGTATTCATGGAGTGCTATGGAACCCAAATGAGGGGCATCTAGTTGGGGCTGTGGGTTCAAGGAACAGACATACTGCTCTTAGCATAGTGCATGGCATGTAGTAAACTGATTTTCAAGGACCAATCAGACCAACAAGGGTTCACTTGACTATTCTTGGGAAGAAGGGCATTCCAGGTAGAGGAAATAGTCAGCTGACTCAATAATGGAGGTATGAATCAGCAGCAGGTTATTGGAAACACACCCTGTTCTGTAAGGGTGGAATAAGGACGCAGGGTGAATGGGGGGATGGTGGAAAAGAAAAGACCTGATCATAAACTATGTGTGATAAATGAAGAAGTTTGAACATTATTCTGAAACCTATGGGGACTCAGGCCAAGAGGTAATATATATTTTGGAGAAATACCATGGCTGTGTATGGAGAGGTGATTTAGATGTGGCAAAGTGGGGGCAGAGGTGATGGGTGGTGGCAGATTTGACTAGAGTCAGTGAAGGGGCTGACATAATCTTTCAGGCCAGAAGTAGTAAGAACCTGAAAAAGGCAATGGTAGAGAAGATAAACCTGTAGGGCTTGGTGATAGAGAGGATGAGGAAAGGCTAAGCAGGAGGGTCTTGGATTATTCCTTTGATTCCAGTTCAGGTGATTATGTGGAGGGTGGTCTTTTCAGTGAGAGTCAGGCTGGCTGGGGGAAAGATGAAGAAGGTAAATGAGTTGTATTGAACATGGAGCAATGGGACAAAGAATGGATAGATCTTCAAACCAGTACTAAAAAGCCTAATTAACCTAGAATGCAGCTGCAAGGAGGCTCAAATTCAAGTCTCAAACGGGTTCCTTAAACCCCATCAAGCCACAAGCTACTTGGAAACAAAAGGCCCACTGTTTTTTGAATCTGCCTATGTCTTGAACACGTCAAAATCCTTAGTGAGAAGAAAGAGGAAGGTTAAAAAACAAAACAAAACACTAGGTGGGAGGATGAGCAGCTGGTGGTTCTGGAGTGAGAAAGTGGAAGGTAGGACCAGGGAGTGGAGACCAAGTGACAATTTATTTGAGACTAGGAATGGACAAAAGGACAGGGATGAAAGAGGGCTCTGGAGGAAGGGTAAGTAGCAGGGCAGGACCTTGGAGCATCCTATAATGGAAGAGAAAAACATGGCAGTGGACACTTTATTCCATTTTGAGAGTTTGGTGCTGAGAATGGCCTTTGGGTGGGAACCTTTGGTGACAAGGTCAGCAGAGCCCCCCACACAGGGTAGGTACTCTATAAATGTTTGTTGCATGTATTAATGAACAAGTATTAAAGATGCAAGGGAAATATTGCCATGGAAAACAGCAGAACAAGGAGCTCCAGAGTAGTTGGGATGAAACCTGTCTTTCATGGTGTCTTCCAAATAACTCTACCAAAAAAACCATTGCCATCAAGTTGATTCTGACTCATAGAAACCCTGCAGGACAGAGCAGAACTGCCCCATAGGGTTTCCAAGGAGGGACTGGTGGATTCAAACTGCCGATCTTTTGGTTGGGAGCTGAGCTCTTAACCAGGGCACCACCAGGGCCCAACAGTCTGCTAATTGCACTACAAAGCCAATCGTCAAGCCTTGGGATTTGATGTGACGGATACATTGTGCCCGATCAACCAATTTATCAAGAATCATGAAGCAATTGAGACGCTCAGTCAGAAGGGATTGAAGTGCTGCCACATTGACCCTAGATACCGGGTTTCTGGGCAAATGGAGCTGAACTGTCCCCTTATTTGATAAAAATCAACCTAGTTTCTGGAATTAGCAGAGGGTCCAAGAAGACTTCTCTCAAGGAAGTCAGTGACAGGCTGTTACTTGCTCAGCTGTAAATTTAGGAGATTTTGGCTATTGCAACATGTGATCATTTGACTTTTTAAATATGCTGTTGGTCATGATTTCCCTTACAAAAAGATTTCCTTACAATATATAGGATCGGAAAACCCTGCAAAAGGTTCTGTGGATTCCAAGCAAAAGGTTAAGTATATTAAGACATGATAAAAAAAAAAAATGATAAAAGGGAGAACTTAATTCTTATGGTGTCCCTGAGTTGAGATCAACTTGAAGGCGCCTAACAACAACAATAATTCTTATGGAAAATACCCTATTTGCACACAAGCATGTGTGTGTGTGCATGTGCGTGTGTGTGTGCACCAGTGCTCACCTACATGTACTCACTGTGGGCCTGAATTCACTAGCACAGCCTGAACAAAATGCCAAGTGAGGAGTCAAGTGGAGCCAGGCTGTGGTTGCTGTGGAAACCATAACACTGGTCTCCATGACACGTGTACCCTGAGCGCTAACATTCTCTAATGACCTTATAACAGGTGCACCCGCTTTTTTGAAACAATTTCTAAAACTTATCAGTCGAAAGCTTAAAAAAATGGGAAGGCTCCATAGTTTTGTTTTGGTAAATTTCAGCTCTAGGCACATTTTTCTGCATACCCAAATCACTGATAACTGGAGGTCTTTTGTTGTTTACTTTAAATGCAGATGTACAGAATAGATGCTGATTCTGTAGGACCGATGTGCGCTCCCACTCTGGAATATGCCAACAAAATCCTGGGCGCCTAAGTGCTTTCTTAATGGTTTTTCCAGTTTTGTCTTCTGGGGACATTTCAATTCTAGCTGAACGAGGCACTGTATTCCAGAACATTAATAGCCAGCACACCCAAAGTGCCAGCTCAATTACGTGTGAATTAGGACCCAATTAATCCTTTCTGATAACTCTGTCTACTTGGTCTATACCCAAGACTGCTGGCAGGAAACTCATCTCTGAATTTCTTTCCAAATAGAAAGTTGGCAGATTTCATCCACCTTCTCTCTTTATGTTTTTTTTTTCATTCTTGAGGGGAAGTGAGATGATAAAATTTGCATTCTTCTCTGAAAACAGTTTCAGCTTGGATGAAATCCAAACTATTTTTAATAACATTACGTACTGTAATATTCTTAGGTGATGAGTAGAGTCCCTCTTGAGCTGTCCATTTACGGCATCCATTCTCATTAACAACACCTCCTATTGACATTCAGGGGTGACACAATCATGGTGGCAATATGGCACTTTAATTTAAAGATTTAAAAAGTTGATTCTATCATCATAGCTACCAGCCAAAGCAAATATAAGTCTTTGTTCCAAATTTTGAATTTTCACAGTAACACTATTTTTGATCCGTGTTGTGAGAGCTACATTGTGAACTAATACAATTTATCCGTGGCTGACTCTCTGAAACCTACAGGGTGATCGAATCCCTGTGTTGAAAAATTGTATGGTCCCTCATCTGGTGTGTCAGGAAAATTCTGTTACGCTAAGTTCATTTTTCACTGGTGGTTCAGGGGTAGAATTCTCACCTTCTATGCAGGAAACCCGGGTTTTGTTCCCAGCCAATGCACCTCATATGAAGCCAACTGTCAGTGAAGGCTTGTGTTTTGCTAAGATGTTGAACAGCTTTCAGTAATGCGTCCAGACTAAGACAGACTAGGAAGAAAGGCATGGTGACCTACTTACAAAAATCAGCCAGTGAAAACCCCATGGATAATAACGGTCTGATCTGCAAATGATCGTGGGGACGGCGCAGGGCCAGACAGTGTTTCCTTCCATTGTGCATGGGGCGGTCATGAGTCGGGGCTGACTTGCTGGCAGCTAACAACAACAACAACAAATTCATTGTTAAATATGTTTTCTTTTTGTAGAGACTGGACAAGAAGGGTTGTTGATGCAACTGAATAATAATTTGAAATATCGCTAGATGAAGCTTTCCTTCTTAGTAATTTCCCAGCCTTAGAGAAGAACATGTCTTAGAGAAGGGAGGACAGAAAGGGGCTGCAAAGAACAGAATCATGCCCTAAGCTTTGAGTTTTAAAAGAGGGTCTTCAAAGTCAGAGCTTTCAACTCTGACAACAAGGTTCTTCACAAGAGAGAATGTTTCTGTTGTTATTATTTGTTTGTTTTTTAATTCCAAAAGCTGGATATTGACAGCAAAGCCTAGTGGTCTTAAAGCACAGAGTTTATGAACAGAAGAATGGGGAAGACCCTTGAATAAACAGAGTGTTTTTCTGCAATGCAGAGAGGAGACAGAACCATTTCTGGGATGGGTAAGAAGCTTGAGTCTGGGTAGGGTACATTATGGAGGACAAAACATTGACATAAGTTTGTGGATCTGATTGTAGAAATAATTTTTGCCTTACTTTCTGTCTGGGAAAATATAGCTTCCTTGGAGCCAAGGTAGACAGAGAAGGCCTGAGGCAGCTTCGTGGACATCCTGTGGCCCCAGAGTGTAGCCCAACAGTTGAAAAATTCCCAGGCTTCCTAGAGGTGTAGGTTAAGACCAGGTGCAGCTCAGTGGACCTAAAGATGTCTGTGGTCAGGATGAACAAGGGTTACCTGACTGGACAGACGAGCTGAGTGCAGAAGGGAGTGTGGGTGCTTCCAGAATGGATGCAGTGAGGAGGGAAACTACTGAATGTCTAAGAATGAGGGAAAGTAGGGTTAGTAGCTAACCCGTTGCCATTCAGTAGATTCCAACTCACGGGGACCCTATAGGACAGAGTAGAATTGCCCCATAGAGTTTCCAAGGAGCACCTGGTGGATTCGAACTGCTGACCTTTCGGTTAGCAGCTGTAGCACTTAACTACTATGCCACCAGGGTTTCCTAGGCGCCAACAGAGGATCTCATATCCCTAGTTCCCCACCAAAAACCAAACCAAACCAGTTACCGTTGAGTTGATTCTGACTCACAGTAACCCTATGACCCTCCAGGAATGTGCAAACCTCTGGAACTAGACTAGGGGAAAGAAAGCAGAACAATTCATTATTACTCAACAGACTGGGTTTAAACTGGAGGTGACTGAGTTACCTCTACTTATACATTTGAAATTTCCACATTAGCAGAAATATGGGCTCAGGAGCTAAGACCAACAATGCAAATAAAGACATTTCTCTATGGATCTCTGTCTAGAAATTCTATTAGGCTCTTTTTCAATTCTGTGTTGATAATCTTTATGGATTCTTGCTTCTTTGACAATTTTTATAGGTTTGGTTATTTTTAAGCTTGTAACATTTTCTTTGAATACAGTAAGCATTTTATTTTAATGATCTGTGTATCCTTGGGCGCTTCTGCTGTCTGTTTTTCCTGCTGGTTCTTGCTCACGGCACCTTATTTACTTATTTGTATATTTGGTTATCTTTGATTCTGTGCTACAAATAAAACCAAAAACCTGTTGCCATCAGGTCAATTCTGACTCATAGTGACTCTATAGGACAGAGTAGAACTGCCCCTAGATTTTCCAAGGAGCGGCTGGTGGATTCGAACTGCCGACCTTTTGGTTAGCAGCCATAGCTCTTAACCACTGTGCCACCAGGGCTACATGTTACTCATAGAACTTTAAAAATGATTTGTGAGGATTCTCAAAGGGCTAAGGGATGAGGTACCTTCCTTTGGACAGCATTTGCATTTGGTTCTTTGGGGGCTTCAGTAAGATAGCAGCCTGGTACCACTCCAACCTAGATTTTCTGCAGTGATACAGATCTGGGACTGCACATTTGGGCTTCAAGTATTCCTATGGTTATAGCCTTTCAGGACTGGGTTTCATTTTTTCTTTTCCTCCTGCCTTGCTCCCTCCTGGGCTAAGCAAGTCTTCTTGCAGTTCCCTGAGGATGAGGAGGGAATGGGTTTACCTGGTACAGCTCTGAGTCCAGGTTTAATATGGGGGTTCTTCTATTATCTCCACTTTTGGTGGGCCTTGGGATCTGAGTCCCAATCCCTCACCCCACGACTCCATCAAAGCCACAGCTCAGTTTCACAGTCCAAATAGACAAATGCCCTTGGAATAAAAGCAGCTTCTGGTGTTTGGTCTACTTTTCCGGGTTCTCACTTATTCTAAGTTTTGGCCTGATAATGCCTTACTATGTTTTGGCTTATTGATGTTTTTAATAAAGGTTAAAACATATTTTATTCAATGTTTTTAGTAGTTTTCATCAGAAGAATTAGTCTGAATAAATTTGCTAGACATCAGAAGTCATACTTGAGTTCTGTGAACGTGAAATTCATCCTCACTATGTCTACACCGAGGTAAGGGAAAAAAAAAGTGTTCTGAACTCAGGAAGGAAGAGAATTGATCAGCAATATTTTCCCTTTTTTTAATGTCCCTGTAGATGTTGGGAGTGAAATGATTTGGTTGGGTAAATTAGGGATTTTGGGCAAGCTTTCCCCGTAAGGGTAGTGAAGCTGTTTAAGAAGAAACTGTGAGAAAATATAAAGGGCATCATCGTGTCTTATTACACAACTGAAGGGTTGTAAATAATTATTGTTTATTTTCCCCCTACATTTTGGGTCTTTGATTCTAAACAGAATCTGAAACATGGGCAAGAAGCAGAGAAACTATTATTCATAATTATTTTTTAAATGATCAGAAAAATAAGAACCTTCACCTGGGTTTTGATGCTGAGACATGAAACAGCTTTGTCATGAATTTTATGTCACATTTCTTGTGAAGGATTTAATTTAATTATTTTTATTAAAACCCTATGGAAGGATGCAAAGTAATAAGAGACCAAGCTCCTGTTGAGGAACATACAATCTCTTTGAGAAGGACATGAACACAAAATGTAGGTGCCAGGAGGCACAGGGATTTTTATCTGTTTTGTTCACTACTATATTTCAGGGCCTAATGCAAGGAGCCCTGGTGGTGCAGTGGTTAAGAGCTCAGCTGCTAACCAAAGGGTTGGCAGTTTGAATCCACCAGCCTGCTACTTGGAAACCCTATGGGGCAGTTCTAGTCTGTCCTACAGGGTTGCTATGAATCAACTCAAAGGCAGTGAGTTTTGTTTTTTTTTTTAAACACAAGTTCTGGTACATAGTGGTGATTCAATAAATATTTGTTGAATGAATGAAATAACTGAGAAGGGGATAATTTAACAAGCTGGGAAGAAAACTGACCCTATTTTTCCCATTTGTAGTGAGTTCACCTAAGCTCAAGATGTTAAGAGCAATGTTGAGACTGGCAGGTTAATTAGGTCCTAGCTGTATCTTGAGGAAAGTTTTGAAGGATGATGGAGGACCTGGATTGTTGGCAAGGGAACCTCAAAGTGGGAGAGGAGGGGAGGGTTCCACACAAAGGAAATAATAAAGTCTTTACAGACAGTAAATACCAAAACCAAATCCAGTGCCGTTGAGTCGATTCCAACTCATAGTGACCCTATAGGACAGAGTAGAACTGCCCCACAGAGTTTCCAAGGAGCACCTGGTGGATTTGAACTGCCGACCTTTTGGTCAGCAGCCATAGCACTTAACCACTACACCACCAGGGTTTCCAGATAGTAAAGAACCATAGTAAATTTAGTCTGGTCCTAAATTTTAAAATTCTTTTAAAATTTGTTTTAGCCTTCAGGTCTCTCTTCAAAAGTCCTTTTTGTGAACGCACACCACAGAAAACGTATAAAACAGATACATGTGGAGTTGTGGTTGGAATGCAGATGGAGAGCCCTAGACCTCATGTCTTGCCTTGATGCCCAAATGGCAGCCCCAGTGGTCCCATGTGGAGCCTCCAGGCCTTGAGCACAGTCAAGGTGGCTTATCTCGGTCCAAGTGGAGAGTGGGGTAGGGGTGAGTTGGGGACAAGTTTAGCAAGGTAGCACAGGGAAGACACAGGGAAGTCCTTCACTGCAAGGGGACAGGCCTAAACATACTGAAGTGTTGTAACAAAGCCATGCTGGGTTCTTACTGAAGGAAAAAATTTAGATCTTAAGGAAGGCTATTCCAAAAATGATTGAAGTAAAACTCAAGGGCAAGACACGAGCTGAGAGACTGCTGCCATGGCCCGGGCACACGTTGTGAGAGCCTGAACTTTAACGTTCATACGAATTATCTATGTATCTTATTTAAAATGCAGATTGCTAAATCCCAATTCCAGAGACTCTGAATCAATAGGTTTGAGATGGGCTCAGGTGTTGAATTTTAACAAGCATCCCTATTAAATCCGATGCAAGTGATCTGAAGATCAACCTTGGGGGAACACTGTTACAGCTGGATATTCCTCATTTCTGCTTCCCTTCTCCTTGTCAACTTCATATTTAAAACTACATTAGGAATAGGAAGGAAGGAATTATCTAAGTGAACACTATATAAAGTCGAAGGCATTGGTGGAATATAGAAATGAAACAATGGTTTGAATGTCAATTGTGAAATCTGAACCCAAATGAAATGTTATGGGGAGTGTGTTGGTAGAAATAATCCCAGTTGTCAAGGGACCCAGATCAAGTGGGGCCAAGCACAGATGCCATGCTCTGTCCGGGGCACTTAGGTTGCTAGATGGTCTATTTCAGTAGTTTTTTTTCCTTTTTTTTTTTAATGATACTGTCTTCAGGGGACTTCTAGAAGGAGTATATAGTTTTCTTCGAAGATACTTCACAGATTCAGCATGTACTTAAATCTTCCTTCATTTCGAACTTATCATCCTCAAATTCACTTAAACCCTTCTTGAATTTTTTAATAGTTGACTGACATCACCGTAACCCACATGTAAGTGGAAATGAAGTAATCAAGCAGCTCAGCTTTGAGGTGGTGCAGCGGCCACTCCCGGGTTACTTAGCTGGAGCTGAGGCCTTTCCTGAAGCGTCATTTAATACTCAATTGGCTTTTCTGGCAACAAAGACTGAACATTAGCGGTTGTCATCATTAGACACTTGGTATTTTACTTAACATAGAGAAGGGAAAGGGGATGAGGAGAAATTAATGTCTATTTGGTGCTTCCTATGTTCTGCTGTTGCTGTTAGGTGCAGTCGAGTCAGTTCTGACTCATAGCGACCCCATGTACAACAGAACGAACAAAACGCCGTGCCATCCCCACAATCGTTACGCTTGAGCCCATCGTTGCAGCCACTGTGTCAATCCATCTCATTGGGGTCTTCCTCTTTTTTGTTGACCCTCTACTTTACCTAGCATGATGTCCTTCTCTAGGGACTGATCCCTTCTGATAACGTGCTCAAAATATGTGAGACATAGTCTCACTATCTTTGCTTCTAAGGAGCATTCTGGTTGTACCTCTTCCAAGACAGATTTGTTCATTCTTCGGGCAGTCTTTGGTATATTCGATATTCCTCTCTAACACCACAATTCAAAGGCTTAAATTCTTCTTTGGTCTTCCCTATTCATTGTACAGCTCTCACATGCGTATGAGGTGATTGAAAATACCCTGGTTTGGGTCAGGTGCACCTTATTCTTCAAGGTGACATCTTTCCTTTTCAACACTTTAAAGAGGTCCTTTGCAGCAGATCTGCCCAGTGCAATGCGTCTTTTGATTTCTCGACTGCTGCTTCCATGGCTGTTGATTGTGGATCCAAGTAAAATGGAAATCCTTAATAACTCCAATCTTTTCTCTGTTTATCATGATGTTGCTTATTGGTTCAGTTGTGAGGATTTTTGTTTTCTTTATGTTGCGGTGTAATCCATACTGAAGGCTGTGGTCATCTTCTGGTACTATATCAGATATGTTCCGCTGCTATTCATATGGTTTTCAATGGCTAACATTCTTTTCAGAAGTAGACTGCCAGGCCCTTCTTCCTAGTCTGTCTTAGTCTGGAAGCTCAGCTGGAACCTGAAATCATGGGTGACCCTGCTGGTATTTGAATACCAGTGGCATAGCTTCCTGTATCACAGCAACATGCAAGTCACCACAGTATGACAAACTGACAGGCGTGTGGGGGTGCTATGTTCTAGGCCTTTTGCATATTTTATCTCATTTAGAAGTTGGATTATTTTCATTTTAAAGATGAGGAAACTGAGGGTCAGAAAAGTAAGTAAATGAGGTTTAGAGAAGTGAAGTGAGTTGCTTATTGTCCCTATAACCGTGGCCATTGAGAATCTCCCTGGCCATTGGGAACAATGCATGTACCTTGTTAGAAGGGTCTGAGCTTATGTAGAAGCTTTAGCTTTCTCTATGCGTGCTCCAGCCACTCCTTGCTGAATACTCCGGGGACTGGGCTTACTCAATACAGGGATGGGAATGCCTCAGGGCCCTCACTGTCTTTTTGCAATCTCCCCAGGCACTGGAGAATACAGGAGCTGTGCTTGGCCCTACCCTTCCAGAAACTACCCAGTCCAGGCCCTCTCTTTAGAGACGGAGGACCTGAGGGGCAGAAGGGTTGTAATTTGCCCAAGATCATACAAAAAGACATGACAAAGTTTGCAGCAGAAACCAGACCTCTTGGCCTCTGAGCATCTGCCTTTTTAACCACCTCTAAGCAATAAGCAAAAACTCATGTGACTCATCGCCACCCTATAGGACAGAGTAGAACTGCCCCATAGAGTTTCCAAGGAGTGGCTGGTGGATTTGAACTGCCGACCTTTTGGTTAGCAGCTGAGCTCTTAACCACTGTGCCACCAGGGCTCCATATCTGGGGTGGAAATGCAAATTCTCGGCAGGGAGGGGTTCAAATGGGAATGAACTGGTTTGGAGCCTGGTTCCAGGAAGAGTTCTGTGATGACAAAAGTCTGGAAAGTTGAATTGACATTGAACAAGTTGAGGGGTCCGGAAGACCTCTCAGAGCCTTTGGTGTACTAGCATGACACCGAAATCAGAGATTTAAATACAGAGCTTCCCAATACACTCGAGGGCTGGGCTCCCCCCTCGACCCTCCAGCCCCCACACAGAACAACTATTAATATCTTATGGGAAGGCCTGTGGAACATGTTTTGGTAACATTGAGTTGAGCCCAGGTCACTAAATTGGAAGATTTTTTTCAAAGTCCAATAGATGCCAGATCCAAGGAGGAGAAGAGGTGAGGAAAGCTGCCCAGGAAGACAAAAGCATCCCCTGAACAAGTCCAATGTGGTACATCAGCAATTCAATGGAATAATGTTCAGGCGTAAACGTTTGATAATTTTGAAAACACTAAAATAACGTGGGTAATGTTTATAGGGTATCATTAAGCAGGAAAAAAATTACAAAATTTTATGCTAAGATTGCAACTATATGAAAAAGTCCTTGTGCATATGGCAGGGGCCAGAGAAAAACATGCAATAATGAAAACAAATCTTTGGCGGGGGGTCACAGACTCACCAAAGGCTTTAAAAAATTCTAGTACTTGAGATGATGTTAATTTTACAGTAGAACGTAAAATAAAGAAATGTCACCCAAGGATTTAATTTTGCCTCCTTTTTCATTAAAAAAGAGAAAAATTTCTCCTCCTCTTTCTCTGGGCAGTCAAACCTTCTGCAGGATAATAATAAGTTCAGGAGATTGCTGCTATGCTTGCTTTCCTCCCTCTCCTCCTCAAAAAAACAAAACAAAACAAAACAAAAAAACCACCCTATTTCTGAGTAAATTTGTGCATCCCTCATTTGCTGCAGAGAAGAGATTAGCACCTGTATGCCCAGACACGGGAGCCACGCGGTCAGATGTAGAGCCTGCAGATGAGAAGACACTGAGTAGTCAGTGCCATCTCTTGACATAAAAAATGCTTTGCTGCTTTCTCTCAGGTAAACTAAAGATAGGTGACTTACAAGGCCAAAATTCTAAAAGCTGATATTTGAAAAATAAGTAGCCGTACACTGGCTGTGGGATTTTCAGTCAAAATGATAGGAAATAAAAATAAAGTTAAAAAATACATATTTTGAGAATGAGCATTCAGAGGAGAACCAGGAATACTGTTCCTCACGGGTCAGACTATTCATGCTACGTTGTATAAAACAAATATGAATTCTTGTAATAAGTAGTTTTAACAACAGGTGGCAAGGCAAAGCTAAAGCTGGATGTTTTAACATATTTATTCAAAAATATTTATTGCATGCCTACTCTGTGCCCTGTGCTGGGGATACAGTGATGGAAAATCCCTGTCCTTGTGGAGTTTATATTCTGACGGGAAGATACACAGCAAACTAGTTAAGTAAGTACCTGCCCTCATGGAGTTTATGTTCTGACAGGAAGATACATGATAAACTAGTTAAGTAAGTACCTGTCCTCATGGAGTTTATGTTCTGACAGGAAGATACATGATAAACTAGTTAAGTAAGTACCTGTCCTCATGAAGTTTATGTTCTGATGGGACGATACACCATAAACTAGTTAAATAAGTATCTGTCCTCCTTGAGTTTATGTTCTGATGGGAAGATACATGATAAACTAGTTAAGTAAGTACCCGTCCTCATGGAGTTTATGTTCTGACAGAAAGATACACGAAAAACTAGTTTAATAAGTACCTGTCCTCATGAAGTTTATGTTCTGATGGGATGATACACCATAAACTAGTTAAATAAGTATCTGTCCTCCTTGAGTTTATGTTCTGATGGGAAGATACATGATAAACTAGTTAAGTAACTACCCGTCCTCATGGAGTTTATGTTCTGACAGAAACATACACGATAAACTAGTTTAATAAGTACCTGTCCTCAGAGAGTTTATGTTCTGAGAGGAAAACACACGATAAACTAGTTAAATAAGTACCTGTCCTCATGGAGTTTATGTTCTGACAGGAAGATACACAATATCTTTACCTGAGCCTTGTGCTCCTGAAAAGCAGCAACAGTTAAGAAATGCCTCCACCCTTTTGTGTTCTGGGAAATGGCTTACTGCAGAGAACCACCCTTATCCACATGACATAGATAAGACACACAGCCGTGCCTAGCTTACCTATGACAAGGCCAGACAGACACACACACACCCATCACCATTGAGTCGATTCTGACTCAGCAACTCTATAGGACAGAGTAAAACTGCCCCATAGGGTTTCCAAGGAGCAGCTCCTGGATTCAAACTGCCAACCTTTTGGTTAGAAGCCAAACACTTAACCACTGTGCCACCAGGGCGCCAAGGCCAGGCACAGACCCTCCAAATTCCTGTTCTTTGTCTCCTCAATGATTAGATAAACTGTTTAGCCCAAAGTAGCTAGACACAGAGATAAATATTTCCTGCTCAGCTGAATGACTGAGATTCCTCCATTTACAAAAATTCCAACTGTAAAAGCACCTCACTCTAACTTGTCTACTCTGCCTTGTAAGAGCCTAACCTGAAACCAAGCTGCTAAAACACCCAGATCTTGATTTGTGAGGCACTCTTTCTATTGCAATAACCTCAATAAAATAGATTCTCTTGTTTGTTTTTTGTCTTTGATAGAATATTAGATATAAGCCCATTGAGGGAAATTTTTTTTCCCTCATAATGAATGTTTGCCAACAACCAGTTGCCATCAAGTCAATTCTGACTCACAGTGACCGTACAGGACAGAGTAGAACTGCCTCACAGAGTTTCCAAGGAGAGCCTGGTAGATTTGAACTGCCGACCTTTTGGTTAGCAGCCATAGCTCTTACCCACTGTGCCACCAGGGTTTCCATCTGCTTCTTTTTTTTTTTTTTTTTTAAGTGCTCTCTAAATTTAAAAATAATTTAAAAATAACCCTCTTGGGTTGAAATCACCTTCACACAGACTTGAATAGCATGGGCGCTTGTGATTTAAATTTCGTTGCTAAATTCCAAAGTCATGCTCTGTAAGAACGAAGTTGGGAGTTAGAGGAAATAGCTCATCAATAGAATCCTTTGGGCAATTTTCACTATTAATGATCTTAGTTTCTTCTTTTCTGATTTGCGAGTCAGTGTCATTGATCAAAAAAATAACCAGTTAAGTTTAATTTATGGACACGGACTATTTTACTATATTGATCTGAATTACAAATAGTTAGATTACAAAATTAAAAATGTATTTTATAAATGTCAATACATTTTTTCCTGATGGAAATTTTTGCCAATGAAAAAGCAAAAAATTTTACCTACTTTATCCCCAAAATATCTCAATGAGAGCTGGCAGCTGAAATTACTCATTTTGTTTAACCATGATTTTTTGAAATGGTAAATTGTACTTGATATGGATAAAAAGGGGGCTATCAATCACTATACCTTAGTGAGAGTTACTCTCTGCAAAGTGCTTTCCTTTCACTTGGATGAAACCATCCTAAATGAGGAAATGCAACTTTGAAATAGGGTCGTTGATACAGGGAAGCATACGTCAACCAGGGGAGGGCAGGTGTGGGTAAAGGAGCCCTGGCGGCACCACGGTTAAGAGCTCAGCTGGTAACCAAAAGGCTGATGGCTCAAACCCACCCAGTGGCTTCATGGGAGAAAGACCTGGCATTCTGCTTCCATAAAGATTAACCAGAAAAACCAAACCCATTGCTGTGGGGTCCATTCCGACTCATAGCAACCCTATAGCCTAGGAAACCCTATGCGGCAGTTCTGTTCTGTCACAGGGGGTTGCTATGAGTCTGAATGGACTCCACAGCCCACAACGGGTGTGTGTGAGATGTTGTATGGCGGAGACGTGGGGTAGTCAGAGGGCAACCAGAAGTGGAGAGGAGACGGGCACAAGAGACAGATGATCTATTTGCAAATGTTTCTGCCCCAGCCCTGAGCTTTCCCTTTCCTCTCTCCTGGTTGGATCTGAAAAAACAAAACCCCCTGTAAGATGACAGTGTGGGGCTAAGAGGGTCAGGCGTGGGGCAGGAAATGAGACAGAGACCCTTTTCCTGGCAGTACTTACTGTGGAAATACATTTTTTGGAGTCATTTTCTGTGAAGGTTTATGACTGCTCCCCCTCACTGCCACCTGACCACAAAGAGCAGAGCTGTCATTTTTCAGCAGACCTTGGAAAGGCCCATTTCACTGGGGAGAGCTGCGTGTCCAGAATTTTCACAGGTGCGTGAAATAACTAGAGCAGGAGAAACACATCTGATGAAGCCCCTTCTTCCAAAGATGGACTTTGAGCAACTGCAGATGTAAAAAAAAAAAAAAAAAATTTTTTTTTTTTTTTTTACAGATGTACACACGGGGAATTCTCTGTTAGGTATAACTGATGGACCGAGGTGTGATCAGAAAACAGATGAGCAGGTGATGCAGGCCTGGGAGGTGCTGTGAAAAGAGGAGCCCCACCAGAACTGAAGACTCCCTGGCTACTCACACCCCCTAACAATTTGTGGGGTCAGTTGTTTAGTAAAAATGTACTATCCTCCTATCTCGAAAAATACACCTTCATAACTAGCTGGAAGGCTGGGTTCACATTTAGGATTCTTAGGCTTCTGGGAATTCCACTCCAGAACATGGCAATGCAGGAAGAGCTGGCTTCCTGGTCCTCGGCCTGCAGCCCAGCTCCCTTCTCTTCCTTGTGTGTATGTGGAGGCCCGCCCCTTGCTCCATGTCTAAGATCCGCCCACACCCCATGCCAGCCGCCTTCCTCCCTTCCCCACGGTCCACTCCTTGTGCCTCTGAGTACACACACTGGTGGCCTGGTCTGCCCTTGGGAAGATCAACTTGGGGTAAAGGCCGGTACAGGTCAGGGATGTAGGCTCGGGACCACTTGAGCAGGGAATTCTGGGGTCCTAAGTACCTGGATCATGCCGTAGAAGGGAGAGCTTGGGTTCCAGGTAGCCAAGACCCCTTAGCCCCTTGAATCCTCACTATGGGAGGTGCAGGATGGACTCGAGGGGCTCTCTAAATCATGTGGCTTTTTGCTAGATCTAAGGGCGGTGCAGGAGAAAGCCTTGGTGATCTGCTTCCGTAAAGGTTATTGCCCAAAAAACCCTATGAGGAAGCTCTACTCTGTCACAGGGGTTGCTAGGAGTCAACTTGATGGCACATGCCAACAACAACAAAGGATGGTGCTATTGATAGGCATAACCCCACTGTAGCTTGCCTCTGTTTTGTGTGTAACGTGGTTGCTTTATATACAGTAATTGTTTAATAAATGAATTTCATTTCATAATGTGGATACAGTTCTTCAACCAACCAGCCAACCAGACAACCAGCCAACCAGCCAACCAGCCAACCAGCCAACCAGCCAGTTGCTGTTGAGTCAATTCTGACTCATGGTGACCCATGTGTGTCAGAGTAGAACTGTGCTCTACAGGCTTTTCAATGGCTGATTTTTCAGAAGTAGAAGAAGCCTCTGGGTGAACTCAAACCTACAACTGAACTCATTAACTGCTTGCACCACCCAGCAACTCCATAGTTCTTCTCAAGGAATCCTTATTATTGTCTCCATAAAACTCTCAATTAAAAGACTCCTTGCAGGTTGTAGGAGACTAGGTGGGTGAGTGATTGTGGAGCTCGGAGTACACAGCCCAGGGCAGCAGCCCTCTTGGAGAACGCTGCTCAGTCCTGGTCTGCTCTACCTGGTGGGTGGCACTTGTCAGTCAGCATCCCACTTCTCCACTCCTAACCTCTCACAGCTGAAGACGCTGGCAACGTCTTTCTAATTTTTCCAGGAAACTCCATAAGTTAAAGAAATGTCTACTTGAAGATTTAACGTTTCAGGTTTTTTTTTTTTTTTTTGGTATCATTTGTTTCTTTTAATGGTTCTGAGAAAGATTCCTCATCGCAGATTCAGGACACTTGATAACATTCTATGTAACGAAAAAAGAAAGCTCGCAACAGGTGATCCCTAAGGCATTTGTGCTGTCAGTGAAATAGACATTTCTAAAGTACTCAATGAGTTTAATTTGCTAAACAGTAATTAGCTATGGTTTAAATAGATTATTTCAAGGACTGAACAGAATAACACAGTTTACCTTCGCATAATCTGAGTAATTGACTGCTCTCGAACTTGGATGCAGATAGAGGAGCTACCATCTGTTTTTTCAGGAAGAATATTTTGGGGAGGAAGAACTGTAAAGGGTAAACCCTTTTAGAGCCCAGGACCCCCTCCACGTCCACAGAAGCACATAGATTACATATGCAAATTCCATCACACACTTCTGAGCCCAGCCCTGTCTCCCAGCTTTCCTCCATGGAAATGGTAGGCAGGCATCACTTCTCTCTGCATAGGTTTTAATCTCCAACCAGGAGAGATTTCTGCTTTCTCCAGGGCATGCTGGGAGGATTTTTGTGAAAGTAATACTGGTACTAACGCACAAGTGAACTTGTTTAGGACTGTCGGTGTTCCTGAACTGCCTCCAACTGGGCTGCCCGAACTCATGGTGCAGACCTTGTCCACGCAGGCCCGAGGGCAGTTTCCAGGCCTTTTGGTGGGACAGTTCCCAAAGATTTCATAGCGATGCACACTGTGCCTTTTCTACTTAGATTAGCTATTTTTAGAATGTGAAAAACAAAGAGCATGATGGGACATACACTCAAACTAGCCTGCTCATCCTGCATAGCTGGGGATGGTTTCAACCTGTGCTGCATTCATCTATAGGAACGTTTCAGGGGAACGCTGGAATACGTCTGCAGCTGTGTTTTCCCTTACCTTACAGGGTCTGTGTATCTTAATATATGCCGTTCTCCTCCTCACCAGTATCATCAACCGTTACAAACACGGGGTTTTGCAAAGCATAGAGAAGCTGCACCCTATAACCATAACAAGTCTTTGCGTCTTAAGCAGGAGACAGACAAGCATAGCAAATCAACAAGCTCAACTTTTCCAGCTCTGCACATCTAAAAAAAAAAAAAATTTTTTTTTTTTTTTTAAGAGGCGTACAAATCAGCTCTCTCTCTGTTTTCCTTGCCTCTGCTTCCTCCACTGTCAAGCCCTGAAACCAGGCCCTGTAAAGCACAGCCCCTTCTCTGCAGCCTGGGCTCTACTCTGAGGCAATCTGGTCAGACGTAGGGTGTGTATCAACAGTGTTCTCTTCCCCATTCTGCTGGCGTTTGGAATGAAGTTGCCCCCAATCTTGAGTTCTGGCAGCCCTGTGACCGTGGTAGGGTTCTTCATGGTCTCTCCCTGATCCATGGCCCCATTTCATGAGTCATCATTGCCAATAAGACCTGAGACCAGATACTCAGGTAGTGTGCCCAAGTGGGTCCAGGTACCCCTGAGTCATATCCTGATTGGAACTGGCCCAGTGGTTGGGACTGGGTTTCTCTGTCTAGGTTCTCATGTACTGAGCAGTGGCCTTGCCTAAGTCCATGGCTCCCCCTGCCTGATTCTTCTCTCAATCCGAGTCTCTTTTCCTCACCCTTGCCTAATCCTTTCTGGATGTTTGAGTTCTGACCCCATCCCTAAGGACAACGGGTGGAAGTTTTTGCTACGCATGGACAGGTCTTCTTTAACGACAACTGCTACCTGCCCAGCTTTGAGCTTTCAAAGACTACCTGGATTCCTGGTTGCCATGTCGAGCTCACCTGCTGGATATATCAGATGCAAACACTGCTAGGATTAGGCCTTGGGCCCTCTACTTGGGCTGCCCAAATGCCCCCTTGGGGACAGCATCTGTAACGGTTGATGCTCTCCAACCTGTTAGAGAGACTCGGCTCAGTGCCCTTCTCTCTGATCCCTTCCAGCCCCTTGATTTGTTGTTATTCGTCATCATCAAGCCGGCTGTAACTCACAGCGACCTTATGTATAACAGAATGAAACATTGCCTGGTCCTGTGCCAACTTCATGATGGTTGTATGTTTGAGTCCATTGTTGTGGCTATTGTGAGGTGCCTTCCATCTTAGAGGGCTCATCTTCCAGCACCATACTGGACAAGACTCTGTTGTGATCCACAAGGTTTTCACTGGCTAATTTTTGGAAGTAGATCACCAGGCCTTTCTTACTAGTCTATCTTAGTCTGGAAGCTCTGCCGAAACCTGTCCACCACGGGTGACCCTGCTGGTATCTGAATTACTGGTGACATAACGTCTTTTTTTTTTTTTTTTTTTTTTAACGTCTAGCATCATAGCAACATGCAAGCCACCACAGTACAACAAACTGACAGAGGGGCGGTGGCCCAGTTTACTAGGGGCCTATTATTCTGCTTTGTGCCCAACTCAGGACATAAATAGGCTCAGTTTTACATAAATTTAAGAGTTAGATTTTATATATTACCTGGGGTAGGATTTCTGCAAGAGCTAGATTTGGAACAGACCGTTGAAGGGCAGAGGAAGAATTTTGATCAAAATATATAAAGTAGTGATTTCAGGAAAGGATGAGTCAGCTCTGTGGAAAGGCCTAGGTAAATGCTTTGTATAATCCCAGGCACCATGGAGGAAGGAACTTCAGAAGAAGAGAGAAGCGCCCTGTGAATACCCTGAAGCCAATGACTGGCTTGTTCACTGCTGTGTTCCTGAGCCTAGCACCGTGCCTGGGATACAGTCGGCATTTGGTAACTATTTCTTCATTGAATGGGTGTGAAATGAGGCCTGGGCACGCTGTCTTTTACACTAAGTCATTTCCTGGAGGGAAACAGCATATTAGGTGGTAAGTGGCTTTCTCCCTCAGCTCTTTCCTCTGATAAAGGGCAGCTGGCTTACACACTCCTGAAAATATACCTCGTTTTCTTCAGGGGATCTAGAAGGATTTGCAGTAGGCTCATTTGCCTCCCAGAGGAAAACCTGCCTCCTGGGCCTGTGCATTTGAGAGTTTCTGACGTTTTCACTGTAGGAGCCAAGCAGTTGCCCGACATCATGAGCAGAGATCCAGAATCAGGTGAAAAATTGCCAGACAGCTTTTGTCATGCCCTTTTGATACATTTAATCAATAAAATACAATACAATTACGATATCTACATACTAAAGTTGAGAAAAAGTCTATAGCAGCATCAGAAAGCCATAGATAGGTCTATTAGTTCATGTCGTTGTTGTTAGGTGCCGTCAAGTCAATTCCAACTCATAGCGACCCCATGTGACAGAGTAGAACTGCCCGATCAGGTTTTCTAGGCTATAATCTTTATGGGAGCAGATCTCCAGGTCTTCCTCTCTTTCAAAAAATTTTTATTTTGCTTTAAGTGAAAGTTTACAAATCAGGTCAGTCTCTCACACGAAAACTTATATACACCTTGCTAAACCCTTGCTACATACTCCCAATTGCTCTCCCCCTGATGAGACAACCTGCACCTTCCCTCCACTCTCTCTTTTCATGTCCATTTCGCCAGCCTCTAACCCCCTCTAACCTCTCATCTCCCCTCCGGGGAGGAGATGCCAACATAGTCTCAAGTGTCCACCTGATCCAAGAAGCACACTTCTTCCAGGTCTTTCTCTTGAAGAGCTGCTGGGTGGGTTTGAACCGTCAACCTTTCAGTTAGTAGCCGAGTGCTTAGTGGTTGTGCCAGGAGGGCTCCATCTGTTAGCTCATAGGATGGAGGGATATAGTGCGTTCAGTAACCCCAGGGCAGGACCACGCAGACTGCTGAGGCAGGGCTCAGCTGTCCACGGCCTGCGGAGACTTTGTGCCTCCTTAAAGCTAACACCAACACTCTTAAATGGACCACTTTCTCTGTGCCAGGATCACCTTAACAAAGCCAGAGAGACAGAGCGCCAATAACTAACACATAACAGAAGAGAAAAATTCTTTCAAGGCCACGTCACTGGACAACATCTGCATGTTTAAGAAGGGGTGGACCCAGTGAGCACAGAGAGGTGTCCCAGATACCTCTGAACAGCTCACTCAAGAAACAAAAGGAGAAAGTAGATTTTTGGTACTTTTTTATTATTTCATCTGGGTAAGAAAAAAAACTAAATGGTGACGGAAAAATCTGGAGGCTGATAATGGTGATAGTTGAACATGATAAGTGGAGTTAATGTCACTGAATTATACATGTAAAGAATGTAGAAATGGCAAACGCTTTGCTACATATATACTTAACACACGCGTGCACACACACACGCACACACACACAAAGCCTACGTGGCTTCAGGGCCCCCACCCCCAGGTGTTAAGGAGAGTTAACAATCCACATGTTGCATAAGAAACTACGGCACGCACATCACCACCTCTCTCACCGCTGGTGTGGACAGCCGAGTGGACTGTGTGCCAAGGACTCTACCGTGCACTTACTATTTATACTTGTTCTAGGATTTATAACAATCTTGCCAGCGGGATGTTACCTCGTTTCCTCCGTAGAGATGAGGAAGCTGAAGCCCAGGGAGGTAACTGAAAAGCAAGGTTTTCTGGTGTGAACATTTGGGGCTGGATAGTCCTCTGTTGCTCAGGGGCGTCTTGTGCGTTACGGAATGCCTACCATCATCTCTGGCCTCCACCCAGTACAGCACCCCCCTCCCACTCTGCCAGCCATGACAACCAGAAGTGTCTCCAGATGTTGCCAAATGTCCTTTGAATAGCCACAGCCCACAGAGTGAGCGGCTGACCTAGGCTTTGAATCCAAATCTTTCTTTGAAGCCGCCTCTTTCCTTTGCCAGAAACTAAAGCAACATGTAAATACTAGCATCATGTGGGAGGCCTTGCCTGGCCTCAGAGTGACTGGATCTACTCTTGCTCAGCTGTGTCTAGTTGTTGCAGCGATTAATGCTATTCCAAAATAAAGGAGCATATAATAACAATACCAAAAAAAAAAAAAAAAAAAAAGCCAAACCCAGTGCCGTGGAGTCGATTCTGACTCATAGCAACCCTATAGGACAGAGTAGAACTGCCCCATAGAGTTTCCAAGGAGCGCCTGGAGGATCTGAACTGCCAACCCTATGGTTCGCAGCTGTAGCACTTAACCACTATGCCACCAGGGTTTCCGTAATAACAATAGCTAACACTTATTGAGTGCATACTATATTCCAAGAACTGTGCCATGCACCCTCCACACATTTTCTAATTTAATCATCTCCACAACCTTGTGAGGAACGACATGCTAGCAGCCTCAGCATATAATAAAACACATTCAGAAAGGAGATTTGCCTCTGCAGCAGCGTGAGAGCATTCTATAAAGGCTGATTATTTCTCAAAGTTCATTTCTTGAGTCTTCGTGAGATATCAGATTTTAGTGACATCTGCGGTTCCAATTATCCCAACTAGGAGATGTGCCTGGTCAAGCTTGAGCTGTCAAAAAGAGATTGTTTTGGGCCGTTTTCATGAATTCAACCAATTAGTTGATATGATCACACATCCTTTTTGGTACCAGGTGCTCTCTGGTGTGGTACAAGTATCATCCCCCTTCTGGGGGAGCGCGTGGAGCCTGCTGGGAGATAGGATCAGCTAAAAACTAGCTTCTTGCATTTCTCAGGCTCCTGGTTCCTTGACACTGTATTTCCTAAAAAGCAATTGGTTTTGGAAGTGTTTTCGGAATCAAAGACACAGTCCCAGAAAAAATATGTGACTGAGAACTTATTAGTTTGAGATTAAGCCAATGACTTAACAGTAATCACTTCAGGGGAGAGATTAAAGTGCAATACCAGCAGAAGGCAGCTGCCCCATGCTCCAAATAAATGACAGTCTTGCTCAGAGGTGGACCTAGTAACTTGGTAACAAACGGATGTCTGTTATAGCTCATATAGAGAAAAATTCCAATTTATCAATCAAATAATCATGCCGAAAACCTTGACTGGGTTTACTATTAGAAGGTTGGTTAATGTCATACAATTATTTGAACAAGGGAAGGGGAGAAGACGAACCTGAAAGAGTGGGGCAGGATGCTAATTCTCAAGGAGAAGACACCTGCACAGGTAAGAAGGAGGACGGATGGGACCCAACAAGAGAAATCAATGAGGAAAAGAAGACCATGCTGGCTAGGGCTCAATGAGGGGACCTTATTACCCAGAGCCTCACCATGACATATCCTGAGGCTTTGGTATGCCAACGAGACACTCTTCCACCCAACCCCAAAGCAGAATGGGTTATTTGAGCATATGTAGAATGAGTGTTGTTATGGGTTGAATTGTGTCTCCCAAAAGGTATGTTGAAGCCCTAACCCCTGGTACCTGTGAATGTGACCTTGTTCAGAAATGAGATCTTTGAAGGTGTCATCAGTTCACATGAGATCATACTGGAGTAGGGTGGGCCCTAATCCAATCTGAGTGGTGTTCATATAAAAGAGGAGGAGAGACAGAGACACAGAGGAAAGACAGCCAGGTGAGGATGGAGGCAGACATGGAGCTATGCTGCAGCTGCAAGCCAAGGACTGCCTGGGGCTGCCAGAGCCTGGAGACACAAGAGAAGACCTTCCCCTGGAGTCCTTGGTGAGAGCATGGCTTTACTGATACTTGGACATTGGGCTTCTAGCCTCTAGAACTGTAAGACCATGAATTGCTGTCATCTTAAACCACCACCTTGTGGCACTTTGTGCTTCATCCCTAGAAACTAACACAAATACACTGTGAGAGAATGTAGGCTGGGCCGTAGCTGTGGGGACAGGATTGGGGAAAGCTCAAATGTCAGTGAGAGAGGCCTCTGGGGAACACAAGTGCTTGTATGGGTTTGAGGCTCAGCACAGTCTGCTCCATTGGCCAGCAGCAGGGCCGGCTGCACCGCGTGCGATGTGTGCAGCTGTACAGGACGCTTCACTCACAAGGGTTCATGCTCTGCTGTTGCCATCTTGAAATTCTTACTAATTTTTGAACAAGGGTCCCTGCATTTTCATTTTTTGTACTGGGCTCTGAAAATCACGTAGCCGGTCCTGGCCAGCAGTGCCTATATCGTCCCAACACACCTTGTGACCTGCCTTCTCTACATGACTTCAGGACCCCAGGGAGGATAGGGTGTTTGGGAGGGGGCTCAGTACCCACTCATGTGTTGTGCACAAGACATTGCACTGAAAATTCCTAGAGGAAAATAGAGAAGTACCCTATTTCTTCAGTTCTAACGTGCTGTCACGTATGACACTCCATTGGCTTAACGGCAGCGTTTTTTTTTTTCCCCAGAGGAAAATGAACACATTAACTATCAGACATACACTGATTTAAGAAACATTAAATTGTGAAACAAAAAGAAAAGAGTATCTTCAAATGGCAGACATGCAGTTCATAATGAAGTATCCATCAACACTCCATTTAAATCCTGGACCGCAAAAGGAAGCATTCACCTTGCCCTGGCTGGCTCCCCTTGAGTCGAGAGAATTTTTTCAGTGCTCAAATCCAACTAGACATCAGTATACTTTGTAAAAGAACAATGAAAATGCTCTTTTCCTTGTGATTAGTTGAAAGATGAAAACAATCAGATACTCAGACTCTGAGAACTAACTTTGATTTTGCTGAATGTTAGAGCGAAGAAGCCATTTAAGCTTCTCCTTGGTAAGGGGTTTGTTTGTTCTGCTTGATTCAAGTCAGAGCTAATAATCCCAAGGCCTTGGATGATCTAATCCAGCTGAAAAGCAGAAAGATGTGTCTAGACAACAAAGATGCTGCCCTTAAGCAAAGTCGCTTTCCAGGTACCAACTTGCCTTACATCAGACCATTTTCTTAGAGGTTTTGTCTGCATCATTCCCTCAAGGCAGACTCAGTATCCTTGCTGGCCAGAATTCACAACCTGATACAGCTTTCTTCCCTAGACAGCCATCTCACCATGGAGCTAGGTGGCTGTAGGAGACACTGACTCACACAGGTTCACTTATGACAAATTCAGGCTACGTCCAGCTCACACAGGCCTCTGACCAACTCTGCCCTGAAGAGATTCGCCACACTGCTTCCTCCTCAGGCTAGAGGGCAGAGGCAGTGAGTTCCCTCTGAAAAGGGCCTTTTCATTTCCCCTTTACCTTCAGCCACCAAGATGCACTGAAAGGCAACCTGGGAATCTGCTTCAGTGTCATAAATTGGCTAATACTTGTATGTATCCACTTAGCAAAACTTTGCTGAGGCCTGCTATGTGCAAGGAGCAGGTCAAGGTGAGGGACTGGGGGAGGATTTGAAGACAAATGACCTGGGGCGGGGGTCGGAGGGCTCTCGATCTAGCAGAACAGAAAAGAAGTCTAGACCGGGAAGCCTGCTGCCCACTTCCCGTTTCCTGTAACCTGCTCATGCCATGTCACTGCACAGAACGCTGTCACTTCACATTCAGGTACTACCTGAAAGGCCTCTCTACTGGGCACTGGGTCTGACACTCTGCATATGGTGATGTGAACAGAAGGATGTCTCAGAAATGCTTAACACTGGTGCCAATAGTAGTGATCCATTTCCTACTTGGCTGCTGTCAAAATGAGTCTGACTTTTTCTGGGTCCATCTAAGAAGAAACTTATGACCATAGCAACAACAACAACAACAACTGCTGCTACAACCATTGCAATGATTACTTTTGAGCACCTCCATGTGCCATGCACCCTACTTGGTTTTGCATACATTGTTTCTTAATCTTTCAACACTCCAAAATATCTATTATTGTCCTTGTTTTCCAGGAAAAAAAAGGAATGTCTGAAAGTTAAGTCACTTGCCCCAGCGGGTGGAGCTGGATTTCCGGCACATCTTAGTCTCGTTACACCCGTTTTGGTTCTTCATTAACTGAGGCTGTGTGCCACTCCTCCCCGAATGGAGCACTCGGGATTAAAGGTCCTCTGGGAGCACTACATGAAAGGGCCCGAGGGAAGAACCAAGACTGCTGCTTGGAATGGAAATTGCGAACGCTGGGGTAGAACCTACTGTCTCAGAATGGCTTTCCTCTTAGGTAGGCATTAGCATTCCGGAACCTCCAGGTCACTCACTTGCTTGTAAAAAAGCAACATTACCTTTTTATTTGAGAAGTCTAGTGGCACAGAGGGAGGAAAGGGAAGAAAGAAGTTACCATACTGAGGTGAGAAGAAAGACAGCAGAAGGAGCTGAAGAGAAGGCACTTCTAGAAAATGCATTTAATAGCCTGAGCTATTTTAAATAGTTACCCCGCTCTCTCCAGCTGGTGGAACTGTTGGACTCTGAACATCCTTAGGAGAACATCTTGAAAGATGAGGACTTCAGATTTTACCAGAGCATGAGATCTTGGCAGATGACATCTCTGTTATCAAGGCCCTTGCATAAGTCCAGGTGAGAAAGGATACATTTAGGGAAGATAAAGGGACACACCACCCAGCAACTCCTCCAGACATTCCAAGTTCCATCAGAGAATATAAAGGGACACACCACCCAGCAACCCTCCAGGCATTCCAAGTTCCATCAAGCTATCAAGTCAAGTCGTCAGAAGGCTACACACTTGAGGCAGCTAATTTCAGTTGAGTTTACGCAGGTCAAGTTAGGTTAATATAACTTTTTTGAATGCCTACTGTATGCAAGGCCTACTGTATGCAAGTATGAACTCTGGAAGTCTAGCGGGATGTCTGTGACTTAACCCCTCTGCAGCCCTTGGCTACTTCTAAGTGTCGGTTTTGGCAAATATTTCTTACGGTCTTAAACTCTAAACCCACTGCCATTGAGTCGATACCAACTTGCAGGGACCCTAGGATCCTCCAAAATCACCGTCTCTGCATTTTCCCTTAAAGCAGTGTTTTAAAACTGTGAAATAAACATAATGGGAGACACCAGTATTTTTTCTTTATAGAACAGATATAACACCAGGGTGTGGCGTACATAGTAAGGCTAAGGATTATCTTGTGAAATTTTGTTTTAGCTATATGTGCCTATTTGTACTGGGGTGAGATCTAAAATACGTTTCTCACTCTGGGTGATGGTCCACAAAAAGTTGGAAAAGTGCTGCTTTCAGGAATCCTCCAGCCTGTACTTCCCCAACTCTACTCTTCTTCTAGTCAGACCCATTACAGATGCTTCCCTTTGGACGTGGCTCCTTCTTTGTGTCTGTCTCTTGGACTCAGTTTGTGGTGCTGTGGTGGTTTGTATGTTGCTGTGATGCCAGAAGCTATGCCACCAGTATTTCAAATACCAGCATGGTCACCCATAGTGGGCAGGTTTCAGCAGAGCTTCCAGACAAAGGCAGATTAGGAAGAAGGATGTGGTGATGTATTTTTAAACAAAAATTGGCCAAATAAAATCTTTTGAATAGCAGCAGAACATTGTCTGATCAGTACCAGAAGATGAGCCCCTTAGGTTGGAACCCACTCAAAATATGACTAGGGAAGAGCTGCCTCCTCAAATAGAGTTGACCCTAATGACATGGATGGAGTCAAGCTTTTGGGACCTTCATTTGCTGGTGTGGTACAACTCGAAATGAGAAGAAACCACTGAAAACATACATTAATCAGAATGTGGCATGTACTAAGCACGAATCTAGGAAACTCAGAAGTCATCAAAAATGGAATGGAACACATAAACATCAATATCCTAGGTATTAATGAGCTGAAATAGACTGGTATTGGCCATTTTGAATTGGACAATCATATGGTCTACTCTGCCAGAAATGGTAAATTGCAGAGGAATGGCATCCCATTCATTGTCAAAAATAACATTCCAAGATATATCCTAAAGTACAATGCTGTCAATGATAGGATAATATCCATACAACTACAAGGAAGGCCAGTTAATATGACTGTTATTAAAATTTATGTGCCAAATACTAATGCTAAAGATGAAGAAATTGAAGATCTTTCCCAACTTCTGCAGTCTGAAATGGATCAAACACGCAATCAAGATGCATTGATAATTACTGATGATTGGAATGCAAAAGTTGGAAATGAAGAAGGATCAGTAGCTGGAAAATATGCCCTTGGCAATAGAAACTATGCTAGAAATAACATGACAGAAATCTGCAAGATCAATGGTTTATTCACTGCAAATACCTTTTTTCAACAACATAAATGGTGACTGTACATGTGGACCTTGCCAGATGGAATATACAGGAATCATATTGACTATATCTGTGGAACCAAAGGTGTGTAATTACGAGAAATGACATGAAGGTAAAAAACCAAAACCAAAGCTGTTGCCATCAAGTGCATTCCAACTCTCAACGACCTCATAGGACAGAGTAGAACTGCCCCATAGGGTTTCCAAGGAGTGGCTGGTGGATTAGAACTGCCAACATTTTGGTTAGTAGCTGAGCTCTTAACCACTGCACCACCAGGGCTCCATGAAGGTAAAAGGGCTGCACTAAGGACAGGTTATTTCTAAACTGGCTCTGGGTCAGAGAAGCGGTGCATTTGGTCCTGCAATTGCATATACCAGTATCCTAGTCCTGGCTCCAGTACGCACCCTTGGACGATTTACTTAACTTCCCCAAACGTCGGTTTCTTCATCTGTGAGACAGGAAAATAGGGACAAGAATAATAACAATAGTACCTGAATCACAGAGTTAGGGTAGGGATTTAGTGAGATAAGGCATGTGAAATAGTGGCCCTTCAAGCAAGTGTTGCTCGTGTTCATGGGAAAGAGAAAGAGAACGCCACCCCATGCCGTAGGCTCAGGAGGGATGTGAGATTGGACATGCCAAAAGCTGATCTCATGCAGGATTTGGTCACTATGTGCTTCTTATATCTCAGCCATATAAGGGATTTTCAAGGTTAATTTTGACTCTCTTTGGTTTTTAGCCCTCCTCCATGATGTGACTCCACATTAACTGCTCAATAAATGGTTATTGTTGTTGTCGTTTTTAGGTGCCCTTGAGTCAGTTCCAACTCATACGACCCTGTGCACAACAGAATGAAACACTCTCTGGTCCTGAGCCATCCTTACAGTTGTTGTTATGTTTGAGCTCATTGTTGCAGCCACTGTGTCAATCTACCTCGTTGAGGGTCTTCCTCTTTTCCGTTGACCCTGTACTCTGCCAAGCATGATGTCCTTCTCCAGGGACTGATCCCTCCTGACAACACGTCCAAAATACGTAAGATGCAGTCTCACCATCCTTGCTTCTAAGGAGCATTCTGGTTGTACTTCTTCTAAGACAGATTTCTTTGTTCTTTTGGCCAACACCACAATTCAAAGGCTTCAATTCTTCTTCGGTCTTCCTTGTTCATTGTCCAGCTTTCACATGCATATGATGTGATTGAAAATACCATGGCTCGGGTCAGGCGCACCTTAGTCTTTAAGGTGACATCTTTGCTCTTCAACAGCTTAAAGAGGTCCTTTGCAGCAGATTTACCCAATGCAACGCGTCTTTTGATTTCTTGACTGCTGCTTCCATGGCTGTTGATTGTGGATCCAAGTAAAATGAAATCCTTGACAACTTCAATCTTTTCTCCATTTATCATGATGTTGCTCATTGGTCCAGTTGTGAGGATTTTTGTTTTCTTTATGTTGAGGTGCAATCCATAATGAAGGCTGTGGTCTTTGATCTTCATTAGTAAGTGCTTCAAGTCTTCTTCACTTTCAGCAAGGTTGTGTCATCTGTATAACGCAGGTTGTTAATGAGTCTTCCTCTAATCCTGATGCCCTGTTCTTCTTCACGTAGTCCAGCTTCTCAGATTATTTGCTCAGCATACAGATTGAATAGGTATGGCGAAAGAATATAGCCCTGACGCACACCTTTCCTGACTTTAAACTAATTAGTAGCCCCTTGTTCTGTCCAAACATTTGCCTCTTGATCTATGTAAAGTTTCCTCATGAGCACAATTAAGTGTTCTGGAATTCCCATTCTTCACAATGTTATCCATAATTTGTTATGATCCACACAGTCGAATACCTTTGCATAGTCAATAAAACACAGGTAAACATCCTTCTGGGATTCTCTGCTTTCAGTCAGGATCCATCTGACATCAGCAATGATATCCCTGGTTCCATGTCCTCTTCTGAAACCGGCCTGAATTTCTGGCAGTTTCCTGTCAATATACTGCTGCAGTCGTTTTTGAATGATCTTCAGCAAAATTTTGCTTGTGTGTGATATTAATGATATTGTTCTATAATTCCACATTTGGTTGGATCACCTTTCTTGGGAATGGGCATAAATATGGATCTCTTCCAGTCAGTTGGCCAGGAAGCTGTCTTCCATATTTCTTGGCATAGACAAGTGAGCACCTCCAGTGCTGCATCTGTTTGTTGAAACATCTCAGTTGATATTCCATCCATTCCTGGAGCCTTGTTTTTCGCCAATGCCTTCAGAGCATCTTGGACTTCTTCCTTCAGTACCACTGGTTCCTGATCATATGCCACCTCTTGAAACGGTTGAACATCGACTAATTCTTTTTGGTATAATGATTCTGTGTACTCCTTCCATCTTCTTTTGATGCTTCCTAGGTCGTTTGATATTTTCCCCATAAAATCCTTCACTATTGCAACTCGAGGCTTGAATTTTTTCTTCAGTTCTTTCAGCTTGAGAAATGCCAAGAGTGTTCTTCCCTTTTGGTTTTCCATCTCCAGCTCTTTGCACATGTCATTATACTTTACTTTGTTTTCTCGAGCCGCCCTTTGAAATCTTCTGCTCAGTAGTATCATTATTAAGTCCTCGGGTGGTGCAACTGGCCCTAGTGGCACAGTGGTTTAAGGGCTCGGCTGCTAATCAAAAGGTTGGCAGTTCGAATCTACTACCTGCTCCTTGGAAACCCCATAGGGCAGTTCTACTCTGTTTTATAGGTTTCCTATGAGTTAAAATCAACTTGAAGAGAACAGGTTTGGTTTTTGGTTTGGGTGGTGCAAAGGGTTAACATGGCTGGTTGCTAACTGAAAGATTAGCGGTTGGAGTACACCCACAGGTGGCTCAGAAGAAAGGTCTCTGGTGATCAATTAAAAAAAAAAAAATCAACCCTATGCAGTACAGTTCTACTCTGATACATATGCGGTCACCATGAGTCAGCAACTGGCTTATAATCATTATAGATTCTCTAGTAATCAAGTGTCCAAGGGTTTGTGGTGAATGAAGATGATATTTGAACCTTAATAGCTGTGCCTCAAAGGGTTAAACATTCAGCTATTAATCAAGAGGTTAGTGGTTCAAATCCACCCAGAGGCACCTCAGAAGATAGGCCTGGCAATCTAATTCTGAAAGATCATTGCCACTGAAAACCCTACGGAACACAGTTCTACTGTGACATACTTGAGGTTGCCATGAGTTGGAATCAACCCAACAGCAACTAGTTTGGTTCTTGTTATACCAAAGGAAGTATGATTACTTTATTCCCTTAATTCACAGAGCAAAATATGAAATTTTTATTTGGCTTCATAGTTGCTTATTTGTGTGCTCACCCTCATCCCAAATAATTGCTTTGTAAATTCAATTTAGAATCTTGTTGCTTTGAACCCACCTCTCTGCCATTTTTATTGATGATTTAGTCTAGCTAAACAGAAGCTTACCTCACATTATCTAAGCACGAAGGACTTTACGACACCAGGAGTGGTGGAAACAGGTTTCCCAAGGGCATCGTCAGCTTGGTATTGGGCATTAGAGAACAGATGGTGTTAATTACAAATCAATGTTACCAGGCTGAAACTAGAAAAGAAGGTTCCGACCCTACACACAACAGAATGAAGATCTGCCTGGTCCTGCACTATCCTCACAATTGTTGTTATGTTTGAGCACACTGTTGCAGCCACTGCGTCAATCCATCTCAATGAGGGTCTTCTTCTTTTTTGCTAGCCCTCTACTTTACCAAGCATGATGACCTTTTCCAGTGATTGATCCCTTCTGATAACATGTCCAAAATATGTGAGACATAGTCTTGCCATCCTTGCTTCCCAGGAGCATTCTGGTTGTACTTCTTCCAAGACAGGTTTGTTCATTATTTTGGCAGTCTATGGAATATTCAATATTCTTTCCAACACAATTCAAAGGTGTCAATTCTTCTTTGGTCTCCCTTACTCATCATCAGTTTTCATTAGCATATGAGGGGATTGAAAACACCATTGGCTTGGATCAGGAGCACCTTGGTCTTCAAGGGGACATCTTTGCTTTTTAACACTTTAAAGAGGTCTTTTGCAGCAGATTTGCCCAATGCAATTGGTCTTTTGATTTCTTGATTGCTGCCTACACGGGTGCTGATTGTGGATCCAAGAAAAATGAAATCCTTGATAGCTTCAATCTTTTCTCTGTTTATCATATTGTTGCTTATGGTCCCGTTGTGAGGATTTTTGTTTTCTTTATGTTGAGCTGTAATCCATACTTAGGGCTGTGGTCTTTGATCTTCATCAGTAATTGCTTCAAGTCCTCTCCACTTTCAGCAAGCAAGGTTGTGTCATCTTCATAACACAGTTGTTAGTAAGTCTTCCTCCAACTCTGATGGTGCATTCTACTTCATATAGTCCAGCTTCTCAGATTGTTTGCTCAGCATACAGATTGAATAGGTACGGTGAAAGGATACAACCCTGACGCACACCTTTCCTGACTTTAAATCATCAGTATTCCCTTGTTCTGTTTAAGCTGGTAAATGTGATAAATCACTCGACAGTTTTTCATCTGTTGGAGATACATATCTTAAAACAATGCTTAGCTGATCTAATGAGAAAGATAGGGGTGGAAGCTTCAGGCAAACTGAAATATCAAGCTATACTTATTTCACTGAAAATAGTTGATCAAATTTTACCACTAACCAAGGTTATTAATTCTCCTCAGCTTGGTGTAGACGTATATGATGGGTTGCCCTTACTGTATTTTGAGATGTGACCTGCTGAAAATGGATCAGACTGAACAACAAGTTCAAGTACACCCCAAATTTTCCATTTTATGGGGACCCAAACAATTTCTTCCTCAAAAAGATAGCCCACATTCAGTGATTTGTTGTGACAGCAACAACGTGTTGCAAAGTGGCTTTTTGATGCTGATGTCCTTCATTAATTTGTGTTTCCAGTTCATGAGCCAAAACTATGTCTTCGGTTTAAATATGACAGCATACAATTTCTGTGAACTGAGCTGCTTTCACGTTTATTAGTCATATTCGAGTTGTACTAATCGCTAAATCTATCTGTAGCAAACTGAGAATTAAATGATTTAGGACTGAATAGTTTGCAAACAAAGCGATACACAGGGCCACTCCCTCTAACAATTTTCACCATTAGCTCTGCACCCTAGGAATATATTCTGGCTACAGAGCTATATTCGTTTACCATCCAGAAATTTTTGACATGAAATTTCAAACATTCCACTGTCATGTTCACAATCACTTGGCCTTCTTTCTACTCCAAAATTTACCTCATTGGAAGAAAATTATTCCACAAAGCAAGATCTGTATTTCTGCTGTTTATGGGGTCTGCAGAGATGACAACTTCAGATTCTAAAATAGTTTCACTTTCTACACCATTATTATTATTATTTTTTACTCAGCAAGGACTGGGTGCAGAATTTGGAGGAAATTCTGTTATATTTGTATTTTTTTTTTTTATTAGTAACTGCAGCACCAGCGGTACTAATACAACAATTTGCATCCATTAAACTCAAGCGTCCAAAGGAAGAAGTCTCTTCTGATTCATTACATTTTAAAAAGGAAGTTAATTTTGGAATTGTCTTTAGGGATTCACAAATCCTTTTTCCTTTTATCTTCTGCAAGCTTTCATCTTTACATTCCACTTAGCTGTTGCCATTTCATTTTACCTGGATATAAAATTATGTCACTTTGTAAAATTCGGTTCTACTGAAGCAAATAAATTTGAAAAATTGAAATGAATAAAATCGATAAAAGAAGTAAAATTCATAAAATAAAATGTACATTCCAATTTGGATGCTAACACAAAAATTAATATTTGAAAACTAGTAAGAAAAAATGGATTTGCAATATGTAATTCTGTTCTTCAGGTCTGAAATCGTCAAAAGAAACAGTACTTACAAGGCGGTCTGAAATAATCTCATTCGTTTGTCCTATGATGTTTTTGGCAGCCCATTCGCGGACCTCCATCTTGAAATAATACTTAAAAACTCACACACTCCCTCTCCATCCTTCGATGGTGTGTCTTCACAGGTCATTGGACTACCGCTGATACCGGACAGTGGTGAGAGCGATGGCAGAGCATGACACAAACATGAGGGTGTGCTCAACCTGAGGACATGTTTTGGTTCTCTTCGCTCAGGACAGGACCAGATACATCACCAGTCGCGAGATTACAGCGCTGACGGTGTGTTCTTATCTGGTCCACTAGAGAGAACTGCGTGTGAGGTTACACCTGGTCGGTTCAAAAGGAAAATGAAATCATAGTTGTTATCCTACACAAAATCTATAAAATATACATTTCATTCCTTCTTCAAATTGTTCAGCTCTCACATTGGGAGAAAAAACCCGTTGCCGTCAAGTCAATTCTGACCTGCCCCATAGGGTTTCCAAGGAGTGCCTGGTGGATTTGAACAGCCGTAGCACTTAACCACTATGACACCAGGGTTTCCCACATTTGGAGGTATGTACTCAACTGATGTGACAATAACTGGGGTGGATCACCCAGTAAGCAAGGCAAGCACTAGATTATCTGTAGTGAACAATTTCATGTTTTTTCACTCCATAAAAGATTCTGCTTCTAGGTATGGCTGGCATCTGTCTCTCTCCCAACTCCATGTCACCTTCCTACAGAATCAAAGCCACTTTTCGATTTGCAGTCCTTGCAGGGTGGATGTCCCAGTAAGCAAGGTAAGCACTGGCTTACTTGTGCTTACTTACTTACCTGTAGTGAAGAATTTCACATGGGTTTCACCACATGGAAAGGTAAGCCTGTGCTTACCTTGCTTCTTGGATGATCCGCACCTGAACAACAGCAACCATTCTGCACAAGCAAATTTGTTTTGGGAGTCCTAACAATATCAACCGACTTCTTAAAAGAAAGCCAGTCTGTAAGAAAGTGGAAAATATAATGTATATATTTATATAATTTTATAATCTGAATATTCATATAACTTATTTCCTCAGAGAACTGTTCAATTTCCTCACACAGAGATATGTGAATGTCCTGATAAAATATAAATGCAACGTTCTGATAAACGCCCTTTGTTGCTTTCTTGGAAGACGAATTTAGAAACATTCGTTGCAAAACAGGAACATATTTTGTGTGGTAAATGAATACTGACTTCCGCATCCTGTTAATGAGCTTAAGACCTCATTTACTTGCATGCATAGAGTAATATGAAGCACCGTGTCCCGCGCCACAGACAATAAAAAAACAAAACTCACTTGATATGTAAATCAAAACTTTTCGTGTTAGATAAATATTAGTATTTCCAGTATTTTCTGGATGTTTGCTATGTTAGTATTATGTTAGATTATTACTCATATTAGCATCATATTTAATGTATGCTAGACTGTGTCTGTGTGTAGGCCAAACATATTTTAAAGCCAAAGTTATAAATATTACTGTTTACAAAACTTAGGACAGAACTCTACATAAATGCCATACAGTTAAAAAGTAACTTGATTGACTTCTTTGCGATGGCCAACTTCTTCGAATTTCCTTCCTTTTGTGCGTTATCTGGGAGTGGAACTCCCATTGGTTGTTTACCAGGATGTGTGAAAGAGCACATTCTTGTGTTTGCATCATGGCAAAGAGCTTTGCTGGGCCTCCTGGCTGAAGTTGCTGGATCAGCAGACATGGATCAGAGATCTGTTATCTACTAACATAATCCATCCTTAGCCAGTAACCATTCATGTTGGATCTAGCTGCATATTGGATGAGTGTAGCAAGACTTAGACTCTACAACCACCCCCACCTCTTGCTTATTAGAAAGACATAGTATACTCCCAAGAGACCTACTGAGATAAGGAGTTTCAGTTACACAGGAGGGGACTGTAGGACACAGATGTCAATGAAGACGTTGAAGTGGTAGAAAGCTTACAGTTTATACAGCCTTGTACATGGGCACGGTCACGACCCTGTGTGAACGTTGTTTCTGGCTGACACATTCTCACGCACTGAAGCTGGTATCAGCTTCACTTAGCACCCCGTCAGTCCCCTTCCATTGTGGCGCTCGCTTTTCCTTGTGTCCTGTCTGCCTGGCATCTATGGGTCTTTGCTTTGGACAACTGGTGCCCCGGTTTTGTCAATGCCCTAAGCACGTGCTTACCTTATTATTGGGTAATCTGTCTCTGATTAGCATGTGACACACTACAAAACTTTAGCCTAAGCCAGCGATTCTCAAACCTGGCCCCAAATTAGAATTACCTGGAGAGCTTTCAGAAAATACCAATGCCAGAGACTAACTTCAGACTTAGTTGGTTTGGGGTAGACCCAGACATTTGTAGTTAAAGCTTCCCAGGTGATTCTAACACGCAGTCAGTTTGTGAACTGCAGGCTGAACCTTTCAGCAAGGCCTCCGCTCCTGGTCCTCACAGTTCATTGAGCATTGGAATCACCTGGAAAACCAAAAACCAGCCCACCGTTCATAGAGCTGGTATGAGTCGTGATTGACTTGATGGCCCACAGTTCATAGAGCTGGTATGAGTCGTGATCCACTTGATGACCCACCATTCGTAGAGTTGGTACGAGTCGTGATCGACTTGATGGCAACTTTTTTTTTTTTAATAGTGCTATAGGAGCCCTGGTGGTGCAGTGGTTAAGCACTCAGCTGTTAACAGAAGGTCAGCAGCTCAAACCCACTAGCCGCTCTGCAGTAGAAAGATGTGGCAGTCTGCTTCTGCAAAGATTATAGCCTTGGAAACCCTATGGGGCAGTTCTACTCTGTCCTATTGGGTCGCTATGAGTCAAACTTGGCTTGACAGCACACAACAACAACAACGTAGTGGAATATAAGCTGCAAAAATAATTGCTTTACACTTTCATATTGACAGGCTTATAAGAATTCTTTTAAAATCACTAACTCAGAAAAAACAGAGTTTATATTGGGTAGTATCTTATATTCCATCATTTGAGGTTTATTTGTTCTGTTTTTATTTTGACCTTTTGAGGGTGTTTAGTGCAAGCAATGGAAGCCAAGAAGAGCCATGAGGCATGACTGACCAGGAAAATTTGGTCAGGGAACTGCAGGAGAAAAGGGCGTTTCATCTTCTCCCCACTCAGCACAGGAGCCCCTCCCCAGAGGCGTCCCTGCAAGAGAAATGAGTCTCTGGCTGGTGCAGGCGGAGGCTGAGACATGGACTCTTCTGTATTTACTTGTACTAATGTACAGTTACTCAAAGTCATGTCTGTGATTCTGATATTCGTAGTATAGTAGTTCTATCTCCTTGTTTACTTCTTACAAATTATGGAACTTTAAAAAGGCTTATAATGATGTATTTTAAAATGTATTAAAAATATCCCACGTGTTTAAGAAAAAAAAAGTACAGCCATAGATTTATTTTTGTATTCACTTCAGTATAAGGAATAGAGTTTTATTTAATGAAAAACTACATGTTGTAAAAGCTTGCATATTAACATTAACAAATTCTGTACAAATTTCCCTAATTTATGCTTATTGTGGGAAAGCTAATGTCAATTAGTGAAAACTGAATTACAGAGTCTTTTCGATGGAATCGGCTTTACAGCAGAGGAAGGTGTTGTGGGCATGAGGAGAGATGTGTTCAGAGACCTACAGGGTGGAGAGAGCACCATGTATTTATTAGGAGAACACATCCAAGTTCTGGATGGGTGGAACAGAGAGTAAAAAAGACAAGAGGCAAGGACTAAGGCTGAATCTGAATCTGTAGCTTTGTGAGCACACACAAACACACACAAAAACTTGTTGCTGTCCAGTTTATTCCAACTCACAGCAACTCTGTAGGACAGTGTAGAACTGCCCCATAGGGTTTCCCACACTGGTGGATTCTAACTGTTGACCTTTTGCCTAGCAGCCGAGCTCTTAACCACTGTGCCACCAGGGCTCCAAAACCATATAAAGGGCAATATAATTATTCCAAGGAGATAAGTATGCAATCTGTATGCTGAGCAAATAATCTGAGAAGCTGGACTATGTGAAGAAGAACGGGGCATCAGCATTGGGGGAAGACTCATTAACAACCTGCATTATGCAGACGACACAACCTTGCTTACTGAAAGTGAAGAGGACTTGAAGCACTTACTGATGAAGATCAAAGACCACAGCCTTCAGTATGGATTGCACCTCAACATAAAGAAAACGAAAATCCTCACAACTGGACCAGTGAGCAACATCATAATAAATGGAGAAAAGACTGAAGCCGTCAAGGATTTCATTTTACTTGGATCCACAATCAACAGCCATGGAAATGGCAGTGAAGAAATAAAATGATGTAGTGTATTAAGCAAATCTGCTGCAAAAGACCTTTTTGAAGTGTTAAAAAGCAAAGATGTCACCTTGAGGGGGCCTGACAGAAGCCATGATATTTTCAGTGGCCTCATATGCATGCGAAGGCTGGACAATGAATAAGGAAGACCGAAGAAGAATTGATACGTTTGAATTATGGTGTTGGCGGAGAACATTGACTATACCATGGACTTCCAGAAGAACGAACAAATCTGTCCTGGAAGAAGTACAGCTAGAATGCTCCTTGGAAGCGAGGATGGTAAGACTTCGTCTCATGTACTGTGGACATGTTTTCAAGAGGGACGAGTCCCTGGAGAAGGACATCATGCTGGTAAAGGAGAGGGTCAGCGAAAATGAGGAAGACCCTCAACAAGATGGATTGACACAGTGGCTGCAATAATGGGCTCAAGCATAACATTGTGAGGATGGCGCAGGACCGGGCAGTGTTTTGTTCTGTTGTACATAGGGTCTCTATGAGTCGGAACCTCCTAGATGGTGCATAATAATAATAACATATGGTTTGATTCTTTCAGAATATGTGCATATATTACACTTTTTTTCCCCCAATAAATAGCAAACAAAGTATCCTCTCATTTTACACAGCCAGAAGACAAAACAAAACAAAGAAGCCATTCAGGTGATTTGAGGTTTAAAGCCCAAGGGGCTGTCTGGTCGGGTGTATGTTGTGGTCCACTCGAGTGTGTTGCCTCTGTGTCTAGATTCCAAGGTCCTTGAGGGTGAGGGCCATTGAGCCTCTGAGTGCCGTGCCTTTGGGAAGGGAATTAGCCTTCCTGGGCATCATTTTCCTCACCTGTATGAGGAAGGGCTTTACCAGGATTCAGGGATTATTAATTTAAAGGCTTCAGGGGTCAGGCTGTGAGTGGGTCTTTTGGAAAATTGCAGTCCTGAAGCTCCCCGACCCAAGCCCACCTAAGAGAAGAACTTAAATTCTAATTAAATTTTTAAAACCGTGTTAGCTAAAAGAAGACACATTTTGCTTGTGGGCCACTGTGGTTAATCTTTAATGTCTTTCCAGGCTAATGATACTTGTCGGGTATATTATTATGCTGCAAGCTATTAGTGACTAAAATATTTAATATACTGTGGAGCTCTGGTGGCACAGCAGTTAAGAGTTCGGCTGCTAACCAAAAGGTCAGCAGTTCGAATCCACCAGCTGCTCCTTAGAAACCCTGTGGGGCAGTTCTACTCTGCCTATGGGGTCGCTACGAGTCAGAATCAACTGGATGACAGCAGGTTTGGTTTGGGTTTATGACATACATGATGGTGGTAAGATAATTGTTTATAAGCATAATAACTGGATGTGAAATCAGAAGCTCTGAGCTTAAGTCTTGGTCTTCCTTCCAGGGAGATGTGTAACATGGCTCCTCCTCTTCATCTCTCACAAGTGTACTTTTTCTTTTGTAAAATGGGGATCACAGTGTTTTCTTCACAGGATTTTTGCAAAGGTCAAATAACTATGCTAAAATTCTTAGCACAAGACTTGGTACATGGTAGGTGCTCAATTACAAAAAAAACTGGAAATATTATTTGATTATGGGCATGGTCTATTTTTTAAAAATGTATAAGATATTTAACAAAATTGCTTATTCCCATAATTTATACATAGTCGTGCGTGAGTTTGAAAGGTACGATGGTTAAGCACTTGGCTCCTAACTGAAAAGTTGGTGGTTTGAACCCACCCAGTGGCTCCACGGGAGAAAGGTCTAATGATCCGCTTCAGTAAAGATTGTTGTTGTTGTTAGGAGCCATCAAGTCGGTTCCGACTCATGGAGATCCTATGTACAACAGGACGAAACACTGCCCAGACCTGCACTATCCTCGTGATCATTGTTATGCATGAGCTCATTGCTGAAGCCACTGTGTTGAGGGTCTTCCTATTTTTTGCTGACCTCTACTCTACTCAGCACGATGTCCTTCTCCAGGGACTGGTCCCTCCTAATAACATGTCTAAAATATGAGAGACAAAGTCTTGCCATCTTCACTTCTAATGAACATTCTGGCTGTACTTCTAAGACAGATCTGTTTGTTCTTTTGGCAGTCCATGGTATATTCAATATTCTTTGCCAACACCGTAATTCAAAGGCATTGATTCTTCTTTGGTCTTCCTTATTCACTGTCCAGGTTTCACAAGCATATGAGGCAACTGAAAACACCATGGCTTGAGTCAGGTGCACCTTAGTCCTTAAAGTGACATCTTTGCTTTTTAACACTTTAAAGAGGTCTTTTTTAAAAAAGAGTTCAGTAAACATTACAGCCAAGAAAACCCTATGGGGCAGTTCTACTCTGTCACATGGGGTTGCTATGAGTGGGAATCGACTTGGTGACACCCAATTACAGCAGCAACATGTCAGCTTTTAACATACAGAGGGATACTTAAAGGAAAAATGTCTCTAAAACATGTAGAAATGATTATAATAAGTTATGTGGTATAAATAAGGAAATAAGACTGGAAATTCAGCTTGCATGTAATTTAATCCTTCTGGAAAGGATTTGCATTCTGCCTTTTGAAAGTTTGAAATCTCAGATGTCTTTGTGATCAATAGTAGTTGCTCCATTCTCTGTATACCCCGAGCCCCTTCTCCCACCTTGCCATAGCTCAACATATGGTGACCAGATTCTGGGTTTCCTTGTCTCGCTCACTCACTGGCTGGTCACTCCATGAGGCGAGGAGTTCCAGTTTTTTATTTCATGTGCACAGCACTTTACACAGTGCTTGACGCTAGTACATACTCAGTAGGTGGATGGATGGATAGATGGATGGACGGATGGATGGGAGGACGGATGGATGGACAGATGGATGGATGGATGGATTGCTCTTTCCCCAGCTGCAGACTGCTGTCTGATCCTCGGGGCTGATTTCTTCACTTTCCCCTTTGTTCTAATCTCTTCGGACCAACTTCTGAAAGACAACATGCAGCAGATAACTTATGGATTGACTAAGTACCTATTGATTTATCTTCTCACTGAACCTCTGAAAGAGAACTTTAAATTCATGGTCTTCCTGAGATCTAGACTTGCCCTAATCACTTAAATCCTCATTCTTCATTAATTTGAGCCTTGAGCACACTCACAGGAATTTTCTTTTTAAAACACTGTTAAAATACACTCATCATGTATATACATGTGTGAGCGTGTGTTAAATGCATATGTATATAATATGTGTATGTATATGTGTACATATTAGGAATATATATTATATGATCTAACAAAAACTCAATCTTACACATATGAAGCCACGACAATCTATGTCAAAACAGACTCTGTGTTTCTTCAGCACACTGTAACTCTGTCCTCAAAGGTAGTTTAAGGAAAAAAGACAATGAAGAAAAAGGTATTAAAGTAAAAACGTAGCTCTGTCGGCTTTTATTCCTGGCCTGCTCACAGTCATCATCCGTGCTCCCAGCGTCCTTTCAGGCAATTTCCTATCCAAGTCCCATCATCGTTTGCGTGCTGGAGATAAGGAAGGAGCACAAAACCAACAGCCCCTGTGCTGCTTCCTGTTCCCTTTCTTCTCAGTGACCATTCCTCCAGGATTTGGAGATTTGAGTTCAAAAATAGACTTTAATTCACTGGGCATCAAACATTCAGTCTTAACTCTTCCCAACAGCTGCCAGAGTCGGAGAGAACCAAACGTGGTGTCAAAAGATTTCAATATAATCCCCTCAGAATGAATGGATGGTGTCCTATGTTGCCTGAGCTTGCTTTAACCCTCCAAACACAAGGAGATTGCTGGACAACCAATATACGAGCCTGTCTTTCCAAAAGCCCCCTCCCTGTTTTGCATGCTTCAACCTTTCGCAAGAAGCGGAAAAAAATTGGTGTCTTATTTGAATTATTCATGCCACTTTCTGTTCTGCCCATTCCAACATTGGAAATCATTAGTATGTCATGACTTTCCTTCTCCTAGCTTCCTCAGATTTTTTAAAATTGTCAAGTACCACAAAAAGGCATTAGGACTCATTAACAAAGATAACATTTTTATATTTTTAGTTCACTACGTTCAGTCTCCTTAGCAGGGTTTCAGATGTGCTGACTGCCCAATGAGGTAGGCACAGAAGATTGAACACCGTCAGGGGGTTGGTGTGAAGAATCCCACCAGGCACACGAAGCCACTTTGAAACGAAGCCACATTTGACAGTGCTTGGAGCAGTGCCATGCAGGCGAAAGTTCCAATCACTACTTAAGGTCTGCTTCTTCTTGTTAGGTGTTGTCCAGTCGGTTCTGACTCGTAGCGACCCTATGCACAACAGAATGAAACACTGCCCAGTCCTGTGCCATCCTTACAATTGTTGTTATGCTTGAGCTTATTGTCGCAGCCACTGTGTCAATCCACCTCATTGAGGGTCTTCCTCCTTCCCACTGACCTGTACTTTGCCAAGCATAATGTCTTTCTCCAGGGACTTAAGGTCTTATAAACATAAAAAAAAAAAAAAAAAAGATGTGCTGTTTCTCTATGCTGAGGGCCCAGTCTCACCCCGATGATGCTTTCATTCATTCATTCTTTGATGTGCCTTTTACAGGCCCACTCTGTGCCAGGCCTTGTGCTGGACACACAACAGAGAGTAAGGCAGGTATGGTCCCTGTCCTCATAGAGCTTTCTGTTGTGATCAACTGGATCATCACAGCGCCAAAAATAAAAAATAAAAAACTTACTGCCATCAAGTTGACTCCAACTCATAGCGACCCAACAGGACATAGTAGAACTGCCCCATAGGGTTTCCAAGGCTGTAAATCTTTACGGAAGCAGATTACCACTGAGCGGTCGGTGGGTTCAAACTGCTGATCTTTTGGTTAGCACTTAGCCACTGCGCCATCAGGGCTCCTTCCACAGTACCAGGATCCTAAAACCAAGTCCAAGGATGTGAGATAGCTGGAGATACCAACTGGAAAAACAACCAACAGGTGGCCCAGGGCTTTTCTGAAGTTTTTCAAAACACTGTGGATGGCTGGCACACCAACGTTCATTGCAGCACTTTTCACATGAGCCAGAACATGGAAACAACCAAAATGCCCATCAACAGAGGCAAGGATAGACAAAATACGATATACCCACTCAGCCATGAGAAGAAATGAAGTCCTGATGCATGCCACAACATGGATGAAGCACGAGAACTTGATACTGGGTGAAGTGAGTCAGTGGCAAAAGGACAAACACTGTATGATCTCATATGAAATATGCAAATATATAGAAACCAAAGATTATTAATGGTTGCCAGGGATGGGGAGGAGGGGGTTTTGCTTAGCAGGCATTGAGTTTATGTTCATGGTGATGGAATCATTTGTAAACGAAGAGCAAGACTGGTTGTACGACTTGAAAAATGTGATCATGTAACTGAATTATACATGTAAAAATTGTTAAACTTCTGTGTTTTGTTGTGTATTTTTCACCACAATAAAAAAAAAAATACTCAGGATGGACGTGAGCCTGATCAAACAAAATCTAGGTTTAAGTTCAGCCAATATTTATTAAGTAGCTAGCAGATGCCAGGCCCCAGGCAGCTTTCACAAAATAATTTCATTGAATCCTCACAACAATAAATGCATCTATTAACGTCCATTAAGTTAAAGAGGTAAATTCTTAGGGGAGGGAATTACTGAGCCATCAGGTATATACATGTTGGTAATTTTGAAAAAAGCCAACAGGATTTGATGGATGGATTAGATGTGGAGTTTGAGAGAGGAGTTGAGGATGACTCTTAAGGTTTTTGGCAACTAAAGAGAACTATCACTGAGTGAGACAGAGAAGGCTGTAGGAATAACAGGTCCGTGGGGGAAAGACTAGAAATTCGGTCCCAGGCTCCTTTGATATACACAGTAGATACCCAAGTGGAAGTGTTGAATAGGCAGTGGGATATAAGAATTGGGTTTGGGTGAAATGCTTGGCCTAGAGATAGACATTTAGAGAGTCAGCATAAGGATGGGTTAAATGAGACTGGGTTAGGTAGCTGCCCAAGGGAGTGGGTGTGGACAGATCAGAGCAGAGGCCCAGGGACTGAGCTCCGGGCAGTCCAACGTTTAAGGTCAGGGATTTGAGAAAGAGCCAGCCGTGGCCTTAGGAGTGGAATATCCTGGACGCAAGTGAAAACAAGGCTCCGTTGCTTCATTTAATCTATCGCACAAATTCTCAGGGATTTGAGAAGGTGCCAGTAGTGGCCTCAGGAATGGAATATCCTGGAAGCAAGTGAAAACAGGGCTCCATTACTTCGTTTAATCTATCTCACAAATTCTCAAACTTTAATATGCATAAGAATATCAGGATAGTATACACAAAACTGAGTGCACTGTACTTGATTTGCAATTTAATTTTTCAAGAGTAATCTTTACTGTTTTCCCCACTTTCTTACTGACTTAAGGATCTAACCCTTGCTTCTCAGCCCCAGGTTTAGATGTGACCCCACAAAATTGTCACCTGGACATCATTGTCACAGAATGGGGACTGGTGAAAAGCTAGATGTCGTATTTTTTCTCTAAATTAGAACACAATTATTAGGAACTGCAGTTTTCGGATCCAAACTCCCACGCCTCCTGCTATGACGTCTGGGCTCCGTTCTCCTCCTCTCCACATTTACAGGTGGTTTGCTGCCCTTCGGAGGCAGCCGACTGTGGGAGAAGGAAGTGGGCTGGGCCCCACCCTCTGGACATTTGCCAGCCTCAGGGCATCTGCCCACAAGCCAGTGGCTCTGCAAGGGCAATGCTAGAAGCAAAGAGACCTTGGATGGGACCTTGGAAGCATCAGAGCTGTGAGTCAGGCGGAGGGCTTCATGTGGACAATAACATCTAGGTTCCAGGCATCCTGTGTTTTAGCGTCTGTCTCCCGGAGAACAGACCCATCGCCATGGCAACTGTACCCCCACAATGTACCTCCGATGCCCCTCAAGTCTGCTCAGTCTCTTCTCCCCATTGATGACACATATTAATTTAAAATCAGATCCAACAATTAGCTTGTCTTCAGGAGGCTAATATCATTCCTAATCCCTGCTGTTGTGCTGATGACTGGGAGGCTCACAGCCCTCGGCACTGTCTCCTGAAGAGTTAAATGAGGCCCGGGCAGCAGGAAACTTAGCCAGTAAAATAAAAATCTAAACCGGCTGCCTTTTATTATCACTTAAATTATTCTCTCCTCTTGACATGGATTTATCGGTCAGTTTAGATGCTGTGACAGATTTGGCTGTGGTCACACAGAGCGTGACTAACAGCCTTAACTACAAGCCTGTGGATGGAGGGTGATGTGTGTGAACATTATCACCACCTCATAGTGTCTGTGGGCTAATTATATAAAGGCTGAAGTAAATGAACACAACAGCAGCTGTGTGCTTGAGTCCAGCGAGAGCCAAAAGAGCCCTGCGGTGGATGACCGGGGCTTTCCGGAGGAGCTGGGCTAACCGTGGAGGTGGCCGAGCTGGGCCCCGAGCTGTGTATTAGCACCATCTCTGTGGCTGAGACAGTCACTTGCATTTCTTTCTTGGTGATTCCTTCTCTCCTGGAAATTCATTTTAGCCAGAATAATTATGTGATGTGTCTGCCCCTTTTAGTATGTATAGGCTCCTAACGTGTGTGGTAGTCCAGGGGAAAACTATGACTCTCTCGTCGGTTAGTTGGCATATACACATGAGGTTGGCAGGTTGGGGAGCTTCTCACCACTCATACACCTTGAGCACGACAGGTGGCCATGGGACCCAGAGGCCCCAGATGCCACTTGCAGGAAGGAGGCAGATAGGTGGGAACACACCAACACGACAGAAGTGCCTGTGGGGCAGGGAGGCAGCTCTGGAGACAGAAGACCTGACACGGCATCCTGTCCCTGTCATCCCCTTGCTGTGTGACCGGTGAGTTTACAGACTTCTCTGGGCCTCAGTTTCCTCATTGTCCAACGCAGACAGTGCCTGAATGAGAGACTGTATGAGCTAATGAAAGCAGTGGCACCTTCACAGCTAACATTTATGGAGCTTTCACCACGTGCAGCTCTTTTCTAAGTGCTTGGCTTGCATGATTTCGTTTTGTCCTCATGGCAGCCGCATGAGGTGGGTACTACGTAATCCCATTTCCCGGATGAGGGACTCAGGTACAGAGTGGTTACCTTGCCTAAAGTCATGCAGCAAACGCGCTGTGTAACCTTCAGAACGTCATGCTGTCACAGGGGATATTTGGGGCTGGGAGCATTGTTGATACTATTACTAATAAATTAACCAGTCGTCACCTCGGAAGTGCCCACATCTGGGCAGAACAGGCTAAGCCAGGTGGGCCCTCACTTCTTCAGAGACCCTCTGTACACGGGAAGAGGTTGAGGGGGCAGCAGGAAGAGCAGGGCCTTAGGAGTCAGGAACTCAAAGGTTTAATGCCAGCTGTGTGATTCCTAGCCAGCTGTGAGATTCTGGGATGCTGACCTTTACTAACCCTCATCTGTAAAGTAGAGATAATGGTCCCTCCTGGTAGGGACGTTTGAGGATTAGTGAGACCATGTGCGTGAAGTACCTGGCAGGTAGCAGGTACCCGTGTAGTGTAAATTTCATACCCTTCCCTGTTTAAAACATAAAGCTCATCACAACAGGCTTGCCCTCATCCCTCAGGAGTCCATGCTGCACAGTAAAACATCCCAAACCTTTCCCGAACAGTCAGGCCACCGCAGCCTCAGGCTCTCTATTTCAAACTCTTCCTTCATCTTCCCATCTGGAAAACTCCTGTTCATCCTTCAAGACCCAGTTCGCCAACCACCTGTTACAGCACTCACCCCACTGCCTTGAAGCTCTCTTTTTTGGGTCTGTGTCCCCCTCTGTCTTATGTTCCAATCTCCAGCTTCTGACAGAGCTCCTGACACCAAGGAAGACTAGGAACGTAGATGTTGGCCTACTTGACAGCACTGAGAACTCAAGGGAGACTCGGAGTGCCTGACCCCCAAAAAACAAAAACCAAACCCACTATTGTCGAGTCGGTTCCGACTCACGGAAACCCTGTAGGACAGAGTAGAACTGCCCCACAGGGTTTCCAGGCTGTAACCTTTATGGAAGCGGACTGCCACATTCTGCAGAGTGGTTGACGGGTTTGAACCACCGACCTTTCATTTAGCAGCCAAGTGCTTAAGCACTGCACCACCAGGGCTCCTTGCCTGACCCCCAGTTAACTCTTAATAAGTCATAGCCATTATACAAACAGTTAATGTGCTCAGCTGCTAACCATCCAGAAGTACCTTGGGGAAAAGGCCTGGCAAATCGACTTCTGAAAAATCAGCCACTGAAAACCCTGCAGTGCGCAGCTCTACTCTGACACACATGGGGTCGCCATGAGTCGGAACTGACTAGAGGGCATCTGGTGGTGGTGGGTTATTACTGCTACTTCTACTGTGTGAGCTTCCAAATCCTCTACCCAAGGTGCCTTCTACTCACATGTTATTACCTAGAAATCAACTGCAGACTTGACCCCACACTTAGAGATGCAAATGGTACCATACTCAGAAGGTAACTCACACCAACGTCTAACTGTCCACACAAATGCCAGCTGCTGTCACGCTGATTCTGACTCATGGTGACCTCGTGTCAGAGCAGAACTGCTCCATCGGGCTTTCAGGGCTGCGGCCTTTCAGGAGCAGATCGCCAGGCCTGTCTCCTGAGATGGCTCTGGGTGGGTTTAAACCGCCAACCTTTTAGCTGGAAGTAGAGCACTTAATGGCTTGCACTACCCAGGGACTCCTCAATCATGTGTACAATAATAACAGTTAATAGTGTTTCTTGAGCACTTACTCTATGTCAGATGCTTCATATCTGTTTTCATAAAACCTGTGAAGTAGATGTTGTCCTCACCTCATAAAAGAGGAAACCGAGGTTCAGAGTGTTGAAGATCATGCTGTACGTAAGTTAGGACTCGAACCCAGAACTCATCCTCTTAGCACTCTGCTGCCTCTCCCTGAGCGAGGAGCGTAAGTGCCTGGTGGCACAGCCTTCCTGTTTTATGAATGGACACAGCAGGCAGCAGGGACTGAGGTGACACCAGAGAGAGGCTCATGGGGCGGCTGGACTCAACACTCTCGTTGGCACCGCTCACCCTCAACTGTTGGCAACACGCCCGTGTGTCACTCTGAATGTGTGCAGATTGTCTTTGCATGATTTATGACAAATTTTGTCACTGTAGATCAGGTTGTAAAATAGCTTAATTTTTCAAGGAGAAAGTAATTGAGACTGAAATGTCCTCTTAATGTCATTCCACGTGGGCCCTTCTTTCTTGCTCGCTCTGTGGAGCTCACATACACACAGCCTCCTTACGCCTGCCTCCGTCCGCCCCCCCCGCCCCCATTGTGGACCCATATCCTCAGACCATGCATACAAACACACACAGAAGCTGGTATGTTTAGAGGACTCAAATTCAGTTGTCGGTGAGTAGATTCCAACTCATGGCGACCCCATATGTGTCAGAGTAGAGCTGTGCTCAATGGGGTTTTCAACGGCTGATTTTTCAGAAGTAGATCACCTTGCCTTCCTTCTGGGAGCCCCTGGGTAGACTCGAACTTCCAGCCTTTTGTGTTAGCAGCAAGGGGGTTAACCATCAGCACCAAGCAGGAACTCCTGAGTAGGTGGACAGGTGACTCATAATATGAACAGGTTTGTAGTGAACTGTGGGCCATAAAACACTAGCATCAAAAGAGACCTTAGACCTAGGCCAATCACCTCATTTTACAAATGAGGAAACTGAGGTCCAAAGTGGCCCAGTGAGTTCAGTGGGTTTGCAGAGTCAAATGGCAAAAGAAAGGTGAGTGCTGACTCTGAGAGAAAAGAGGAAGAACAAACAGGTGAACAGGACTGGGGGTGAGTGAGGCTGCCATGGGATAAGAGCAGTGTGACAGGGCGTGGTGGTTCATTTTTCATTAATGTTAAAATCCCCTAACTCAGAAGGCATCTCAACAGCAGAGTGAGGAGCTTCTCTGACATCTTTTAAGTGATTTGCATGTGAATATGTCCCTAATCATTTGTTAGCAATTAAAAGAACAAAATTCTGTGATTTAAGGAAGAAAAAGCAGGAAATAGTGACTGACACCAAGGACTGAAAACATTTCCTAAGACTTAAGATGCATATTTTTTACGTCTTTAGCAACATTTGAGATCAGCCTCTTAAACTGAGCATTTTCATAGAGATAAGAACTAATCATCACAGGAAACCATCCCTAACCGGTTCATTTTAATGATCGCCTCACCCTTGTTTTTCACCGTTACTTCCACGATGTCTTGTCCCTTTATGAGTCTACCTCATTCTTGTCCTCTGTGTTCCAGCTCAGACGTCACTCCCCTGAAAGTCTTGCTGACAACCATTATTGCACACACTCTCCCGTCACTTTCCTACCCTTCCTATGTCCTTCGGGACTTTATCACAGACTTTAGGTCTCTACTTCCCTATCTCTCCCCCATTAGAATGGAAGCCCTGCTGGGCCTGGGACTATCCTGTCTCGCTACTGCTCTGCCCTAGGGTCCAGCACAGAACCTGGCCGAGTTGATGACCAGGGCAGATCTGGGTTCACTCATTGGTTTAGTTGTTAGTTGCCATCTTGTCAGCTCGGACTCATGGCGACCTTATGCAGAACAGATGAAAGGGTTGCCCGGTCCTGTGCCCTCTTCATGTCCTTGGTCTATTCAGGTCCGCTGTGGCTATTACGTCAGCCCCTGACTGAGGGCTTCCCTTGCTTCTCTGACCCTCTACCAGACACCACGTCCTCTTCTGATGATTGGTTTTTCCTGATGACGAGTCCAAAGTCTCACCATCCTCACTTCTAAGGAACATTCTGTTCGATTTCTTCTAAGACTGATTTGTTTATTCTTCTGGAAGTCCATAGTATATTCACTGCTCTTCACCAACACTACAGTTCAAATACATCAGTCCTTTCTTTTTCATTACCCATCTATGAGGTGGTTGGAAAGACCCATCGGTTTAGGTCCATTGAAATAGGAAAATTGGTAGTGACTGATGGCTTTAACCTCTTTTAAGTTTTTGTACTTCTTAACAAGGACCATCACTACTTTAAATGTTGTTGTTGTTAGGTGCCATCGAGTCAGTTCCGACTCATAGCGACCCCGTGCACAACAGAACGAAACACTGCCCGGTCCTGAGCTGTCCTTACAATCGTTGTTACTCTTGGGCTCATTGTTGCAGCCACTGTGTCAGCCCACTTCGTTGAGCGTCCTCCTCTTTCCCGCTGTATTAAAGATCACCAATAGCTGTCTTGACACGGAGTAATAAATGCAAACGTATTTTTTCCTCTGATAAGGCGCAATAAATATCTCGAGGATATTCAAGGAGATCGTAATGAAGGTGAATAGGAAATAAACCACTTATAGAAAGTGAAAACAGGCCAAATACACAAGTAAGTAGCAAAAGTACATTTTGCCTAGTCTCTTAAATTGTAACATGCATAATTTTGCGAATCTTATGCTGGTATTTTGTACAGTTTAACGATAAAATGCCTTAGGCTTTCAAACTTATTTTACAGTAGAATTTTTGGTAAAATAAAAGTTTGCTTACTAAAAAGTAATAGAATATGATATGAAAACTTGTATCTACTGCCTTCATAATTACACAATTGCTTTTTATCTTTTCAATTGCTCTTTACAGAGGTGCTAATGGAAATTGTTAAACCTTTAATGCACTTAAAAAAAAAAACAAAAATGCATTTTAATGTGGTTGCGGCAATAACCACATGAGTATATCGTTAGAGATAATGGTGATAAAACCGCTGAGCGTGTTGTGTGCTTACAAACAGAAGTGACGGCCGCCGGCTTTGTTATAAAAAGGCTCTGGGAGTCTGGCCGTCTGGACTTTTCACTTTCCATGCTGACATTTCTAGATTTACCTGATATACTTTATTTAAAAAAAAAAAAAAATTCTAACTATTGTTTCTTTTAAAAAGTTTTGGGATCTGAATTGTAAAAGTAACACACACACACACATATATTTGGGGGGGGGCAACAGTTTAAACAAAAGAGAAGTATCACAGTCTTTGCTTCCGGTCTACTTCTACTCCTTTCAGGTGATCGATGGTAAATATTTAGGCTATAAATTCAGAGTTTTCTCCTTTTCCTATATGAATATCAACATAAATATAATAATTTAAAAATACAGTCAAAACACTTACGTAGTGCTTGGGGTCTGCCATGTATTGTTTTAAAGGACTTTACATACATTATGCTGTATATATAACCATATAACCAAAAACCCTAGAGACAGGCGCAAATACCGGCCTCGTTTGACAGATTAGCAAGCTGAGCTAAGACAGGTAGTTTGCTGAAGGTCAGCAGTGTGTGGCCGGCGGCATTGAAGCCCAGGTGATCTGAATCACGAAGCTGCACTTTTTTGTACATGTAGCTTTTCTGCTCGGTTTGTGTAAACAGGGTTGTATCACATGTTTTTCATAACTGTTTCCCACACCTAACAAAATATCATTGATCACAGGGGTGGTGCAGGACCAGGAAGTGTTTCACTCCGTTGTGCGTGGCGTCCCCATGAGTTGGGGGCTGACCCTCCAGCAGGTAACAAAAACAGCAACAAAATATCATGGCCCTCTTCCCAGTGGAACGAAGACAAAGCTAAGGATTTCTTGTGGGTGCGGCGCTGCTTTCCGTCATGTGTCTTCCTTTATTAGACCACTCTTCTGGGATAAACATCCAGATCGTTTCTAGGTTTTTGCTATTACAAACAGTGATGCAATAAGCATCCTTGTACAAAAATCCCTGGGTATAGGCACTTTTATTTTTCACCATGAATGCACATTTTAAACCCTAATAAATACTGCTGGTTTACCTTCCCCAAAGGTTGTGGAAATGTATAAATGTACCAAGGGTGTATTGGGGTACCTATTCCCTACACCCCCTCTACATGCTGGGTGGTATCAGGGTTTTTATTTTTTGCCATTTTAATTGTTCAGAATTTTTTTCTCACTATCTAATACTTTGAATAAAAGTAAGCGTGTGAATGTGTGAATAACATATTATTTTCCAGTTGTGATATTATATCTTATTCCTGAGAAAACATTTGTAAGTTAGCCATAAATGAGTAAATATACACAAGTAAAATAATTAAGTTATGATTGGTGACTTGGAATTTTCCCCTTTTTGTGATTTCAAATCTAGGTTCTGGTTTTTCGCTGCTAACAATATTCATTTATTAGCCTTTCTCTCCCTTCTTTATCATGCTCCAGGTTGGCCCGGGAGGGAACAGACCACCATCTGTCCTGGGTAGTTTATACCAGATGATCTCTCAAAGTCCCTTCCAGCTCAATGATTCTTTGAGACTATGAATTTTAAAAAAGAAAAAAATCAGGCTACAAACTCCAGGATGCTCGCTTGTGATCTTTTAAGGCTTGTACACGGTTATATAAAAAATTGCAGCCATACTATTAAAACAAGTCAAGTGTTTTAAAACATGCCATAGGAAGACAGAATCTCTGGAAAAAGGGGAGCAACCAAAACTATCTGGAATTGCATATTCAGAGATGTTTTAGGGGCACAGGGAGCTTTCCCACTCCATTTTGGTCTTACTGTGTTGACTCCAAAGACAATTTAATTATAAGTGTTTTAATCAGAACTTTAAGAACACTGGTGAATTTTCACTGAGGTAACAATTGCTGAAATGGACTTCCTTAAGCCAGTATAAATACCTTGATCATTCTTCGATAGGATGTAGTTAAATCGTATCTATTTTGTTCAATTTTAATTTTACTTTACTGGAAGTATTTGTATTTGGCTCAATTCTTTTCCATTTAAATATTACAATAAAGATTTGTTTCATCAATTAGTCTTCTGTCTACATAAAATTTTACTGATTGCATCTTCTCTCATTTTTTTGGATGGCCATTATTTCCATGAAGTTCATCGTGGAGTCTACTTTTACAGATTTAAATTTTGAGATGAAGATGCAGTTCTTTTGTCATTTGTATTCAACATTAATTTTACAATGTTCAGCTTCAACCATTGTCAGTTTTCTGTTGATTTTTTCAACCGTCAACATTCATCGTTTATTATGAATTGAATAAAAGACTGATGGTTTGCATTTCTATCCCCGCTGATGCACGATAAAATTGCGGGCACTTTTGTGATAAAGACGGATGGAGAGAAAAGCAAAAGGGAGGCTGAGAGAGACGGGACACAGAAACCGTGGCGGTCTTGATGAATAATTGTTGAGCTCTTAAATGCACCAAAGCAAACAAACCAGCAAACGAAAACCCCCAAAACCAAACCAGTGCTGTTGAGTTGATTCTGACTCATGGGGATCCCATATGTGCAGAGCAGAACTGCCCCACGGAGTTTTCAAGGCTGTGAATATTTGGAAGCAGGCCACCAGGGCTTTCTTCCGAGGCACCTCTGGGTGGGTTTGTACTGTCAACCTTTTGGTCAGTAACTGAGCACTTAACCATTTAGGGACTCCTTTCCTGAATGCACAGAGGGGCCAAACCATGTGCACGTTTAACATTGTAGAAGCAAACGCCCTTGGGATCAAAATGGCAGAGTCAAAACCCCTGGTTCGTTGTTGCAGTGCAGACATTGGAATTTCTAGTATTTCTTCTTGGAACTCTTCAGCTGGGGCTCTTTACTGGGACGGCCAAGTTCTGTTCTATCTTCTATCTCCTTGAAGCCGGGAAGGTGGAGGTGGGGCATGTCAGTCAGGATTAGTTTCAGGCCCAGTGACAGGAAATCCAAAGTAACAGCTGCTTAAATGAGATGGAAGCTTTTTTTTTTCCTCTCTCTCACCTACAAGAAATCCAGAGCGAGGCAGTGAGAAGACTTACTTGGAGGGGGACTGGAACCTTGGAAGGAGCGTTGTCCAAAAGAAGGAATGAGCTGCTGCTAGAACCAGGCTGTCAAGGGGAAAGGGAGCGGGGAAGAAACATCCTGGCCTCTGTTTCTTCACTCTCTGATCTGCTGGTGCGATCTACTAGCAGAGGCTCACTGGGAGCCAGAGAGCAAGGAACCCTGGCTGAGGCTGTCCGTAGGGGTCAGCTCCAGGGCACAGAAAAGGGCAGAAAAGGTATCCGGGTGAGGGTGCAAACAGAGACTCTCCAGCATAAGCAAAGAAGACATGAACAAGGCAAGGCAATGTTCAATGACTTCCACAAGTAGCAGTTTCTACAATAATACTACCAGCCACCATTGATTGAACAGTCACTCCCTGCCTGGCAGTGTGCTAAACACATTCCAGGCAATATTTTATCCAGACTTCATGACCACCTTATCTTAAGAATTAGGAAAGTGAGACTGAGAGATGTGACTTGCTAAGCTTTACACAGCAATAAGTGGCAGTCTCTAGCCAAGGTCCGCCTGCCCCGAAGCCACCTCTCAGCCTTGATGCTATTTCGAGGCCGGGCAGGAGTGCGTGACTTCAGGGTGGAGATGTCCAGCCTCCCTCAAGGGCCAGACCCATGACTCTTTTCCTCCCACTTTTCCGAGAAAGGAAGTTTGGTCTGGAAATGGAGAGGAATTCCTGAGATTGTATAAAAACTGAAGTTTTCCATTTTCCATTTCTGTTCCCTTCAGGAAGCTCCTGTAGCTTCCTCCATCAATGCCAACCTGGCAGTCACTGTCTAAAGAACCTGGGCTGTGGGTGGGCCCGTCTCATTTGTCCAGTGGGATTTAGTGAAGGAAGTTGCTTACTTCGTACCTGCCTCGTGAGCTGACCTCTGGCCGGACATCCGTGGATAAGCCAGTTTCCCCCATAATCCAAAGGAAGGAAAGCCTATTTGTTACACGGGGCATCTTGAAGAAAAATAATGCATTTACAATTTTTAAATCTCTCCTGCTTCCCAAAGAAATCGAGTTGGAAGAAATAGATTGAATTCCATTGGGTTTCCATTTTTGTTTCCGTCAGCAGCTACATGTAAGTGAGCTTTTAGACAGGACGTAGGAAAATGAAGGGTGCTGAACAATTGTATTATCTTGGACCAGTCCATTGGGCAAAAGTAGTAAAAAGCATCAGAACGTTAGCTGTAATAGCTTTCCAGGGCAAAGTGCAATGACTATGAAGGCAAGCAATTAGCAAAGTCATTTGTTCTGGGAGACACTGCTAGCCAGCGGCTAGTACAGGGACAGAGCCATCAGGGGAATAGTTTCGCCATATGAAGTTTACTGTTATCGTTGGGAACTCTCACAACATGTCCCTCAAATCACTAAGAACTTGAGAAGGATCTACAGTCTCCTTTCCATACAGCCTGACTCTGTCCTTCAATTCAACGACAAAGTTCTTGAAAGAGTATCTGGCACGTCTGGTCTCCACCTCAGTTCCCATTCAACTCTCAGTTCTCTGGCAGGTTGACCCTCTCCTCCTCCACCCTCCCCAAGCTCTCTGTTGATGTCCTCTCGCTCCTGGCCTTGCTAGACTGCTGTGCTCAGCCATTGGCTAGGGCTGCCCAGGAGGAGTGTAGTCTCAGAAGGAAAGCTGAGACAGGTCCTCTATCCAGCTGAGGCTGGAAGTACCTGCAGCTAACTGCTAACAGGTAATTGTGCTCCTGTGGAAGTTTCTTGCTTGATGGGAGATCTGAGCTGCTCGATTCTGTGACTGCCACAGGTGGGGAGCTGTGAGGCACATCTTAAAAAAAAAAAACAGCCCTGCTGCCATCCAGTCCTGGGCCAATGAACCAGTAAGCATGGTATGCGCCAGTTCACAGTAAGCAAGGTACACACAGGCTTGCTAGTGTTTACTTACTAATCTGTAGTGCACGGTTTCACATGGGTTTCCCCGTATATTTGATGTGGCGACAAACAGGTGAAATCATGCATTACAGATTAGTAAGTAAGCACAAGTAAGCCTGTGTGTGCCTTGCTTATTGGGTATTCTGTGCCTGGCCCCGTCAATTTTGACTCATAGCAACCCTACAGGACAGAGAACTGCCCCATAGGGCTTCCAAGGCTATAAATCTTTATGGAAGCTGACTGCGTATCTTTCTCCCTTGGAGCAGCTGGTGGGTTTGAACCGCTGACCTTTCCACTAACAGCTGAGCACTTGACCACTGCGCCACCAGGGCTCCTTGAGGCATATCTTACTCAGCAGAATTCTGTGGGTCTGGTTGAAGCCTGTGACCTATAGAACTTTTGCTTGCCATCACATCCTTGTTTGGCTTCCTCCCCTTCTTGTCCTGCTTCCCCTTCACTAATCTCTGCTGGGAGCACTTTCTTCGTCAATCACTGGTACTGAATTCTTAACTCTTAGTCTGCTTTAGGGAACTCAACCTAAGACACTGGATAAGTTCGTTTTGGTGTTTTACGGAACCCTTAAACACAAAAGTATCGAAACTGAACACATTTAGGCAATTAGGCCAGAAAAAGAAACAAAAGGTACTGTATTTTTACATAAATAACTCATGCCTCCTACGTTTGTTTGTGACCTGCATCCTCCCCCAGGAGGTATTTTCATAAGCACACTATGCTAATTTTTTTTATAGCAACACATAAAAAAAATTGGCATAGCGTGCTTACAAAAATGTCTCTGGGGGAGGGCTGCTGAAAAAAATTAACATAGCATGCTTTCGAAAATACCTGCGGGGGGGGTGGGGGAGGGTGTGGTTGGCGAACTAACATGTAGAACCAAAAATAAAACCAAACCCACCGCTGCGGAGTTGATTCAGACTCATAGTGTGTAGAAGACACGTGTTATTTGCATAAAATTGTAAAAGTATGACATCTGAATCGGAAAGGAAGAAGTAAAAGTATCTCTATTTGTATAGGACAGAGTAGAACTGCCCTATAGGGTATCCAGTGCAAGGAAGGTGGATTTGAACTGCTGACCTTTTGGTTAGCAGCTGAGCTCTTAACCACTGTGCTACCAGGGCTCTTTTCTACTTGTAGGTGACATAATTCTATATACAGACAATCTCAAAGATTCCACAAGAAAGCTACTAGAGATAAATGAATTCAGCAAAGTCACAGGGTGCAAAATCAACACTCAAGAATCAGTTGTGTTTCTATAAAACAACAATGAATAATCTGACCGTAAAATTAAAAAAAAATTGCAATAGCATCTATGGGAATAAAATACCTAGGAATAAATTAAACCATGGAGGCAAAAGGCTCGTACAGGCTGTCCCTGGGTTTTGAACATCCACCTTACATGCAGCCCGTAGTTATGGACCAACGCTATGAAGCCTAAAATTTCAAGGGACATACTATGGTTTGCGATGACAAAAGAGCATCACTTTTTGACATGCATCAAAACATCGTTATTATTATTACTGCATTATTATGTTGAAGATGTTTTAGTGTATCTAGAAGTGTTGCTTTGAAGTTTTTTATGCATAGAAAGGCACACTATTTACTATACTATATACTAAGACAAATATTTGACTGAATGACATTAGATACAAACCGTACCTAACTGTTCAGACTTACGTACAAATCCTATTCAAAGACAGATGTATGAACAGAACTCGTTCATAATCCAGGGGCTGCCTGTACACTGAAAACTACAAAACACTGCCAGAAGAAATTAAAGAAGACCCAAATAAATGAAGAGCCACCCTGTGTTCATGGATTGGAAGACTTCATATTGGTAAGATGTCAATGCTACTCAAAGTGATCTATAGAGTCAATGCAATCCTTATCAAAATTCCAACAGCAGTTTTTAGAAAATGGAAAAGCCAGTCCTCAAATTTGTATGGAATTGCAGGCAGCCCCGAATAGCCAAAGCAATCTTGAAAAAGAACAAAGAAGCAGGACTCACACTTCCTGATTTCCAAATCTACTATAGAGCTACAGTAATTAAAAATTTGGTGCTGGTATAAGGATAGACATATTGACCAAGGGAACAGAATGGAGAGTCCAGAAATCAACCTGCACGTCTATGGTTGATTTATTTTTGACAAGGGTGCTACGTCTCTTTAATAAATGGTGCTGGGACAACTGGGTCTCCACATGCAAAAGAATGAAGATGGACTCGTACCTCACACCATATACAAAAATTAACATAAAATGGATCAATGCCCTAAATGTAAGATCGAAAACCGAGAAAGTCACAGAAGAAAAAATAGAGGTAAAGCTTTGGGACCTAGTTCAACAATGGACGACACCGAAAGCACAAGCAACAAGAGACAAAATAGATAAATTAAACTTCATCAAAATGAAAAACTTTTGTGCACCGAAGGACTTTATTGACAGAGACAACCTACAGAATAGAAAATATCTGGGAACCACATATTCGATAAGGGTTTAATATCCAGAATATACAAACTCCTGCCACAGAAAGACACGAACAACCCAATCAATATAGACATTTCTCAAAGGAGATACACAAACGACCAACAAGCACGTGAAAAGGTGCTCAACGTCATTAGCCACCAGGGAAATACAAATCAAAGCCACCGTGAAAAGCCACTTCACACCCATTAGTTGTTGTTGTCTGCCCTCAAGTCCATTCCGACTTGTAGCCCCCCTATAGGACAGAGTAGAATTGCCCCATAGGGTTCCTAGGCTGTAATCCTTATGGGAGCAGATCGTCAGGTCTTTTCTCCCACGGAGCTGTTGGTGGGTTCCAATCTCAGACCTTTCGTTTGGCAGCCGAGCACTTAACCGTTACACTACCGGGGCTCCTTTCACATCCATTAGGATGTCTGTAATAAAACAAAAACAAAACAAACAAACAAAAAACAACTGAAACTAATAAGTATTGGCAAGCATGTGCAGAAACAGAGATTCCTGTGCACTGCTGGTGGGGATGTAAAATGGTGCAATCCTGTGGAAAACAGTTTGGAGATTCAAAATGTTAAGCATAGAATCTCCATATGCTCCAACAAGCCCACTCCTAGGCATACGCCCAAAAGAAATGAAAGCAGTGCCTTAAAACAGATACTTGTACACCATGCTCATTGGCACCTTTTCCCGAGAGTCACAAGGTGGAAAAAACCCAAGTGCCCATGGATAGACGAGTGGATATGCAAGACGTGGTATCCATATACAATGGAATATTATTCAGCCATAAAGAGAAATGAAATTCTGATGCACGCTTCGACATGGATGAACCTTGAAAACATGATGCTGAGTAAAATAAGTTAGACACAGAAAGACAAATACTGCATGCTCCTATTTACATGAAATATTTAGAATGCACAGAGACAAAGGTTTATTAGTGGTCGCCAGGGGTTGGAAGGGAAGGGAAATGAGGCATTATTAAGGGGTCCTGAGCTTTTGTTTAGGGGGACAAAAAACCTCTGGAAATGGATAGTGGTGATGGTTGCACAGCATGGTGAAGTAATAAATGTCCTTGAATTTTACACTGAAAAACAGTTAGAATGGCAAATGTTTTGGTATATATATATTTTACCACATAAAATAAAAAATAACAAAAACTGAACAAATCAACTTTTCATTTAGACTTTCTCCCACAGCAAGGGGCCCCTTCACCCACCCAGTTACCAACCCTGAACTCTGGGCACTACCCCTTAGTTCCTCCTATCCTTATTTCTCGTATTTAATATGAGAACAGAAGGAGCCCTGGTGGCACGAACTGGTGAACGCTCGGCTGCTAACCAAAAGGTTGGTAGTTAGAACCCATCCATTGGCTCCATGGGAGAAAAGACCTGGCGATCTGCTCCCATAAAGATTACAGCCTAGGGAACCCCACGGGGCAGTTCTACTCTGTCAAATAGGGTCACGATGAGCCAGAACTGACTCGACAGCACACCACAGCGAAGTGTGAGCTCCTTGAGAGCAGGACCTGCGTTTCAGTTTCATTCCTCAGTGTTCCCAGCACATGGAAGGTGTTCAATATTTTTGTCTGACTGATGGTCCAACTCTTACTACTCCACGTGAGAGAATGCTTACACTTTAAGTGTCAAAGGGAAACACTGAACACGGAAATGTAAGGAAAACATATAATCTTGTGATTTTGTAAAATAATGAAGTTAGTTTTTAATTTGAATTTATTGGGCACTATTCAGTCTGCAGAGTTGTGTCCGACCTTGTTTACCTTGGAGCAATAATTCCTTTATTGCCTTGTTCATTGATCAGTGGGGGATGAGCAGTTAGCTAATCTTGTTTCAATCCTTCTGTGGTCACCCAGAGCAAGAAAAATAGCGCGTGCAAAGCTCCAAATGGATAAAGATAAAAAGATCAAGAAGCAACATGGTTGATGCATTTATATCACACTAGAATTACAGACAGCTTGAACAAAGTAAAGAAATTTGGTCTATGATGTGTACTCAGGTGTCTACAGGGTTCCTGATCAGTGACAAACCAGTCTGTAAATGTTTGACAGGCTGTACTGATGGGCCAAAACACGCAAAAATAAAATTTAGTAAGAACAAATGAAAAATACTACTCAAAAGCCAGAGAAATGTTGCTTAACTTGAAAAGACAATTTAAGAGATTTACTTTAGTTTAAGGTCAAGCTAAATCAACAATGTGGTATTGCTGCTGAGACAACAAATCCTATTTTAGGGTTTTTCTTCATTTCTTGGTGATGCTATGACAGAAATACCACAAGTGGGTGGCTTTAACAAGCAGAACATTTATTTTGTCGTAGTTCAGGAGGCTAGAAGTCCAAATTCAGGGCGCAGGCCCTAGGGGAAGGCTGTCTCTCTGTGGGGTCTGGGGGAAGGTCCTTGCCTCTTTTCAGCTTCTGTTCCTCTTTTCCTTAGTGATCTTCAGGAGCTGTGTATCTTCCCTTCCGGTTTAGCTTCCTCCTCTGCGCCTAACCTGCTCTTATTATGTCTGGAAGGTGATGGGTTTGAGACACATTGATATGGCCTCCTTACCGCAACAAAGAACATCCTATTCCCAAATGGGATTATATTCACATGTATAGGGGTTTAGGATTTACAGCACGTATTTTTGGGGTACACAATTCAACTAATAACAGGGAACATTACCAGAAATGTAGTGTTTGAGAAAAATGAGTGGATAGGCTGTAGTTTCCGTGAGGTCATCAAAACATACCTGGAATAGTGTGTTTAACGCCAGGTGTGATTTAAGATAGACACTGACAATCTAGAAATATTCCCAAATTGAATGGGGGAAAGTGAAGTGTGTGGTCAAATCCACTCTAACTGTTATCAGTAAATGAGGGCTATGGTGAGGTATCTACCACCTGTCTATCAGTGTGTCATACTGTGATGGCTGTGTGTTGCTACAATGTTGGAAGCTATTTCAAACACCAGCAGGGTCATCCATGGTGGAGCTTCCAGACTAAAACAGACTAGGAAGAAAGGCCTGGAAATTTGCTTCTGAAAATTAGCCAATGAAAACCGCAACAGAACACTGTCCATCTCGTTTGCTTTGGACATGTCGTCATGAGGGATCAATTGCTAGAGGAGGACACCATGTTTGGTGAAATAGAGGGCCAGCGAGGGTGAGACCCTGGGTAAGATGAATTAGCACAATAGCTGCAAGGATGGATTCAAACTCCCTGGTGATCTTGAGGATGATACAGGACCAGGCATTTTGTTGTACATGGGGTCATCACGAGTTGGAGTCAACTGTGTGGTGGCTCACAAGAAGCCACAATGGTGAGGTGTGCCCCCTGCCCTGTCCACCCACCTCTGACCCTAAATAAGGAAATTAGGGAAATAAGATAGACTTCTTGGAGTCAAAACATAAAAATCAACACATACTGCTGAGAAGAGAGAGATCCTAGGCCAGATGAACATGCATTAAACAAATCTAAGGAAGAAAACATCATTCAGAGAGTTGGAATGTAGGAGAAAAACAAGTCATAGAGAAACTTATTGGTAATGCCTATCAAGCCCAGTCCAGGCAAAAGCGGGCTAAAGTTACGGAGCTCTGCGGACAGTCAAACATCTCTATCGTGGTCGAAGAATACAACCAGCTATTGTAGCCTGACGCTATTCAACGTTCAAACCATCCATTTCCTCATGCCCTGATTCTGTGCTCACCAAGCTACCTCGTGATTACAAACTGACTTTCCACATAGGTTTGCCCACAGGGAGAGGCATCAGGTGGGCCACTGGGGTGTTCAGAGATGTGGGCATTCTTAGCTCTCACTGTAAATGAGTCTGTTGGCACTCTGCACCTCATGGGCTCAGCTGATGCGAGTGTGCCCGAAGGGTCAGGGCCGCTCCTGATGTGCTCACAGAATCTGGTTTTAGATACTGCAGTGCTGAGCCACAGACTCTGGATAGTGGTAGGTTCACCAGGATAACAAGTCTACATCATGAGGGTTCTTTGGAAACAGTCAACATTCCTTGGGAAACATCACTCCGTCCTCTGGAAATAGGAACAACGGCTTTCTTGTGGACACCCGTAACAGGTATTGTCATTTGATTCTTAGATCCTACTTCATCAAATCCTGCCTTGTACTCGCCTTCTCTCCTTGAAGGAGCTGCCTTGAGCCTCTTTTGGTATCAAACAGATTTGGTTTGGTTTTACAGTATGTGAAGGGTTATTTATTTCTTGGTTTAATTAACCTTCCCATCAAACCAGAAAGGTGATTTCTACTGTGATTTGCCATTTTATGTATGGGAACATAGAAGCTCCACGAAGTTAAAAGTCTCTGATCACAGGTCAGTCAATGGCAGAGGCAGGATTCAAAACCAGGTCCTCTGGCTCCAAATCTCCTCCAAATTTCCCCTCAGCTGAGCTGCGTACAGTGAGCCTGTAGAGATGGACTGTGTCTGGAGACCCAGCTCAAGCTGAGATGGTAAGTGATAAAATCATGTAACATAAAAGCATAACAAGACCAGCCCTTTCCCATTTCCTTCTCTCCTCTAATGTAGACTTCTTTTGTGCTCCAATGAAGGGTGTAGAATTTAGTGCCAATATTTTATTTTCTTAGAGATTGCCATTTGTCTTTCTCCCCTGGTAGGAAGCCACCGTGGAGAGCGGGACTTTGCGTATTTCCCAGAGGGCCAAAAACGGCGCACCTGACGCCCATTCTGGTGAGTTATAATCACTCAGGAGCCAGGGCAAATGTCAGGCACTCGTTCTGTAATCTATGCTCGCAATTTTTGTGAATTTCCTTTGAAACACTGCCCTATATGGGTGTCATTTCTGAGATAGGTTATGGGATATGGTTGCCATTTTCAAATGAAGATACGAAAATAAAAAGCCCTATTCGTATCCAGTCACAGAAAACCATTTAAACTCATCTCCATGAAATTGATGTCAAATTTTAAGAGCATAACTGTACTAACTCTTGAACAAATGAGAAAACAGACATGAAAACCTTTCTCAGAGCACAGCTCTATGCAAATATGGGGGCACGTTATAATTATTAAAATGCACACAGAGGTAAATCTTCAAAACTTATCTTTGCTGCAGCAAAAAAAAAAAAAAAAAAGCTGAATGAGTAGTCACCTACAAGAATACAAATCCAAATCAATAATAAATGGTTCTCAGAGCAGAACTTAAAATTTTGGTCAAGATTCCAGGTTGGAGAGATTACTTGGTGCAGACTCAGCAATGTCTATTGAATGGCTACTATGTTGCAGGTGTTGTCTAGGTATTTTTACATGTGTTCTCTCAATCAGTTCTCCCCAAAACTCTATAAGGTAGATATTATTTGTTCCATTTTACATATGAGAAAGCTGGAGCTCACGCTTCAGGTACCTCTTGCAAGTGAACATAAAAGGTAAGTGAAAAACACCAGAATTCTAACTCAGGTCATCCAATTTCAGGTTAAATATCTGTCCACTGTGACATGCCACCTTCCAAACAGGCGATGCAAATTTAACCTTCCAAACAGGCGATGCCTTTCTAATGTTGGCAAGAACTGGTTGGAACTGGCTACCCTTACATATATTTCTGCTCAGAGGGAACCATCAGCTGGAGAAGCTGATCTTTTCACAGCCTTTATCAGTCTGCACAGAGCCCTGGTGGCACAGTGGTTAAGAGCTCTGGTGCTAACCACTAGGTCAGCAGTTCAAATCCATCAGCCACTCCTTGGAAACTCTATGAGGCAGTTCTACTCTGTCCTGTAGGGTTGCTATGAGTCAAAATCGACTTGACGACAATGGGTTTGGTTCATCAGTCTGCACAGAGGCGCCGAGAGCTGGATTTTCCTAGCCATTCAAGAGGTGATGAAATCAACAGTGGGACCAGCCACCATCTCGGAGACAGCCTCTCTGCATTTCAGATTGTGAGACTGTATCGTGCTGTCTCTTGACCTGATGTTTTTGAGCATCTGCCTGGCTGTTTGGGAGTTAAAGATGAAAACCCAGGCCCTGATTTCTTATCGTAAACTAAGGCGGAGTGTTGTAGAAGGCTCAGTTGACTATCTACTCTTCTTTCATGCACATACACTCTCACACAGAGTCTAATCTCACCATATGGACAGAAAAGCCAATATTCCTTGCTTCCCTCTCAGGAATAAAGATAAGGTTTATCCCCAAAGACGGAGGCCCAAGTCACCGAATGGAGGAGATTAGACTTGACCCCCCAGACGTAGAGACCTGCATTGTGAAACTGACCCTGAGAAAGGATTTGCAGATCTGTTGTGCCTGTAGTGGTGGAATCAGGACTAGAGCACCTAAGTTTCTCATTTGTACCTCGGCAGAACTCAGATAACTTCAGACCCTGGGAGTCGACGCTCCACGAGCTGGAAAAGCAGACAGGATTGTACAAACGGACTTTTGTTGTTGTTGTTATAGTGGTGTCAAGCTCAATTTTATCTTTAATCTCCGACATATAAGAAGCATTAGAGAATCATCCATTTCTATGAAGTTAAATTGCCAAAATATGGGAGATTAGCTACATTTGACAATGGGAAGGTATCGAACATAAACTCCAGATAAGATGCTGCGCTAAGTACTAAGTAGGAAAAAAAGGAGATACAAATCACAATTTTTAAGGAATTTAAATGGACAGTAAGAATCTCTCTCATTTAATGTGTGTCTGCCATGTTCTAATGAGCCCCTGGTGGTGCACACAGTTAACGTGCTCAGCTGCTAACTGAAAGGTCGGAAGTTCAGGCCCAGCCAGAGGCACCTCAGAAGAAAAGCCTGGCGATCTACTTCTGAAAAACCAGCAACTGAAAACCCTGCGGAGCACAGTGCTCCTCGGACACACACGGGGTCGTCGGGAGTCAGGATCAACTCGATGGCAGGTGTAGCTGATGGCTACGTTCCTGGCACTGTGCTGTGAAGGTTATAAACGCTCCGCACTCACAGTAAAGTTATGAGGTGGGTAGTGTCCTATCTTGTGGAATAGGAAACTGAGACCCAGTGGTTGAGCACTATGACTGTCCAAGGTCACACAGTCAGTCAGTGATGGAGCGGAGACTGGACCTCGGGTTTAAGGCCTCTGAACTCCAGCTCTGCCCACCACACCACCCTGCCTTCCAACACAGGAGGAGAAGCTAACCATTTGTGATGAGAGTCTATAGTGACATAAAATATATTTTTAAAAACCATAGGTGTATATGGTTCCCTTTAGTGTGTAAATTGTTTGTACTCTGATTACAAAGATGCTGCTGGCCCTTGTTGCCTTTACTCCCGGAGCTCCAGGACCTCCTGTTACAGACAGCCTCGGGGATGGTGAATCTTTGCTCTTTTATCTTCGGACATAAAATCCACCTTTCACATGTGTGTGGTTTTTGGAAATAATCAAAAGTCATTAATGGCTCAGTCGAGCAAATGAGCTGAGGGGTTAAGCTGGGTAACAGAAATTTTAAAAATATATGAACAGAGTAAGCGTAATGGTTGAAGAATGAGAATGAACTCATGTACTTCCTGGGGTGTTTGTTACTGAGCCAGCAGCAACACTCCATCGTCATAGCTCATATGAGCCTGAAAAACAGCTTTGACAAGAGGGAGATAGGCTCAGGGTCCGATAAATGGCAGAGAAAAATGAGGGCTCGGGACGAGCTTTCCAGGACCGGGCTGGCAAGGCCCCACTGACAACCACCTGACCTGATGTTATACGCCCGGTGAGCCGGCCCGCAGGTTACCTCTTTTGTTTGCCGAGAAGGCAAAGCTGGCTCTCTCTCACAAAAATATTAAAATTCAGGGTTTTTTTTTTTTTTTTTTAAAGGTTCAGGATTTTTAAGATTTTGAATAAGCAGTTATTAAGAATCACAAAGGTTAGAAAGGGGAGATAGATAATGTAAATATCTGGGTTACACAGAAGGGTCAGCACCACAGATCAATGACCCCAAAGGAGAGTACTCGAGACCATTCACCAGGGTTCAGGAAGAACGTTGCAGTTTCTATTTATGTTTTCAATCTCATCTTTCTAAAGCTTCTATTTTTGCACGTGGTTTATAATTTACATAATCTATTAGTTCAACATTGCCTAAATATAATTTATAAGTAAATATAAAACCAAAAAAAGCAAAAAAACAAAAAAACCCATTGCCATCGAGTTGATTCTGACCTATAGTGACCGTATAGGACAGAGTGGAGCTGCCCTGTAGGGCCTCCAAGGAACAGCTGGTGGAGTCAAACTGCCGACAGCGGGGTTAGCAGACATAACTCTCAACCACTGCGCCACCAAGACTTCAAGCCAAACCTTTTGCCTCAAGTGGATTCCGACTCAAAGTGACCCTGTATCTACATCTACATAATAATTGATGAGGTGGTTGTGTGATCAAAACACTCTGGGAACCAGCTCGCTACCCGTAGCAGGACAGACCGAGCAGGGGTTCAATATGCAACGTGATGCTGTCAAAAGCAGAGTGGCACTCTAGGTGATTAAAAAAAAAAAAAGTGATTACTTGTTTGTTTTTTATAACAGAGACACAGGAGGTTGGTTGGAGAAATACTAAATGTAGGAGGCAGGGCCAGTCTGATGTCTCTGGGGCCAGCCTGACTCTTGGCCAAGGTGGGAAGGAGGAATCCCTATCCAAGAACATGGAAATGGTTTACTTGATAAGAAATGCAAATTCCACGTGACTCCTGTTAGCATCTTCTTCTCCGGTCTACATTATGAGGAGGGGATTTAAAGAGACAGCATTGTGATATGTGGACAGACTATACCTTCTTCTGACAATATTTATGTATAGCAGAATCTTGGTCTCATTCTATGGGTATAAGCCATTTAGCATTTTATTCACCCTCTCAGGGACAGAAAATTTAAATATGATAGAAATTTTTTGCAATGGCCAATGTTGGGACTGGCCCAAGCATTTTTATGGCTAATCCTTAGGAAGTTTTCCATATGCTTTTTATTGAAAGTGACTGAAAACAGCGCAATGATAGCTCTCAAAAGGAAAATGTTAATTATTTTACTCTGCATGACTTTTCCAGAAGGAGTTTTTCAGCTCTGTGTGTCCCACTAATTTAAACATTGGACTTCCTCTAAGGACTTCCAGACGGAGTTTATGTTTCTGCAACTCCGTGTGCATTTCCCACATTGCCATCCCTCCTGTCTGTATGTCCCCGGTCTCATCTGCGTGGCTAACGTCTCTATTTCCTTACAGCCTTAGCTTGGGGTTCACTTCAGAGATCTTCCAGTGGCTGCTGGGTACTTCCATTATGAAACTTCACAGGCTTTGCTGAAATTACCTGGCAACTGTGTATTCGCCACACCTAGTCTCCAGTTCTAGAATGACAGAGATTGTATCTTGCTTATTTATTTCTACATCCTCCGTGCCTAGCGAGAGTCTAGCACGTGGTAGCGACTGAAACATGTTATTACAGAAACACAAATTATTTCCAAGATCTGATTAAAGAAAAGCTAAAAATATCCCAAAGTCTAATGTAGACCAGGTATGGTAATTTACTATTTACTTCAAATGATTAACTGCTCTTTCATTCAATAAACCATTCAGTTTCTTGGAAAGAAACGTCCGGCATTTGATTCATGTCAGTACTGGGATATCAATAAGTTAACTCCGCTCAGAGCTTCAGATGGAGCCCAGAGAATCCTAGGTAATTATCTTTTGATAACACGAGTAGCTAACACTACAACTAATAAAGTATTAGCGAGGCAAGATGGTACTTTTGGCCTCCGTCTCTTCTTTGAAAATACTTTATTTTGGTCTGTTTCTACTGTCTTACATTAATAGCTATAGTTCAAAAGGAATTATTACTTTAATAAACTAGACTTCTTTTTTTGTCCTAGGCAGCCATGCAATGCACGCTTTAAAAATGCACTGTCTTAATAAATTTATTTCATGCCAATTTCTCTCTGGATAAAAACAAATGTTTTAACCTGTGAATCCACGTTTTAGATCCTGCTGGATTGGCACAAAATAGGTGCCATCAGTTCTACATTTAAATTAAGGGAAGAAAACAGCCGTAAACTTTATGACCGAGGTAAAAATCACATTCCTTACAATCCCTTATCCTTATAGCTTGATAGCTTCTCAGGTGCTGAGAATTGATTTTTTAAAAAACAATCTAATTTCCTCCTTACTATTTATGGATTTCTCTCCCTTTCTTCAATTAGCTTCAGAGGGGAAAACAAAGAGATGCCAACGTGAGTCTTGTGGTTTGATTCCCTCGTATTAACTTAATATTGCAAAAATAAACACAACTGAGAAAGCCTCTCTTGTTGTTTTTTTCCAACATGAAAACTTTTAGCACAAAGCCTTTCCCACTGCATCCCGCCCCACGTAGAAAGCTAACAGACTACAACAAAAACGACACTTCCATCTTCCCTGCAAACAACAGCATGCCAGTGAGGGTTTTGAATTTTTTTTCAAGACAAAAAGATAGTCTGATCCCTGCATGTTTATTTGTCTTTTCCTTTTGTCCTTGAAAGGATTAGATTCCTGGTTCTGAAAAGTCCTTTCCTACCTGAGTTCTGGCACACTTTCCTTTCCATGGGGAACAGTTTAGAAGTCAAGAACGAGGAAGCCAGACTCACAATACAGAAGAAATATGTCTGTGTCATTCACTTATTCATTCACCCACTCATCGCAAGGAAAGCACCAGCCACACTCAGAGAGGAGTCTGATTCCTTGTTTCCCCTCGAGGAGCTTACACGAGAGTAGGGAAGGAGACCCAAGCGTTAGCAACTATGTCGGAGACAAGAAGTGAATCCCACAGGGTTGCTATTTTAGTAGGTACTAGTAACCAGTTAGGTTACTATACCTATTTAATCTGTATGCTGAGCAAATAATCCGAGAAGCTGGACTATATGAAGAAGAACGGGGCAACAGGATTGGAGGAAGACTCATTAACAACCTGCGTTATGCAGATGACACAACCTTGCTTGCTGAAAGTGAAGAGGACTTGAAGCACTTACTAATGAGTATCAAAGCCAAAGCCTTCAGTATGGATTGCACCTCAACATAAAGAAAACAAAAATCCTCACAACTGGACCAATGAGCAACATCATGATAAACAGAAGAGACTGAAGTTGTCAAGGATTTCATTTTACTTGGATCCACAATCAACAGCCATGGAAGCAGCAGTCAAGAAATCAAAAGATGCACTGCATTGGGTAAATCTGCTGCAAAGGACCTCTTTCAAGTGTTGAAGAGCGAAGATGTCATCCTGAAGACTAAGGTGCTCCTGACCCAAGCCACGGTATTTTCGATCGCATCATATGCATGTGAAAGCTGTACAATGAATAAGGAAGACCAAAGAAGAGTTGACGCCTTTGAATTGTGGTGTTGGCAAAGAATATTGAATATACCACGGACTGTCAAAAGAACGAACACATCTGTCTTGGAAGAAGTGTGACCAGAATGCTCCTTAGAGGCAAGGATGGGGAGACTGCATCTTATGTACTTTGGACATGTTGTCAGGAAGGATCAGTCCCTGGAGAAGGACATCATGCTTGGCAGAGTACAGGGTCAGCGGAAAAGAGGAAGACCCTCAATGAGGTGGAATGACACAGTGGCTGCAACAATGAGCTCAAGCATAACAATGATTGTAAGGATGGCACAGGACCTGGCAGTGCTTCGTTCTGTTGTGCATAGGGTCACTATGAGTTGGAACCGACTTGACCACACCTAACAACAACAAGCAACCAGTTGCCTTTGAATTGATTCCGACTCATGGAGACTCAACGTGTGTCTGAGTAGAACTGAGCTCTGTAAGGTTTTCAAGGCTGATTTTTTGGAAGTAGATTGCCAGGCCTTTCTTCTGAGGTACTCTGGGCTCGAAGCTCTAACCCGTTAGCAGCCATGGGCCTTAACAGTTTGCACCACCTGGGGGCTCCTCAGTAGGCACCGATCAGTAGGCTTTATCAGTTGTTCACATATTTAAATATTTCCATGTGACAGTTATAGCTGCTGCCCAAGCCTCCAAGCACCTCTCTCGCCCCTCAGCCCCTCACCAGAGATCCGCCCCCCATCTCCCCAGGGTCCAGCAACTAAAGGTAGACAGCTTGTGGGACTGGCAGCTCAGCTCTACTCTGTACTCAGTTTGGTCGTTGCCTGGGCAGGTCCCACTCTGTCTGTAAAGTGTTTGGATTGTGGCTCTTGGATAAACGACACAAAGAGAAGCACAGACGCACTGGGAAACAGTTTCTGACAGATCAACCTGCACAGTTACAATCATGAAACATCGAGTCCAGTTCCAGGCCCAGGCCTGCAGAATGTCTTCAGAAAATGCTGGCTCGTCTTACGGTACAAAGACAAGGCTGTGCGTGAGGCTTCCTGCGAAATGTGTGTGCTCTTACAGATTGGGCGGAGCTTCTCAAAACACAGCCCTGAAAATCTGGCTCCTTTGTTTGGCACCCATAATTTCCAGCTTGTGTTGTCAAATTTGCATTTGAAGCTGCTATTAAACCACAGCATCAAAATACCGATGACAGTCGTTGCAAAATATGAGGAATCAAAAGAAAAGAAAAGAAAAACACTCTGAAGAGAAGAAGGGCTCCAAGTGCGGTAACATGCAGAGCTAAGAGCCCCACTCACTTCTAATGTGTACTTCCAGCAAGGGAGGGAGGCGCCCTACAAGCAGATCTGAGCAGAACCTACAAGTCCCATCAGCCAAACACCGCGCAGGGACCACTCCCGCAGTCTAGACAAGAGCAGCTCAGAAAAATGAGCAGTTTGCAGTGGGCACAGGCACCCACGGAAGTCTGTCACAATCCGGGCGGAAGTTGTAACAGATGGAAGATGAATCTGGTTTGTTTGTCTTTGTTAAAGCACCGGCTAAACGAAGAGAGGGGCCTCTATTTCTAACTGCTCAGCACTTCCTGCTTGTTTATTCTGGCTGGAAAAACTTTGATTCTTACAGATTTTGATGAAATGATTAAAAAAAAAAAAAACAAAAACCTATTGCAGTCAAGTCAATTCCGACTCATAGTGACCGTGGAGGACAGAGTAGAGCTGCCCCGTAGGGTTTTCAAGGAGCGGCTGGTGGGTTCGAACTGTTGGCCTTTTTGGTTAGCAGTAGAGTTCTTAGCCACTACACCACCAGGGCCCCTGAAATATGACATACTATCAAAAAATAAATATTCTTAACAAAAGTACTATATTTACATAGTCTTTCTTTTCTATTTTTACTGTACCACACAGTACTAAAAGTCTTATAATGAAAAACACCAACCTTCTTTCCAGTCCTCATTTTTACCTCCCAGAGGCAACCAGTTCCAACTCTTCCACCACCTTTTCCTTCTGGAATGTTCGTGCAATCTCTCCATATGTCTAACATGTCAGTATTGCTAGTACTTGACCAATTAATTTTAAGTATTATCTATTTAATCCCTGCTTGTTGTTGTGGAGCTGTCTGGAAACCCTGGTGGCATAGCGGTTAAGAGCTATGGCTGCTAACCAAAAGGTGGGCAATTCGAATCCACCAGGTGCTCCTTGGAAACCCTACAGGGCAGTTCTACTCTGTCCAACAGGGTCGCTATGAGTCAGAATCAACTTGACAGCAGCAGGTTTGCTTTTGCGGAGTGGGGGGTTGAGCTCTCTGGGGCCCTGGTGGTGCAGTGGTTAAGAGCTCAGGCTGCTAACCAAAAGGTCAGCAGTTCGAATCACTCCTTGGAAACCCTATGGGGCAGTTCTACTCTGTCCTTTAGCGAATTGACTTGACAGCATTGGGTTTGGTTTCAGGTTTAGTGAGCTCTCCAGGTGTCCTGGGGAGACACAGACAGTTAAGCACTCAGCTGCTAACTGAAAGGTTGGCAGTTCGAGTCTACCCAGAGGTGTTGCCTCAGAAGAAAGTCTTGGCAATCTATTTCTGAAAAATCAGCTATTGAAAACCCTGTGGAGCACAGGTGGATTGCCATGAGTAGGAATCAACTCAAAGGCAACTATTATTTTGTTTCCAAAAACCCAAGCCCACTGCCCTTGAGTCGGTTCCGACTCATAGAGACCCTAAAGGACAGAGTAGAACTAACTGCCCCAGAGGGTTTCCAAGGCTGTAATCTTTATGGAAGAAGACTGCCACGTCTTTCTTCCATGGAATGGCTGGTGGGTTCCAACCACTTGACCTTTCGTTTAGCAGCTGAGCGCTTAACCACTGCTCCACAAGGCTCTTTGTTGGTTTGTTTGTTTTATCAAGCTCTCTAACCTACTCTCCAAATCCTTGAAAAACAAAATTCCCCAAACTTTTCCATATCCCATACTTCTGGTATGTCACAATATTTGTTAAATTTGTAGTCAGCATTTACATTTTTATAACTAAATATTACTCACTACTGACTTAAGTAGTATTTTAAGATTACAAATTTGTTTTTTCAAGAGTAAATGATTGCCTTGATTTTCCTTTTGCTTAGGTTTCCCTACAGGTTCCTCCACTACATATGTTCTAAAAGGTCTGTCAAATGGCTTCGCTAGTATTTTCCAAACGTCCAATTATATCAGACACTCTAATTTTTCTAATTCTTCCCTTTTTAACTTAAAAAATTACTGTAAAAATATAAAGAACACAACATTTGCCAATTCAACATTTATCACCTATAATTCATTGAATTTAGTAAAATCAATTATACAATCATGTTCTGCAACCATCATCAATACCCATTACCTAATTTCCCATTTCCATAAACAAAATCCTGGCCTTTTTTCTCATGGAAACTTTTCTCCTACTCCCTGTCTTTTGGTGTTTGAAACTGGATTGTTTCCCTGTAGGCCTGCTGTATGCAAATGTCCCAGCAAATCTTCTGGGACTTTCCTACAACCTTCTTTTGACTTGGATCCCATTTCCTATGTCCCACGCCCCCCTTTTTTGGGTTTAGTCCCTGGTTTTGCCAAACGTGAATTCTCAATACATTTCATAATTAAGAGTACATAGGAAGTAAATTTTTTGGACCGTGCATATGGAAAAAACGTCTCTTCCTACTCTCACTGTTGATTCTTGTTATGGCCAGCATGAAATTTCATGTTAAAATTATTCCCCTCGGGACTTTGAAGGTGTTACGGTGTCCTCTTCTAGCTTCTAGTGTTGCTATAGAGAAGTCTGATGATATTTTTGATCTTCAATCCTTTGGAGTGGACCTATTTTTCCTTGAAAACCATTAGAATCTTCTCTTTATTCCCAGTGTCCTGGAATTTCATGATGGTGTGCCTTATTTATGAGGATCTTTTCTTTTTCCTTGGTTCATTCTTCCCCCAAACCCCACCCCCAATTGTGTTTTCTGTTCTTTCTTTTGGGGCCTTCTATTAGTCAGATATTGGGTGTCTGGGGTTGGTCTTCCAGCTTCTTGTTTTACTCTTTCTCTCCTATTTTTAATTTATTATTGTTGTTTGATTGTTCCTTTCCATAGCAACCGTGGTAGGCATACCCTAAGGTGACCCCCAATGAGTCATGCTCTTATATAATCCCCTCCCCTTGAGGGTAAGTGGAACCTGTGACTTGCTTCTACCAATAGAATGTGGCAAAGGTGATGGGAGAGTCGCTGCCATGGGGTGAGAGAGCCACAAGGTAAGAAACTGCGAGTGACCTCTAGGAACCAAGAATCGTCCCCGGCTGACAGTATTACAAATGCAGGACACTGAGGCCTCCCAACAACATGTGAGCTTGGAAAAGGGTCCTAAGCTTCAGAAAAGAACAGAGCTCAGACAACACCTTGATTGCAGCCTTGTGAGACCTTAGCAGAGAAGCCAGCGATGCCACACCTGGACTCCTGACCCACAGAGACGGTGAGATCATCAGCGGTGCTGTCAGCTCCTAAATTTGTGGTGAGTTGTGAGCAGCAACAGACAATTGACATAGTAACCTGCTTCTCTCTATGGCTGCAATAGCTGCTCTTATTTTCTTTAAGATCTGCTTTGTTTTCTCTGGTTTTTTTTTTTTTTTCCTATTTGTTCTTATGATTGCTTTCATGTCAGAGGTGTTCCACAAATATCTGATAAAAACTGAATGCCAGTTCATAATTAAAGCAAGGTACCAAAAAGCTACTTGACAGCCCTGTGGGACTTACTGATTGTGTGTGATATCTGAGCTTTTTTTGTTGTTGTTGGAGGACCACCAAGTTACAGTAAGTAGGAGACTTTATCTTGTGGGCCATTTGGTTTTTCAGAGGCATCTCGGAAAAAGTCTGCCAATCTGCTTCTGAAAAATCGCCTACTGAAAACCCCATGGAGCCCAGTTCTCCTCTGACATGCACGGGGTCGCCAAGAGTCAGAATCAACTTGATGGCAACTGGTTATGTTCTCAACTAGTGTCTAAAAAAAAAGTAAGTTTTTTTACTCTTAGTGTCTTGCCAGATATCTGACTTCATAGAAAAGTAAAGTGTAAAAGTGATCAAAGTATATCTTTTGGAGTCCATGAGTGGTGGAAACAGTTAAGCACTCAGCTATTAACTGCCAGGTCAGTGGTTTGAGTCCACCCAGAGGCACCTGGGAAGAAAGGACTGGCAATCTACTTCTGAAGATTCAGCCATTGAAGACTCGAAGGAGCACAGTTCTACTCTGACACACACGGGGTCACCATGAGTTGGAGTCATTGGCTCAACGGCAATTGCTTTTTTTTTTTTTTTTAAATACATCTAATAAACTGCCTGGTGGTGTCTTGGTTGTTTTTTCTGGGAGTAGGGAAAAGGGGGAAGAGGCTGGAGAGTCCTACCATCCGATATGCTGACTTTAACTTAATCTTTCTACCTTTAGTTCTGAGCTTTACACTTGGCCAAAAAGCAAACACGACCTTGCTTTGTAGTGTTTTCTTATTTCTGTAGGGTGAATAATCTCCATGGCTTATGTCAAGCTACCAGTGTGATGTGAATGCATGAACTTGGGGCTGGGACAAGATGTGTGCAATCGGCTCTTGCAAGCCCTCCCAACCTGTCTCTAACTTGCTTCCGGCTCTGAGATTCCAAAGAGAATACACTTCAGTTCAACTAGAGAATAAACCTGGGACTTCATTGCCTCTGGGTGGCTAGCTGCAATAGAGAAGTCTGAAGCAGTTGGAAATCTCAAAGGGAAAACATACTCGGAAAATGAGTGTTTATTGTTAAAATCTCCTGTGTCCTAACTCTCAGTTCAATTCTGAAATCACAGGACCTCAGTTTAAAGGCAAAAAAACGGAATTCCAGGGTGTGGCTGTGGGTTTTCGCAGACATAGGAGAAGTCTAAGGCTTTTGCTATTGGTGTTTGCTACCTGGGGCCATACTGGATGACTGAACTAAATCCAGATTCTACCTTCTGGGCAGCATCCCAGAGCAGAAGGTAACCCTCATCCTCAGCACCTTGTTTAGAAGTCTCACACATTGCTCCTTAGCAGAGAAGGGCATTTCCGGTTGGGCTCACACCTCCCTGACGTGGAGCTCAAGCCCGTCTTCCTGGGTTCTTCCTGGGTAACCGCCACACACTCAGTGAGGACTCACACCTTTCCCCTCCCCAGCTCTTCAGTTGGCCCCTCGTTCAAACCAGGTCAGGGCAAAACCCTGGGCAAGCTGGCCGTGCCCCAGGTCCCGGCCTGATGGTCCAATTCCAAGCCAGGCACCAAACCCGAGCTGTTTGTCGCCCCACTTTGAGAGGCGTGGCTACAGTGCTGTTCGTGCTTTCTCTCCGAGAGGGGGAGGAGGGGCCAGAGGCCAGTTTACTAAGACAACAGAACTAGCATCTTTCCTTTCCCTAGAGGTTGGTGGGAAGTGTCTGGGCCTGCACGGCCAAGTCCCGGGGGGCCCTGGCTGGTGTTTACATCCCCCCTCCTCTCTGATGAAGGGTTGACTCTTCCAACATCCCGCAGCTCCCCCAGCCCAGCCAGGCAGGGGCTGCACTCCAAGAGAGAAGAGGGGCTGTGAATGCCTTTCCCTGCATGAGTGCTGAGCGCTGAGCACAGAGCTAGAGCTCTATGTCCTTTCCAGGAGAGCTTTCCTAGGGCAAGAGGACAATTGGCCACATTCTAGGAGCCCCTTGCAGGGTTACTGGCAGCCCGGTAAAACGCTGGGCTCTGCATTCCCAGGGTACTTCCTAAGCATAGACCGTTATCCTACCCTACTTGTTTTTTGCCCTCCTTCGCTCAGAAAGTAAGAATTTAAACTTAAAAAATTATAAAATACATATGCATTAAGGAAAAGTTGGAGACAACAAACGAGTGGAGAAAGGAAGAGAGGGGAAAAAAAGAGAGAAAGAAAAGTCCATACTACCCAGACAAAACCACTACTGACATTAGGGTATTCATTTTGAAACACAGTTGCCGTACAGTATAATTATGCACAAAACATTTCCACAAAACGTTAAGAGTATTTGTGCATTTTTCTCTCCCATCAGACTGAAACCCTCAAGGCAGAGACCACGATTATGCCTCAGCCTCAGTTTTGATGCTCCCACTGCTATGGCTGCTAACCAAAAGGTCGGCGGTTCAACTCCACCAGGTGCTCCTTGGAAATTCTGTGGGGCAGTTCTACTCTGTCCTATAGGGTCACTGGCCGTCGGAATCCACTTGATGGCCATGGGTGTGGTTTTTTTTTTTTTTTTTTTTTGGTGTCCACCTAATATTTTACTCAAAGGGAAATTAAAGCTTTACGGTTTTATAAATGCTCACTGCTCTTTCCTGCCTCTAGGTTTTTGCACTTTTCCCCCTGGCTCTCCTCATCTGCCTGGTGATGGTCTACTTACCCTGCAAATCCCAGGTTTCTCTGACTTTAAAAGCAGACTTATTTGCTCCACCATTGATCACACTGTGTTGCAATCATTTACTTCTCTATCTCCCCTTCTGGGCTATCCTTGAGGACATAGTACGTGTCTTATTGACGTTTGCACCCTCAGCACATGTCAGGGACCCTGGAACTTAGCAGATGTTCACTAAATGTGTGCTGAATCAGGGAAATGTAGAATTTATTTCAAAAATATATAGGATTTGCCTGAAGACAGAAACAAGGCCCAAGTACCAACCTCTTCCCCCGCGCCCCCCCACCCATACACAGGGGTTGAGAATTAGGGAACAAAAAACAGCAACAACTGACTAACAATTGAAAAGGATTTAGGGGTTTATAAAGGGCTTTCTCATGTTCTCTGCTGTTTAATCTCTGTGACACCCCTGTGAAGGAGGTGGAAATGAACCCAATCTGCAGAGGCTCAGTGATGTGGTGACTTCACGAGGCCACACGACTGGTAAGTTTTGTCCTGCCACAAGGTGCCTTGGTTCCGGGACTCACACTCTGCTGCTGTGCATGGTTTATCCTTGAAGCTAACAGCCTGACCTCTGAACAAATAAGGATTGGTAGTGTTAATTCAGAGGCTCAAAGATAAGCTGAAAGATTTTGTGCTAAAAAGGGATAGAATGAACCAGTCTCAGAAAAGCAAATCTCTGAAATAAGCAAATAGAGGAGATTTATCCAGACCAGGGAAATTCAGCGTATCCTGAAAGATAAAAACAATCTGTAAAACACTTTAGTCAGGGGCTGCTTAGGTAGCTTTAATGTTTCCAATTTTATGGCCATATTATCAGGTCATTTATGTGACTTGTTATTTTGAACCTGTTTTGTACACAGAAAATGCCCTGAGAGCATTTCTGTTGTTGGCTTTTCCTAAGTTCTGGCTTCAAACAAACAGGAGCACCTTTTGGTTCATGTATCTTTTACTTTCAATTGTTGTATTTTCCAGTTCTACCATTTTCATGTGATTCTTTCTTATGGATTAGGGCTCTCTGGTGAAATTCTACATCTTTTTATCTATTTTCTTGAACATAATAATTATTGCTATTCTAAGGTCTGTGCCTGAGAAATCCAGTATCTATATCATCCATGCATTGGTTTTGATTGTCTGTGATTTTATTTTATTTTTCTCTTGGTTCTAACTCTTAATATGCCTGGTGATTTTTGATCGAGTGGTGGACATTTGTAGGAAGCACCGTAGAAGCTCTGGATGGTATCATTGTTCTTCAGAGAAGACTCTGCACTCTGGGTGGGAAGTTGGGGTAGGAGCGAATCTCCACAATCCAGTCACTCAAGGCTGAGTTCAGATTTTGTGAGTTTTTTTTTTTTTTCTGGTCACCTCCACTTCTTGAACATAGCTCTCTAGTGCAGCTCCTGTGTGACTGGAGTATTTAACGGGGCCCTTTATCTTTGGTCAGCTCCATTCTTTGTCTCCTCAGCACTGAGACTCCCAAAAGCCCCACTCAGCTTCTCAGTCACTTTCTGTCTAGAGTCTTAATCTTTCGCCCGAAACAGTTTAAGAATTAGCAAATACCCTGAGAGGAAACTGCACAGAATGGCGGGCTTGCATTATGCACCTTCCTTCTTCCTGGGGATCTTGGAACCTCAAGGTCTGGCTGTCTTGGCAAGCCCAGACTCTCTTTCCTCCAGCCCCATGAGACAGACAAAAGCTGTGCAGACTTATCTACCTCTTAGCAGCTGCGTTCTGCCCTACACCATTTAAGTATCAGCAAACACTGTAAGGAGTACAGCAAAATGACAAACGTTGGGCTCACCTCGGTGAATTCCTCTTCTCTCCAGGATCCTGGCACCTGAGTCCTGGAAGCTCAGATACTGTATACAGATTTTAAAAACAATTTTATTCAGCTTCTCCAGATAAGTATTGCTGTGCAACAAGGTACCCATAATACCTGAAGCAGAAGTCTTGGTTCATATAGATTTGGGCCACCTGCTAAGAACAGCACTCTGTCTATCACAGGCTCTACCTGGCCAGCTATCTTATTTGGTGATGAACTCTCAGGTAAGCAACATAACATGCCTTCCAAAAACAAAACAACAAAAAACTAAACCCATTGGCGTTGTGTCGATTCCAACTCATGGTGACCATATAGGACAGAGTAGAACTGCCTCATAGGGTTTCTAAGGAGCAGCTGGTAGATCTGAACTGCCAACCTTTGGGTTGGCAGCTGAGCTCTTAACCACTGCACCACCAGGGCTCCTAACATGCATTAGTGGGAAGAATATGGGTTTCTGTGCCAGATGGCACTAGGGTCAAACTCTGGCTTAACCAATAACCAGTTGCTAGTTCATGGACAATTATTTAACATCTTTGAGTCTCAGTTTCCTCATCTGTAAGATGGGGATAACAAAAGCACCTTCCTCACAGGGTTTCTGTGAGGATTGAATAAGAAACTGGGTGTAAAGTGTCTAGAACGCTGCCTGGCATACAAAAAAAAAAAAAAAAATCCAAATAAATGTTGTTTTCCTGCCTTTGCCTAAGACTGCCCCCGTGATTACAATATATTTACCTCATCATGCAATTTGAGGGGGAAAAACTTAAACAAGTGTTTTAGAAGAACTTAGAAGGTTCTTTGATCCCATAGTGGCTCTGAGAAGCCCGTGGTCCATTATTTCACTAATAATTACAAAAATCTGCCCAACAACAGCTGACAGGCGGTGCTGTTTTGCCTGGGACATTTGCCAATTCCAAAGCACATACAAAAGCGGGGGGGGGGAGCGGGGGACAGGGACAAAACCTGGGAGACCAGCTTTCTCAGGAACCACGTAGGAGAGAACTGCACGGCAGCCTGTAGAAGGCTGTACGAGGGGACTGCAAACCACCCTATGGTCTTGTTGGTTTGGTCTGAGGGCGAGAAAGCCTGCCACTATCTAAATCTCCAGGCAAACTGTTTTCCTTGCTAAGCTTCGTTTTGTGAGGACATTTTTTTTTTTGGGCTAATAATATATTATAATAGGTTGAGGAGCCTTGGTGGTATAGTGGTTAAGTGCTTGGCTGCTAACTGATAGGTCAGTGGTTTGAATTCACCAGTCACTCTGTGGAAGAGAGATGTGCCAGTCTCCTTCTGTGAATATTGCAGCCTTGGAATCTCTATCGACTCAACGGCAGTGGGTTTGGTTTGGTTTATAATTAATCATCGTGTCCCAGAGGAGCCCTGGAGGACCACTGCTGGACACTGGGCCACTAGCACGGGAATTGGTGAAATCCTGTCTGATTGGGGCCTCCAAGAAGCAAGTTGGGAACCACTGACCCCAGATATCATCTGAGACAGTGGGTGAAGGGGGACAAAGCCTCTGAAGAGAATGCAAAGGGTAGACTCAACGGGGCTTTATTTCCAAAATAAATAAGTTGCTTTCTTCGTTTTTTTTTTTTTTTTTTTAAGATTAAAAAAAAGGCTGCAAGTAGCCATTCAAGGCATGACAATCGGTCTCTATTCTCCTGGAGCAACAGAGGAAGAAGGAGAGTCAGGAACGGGAGGATGAAACGGAATGTGCGGCTAACCGCCTCCACGAACAACTGCCTCCTTGGCCATGAGACCAGAAGAACTGGATGGTGCCCAGCTGCCATTACTGAACATTCTAATCAAATATTCTGTAGAAGAATCCTGATCAAAAGGGGGAAAATGCAGAACAGAATTTCAAATTCTCATGGACTCCAGACTTTCTGGAGCCATGGAAGCTTGATGAACCCCTGAAGCTGCTGCCCTGAGGTAATCTTTAAACCTTACACCAAAAATATCCCCTGAAGTCTTCTTAAAAAACAACAGTAGTCTAGTTTAAGTAGTGAAAAATGTCTGCCTTGGGTATTCTGCTCTTTTAAGAACTATCTATATGGAATCAAAGTGACAACAGCAACTGGAAGGATTAGATAGGAACCTGAGGGGGCAGTGAGTCAATGAGGGAGGAACAACTTAGGAGGGTGAGAATGGTTGTACAACTCGAAGAACATAATCAATGTCGCTGAATTGTACCTGTAGAAACTGTTGAATTGGTGTATGTTTTGCTGTGTATATTCTCAAAAACAATAAAAGAAACAGATAAATGTATGGGCTGGACTCCAGAGTGGGAAGTCCTCTGGCCCTAATTCTAGAGGTGTCACAAGTTCGTTGCTCATGTCAAATCCTCCTGAGGGGAGAAGTACTATTGACACGGGATGGTTTTGAAGGCCCTCCTCTCCTTCCCACCAGAGAGTTGTGGATTTGTCAGCCCTGTTTCTCCTCTGCCCCCTACAGCTAGAAAGAAGCACAGGTGATCTACATAATAAAGTGCAGCCACAGAGGGGAGGGGAGTGTAGAAGGGAAAACAGCTGTGAGTTTGGGAGGAGAGGGTAAGTGTATTCTGGGAGCAGGTGGGTGGGGATAAACTGAGAGTCCAGGAGAAAGGCTTCAGAGTAGCTGCGTGGGGGAGCAGTTACAGTTCCCCTCCAGCATTCAGGATCCATGAGTTATCTTGAGTTTCTCTTTCCTTGTTTCCACTAAGAGGAAACATTCTCTATCAAGGCCCCTGTTCCAAGATCTTGCCTTCTGTGACTGCCTCTTTTTCTCTTGAAGTGTATCTTTTTCTCCCAAAGTCCAACGTGTAACGTTGGGTCAAGTGCACCGTGTGTGAAAGTGTTAAAGGGATGAACCTTGCACACAGGAGAAGCATTGAATTTAGACTCAGGCTGCTCAGGGAGCTTTGCCAAAGCCCCCAGTCCTGAACAAGTCCCCCAGGTGCTATAGCCCACCAGCTGATTTTTGTCTGGAGGCTCTTCTAGACCTTCCTTGAGACGCTAGCCCTCTGAATGGTGGTGGTTCTTATTAGTTTAGCTCCAGGTGGCTTCCTAGGTTCAAATAAGGTATTATTTGTAGCTTCCTTTTTGATCTCTGGGTAAGTAGATGCTCTATTTTCCTTTTATCCCCAGTCTCTATGGCTTTGGGCATCACTTTTTAAGTGGGTGCGTCCTTGGTCCATGAAGTTTGGATCCTTTGCACGCTTATTCTGTCTTCTGCTAGCCTGTTTTTCTCTTTGTGGTTTCCCTCTAACTACCCTGCATTTGTTTACGCCCAAGTGTTGTCAATCCTGGATACAGGTCACCTCTGTTCTGCGAGGATCTGGACCCTGTTCTGTAGTGTCCCCAGTCCAGGATTCATATTACACGTCATCGCCATCTTGTCTAGGAAAATCCTCATGGGCTTCAATGTTGTAAAGAACCATAGAGCACCTGAATGCACTCAGAAAGACAGAAGAGCACAGGTCTATTAGAGCTGTTTTGGAGTCACAGGCTACAGTGGTTAAGAGTTTGGCTGCTAACCAAAAGGTCAGCAGTTTGAATCTACCACCCACTCCTCGGAAACCCTATGGGGCAGTTCTACTCTGTCCTACAGGGTTGCTATGAGTTGGAATCAACTTGATGGCAACAGGTTTTTTTTTTTTAAACAGCTGACTAATCTTTAAATATCGTGTTTTTAATCTGTAATATGTGTGACTACTAACGTCAATGTGATAATTCACGCCTAAAACTTAGCACAATGCCTGGTTCAATAAATGTTAACCCTTATTATAATTATTTCTTAGGATGTGGCAGGTGCCTTTGATATATGAGAGACTCACTAGCCAATTGTGTTTTGATTGCCTAGGTACACATTCATTTAGAAACATCACGTGTCTGCCTTATAGGAGCATCCTGCCTCTCCTACAACCAAGGGACTGCCTTCCGTGATGGGTAGAGGTAGGGAAAAGACCTTTATTACTAGCCTAGCATCCCAAGTTGTCCCATCCTTGCAGGACAGACAACGTAGGGTTTGGGTAGGAAAGGGATTCTTTAAATCAATGCAGAGCTTAATGTGTCCCCTACAGGGGTCTCTGCAATACACTGCACTCTCTCTTCAGGAATCCTATGCAAATCTTTCCAAATTTTCTATCTTTGAGAACCTACATGGCACCCAGCAGCTAAGGGAGTGCACGTGAACCTTCACATGTCCTGCTGAAGTTCACGCAGGAGCAGCTGCCATGAAAAGTGGAAAACTATTGCTTTTACTTTTCTCTTTTGTTACATTATAACAGTATTAAACAAGCCCTTAAACAAAAGAGAGGTACAGACCTCTTCATTTTCCCAGTGCTATAAATCAAGTTTCTTCCCCCATTAAAAAAAAACAAAAAAAAAAAAACAACAAAAAAAACTTCCTTTCAGGTCTTGTCCATGTGCATTTAAAATTTTTATACTGTTGTATTCACAGTACGAATATAATTTTGCATTTTATCCTTTAAAAAAACCTACTCATTGTGAGGAAACCCTGGTGGTGTAGTGGTTAAGTGCTATGGCTGCTAACCAAAGGGTCAGCAGTTCGAACCTGAGCACTTTGAAGTCTACTACTTCTTCAAATGCATTGTTGTAGCTCCTGAAGGGTATTCAACTAAGGGAATTCACCACAGTTCAATCAATATTTTTCAAACAGTGGGCATTCAGGCCGTTTCTGATTATACAGATAATACTACAGTGAACATTTTTGTTCATATATATCATATGTCTGCATTTATGTGTAAATTATAAATTTGCAGATATTTATACACACACATTCATTTATCTGTCTCCTCTCTTTGTATTATTTCCTTGCAAAATATTCTTGTAATTATTATTATTGAGTCAAAGACTTTTTTATATTTATAGAAGCCAATACTTTTGAGCATTCACTGGTGAAGATTAATAAAACTGCAAAGGTATTGAAGATTCAGGGATAAAGAGACATCTGGCCAAACTATAAGCCTAGTCTACTGCTCTGTGAAATAATTTTCCAGCTTCCAGGAAAATTCTCCAAAACAAACAGCATTTCCTTCCACATCAAGTGCCTCCTGTGTGCCTGCAGAAGCTATTTGTTTACATAATTACGTTAGTTTGAAACTGGCAAGCACTTTAGCCCGGAGTGGAATATTCCGGGCTGACAGATGTGTAGACATCGCTGGCTTGGACTCACACCTTGCGTGGCCCCGTCGGTGTCTGGTCAGCTGTCCCCCTGCCCGTGTGTGCTGATGGCGCACTGCCTGCTTGGGAAGCAGCCCAGCTTGCTACGCCTGATCCCGAAACAAAGGAGTCGCCTGGAGGGCTGACGGAAAAGAGGGCTGCTTTGGGGTCAACTTCCAAATCTCTGACACTGTCTCCTTTTTCGCTTCTGAGATAAAATGGGCTGCCGCTGCTACGGAGGGGTCAGAGACTGAGCTGGGGCCCTTGCAGCTGGGGGACAGATGTCCCGATTAAAACACACACACTCGCCCATTGTGCCTCTGCTCCCTTTTTAATCAGAAGCAAATGTAGTTGTTATTTTATTAGAAAATGAAATGAGTGGCCTTGCTGGGGAGCACAGTGATTTCACCCCATGCTGGCTTCACTCTAGGCGTCGGGATGCCGTGAAAGACACGAAGAGCTGGAGACGTTCGAGTTACATTGGAATCAGAGAGAGTAAGAAGCCTCGGTGCCTGTGGATGACTTTTCTTCCCTCAGAAGCTTCAACTCCTTTCAGCTAAGTTCTCAGAAAAGGAGTATCTTCAATTTCTGTTTAAAATTCTAGAATTCCCTCCCATATGGCGGGACATGGGTTTTTCAGCCACCTTATATGCATGCGAAAGTTGGATAGTGAAAAAGGAAGACAGAAGAATTGATTTGTTGAAAGTATAGCACTGGCGAAGAATATTGAATATACTGTGGACTGCCAGAAGAATGAACAAATTAATCTTAGAAGAAATACAACCAGAATGCCCCTGCAAAGCGAGGATGGCAAGACTTCAGCTCGCTTACTTTGGACACATCATCAGGAAAGACGAGTAGCTAGAAACAGACATCAGGTTTGGTAAAGTAGAGGGCCAGTGAAAATGAGGGGCACCTTCAATGAGAAGATTGACACAATAGCCAAAATCATGGACTCAAATATACCAACGATCATGAAGATGGCACAGGACCACGCAGCATTTTGTTCCGTTGAGCATAAGGCAGCCACGAGCTGAAGCCAACCCGACAGCAACTAACAACGACAACAACATGGTGGACTTGGGACTGGCCAGTTAGTTGTTGCCCCCTTGGGGCAGTTATAATTCTTGCTGATTTCTGTCCTCTCATCACCTTCCCAATCTTTATCATCACCTTCCCAATCTGCCACAAAAAGCTTCCTCCACCTGACCAACCTGCAGGCTTTCAGATGACCATCTGAGCACACTTGTCTGTCATCTGATGATAGCATGTTGACGAGTGTTACTCATCACTCATGGTGACTGTTGTTCTTCCTGCCACAGTGAGCAATGGATGACTCAGTGGGGGTGTGAAGAAGGTGTTATCTGCTTACTTCAAACAAACAAACAAACAAACAAACAAACAAACAAACAAACAAACTCACTGTAATGGAGTTGATTTCCACTCACAGAGACCCTATACGACAGAGTAGAACTGCCCCATAGGGTTTCCAAGGAGCCACTGGTGGATTCAAACTGCTGACATTTTGGTTAGCAGCCAAGCTTTTAATCGCTGCCCGGTCTATTAAAATGTAATGTTTTTAATATGCCTAACATATTTGTACAAATAGCTGAAAATACAAGCTGAGAGATATAATCCAGTTGCCAGGATAATTCACTGCTTAGGTAGGTTAAGGAATGATATGATAAGAACGGATTTTAAAAAACCACCATAATCAAGAAAGTCCTTAGATGGTGCGAATGGCCAAGACTGGACTACTAGCCACAAGGTTGGCAGTTCAAACCTACCCAGAGGTGCTTTGGGAGATAGGGCCTGGCAATCTGCTTCCAAATGGTCACAGCCTTGAAAATCCCATGGGGCAGTTCTACTCCACACACATGGGATAGTCATGAGTCAGAATCGACTCAACGGGAACTAACAACAACAATCAAGAACAGGAAATGGGCTTGTTGATGCTTCTTCCTGGTTCTGTAACACTCCTGACATGGCCAGCCACTCTCTGCTCTCAAAAAGACACACAGGCACCCACCCACAATCACAGGGTAAGTTCCAGGCATCATGCCAGGGCTGGAAACAGAGCTGAGTAAGACAATCCACCGCGTCTTCTCTGCCTCCAGTGACCCTGTCTTACAGCCTGCAAAGTGTATCATTTCCCAAGAATTGCAGGCTCAGTTGACATGCAAGAGTCCAGGCATGACGGGGGAGAAGGGATGTGGTTGCTAGGCTACTTTACTGTGCATCTTTCCAGCCACCACAGGACATTCTCAGGAATGTCACTGTCTCTTTTTCTTCCCCAGTTGAAACTGGGCTTTACAGGTGCCATCATTTCCAGAGGAATTAAGTCTTCAAAGGAGCACACTGTGCCGCAGAAGTGACTGACCTATCATTGCGGTTTTACATGCCATTTTCTCATCCTCTCTGTCACCCTTCTCTCACTTTAGACTAAAACCAAAACTCTGATAAATATGGAACATGCATTGGCACTGGAGACAAATTTTAATTGTTGAAAAAATTAACAGGGCTTTGCCACATTTTTCCCCCCATAGTGGCTTTCACATGAAGTTTATGCTTCAAAATTAATCTCCAACATACTGTAAGGCAAGGGTGGGACTCTGAGACAGTGACAAGGATGCTGACATACCTCCAGCTGGTTTTGTGATCCTATAGTGAGTGACCCTAGAGCGGGGTAGATCCTAGACCCATTTGGTAACCAAAAACCTGTGGCTGTTGAGTTGATGGCTTCACAGTGACCCTATGTGTGAGTAAAACTGTGCTCCCTAGGGTTTTCGATTGCTGATTTTGGGGAAGTAGATCCAGGTCCCTGTGGGTGGACTTGAACCTCCAACCTGTTGGTTAGCAGCCAGATGTGTTAACCATTTGCTTCACCCAGGGAGATCGACTAAGTCAGTAGACCCATCTATAAAATGGGATCAACATAACTTCCATTTACCTAGACACAGTGTTGTTATGAAGATAAATTGATTTTAGTAATGCTTTAGTAATGCTTGGAAACCCTGGTGGCGTAGTGGTTAACAGCTATGTTGGCTAACCAAAAGGTCGGCAGTTCGAATCCACCAGGCTCTCCTTGGAAACCCTATGGGGCAGTTCTACTCTGACCTATACAGTTGCTATGAGTCAGAATTGACTCAATGGCAGTGGGTTTGCTTTTTTTGGTCAGTAATGCTTTGGCAAAGAGCAGCTTTATATACCACGGACTTAACGTCCCAGTAGCACCCTTTTTGAAGATTTTATTTTGCAGAAGACAAAGCAAATACCAAACATTAGGGACGTCTAGTACATAATGTGACATAAAACACTGTCATTTGTTTGCTTTTTTGCCAAATAAAATGAGAAGGCAGAGTTCATTCAGGCTGCAAACTTTTGGATGGCAGCCTAGATAAAAAACAACAGTAACAACAAACAAAAAGGATAGATTTTCCCTGGCTACAGAATTTTGTTTTATGGGCTCCAGTAAATTCTTGGCTACTAAAAGCTAGGAAGTAATCTGTAATCTTTGTTTGGCGGAGGGCAAAGGTTACCCAATTAGGGGAATGGAAGACAGTTTTCCTCGAAAGGTGGGTTTGAGGTCTGGAATGAGGGGCTCCGGCTGGCAGCAGGAGGAAGCACCTCGGCCACTCATGCAGCAGGGTTTCTGTCTGTCCCCAGCTCTGCTAGCTTCCAAAGGGGCGGGGGACCAATGGCAGCCGTTTAAATTGCACCCAGAGGTCAGTGTGAACAATGGCTGGCGGCACTCAGGGTGTCTCTTTATTTCCAGGCATTACGAGAGAGGTTTAACCAGGCTAGTGAAATGCTTCAGTCACTCTTACGAGTTTTTTCCCCATTAAAAAAGAAGAGAAAAGGAATGTATTCTCATGGGAAAAAAAAAAAAAAAAGGAAAACTCCCAAATGATGTTCTCATCCAAAGATAAATGCTGATGGAGACTTTACTTTCTGGGTTTTCTTTCTTCTTTTTTAATTGAAGGGCTTTCCATGGTTGACCTGGTATAAATTTCTAGCTGGGCCTACCAGCCCTGAAGTACATCTGCATACATATTTTATTGGAAGTCACCTTTAAAATTGCTGAAATGGCGCTGTTTACTCACTAAGGGATGCTGCAAAGGGAGAAAGCAGAGGAGCACCGAGGAGAGATGAGGTGATTTATTTGGCTAATCAGAGGGATGGACAGCCTTGGCCAGGCGGGTCCCAGGGTGCCACCAACAGACAAGCAGCAGCAAACCCTGCTTCCAGCATGAAAAGGACTCATGAAACAAGGGTCAGAGGGGTTGGAGGGCTTCTGGTCAGGAACACAGTTCACCTAACTCCATTTGGATAACAAAGTTTATGCTCTAGTGCTAAACAAACATTGAGTAACTGTGGATGGCCATTTTGCATCTAAAAAGATAGAGAGTTGGCACAAGGACAGCTTTAAGAAAACAAAGAAAAAAAAGAACATAGCATACTTAATAGTCTCCCCATCATAGCTGAACACTTTGTACAAATTCACCTTTGCTGTTCTAAGTCATTGAGATTTGGGGGTTGTTACCACTGCATGGCCGATCTTATCCTGCTAACTAACATCCCACCTAAAGAAAGACATTGTTGCTCTCACCAGAATCCTGTATCCACCAATAGTGAGTGATTCCTGCGCCCCTATCCTCTCTATGGCACTGTATCTACTCTTGGGATTCCTGGAAGAAGTCATCCGTGGCCCCAACTCTCACATGGCTGATCGTCTTCTCAGTGATTTCTGGCATGGTTACTACACTCTATCAGGAGATGGATAGAATCGTGTTCTATCCCATTCGGAGACAAGAAGACGCATCTGAAATGCTACCTGCCTCAGGGCTGTGAGAGCCCCGTGATGGTATTCCCATATGTTCTAGGTCGGCTCCAAGTCAGCTCTCAGGAGAACACAAGGAGCAGTTGGCTCTCAGAGAGGACTTGTTCCATGCATTGCCACATTCCCTCCACTGATGCGGGAAAAGAAAACTAACTCCAGGCTTGGCGGGGTAGAGAAATGGGATGCAGGCCTCCAGTAAGACTCTCTGGAAGCCCTATCCCAGCAGAAGTGGGCCCTGCTGACCATCAAGAGGTCCCTCTGGATAGACAGTCGTGTTTGATTTGCCAGCATGTGTACATCGAGAGTGTTAATTTTGATATGATTTTCTGTTCTTTCAAAACCGTTCTTATCCTACGTTTACATACAAAAAGAAACAGTCTTTGATGGTTACGAGGGTGGGGAGGGCTGGGGATGGAAAAACACTTAATAGACAATAGATAAGCAGTAACTTTGGTGAAGGGTAAGACAGTACACAGTACTGGGGAAGCCAGCACAACCTGTACAAGGCAAGGTCACGGTAGCTCCACAGAGACATCCAAACTCCTTGGGGAACGGAATTGCTGGGCTGAGGGCTGTGGGGACCATGGTCTCAGGGAACATCTAGCTCAACTGGCATAACATAGTTTAGAAAGAGTATGTTCTACATTCTACTTTGGTGAGTAACATCTGGGGTCTTAAAAGCCTGTGAGCTGCCAACTAGGATACTCCATTGTCTCACCCCTTCAGGTGTAAGGAAGAATGAAGAAAACTAAAGATAAAAGGGAAATATTAATCCAAAGGACTAATGGACCACATCTACCGTGGCCTCCACCAGACTGAGTCCAGTAAAGCTAGATGGTACCCGGCTACCACCACTTACTGCTCTGACAGGATCACAACAGAGGGTCCTGGACAGAGCTGGAGAAAAACGTAGAACAAAATTCTAATTCAGAAAGCAAGGCCAGACTTTCTGGCCTGAAAGAGACTGGAGAAACCCTGAAAGTATGGCCTCCGGACACCCTTTCAGCTCAGCAAAGAGGTCACTCCGGAGGCTCACCCTTCAGTCAAAGACTGAACAGGCCCATGGAACAAAACAAGACTAAAGGGGCACACCAGCTCTGGGGCAGGGACTGGAAGGCAGGAGGGAACAGTGAAGCTGGTAATAGGGAACCCAGGGTTGAGAAGGGAGAGTGTTGACATGTCATGGGGTTGTTAACCAATGTCATGGAACAATGTGTGTACTACCTGTTGGATGAGAAACTAGTTTGTTCTATAAACTTTCATCTAAAGTACAATTAAAAAACAAAACAAAACTGTTTTTAACCTTAAACTTTCTTTTTTGGTGAATGGTACCATCATTCACACACTCATCCAAATTACAAATCTGGAAGTCATCCTAGACTCATCTTTTCCTCATCTCTCACGCTCTATTCAGTTCTGTCCTGCTATCCTCCTTCCTCTTCCTCCTCCCCCCACATCACCTGCCAAGCCCCCTGTGAGTGCTGAGCAGTCTGTGGTGCACAAATGCCCTGGCTGACGGCCTGAGAGTACCTGCATCCAAGGCAATGGGCCTTCACAGCCCAGAGCTGGTGCTTTTTTTCATGGTGTCCAGAGGGGGTGCCCTTTTCCAAGACTCAAAAAGGTGCCAGGCAGGCCAGCTAGAGTCCTCCGAAGTGCCTTAGTTTACCCTCAATATCTTTCACTCTGACTAATGAAACAAAGGAGCCCTGGTGACGCAGTGGTTGAGAACTTGGCTGCTAACCAAAAAGTCAGCAGTTGGAATCCACCAGCCGTTCCTTGGACACCCTATGGGGCAGTTCTACTCTGTCCTATGGGGTCGCTATGAGTCAGAACCGACTTGACAGCACCCAACCACAACAAAGAAAAACCTCCTAATCAGCTTCCCTGCCCTTGGTCTCCTCCTCCTCCCATCCAGAATGATCTTACCCAAACACAAATCTGATATCCACACTCTTTTGTTTAAAATCCCCAGTGGCTTTCCACTGCCCTCAGAAAGTATAAACTTCTCCGTGTGGCCTATAAGGCCTGCATGATGTGGGCTTGGTACCCCTCAGGCCTCATCCCTCCCTGCACACCACTCCCTCCAACACCCCACACTCCTCACAGAACCCTGGTTTACGCCCTTGGCTCTCTGTCCCTCCACACCTTCTTTAGTGTTTCACCCTACAGCACGGTCTGTGGTGCCCGTTTGACTTTGTGTTTCCTGCCCCTAGTGCAGTGCCTGGCAGGTAGCAAATATATGCTATATAAAAGGAATAGAATCCTGTGCCATTTTATTTCTAGGGATCAAATGCATAGTTTTCCAGGGAAACTTGGCAGAAATTGAACTTATTTTAATTTTTAAGCTACCCACTTGCCCGTCCATTTAAACACAGTGGCTTAAAATCCACAGCTGCCTTTCTGAACTTGGTGCCTTTCAAAGGCTTGTCAGAAAGGTGAAGGGCTGAGCTGGGAGGAGTTGGGGATGAAAGAAACAGAATTTGGTACACCGGTATTGTTCCATCACTCCTCTCACCTGGTCCCCTAAAATTCAAATGAAGGAAACAACTCTGCTGTTAGGTCTGAAGAGAAACGGCAGCTGTGACCCACAAATGGAATGAAGAAAATAATATAAGGACGTACGCCTAGAATTCTTAAAGGACACTGAACCCTGAAAAGCGATTAAATCGAAGTCAAAACAGAAAGGGATAAGGTGAGAAAACAGAGTCCCATGTAGAAAAGGGTTTGTTGTAATTTGACCAAAGAAAACAGGGCTTCTAGATTTACAGTTGTCAGAGTTAGTTACCTTCCATAATAGAAAATTAGTGCCTAAAATTATCCATCATTCATGTAGGAAAGAGATTTAAATTTCTCTATGCAATTATCCTACCAAAACAACCCATGCTGTGCTGGGGGGGCTGTATTGCATAGGCTTTGGGGCCACAGTCTGTGTGCTCAAGTCCTTGCTGTGTGACCTTAGGAAAGTTTACATGACCTCTCTGAGCCCCAGTTTCCTCATCTATAAAATGGACATAATATTGAAAAACCTGCTAAGATTAGGACAGTGCCTCAGTAAATGTCACCTAGCATTATCATTACAGTTGTTGTAGGATTGCTATATGAAAGTCATAATTAAAATCTGCATAGGAACACAGCTTTATTTTGGTCTCTGAGCTTTATCTTTTTTTTTTTTTCCTCTAATGGTTTTTTTTTTATTAACTTTTATTGAGTTTCAAGTGAACATTTACAAATCAAGTCAGACTGTCACATATAAGTTTATATACACCTTACTCCATACTCCCACCTGCTCTCCCCCTAATGAGTCAGCCCTTCCAGTCTCTCCTTTCGTGACAATTTTGCCAGCTTCCAACTCTCTCTGTCCTCCCATCCCCCCTCCAGACAGGAGATGCCAACACAGTCTCAAGTGTCCACCTGGTATAATTAACTCACTCTTCATCAGCATCTCTCTCCTACCCACTGTCCAGTCCCTTTCATGTCTGATGAGTTGTCTTCGGGGATGGTTCCTGTCCTGTGCCAACAGAAGGTTTGGGGACCATGACCGCCGGGATTCCTCTAGCCTCAGTCAGACCATTAAGTATGGTCTTTTTGTGAGAATTTGGGGTCTGCATCCCACTGATCTCCTGCTCCCTCAGGGGTTCTCTGTTGTGCTCCCTGTCAGGGCAGTCATCGATTGTGGCCGGGCACCATTTAGTTCTTCTGGTCTCAGGATGATGCAGGTCTCTGGTTCATGTGGCCCTTTCTGTCTCTTGGGCTCTTAGTTATCGTGTGACCTTGGTGTTCTTCATTCTCCTTTGATCCAGGTGGGTTGAGACCAATTGATGCATCTTAGATGGCCGCTTGTGAGCATTTAAGACCCCAGACGCCACATTTCAAAGTGGGATGCAGAATGTTTTCATAACAGAGTTATTTTGCCAATTGACTTAGAAGTCCCCTTAAACCATGGTCCCCAAACCCCTGCCCTTGCTCCACTGACCTTTGAAGCATTCAGTTTATCCCGGAAACTTCTTTGCTTTTGGTCCAGTCCAGTTGAGCTGACCTTCCATGTATTGAGTACTGTCCTTCCCTTCACCTAAAGCAGTTCTTATCTACTAATTAATCAATAAAAAACCCTCTCCCACCCTCCCTCCCTCTCCCCCTCGTAACCACAAAAGTATGTGTTCTTCTCAGTTTATACTATTTCTCAAGATCTTATAATAGTGGTCTTATACAATATTTGTCCTTTTGCCTCTGACTCATTTTGCTCAGCATAATGCCTTCCAGGTTCCTCCATGTTATGAAATGTTTCACAGATTCCTCACTGATCTTAGTATTCCACTGTATAGATATACCACAATTTATTTAACCATTCATCCGTTGATGGACACCTTGGTTGCTTCCAGCATTTTGCTATTGTAAACAGAGCTGCAATAAACATGGGTGTGCATATATCTGTTTGTGTGAAGGCTCTTATTTCTCTAGGGTATATTCCGAGGGGTGGGATTTCTGGATTGTATGGTAGTTCTATTTCTAACTGTTTCAGATAACGCCAGATAGATTTCCAAAGTGGTTGTACCATTTTACATTCCCACCAGCAGTGTATAAGAGTTCCAATCTCTCCGCAGCCTCTCCAACATTTATTATTTTGTGTTTTTTGGATTAATGCCAGCCTTGTTGGAGTGAAATGGAATCTCATCGTAGTTTTAATTTGCATTTCTCTAATGGCTAATGATCGAGAGCATTTTTTCATGTACCTGTTAGCTGCCTGAATCTCTTCTTTAGTGAAGTGTGTGTTCATATCCTTTGCCCACTTCTTGATTGGGTTGTTTGTCTTTTTGTGGTTGAGTTTTGACAGAATCATATAGATTTTAGAGATCAGGTGCTGGTCGGAGATGTCATAGCTGAAAATTCTTTCCCAGTCTGTAGGTGGTCTTTTTACTCTTTTGGTGAAGTCTTTAGATGAGCATAGGTGTTTGATTTTTAGGAGCTCCCAGTTATCTGGTTTCTCTTCATCATTTTTGGTAATGTTTTGTATTCTGTTTATGCCCTGTATTAGGGCTCCTAGGGTTGTCCCTATTTTTTCTTCCATGATCTTTATCGTTTTAGTCTTTATGTTTAGGTCTTTGATCCACTTGGAGTTAGTTTTTGTGCATGGTGTGAGGTATGGGTCCTGTTTCATTCTTTTGCAAATGGATATCCAGTTATGCCAGCACCATTTGTTAAAAAGACTATCATTTCCCCAATTGACTGACACTGGGCCTTTGTCAAATATCAGCTGCTCATATGTGGATGGATTTATATCTGGGTTCTCAATTCTGTTCCACTGGTCTATGTGTCTGTTGTTGTACCAGTACCAGGCTGTTTTGACTACTGTGGCTGTATAATAGGTTCTGAAATCAGGTAGAGTGAGGCCTCCCACTTTCTTCTTTTTCAGTAATGCTTTGCTTATCCAAGGCTTCTTTCCCTTCCATATGAAGTTGGTGATTTGTTTCTCTATCACATTAAAAAATGACATTGGAATTTGGATCGGAAGTGCATTGTATGTATAGATGGCTTTGGGTAGAATAGACATTTTTACTATGTTAAGTCTTCCTATCCATGAGCAAGGTATGTTTTTCCACTTAAGTATGTTCTTTTTAATTTCTTGTAGTAGAGCTTTGTAGTTTTCTTTGTATAGGTCTTTTACATACTTGGTAAGATTTATTCCTAAGTATTTTATCTTCTTGGGGGCTAATGGTATTGATTTGGTGATTTCCTCTTCGATGTTCTTATTGTTGATGTAGAGGAATCCAAGTGATTTTTGTATGTTTATCTTATAACCTGAGACTCTGCCAAACTCTTCTATTAGTTTCAGTAGTCTTCTGGAGGATTCCTTAGGGTTTTCTGTGTATAAGATCATGTCATCTGCAAATAGAGATAATTTTACTTCCTCTTTGCCAATCCGGATGCCCTTTATTTCTTTGTCTAGCCTAATTGCTCTGGCTAGGACTTCTAGCACAATGTTGAATAAGAGCGGTGATAAAGGGCATCCTTGTCTGGTTCCTGTTCTCAAGGGAAATGCTTTCAGGCTCTCTCCATTTAGAGTGATGTTGGCTGTTGGCTTTGCATACACAAAAATTGCATAGATGCCGTTTATTATGTTGAGGAATTTTCCTTCAATTCCTATTTCAGTGAGAGTTTTTATCATAAATGGGTGTTGGACTTTGTCAAATGCCTTTTCTGCATCAATTGATAAGATCATGTGGTTTTTGTCTTTTCTTTTATTTATATGGTGGATTACATTAATGGTTTTTCTAATACTAAACCAGCCTTGCATACCTGGTATAAATCCCACTTGGTCGTGGTGAATTATTTTTTTGATATGTTGTTGAATTCTATTGGCTATAATTTTGTTGAGGATTTTTGCATCTATGTTCATGAGGGATATAGGTCCGTAATTTTCTTTTTTTGTGATGTCTTTACCTGGTTTTGGTATCAGGGAATGAGTTAGGTAGTATTCCGTCATTTTGTATGCTTTGAAATACCTTTAGTAGTAGTGGTGTTATCTCTTCTCTGAAAGTTTGGTAGAACTCTGCAGTACAGCCATCCGGGCCAGGGCTTTTTTTTTGTTGGGAGTTTTTTGATTACCGTTTCAATCTCTTTTTTTGTTATGGGTCTATTTAGTTGTTCTACTTCTCATTGTGTTAGTTTAGGTAGGTAGTGTTTTTCTAGGAATTCATCCATTTCTTCTAGGTTTGCAAATTTGTTAGAGTACAATTTTTCGTAATAATCTGATATGATTCTTTTAATTTCAGTTGGGTCTGTTGTGATGTGGCCCTTCTCGTTTCTTATTAGGGTTATTTGTTTCCTGTCCTGTATTTCTTTAGTCAGTCTAGCCAATGGTTTATCAATTTTGTTAATTTTTTCAAAGAACCAGCTTTTGGCTTTGTTAATTCTTTCAATTGTTTTTCTGTTCTCTAATTCATTTAGTTCAGCTCTAATTTTTATTATTTGTTTTCTTCTGGTGCCTGATGGATTCTTTTGTTGCTCAGTTTCTATTCAAGTTGTAGGGACAGTTCTCTGCTTTTGGCTCTTTCTTCTTTTTGTATGTGTGCATTTATCGATATAAATTGGCCTCTGAGCACTGCTTTTGCTGTGTCCCAGAGGTTTTGATAGGAAGTATTTTCATTCTCGTTGCATTCCATGAATTTCCTTATCCCCTCCTTAATGTCTTCTATAACCCAGTCTTTTTTCAGGAGGGTATTGTTCAGTTTCCAAGTATTTGATTTCTTTTCCCTAGTTTTTCTGTTATTGATTTCTACTTTTATGGCCTTGTGGTCTGAGAAGATGCTTTGTAATATTTCGATGTTTTGGATTCTGCAAAGGTTTGTTTTATGACCTAATATGTGGTCTATTCTAGAGAACGTTCCATGTGCGCTAGAAAAAAAAGTATACTTTGCAGCAGTTGGGTGGAGAGTTCTGTATAAGTCAATGAGGTCAAGTTGGTTGATTGTTGTAATTAGGTCTTCCGTGTCTCTATTGAGCTTCTTACTGGATGTCCTGTCCTTCTCCGAAAGTGGTGTGTTGAAGTCTCCTACTATAATTGTGGAGGTGTCTATCTCACTTTTCAGTTCTGTTAAAATTTGATTTATGTATCTTGCAGCCCTGTCATTGGGTGCATAAATATTTAATATGGTTATATCTTCCTGATCAATTGTCCCTTTTATCATTATGTAGTGTCCTTCTTTATCCTTTGTGGTGGATTGATTTAAGTTTAAAGTCTATTTTGTCAGAAATTAATATTGCTACTCCTCTTCTTTTTTGCTTATTGTTTGCTTGATATATTTTTTTCCATCCTTTGAGTTTTAGTTTGTTTGTGTCTCTAAGTCTAAGTTGTGTCTCTTGCAGGCAGCATATAGATGGATCGTGTTTCTTTATCCAGTCTGAGACTCTCTGTCTCCTTATTGTGCATTTAGTCCATTTACATTCAGCATAATTATAGATAAATAAGTGTTTAGTGTTGTCATTTTGATGCCTTTTTATGTGTGTTGTTGACAATTTCATTTTTCCACTTACTTTTTTGTACTGAGACGTTTTTCTTTGTAAATTGTGAGATCCTCATTTTCATAGTATTTGACTTTATTGAGTCGTTACGTTTTTCTTGGTTTTTATTTTGAGTTATGGAGTTCTTATACTTCTTTGTGGTTACCTTAATATTTACCCCTATTTTTCTAAGTAAAAACCTAACTTATATTGTCCTATATCGCCTTGTATCCCTCTCCATATGGCAGTTCTATGCCACCTGTATTTAGTCCCTCTTTTTGATTATTGTGATCTTTTACATACTGACTTCAATGATTCCCTGTTTTGAGCATTTTTTTTTTAATTAATCTTAATTTATTTTTGTGATTTCCCTATTTGAGTTGATATCAGGATGTTCTGTTCTGTGACCTTGTGTTGTGCTGGTATCTGATATTATTGATTTTCTGACCAAACAATTTCCTTTAGTATTTCTTGTAGCTTTGGTTTGGTTTTTGCAAATTCTCTAAGCTTGTGTTTATCTGTAAATATATTAATTTCGCCTTCATATTTCAGAGAGAGTTTTGCTGGATATATGATCCTTGGCTGGCAGTTTTTCTCCTTCAGTGCTCTGTATATGTCATCCCATTGCCTTCTTGCCTGCATGGTTTCTGCTGAGTAGTCTGAACTTATTCTTATTGATTCTCCCTTGAAGGAGGCCTTTCTTTTATCCCTGGCTGCTTTTAAAATTTTCTCTTTATCTTTGGTTTTGGCAAGTTTGATGACAATATGTCTTGGTGTTTTTCTTTTTGGATCAATCTTAAATGGGGTTCGATGAGCATCTTGGATAGATATGCTTTCGTCTTTCATGATGTCAGGGAAGTTTTCTGTCAGCAAATCTTCAACTATTTTCTCTGTGTTTTCTGTCCCCCCTCCCTGTTCTGGGACTCCAATCACACGCAAGTTATCCTTCTTGATAGAGTCCCACATGACTCTTAGGGTTTCTTCATTTTTTTTTAATTCTTCTATCTAATTTTTTTTCAGCTATGTTGGTGTTAATTCCCTAGTCGTCCAGATTTCCCACTCTGCATTCTAATTGCTCGAGTCTGCTCCTCTGACTTCCTATTGCGTTGTCTAATTCTGTAATTTTATTGTTAATCTTTTGGATTTCCGCATGCTGTCTCTCTATGGATTCTTACAACTTATTAATTTTTCCACTATGTTCTTGAATAATCTTTTTGAGTTCTTCAACTGTTTTATCAGTGTGTTCCTTGACTTTTTCTGCAGTTTGCCTTATTTCATTTCTGAGGTCATCCCTGATGTCTTGAAGCATTCTGTAAATTAGTTTTTTATATTCTGTATCTGATAATTCCAGGATTGTATCTTCATTTGGGAAAGATTTTGATTCTTTTGTTTGGGGGGTTGTAGAAGCTGTCATGGTCTGCTTCTTTATGTGGTTTGATATCGACTGCTGTCTCCGAGCCATCACTAAGATATAAAAAATATCACTAAGATATAGTAGTGATTTATTCTATATTTGCTCGCTGAGTCTTATCTTGTTTTGTTTTCTTTCAATATATGTGGATGGGCTACTAGATTGTGCTGTCTTGTTTGTTGTAGCCCTTGACTTACTTATGACCTATTACCAGCTGGTTTGGGCTGTTGCCAGATATATATGCCTGAGTCTATTCACTATTCTTGAGTAGAACCTGATTTTGGGTCATCAAGTGTGTGCTGCACCCTAACACCTATCCACCTCAAGAAGTAGTGGTGATAGTTGTGTGCACCAGATTCTATTAGCAGCTGGGGTTTACACTCCGGGGGGGCAAGATGCTGACAGGCTTCCCCCAAGTGTCAGTGAGGTAGGTGTGTCTCTATTCCTAAAGCACCTTGGCGGGAGGGCTCTGCAGCTGTACCTTAGGCCCCCAATGCAAGTACCTCTACTGATTGGTAGGTGTCACCCTCCTTAGACCCCTAAGGCAAGAGGCTAGGTGGTCTGGGGGGAGCTTCAGCCCTCAGTTCCCTGTTGTGGGTCAGTTAGGGCTCTGTTGAATAAGCAGAGATATCAGACCTGGGAAACTTGTTTTTCCAGTAAATCTGCTATAAAAAATGCAGTCAGATTCCTATCAGAACTGCCGTTGGATTATAACCGCCACCTTGTTCCCTGTAAGGATGAAAGCCCGAGATTTGGATCATATATGCTTGGCTGGAGCTGGTTCTGTCTTTTTAGTCCAATTAGGGAAGGATTTTTGGTCCCTGGGTTTTTTGTGGTTGCTTCTTTCAGGCCGGAAGAATGGGTTAGGAAAATACCAAAAAAAAAAAAAGGAAAAAGCAAAGCCGCGGAGCCAGAGCCATTCTCCCTCTGGCTCAGGAAATTCCAATGTTAATGAAGCCGCCTGGGAAGGGGAGGGGAGGGTTCAGAAAAACAGGAGAGAGTAGCACCCCGGAATAGAGCCAAAGTTGCTTATCTTGCTTGGGATGACTATTTTATCTGAGATTCCCGAGGGGCGTGTCACCTATGTGTGTTGGCTGTGTGGAGATTGCTCCTGAGGGTCTGGCCCGCTGAAGCCGTGGTCAGATCCTCCGCTGCCAGTCCAAAGCCCAGTGTCAAGGTTCCCCTGCTGGGACGCTGCACTTCTGGCTCCAAAATCAGTTGCTGCCTCCTGGGGACTTCTCGTCCACCAGCCACGTCGCCACGCTGCCCCCGTGGACCGGCTGGGCCCCCTCCCGGGGTTAGTTCAGGGGAGTAGGGCTGTGCCCCGTGTTTGCGCCGTGACCAGATGCCGTGCTTAGCTTCCCTGTGCCCAGTCCAAAGCCCGGCGCCAAGGTTCCCTGGCTGGGACGCTGCACTCCCCGCTCCAAAACCAGTCACTGCCTCCCGGGGACTTCTCCTCCCACCAGCCACGTTGCCACGCCGCCCGCGCGGACTGGCTGGGCCCCCTCCCGGGGTCAGTTCAGGGGGGTAGGGCTGCGCCCCGTGTTTGCGCCATCACAAGATGTTGTGTTCAGCTTCCCTGCACCCAGTCCTAAGCCCGGCGCCAAGGTTACCTGACTGGGACGCTGGCTCCAGGCTCCGAAAACAGTCACTGCTTCCCCGTAGTTGTTCATTCTCCGTCTCTGTCACTCAGGTCAACTCTTTAAATCTGTGTTTGTTGTTCAGGGTTCGTAGATTGTCATGTATGTGATCGATTCACTTGTTTTTCCGAGTCTTTGTTGCAAGAGGGATCCGAGGTAGCGTCTACCTAGTCAGCCATCTTCTGAGCTTTATCTTTTTAATAAATGAATGATTCTGCATGAAAAACTACCCAAGTTTTTGTTTCGGCACTATGTTTTTCATAATCAAATCCATTATTTACACAGAAAAATGGGCAAAAATGGCCAGATTTACTCTTTCAATTCCTTTTGATGATCTACAACTCTGTCCAGCCTGGGATTGGGAAGCGTGGCCAAGAAGTTCTCTGCACTGGGACCAGACCCTTCTGTGCTGGGCCTCGCTGCTGCTTCGGCCAGCATGTTTGTTCTGCAGCAACTCTGCACAAGTGCCCCGTGTACACTGCCCAGCATCGTCAGGACACACCTGAAGTCCAACCTGAGGATCCTGCTAGTCACCTTAACGCAAAATGCGAACTAGCAAAAATGCTGTCAAGTGGGAATATCTTCAAAACTCATTTAATGTTTTAAGTGGAATCTGATATGGATGCCAAAATTAAAGGAAAAAAAATTTTATGCACCAAAAAATCATAAATCTGTTGATTATTAAATTAACCCAGTTTTACACGGATCTTCTAGTTAATTGTTTTGTTTGTAAATTGCCTCAATGTGCTTTATTATCTTATGAGTGTTCCGAATAAACCGTCTAGTTCAACGTTAAGTGTAATCTGAACTCCTCTCTGGCTAGCAGGACAAATGTAAAAAAATGGGATTTCAATGACTTCACCTCAAGGTCACTATTCCTGTAGATTCAGTGCCGTCTGTCATACTTCATCTTGCGGAACTTCAGAAATGAAAAATGAAGATCTTAGCTTTGGTTTATAATTAAATCAATTTTCACTATTTATCAAAGCGACACAGTAGTTTCATGGTTTTAACTGTCATTTATACGATTAATTTTCTAGGTCTTCATATTATGTGACCAAAAAAGGAAACTTTGCCAGGGTTTATTTCTGACTTACTTTTATAATCTCTTTTCATTTACCAACCATAAAAACCAAACCCATTGCCATTGAGTCGGTTCTGACTCATAGTGACCCTACAGGACAGAGCAGAACTGCCCCGTAGGGTTTCCAAGGAGCAGCTGGTGGATTCTAACTGCCAACCTTTTGGTTAGCAGCAAAACTCTTAACCACTGTGCCACCAGGGTTTCCATTTACACTGACTTAGAATTTAGTTTAAAAAATATTAAAAATTCTTAGAGGACAATAAAAATTATAAAAAAAATATTAAAAATTTAAGTATCTATCTAGCTAATAGTATAATTATAGAAAAACAATGTATTCCAACATTTTCATCTGAAAGAGATGAAAACTCAAGTCTAAAGAGGAGATTTTCCTGGCCAAGGAAATAATTTGAAGGCTTTCACATATCTGGGGTCATCAGTAGAGGGTTCTTGGTGTCTTCAGTTTTGACTCCATGGTCTTTCTAAACATAAACATTTCAGTCAGATTACACCAAGATTGAATAGTTTGTGAAAGTATTTTCTGGAGTGAACACCCTTAGGCCAATTATATTCCCTGATTAATTTCTACAGAATATTTTTCATTTTCATTTTACTAAAATTATTTTCACCAGGATCAATTCTTTTATGTCAAGTCTGAATTTTTTTCATTGAGAAGTTTTTTTTTTTTTTTAAATGATTATAACTCTGGCCATAATGAGTTTTTCTCTTACATTATTTTTTAAAGTGTAATTTTCTGGGTCAGTTTTTTCATAACTAATTTCCCTAGGAATATTTTATCTTTTCACTAATTACAAAAAATTTTTACAATAAATTTTATTTGGCACAGTTTTAGTGCTTGTGAAGTTTTGATTCTAACAGTAATGTTAATTATTTCTACCAGGAATGATTCATAATGAATTTTATAGATAACTTACAATTTTTGTTTATTTCTTAGCTAATCCATGGGAAGAACTGTAAGAAATTTTGTAAGAGAGAAGCAGGCAAAGAGGGAGGCATAGAGGCCAAAAAAAAAACCCAGAAAGGTTCAGAAATACACAGGGAGTCAAAGGGAAAGGCAGCGCTGCAAGGAGGAGCAAAAGGCGACAGAGAGACGCTGCAGCCCAGGTGGAGGCAGGAGCGCAGGGCCTGCGATGTATTAAGGGACACCCTCTTCTATGCACTGTGGGGAAAACATTCACGGGTCAAAATCAGAGAGGGTTGGCCCAAGCTGTTTCAGCGAAGCCCTGGCCCCTTAAAATCCATTGCTGTCCAGTCGATTCTGACTCACAGGGACCCTAAAGGACAGTGTAGAACTTCCCCATGGGGTTTCTGAGACTATACTGTTTTTACGCAAATAATGTGCACCGTCTACAACTGTGCCCCCTCCCCCCACGAAGTATTTTTATAAGTGCGATAGGCTATTTTTTTTTTTTTTTTTAACAACATGTGAAAAAAAAAAGGGGAGGTTTGTGGCGCTTATGAAAATACCTCGCCGGGGGAGGCGGATAGTGTGGTTGGCAAGCAAACATAGAAAAAAGGCGTGCATTATTGGTGTAAAAATACAGTCATCTTTACAGAAGCAGAGCGCCGCATATTCATCCCACGGAGCAGCCGGTTCGAACCACTGACCTTGTGGTTAGCAGCCGAGTGCTTAACCACTGTGCCACTAGGGTTCCTCTAAAGTACTGGCAGAGGCTCCTGTTTTCCATCTCGTTACTTGTGATGCCACAAACATTTAACGGGCACCCAGTGTCCTAGTCCCTAGAAACATTAAGATGAAAAGGGCAGCACCTGTGCTCTGGAAGGACCAGAGGCCGCCTGTGTCAGAGCTGTAGGTGTGAGAGCGAAACAAACTTCTCCACTGGGACCCCAAGCCTGGCTCCGAGTTTGACCTTGCTGAGGGAGTTGAAATGATCTTCTAGAAGCTCATGAGACAGTCTCCTGGAAGCTCCGTGAAAAGGAGCATTTTGCTCTCGAATTAACTTTCTCCCCTGCCTTTATGGGATTTCTACCACATCGCCCACCACCAGTCGCTGCAGTGTCTTCCCTATAAACCAGCTTCTGGAAGGAGAAGCTCCAACCCTGCTGCCACATGGCAACCTTTCTTGTTATCTGCAAATGCTCTTCGTTCCCATGAGAGTGTTTCTCTAATGCCAACCAGTTGCTGTGGAGTTGATCCCAACTCATGGCGACCCCACGTGTGTCACAGCAGAACTGGGCTCCACAGGGTTTTAATGGGTGATTTTTCAGAAGCTGGTCGCTAGGACTTTGTTCTATGGCACTCTGCATGGACCTGAACTCCCAACCTTTCAGTTAGCAGCTGTGAGTGTTCAGCTGCCAAGCGTGTTAACCATCTGCACCACCTAGAGACCCCTTTAATAGTAAACCAAACCAAACCTACTGGCGTTGAGTCGATGCTGACTCACAGCAACCCTAAAGGACAGAGTAGAACTGCCCCATAGGGTTCCCAAGGCTGTAAATCTTGACGGAAGCAGACTGCTTCATCTTTCCCCTGCTTAGCAACTTGTGGGTTTGAACCACCGACCTTTTGGTTAGCAGCTGAGTGCTTTAACCACTGTGCACCAGGGCTCCTTCTTTTAATATTATAGGTGCTTTAATTTCTTTTGGGAATAATGGCAACTGTTTGCAAAATGGCCTGGGATATTTGAAAGAATAAATGTATGAGGACAAAGACCATCATGAAATGTAAAAGTCTGTCTTTTTGCTTTCTAATATTATCACATATAGTTCCACACCACGGCATGTTGCTATGGGAGGAAAGATCACACAGAGGAGATAAGTCACCTTCCTTTAATTCGAAGGCTACTGTAACTGAGAGCCCTTGGACAAGTCACTTAACAACTTCAGTCTATTCCTTCCTCTGTAAACGAAGATAATTCTTACCTTGCCTACTCCTCCAAGTTCTTGAGAGGGTAAAGCATCATAACAAATGTTTTAAAACCTGTGAAATGCTAGATAAAAGTAAGGTGTTATCTCACATGGTGGTTAGTGTTCAGATACTAACATACCTGCCCTGGAAGGTTAAGCTGATCTCCATTCTTCACCTGGTGTCTCTGCGCAGTCTTTGCCTGAAAGATGACCAGACTTGTACCTCTCAATGTTACTGCACTATTCGGAACACTAATGTCAACTAAACTATCTTCCATGCAAGCAATGAACAGCAATACAGATTTTTAAATGGCATTCCCATATTAGACTGCTGCTCCAAGCAAAAGATGAAATACCACAGCAGTGATGTCCTGGGATAAAATAATCAGTCCTCCAGCTTTACAAAAAGACTACCAGCAGACTCGGCTTCAGGCTCCATGTGGTGTGTGTCTGTTGTGGAGAAGTAAACGGTGACAGCCCAGTGGGAACAGAGGAAGGAGGTGTGCCTTTGGAGAACCACGGCAAACCGGACTCCTAGACAGAAAACCGTAACGATGAACTAGATGAAGGGCAAAAACTCTATGTTCTCCCTTATATGAAGTGTTAGAATAGGCAAATGCATAGAGACAAAAGTAGATTAGTGGTTACCAGGGGCTGGAGGGGGGTCTGGAGGAAAGAGGAGAGAGGTCAAGATACATCTTCTCAGCTCCTTCCCTATTCTGGAGCCCTGGTGGCTCAGTGGTTAAGAGCAATAGCTGTTAACCAAAAGGTCAGCAATTCGAATCCACCAGCCGCTCCTTGGAAACCATATGGGTCAGTTCTACTCTGTCCTATAGGGTCACTATGAGTCAAAATTGACTCAAAGGCAACGAGTTCCCTACTCTGGGTGGTGTTACCTGGAAGTGGCCATTACTGCAGGACTTTAGTGTCCCCCTGGAGGTCCCTCTTCTGTGGCTCCCACTCTCCAAGGTCCTGGTGACACTGCTTCCTCCTTGTGGTCCTTCAGGGGTATGGGTCTGTTTTGGATTGAATTGTGTCCCCCCAAAATATGTGCATTTTTGTCAGTATATACTGGAATCAACTCAAAGGCAATGGATTCTGGGCTATCTCCTTCTTACTTTGGGGTATTTAAAACGATCTTTTATGATACGACTGCATGTTTTAAAAATGTCATTATGTGGCAAAGTAGAAAGTTACCTGTTAGCACCCTGGGTTTATTTGAAAAGTTATTAGTCTATGAAATCTAAAAGCCGAGAGAACACTGGGCTTTATGGCGTCTATGGAGACTAGGAGTCTATGAATCCATTCTCCCAGAAAGACGTTTACAGAGACTGCCAACTCTGCGACAGTTGATGAATGGAGATACCTGGGGAAATCCATCGAAGGATGCACTGCCCCAGGTGTCACAGTTCTAAGGCTTCCCTGGCATCGTGAGGTAGCTGCGGTGAACGCCCGGAGCTGAGATCTGGGATTCCCAGAGAATAGGCCTGTATGGTGGGGCTTGTATCTGGGTTTCCCACAGACCTGGGCTAGTGGCGTGGGGCAGAATCACCTCTGTTATTTTTCCTGGAGCGGTGGCCTCCAGTGGCTGAGGAAGTAGCTGCTCTAGTTTGTCCCTTCTGGGATCCTGTAACTGCCCACTCACCTGACGGTAATGTCTTCCCAGGATCAGAGCAGACAAGGATGGTTGTTCTCAATAAACGAAACCCAAACCCAGTGCCATCAAGTCGATTCCGATTCATAGTGACCCTACAGGACAGAGTAGAACTGTCCCGTAGAGTTTCCAAGGAGCACCTGGCGGATTTGAACTGCTGACCCTTTGGTTAGCAGCCGTAGCACTTAACCACTAAACCACCAGGGTTTCCGTTCTCAATAAAAGGATTTTATTAATTATTAGACTCAGTCTTATAGTTCATCCATTTGATTTACTACTTTTCCGTGCTTTCCCCAAGCCATGACATAGCTCTTTCCCCATCCCCGTGACTGCATTATTGAATCTGCTCTCACTTCATTTCCTGGTTGTCAAGCTTTGTGCTTCCCTCAATGTAGCTCTGTTTTCTAAGCCTTCACTGCTGTCAACCATCTGGATGACCTTGTCCACATCCCTTAGCCCCTCAGATACTCAGTGTCTTTATCATGGAGGATGATGGGCTTGGTCAGGAAGATCTCTAAATTTCCTTAAAATTCTAAAAGTCCAACTCTATAAGCCTCAATTACTTCCCAGCTCTGACTTCATTCCAGAGTTCAAGACCAGCTCAACCCCATAAATGAATTACTGGGATTTTAATTCATTTTTGCCAGCATTTTTATGCCTGTGCTTGTTATTGAGAAGTTTAATTTGGCAGATCGGTAATACTAACTGCCACGAGTCGATTCCGACTCATAGCAACCCTATATAACAGAGTAGAACTGCCCCATAGAGTTTCCAAGGAGCGCCTGGCAGATTTGAACTGCCAACCTCTTGGTTAGCAGCCGTAGCACTTAACCACTACACAGCCAGGGTTTCCAGATGGATAATACGCCTGATTAAAATCTTTGTCAAAAGGTTGGTGCTTCCTAAAACTCTATATTCACTGCTTTTGGAGGTCTTCACTCTACCAACCTGGACCTCCCTGCTTGTTATTTTGGAGCAAATCTGCTAGGCAAATGTTCTGTTCACCCTGTGTCCCTTGATTGTTTTTCTCTGTGAGAATTCGGAAGAAAAAAAAAATTTAATTAAATCAATGGCTCGGTCACCAAATGTCATTGAAAATTCCCTGAGTCAAATAGTAGCTTGTTCTTGCGTCACGATATGATTATTTTAACTCTGAGTTTATCATTGATCATATATGGGAAATTAACTTTCTGAGGCTGTGTCTATACCATGTTCAAATAACCTGGTGAAAATTTTACTGTAAAAACTCTGATTACGTGGATCTGGATCCATGTCACGCCAAATACTCTGACGCTGGGAAACATCTGGATGTCAAGAACTTGTAGGCAAAACATGCTGACAAGGTCTGAGATTTTTACCTTTAAATTTTGTTTCCGTGTTGTTATGGATTGAATTGTGTCTCCCCAAAATGTGTGTCAACCTAGTTAGGCCATAATTCTTAGGATTGTGTGGTTCTCCACTATTTTGTGATCTGATGTAATTTTCCTATGTGTTGTAAATCCTAATTTTTGCCTGTGATTAATGATGCAAGATTAGGTTATGTTAAAGAGGATTAGGGTGGGATGTAACAGCCTTACTCAGGTCACATTCCTGATCCAATATAAGGGGAATTTCCCTGGGGTGTGCCCTGCATCACCTTTATCTTACAAGAGATAAATGGAGAAGTGAGCAGAGAGATAGGGACCTCAAACCACCAAAGAGTGCGTCCTTTGGACTTGGGGTCTCTGAGCTGAGAAGCTCCTAGACCAGGGGAAGATTGATGACAAGGCCTTTCCCCCAGAGCCAAAGCAGAGAGCAAGGCTTTTCTGGGAGCTGGGGCCCTGAATTTGGACTTCTAGCCTCCTAGACTGTGAGAGAATAAACTTCGGTTTGTTAAAGCCCTCCACTGGTGGTATTTCTGTTATAGCAGCCCTAGATGACTAAGACAGGTGCTCAAACAACTTCAAATGTAGATCTAATTCATTTGCCTATTTTTACCCTGTCATGGTCAAGTTCACAATAAATCTCAGTTGCTGGTTTACTTGAACAACTTCCCACTAAACTGTGAGTGAACTTCTTGGTGCAGGACGCTGTTTTCTGCCTTCACTTATCTCGGTATGCCCAGCCCCTGGCACAGTGCCTGGTACAGAGCTGGCACTCATTAATGCTGGCTGAATGAGACATTTCAGTGTTGGTACCTGCATTATTGGGAGTTCCAGGGGCTGCAAACAGTTAAAGAGCTTGCTCCTTCAGATCCACCTCCCGCTTTTCTCCACCAGGCTCTGTGGCTTCCGTTGGGTTTGGCCAATGGAGAACATGAGTAGGAGAGAGCTGGGGCATTTATTCCCCTTTCTCTCCTCTGGATAATTGCTGACTGCCTGTGTAAGTCTACCCTAGGCCACATCTTCTGTCAGGCAGCCCTCCATACAGCTACTCTCTCTGAGGTCTGGTTACCATTCTGAGCACTTGCCCCTGCAGGCCCTGGATTGAAGACACTCCTCACTTCTGCTGGCCTCAGGGTGCTACACAGCCTAGTTTTCCTAAACCCTGCCCTACAGGTTTGTAAATGATGTCTTTATTGAAGTCTCCTCATTACTATTTAAGTGTTATGTTTCCTACCAGGAAGTACCATCACGACAGTTAAGTGGGAATATATTTATAAGATACATCACAGAGTGCCTAATATGTAATACACATTCGATAAAGGTCATTTCCTTTCCTAGCCCACCCTTCTTATCCTTCACCCTCTTAAATCTTGTCTCTGATTATAGAACTAAAGGCTTTATCCTCGTTTAGTTTTCAGTTATTACTAGAGTCAGTTGGTGGATATGTCTGAGGGTTGAAGAACCTTCAAAAACATCCTGAAACCATTCATCAAGTTAGTCAAGTCAGGGGGCTGTCTGCTTAGTCTGTAGCTGGCTTTGCCAGGGAGGCAGGAATAGCACCCACTGAGTTGTAGAGAACATCTCTGGAGAGTTAATACAGACCCCTCCCCAATTCCTCGATTTGAGAGCCAAGGACATCTGTCTGTCTGTCTGTCTGTCTATGGACAGTGGAGGGGCAGGAGCTCAGCAGGCAAGCCCGAGCATCGCTCTGTCTCTGCCTGGCAGAACCAGCATTTTGTGATGCCCTGGCCTGCATGCAGTTCTCACTATCGGCAGCAATGCCTCAGCCAATAACTAATTCTTGTTTGCTTTGATGCTGAGAGATTATAGTACTATCCCTTGAATTTATGGCAGAGGCTGGCCAAAGAGCCCTCCAGAAATCAGGGAATTTTTGGCTTTTTAAGAAAGTTGGCCTCTGGAGCTCCTCAGTAGACAGAGTTGGAGGCCTGACCTACCCTCCGTTTTTCATCTCTACAGATCCAATAGCGCAACAGCCAATTAAGTGAACAACAAGGCTTCGTGCTTTGTCAGGCACTGTCTCCATTACCGAAAGGCTTCGCCGGCTGAACAATTTGTGTATTTGGGGTAAACATATTTCAGAAATGAATGCACTCAGCCACCTGAGTTTATATTCAGAAATAAAATTACGGTTAAATATAGAAACAATTGGCTTCTGTCTATGCTGAAGACACTGGTGATAAATTTTCTAAGGATTAGCTCTTTCTATCTAGGGATGTTCAGGATTCATGGTTTAGAGGTTCCTGCATCCTTTATGATAGACATGGAGCACTGGGTGAACGATGGCTGGCTTATTGGAAGCCAAGCTCTTAGAAACATTAAAATCCATTTTGGCCATAATTTTAAGTGTCATGTGCCACCCGGAATGGACCAAGTCCAATATTTTCATTACTAACTTCCTTCAATTAACTTTGCTTTATCTCAGCAGGTGAACGTGTCTTTTTGTCACTCAGTGTCAGAAGGCAATTAACCCACTGACATAACATGAGAAAAAAACGTTCAGAGACAAAGCAAACACGCCCACCTAAAATTACTTGGTGATTTTCTCTTCTTAATTTATTTCCCAGCCATCAAAGCCTGCCTCCAGCTTTTGTTTGGCCATTTTCCTTTTTTACGAAGTTGCCATTTCTTCAGCCCTGTAAACACAGGAAACTAGTGAATTAATCTAACCCATACTTTGACAAAGACAGGGAGACAGGTGCATCCTGGGCTTCTCTTGCATTCTGGAAACGTGTCAGGATTCCTTTCCACACCCAGGGAGCAGCCAGGGGCCACAGAGAGCAATGAGCAGCCCGCAAAATGTATCTGTGAGTAATCTTGGTATTTTCCATGCGGTGCAGTTGAGGGACAGCGGCCAGTAGGGGAAATGGCCATGGAGGCAATCAGGAAAGAGAATCAAATCTCCTGAGCCGAATCAGGGCTAGCTCTGGCTTTTGCCCTCCATTACTCAGAAAATCTTTGAAAGACATAGCAGGGTGCCCAGAGGCACTAACCATGCAAATACCCCACAATTCATCCCGCCTGCCTTTTCCATCCTGACTCTTGCTGAGAAGGGCTCAGCATTTCCACACATGGTCTAGTTCTTCTCCTTCAAGTCTATTTATCCAGATAATTTAACAGGGAATTGGGGTCCATCTGTCCAGGAGAGCCCTCACTTATCTTTACTTTGCGTTGAGTCACCTGACCTGCCAAGGCAGGTCCCTTAGGGACCTCTTATCACTCTACCATCTCTCACTGGAAGGGGCATCACGGATGAGGCACTGGAGGCTCAGAGAGGTCGAGGTGCTTTCCTAGGCTCACACAGCCTCTGGAATCCTCACCCTTGCCTGTGGTCTGGGATCTTCTGGGCTGGAGTGGCAGAGCCCTAGGGAATGGGGAGCCTATGTAAGATTAGTCCTCTGGCATGCTGGGCCAGGGGAGGCACCCCATAAAAAGGGCAGCCTGCTTGTCCAGGAGAGGCACTTTCTTGCTGAGGTTTCCTTTAAACTCAAGTGTCATCCTTTGGCATGTTGTCTCTAAACTCCAAGGCTGGGCCAAATGCCTCTCTTTGATTCCATACTTGGTTAGGCTGCTGCTCTACCATATTGAATTTGTCTCCTCCAGCAGATTAATGTTAATGACTGGCTTTTATGGAGCACTTAATGTGTGGTAGGCATCTTCCAAGCGCTGTGAGATACTGCCTTCTTTAATAATCACAACAGCCTCCAATGCAGCTATTATTATTACCCTCATTTTATACATGCAGAAGCTGGGCACACACAAGGCATGAATCTTGCCGGAGACCACACAGCTAGAAAGCAACGGAGATCTATCTCTGCCTATCTCCCAGGGCAGGCCTTTCATCACAGAACCTACTCAACAGCTGTTACTGTTTTCTCCTTTTTTTCACAAGGTCAGGTAAGGTCATCCACTCGGGAAGAACACAGGACCAGGTGAGATCCATTTTGCTCGTTAGAGATGAATGCGACCACTTGGCCCAGCACCGGACTCGAATTATTTCTTCTCCACTCATGAAGTCCTGTGTGTATTGAGCACCTACCTCACAGGGCAATACACCATGGCTTATGTTATGAGGGAGGCATTTTTGTTTAAGGAGCCTGGGTCGCACAGTGGTTAAAGCGCTTGGCTGCTAACTGAAAGGTCGGTGGTTTGAACCCACCAGCTGCTGTGTGGGAGAAGATGTGGCAGTCTGCTTCTGTGAAGATTACAGCCTCGGAACTCCTATGGGGTGGTTCTACTCTGTCCCATGGGGTCGTTATGAGTCAGAATCGACAGCAGCAGGCTTGGTTTTTGGTTTGGCTTATTGTTTGGTTTAAAGAAGACTTCAGGGCATCTTTTTGGTTTAAGGATTAACATTTAAAGATTATCTCAGGGCAATAGTTTCAGGGGTTTATCTAGCCTCAATGGCTCAGAAAGTCTGGATTCCATGAGAATTTAAAATTTTGTTCCACATTTGTCCTCCTCCCTCCTTTGATCAAGATACTTCTATAGAATTTTTTTTATCAAAACATTCGGTAATGGTAGCCGGGCACCATCCAGCTCTTCTGGTCTCATGCAAAGGAGGCAGTTTTTCATGGAGGCAATTAGCCACACATTCCTTTTTCTCCCCCTATTGTGAGGGAGGTTTCGAAGAAAGTGAAGGGACCCATAAACTGCCTCAGGTGCAAAAAAAGATTTCATGGAGGAAGACATTGGACTTGGGTCCTGAAGTGCGCACAGGGGACCTCATGTGCAGGAGAGTGTAGGGTATGCACACGGAGAAACAACACGTGCAAATACTTGGCAGGGGGGAAGGCCTTCTGTGTTCACAGAAAGGAGAGGTTTCCTGTTGCTCTAGGTAAGGCATACACAGGAAGGATTTTGAGGTCAGGGAGGGGAAGGGAGGAAAAAAAAAAAAAAAAACAGATTATAAAAGAGCCCTATGCCATGCTGTGAAGTTTGGAAGGCTTCCTTAACTATGATTTATAGTGTGGGATAGAATTATTAATCCTCTGAGGAGTTTTTTTTTTTTTAAAAAACCTTATAACTTGAGGGTATTTCGATCTAGCATTAAACAACTGAAACCAGGACATTTTTTTTTTTTTTCAGTGTTAATTGCATTCTGCACCATAAGGTTCCCCAGTTGTCCTTCACTATTTTACTGTTGGGGGTTTGCTGCCATGTTTTAGAGTGGGGTTAGTTTAAAGATACTTTACAACTACCCGAGAGAACACAGCCAAGCATTTTGTCTCTATTTTCTTCTGGTTTATATCTACCTGCCAAGATGGACATGGCTTTGTTCCTCCTAACAATGACCAAACCAATGCCACCGCAATTAGCGAAATCCCTTATCTCAAGTTGGCTACATTAACACGAAACAAGCTGAAATATTCTCCAAGGGAGTTCTGGTTTTTAATGGAATGTGGTTAGCACCTCTACTGCAGCCTCACCTGACCTTCTACTAAAATGCTTGTGAAGACACACAAAAAAAGAAGGAAATTAATACTATCACCAAATGCCAGAATTATTTAGTGAGAAACCAATCACAAGGCCCACAGAACTGGACAGAAAAAAATCAATGGGGGTTTCACTCATACTTGTTCACCTGGAAGCTGATAAGAAGACCCTTTCATTCACTTGTGTGCTAGGCCTTTTGTTTTCAATTTGAAGGCTCTACACCAATCTCATAACTGGGTAGTTGTCTTTTTAAATCTTCGGTCCCAGATCTTTTCAATTATAATCTCCACAGGTAGGGCACTGGTAACTTCAAAACTTTTCCTGGAGAAGACTCCATCAGCCTGAGACCAGAAGAACTAGATGGTGCCCAGCTACCACCAATGACTGCCCTGACAGGGAACACAACAGAGAATCCCTGATGGTGCAGGAGAAAAGTGAGATGCAGACCTCAAATTCTAGTAAAAAGATCAGACTTAATGGTTTGACTGAAACTGGAGGGACTCCAGAGGTCATGACCCCAGGACTCTCTGTTAGCCTAAAACTAAAACCATTCTCGATGCCAACTCTTCAGACAAAGATTAAACTGGACTGTAAGACATAAAATGATACTGGTGAGGAGTGTAGCTCAAGTAGACACATGAGGCTAAGTGGGCAGCCCCTGTCTGGAGGTGAGATGAGAAGGAAGAGAAGCTGGCTGAATGGACATGGGAAATACAGGGTGGAGAGAAGGTGTGTGCTGGCACATTGTAGGGAGAGCAACTAGGGTCACATAGCAATGTGTGTGTAAGTATTTGTATGAGAAACTGACTTGAACTGTAAACTTTCACTTAAAGCACAATAAAAAAAGGAAAAAAAAAAGAAGCAGGGAAGAAGAAGAAGAAGAAGAAAAAAAAAACAAACAGAATATTTGGAGAGAGTAAAGAAGGGTCAAAAGGTAAGAGAGACAAAAGCAGGAATGCAAACAGATCCTTGTGGACCAATGTTCATTGCCACGCTATTCACAGTACCCAAATCATGGGAACAGCCTAAGTGTCCATCAACAGATGAATGGATAAACACAACGGCAAACAGATTCTTGTGCACCAATGTTCACTGCCATGCTATTCACAATAGCCAAATGGTGGGAACAGCCCAACTGTCCATGAACAGATGAATGGATAAACACAATGGCAAACAGATACTTGTGCACCAGTGTTCGTTGCAGTGCTATTCACAATAGCCAAATGGTGGGAATAGCCCCCAAGTGTCCATCAACACATGAATGGATAAACACGATGTGATCTATACATGCAAGGGAATGCTATTTGGTTCTAAAAAGAAAAAGTCCTGATACACGCCACAAGATGTGTGAATCTTGGAAACATGCTGAAATACATCAGACACAAAAAGAGAAATATTGTAAGATCTCACTTATATGCGATACCTAGAACAGGCAAACGCATAGAGACCAAGTTTATTAGTGGTTACCAGGGGTGGGTGGGAGGTTATTGCTTTAAGGGGTACTAGGTTTCTCTTTGGGGCGAAAAACTTGCAAATGGATAATGGCAAGGGTCGCAATACAGACTGAATGCAATGAATATAATTAATGTCACTGAAATTGTACACTTAAAATGATTAAAATGGCAAAAAAAGAAAAAAACCTTTTCCTAGTGATACTTATGCTTATCCCTGTTAGGGCCACTGCTCTGGGCAAAGATGCTGTTTTAGACAGATGCCTTTCTGTCCATCGGTGTGATATCTGTCTGTGGGTTCCCACACATACAAACAACATGGCCAAGAGTAGGGAATGGGCAATGGAGTGGCAAATGCATGTTGGGAGATAAATCCCTGCCCTCTCCAGGTAAAGAAGAGATGGAAGGGTCTTGGCAGATGGTTATGGGTTCCTTCTGTTCAGTGAGTCAGAGAAACAGGAATTGGAGAGATGAGAAAGTCCTATCTCAGTCTGGCATAGGCTGCACAAGATGAAAGTTCTGCTATGGCGGGTACAGGAATAGCCACGGGCACAGCTCCCTGCCTTTAACGTAGATGTGAGAAAGCAATGTGACCAGCCCCAAAGCAGGCAGGAGGCTGGGCAAGGGCAATCCACTCTCAGTTTCTACAGGCGAATATTAGGTCAGGCTGTAAGACCCAGGAGAAGTTTCAGAATACCATTTGGGTTTTTTTTTGTTGCTGTGTGTCACTGAGTTGATTCATAGCAACCCTATATGACAGAGTAGAATGGTCCCATAGGATTTTGCCATGAGTTGGAATTGACTCGATGGCAACAGGGTTTTTTTTTTTTTTAAAATCTTTACAGGAGCAGATCACCAGGTCTGTTCTCCAGCAGAGCAGCTGGTAGGTTCAAACCACTGACCTTTTGGTTAGCAGCTGAGTGCTTAACCACTGCACCATCAAGGTTCTTTTTGGGGTCTTTAGCAGGGTACAAAGAGATACAGCCTTTAACAAACCAGAGCAGAAACCACAAGGAGAGGATACGTTAAAAAGAAAATAGGATGAGATGAAAAGGGATATGGCGGTGATAATAAGTCAATATTGCAAAGAAACTAAAAATGCACCAGCAGAATCAAAGTCCATATTGGAGATGGTAAAATAAAATTCTGGACAAACCTAGGAAGTTTTCTCAGGATGTAGAGGAAATGAAAAAGAAATAAAAATGATGAGAGAGAAAAGGACAGATGGAAAGCGCAGCAAATGGTACTCCCACCTAAAATGTTTACGTATTCTTGTGGAAGAAACTGTAAGAACCGAAGGAATAATCAAAATCAAAATCAACATCAAAGGAAACTTTCTTGAGCTAAACACCAGTTTAAGGAGCTAGACAGGATGCACCAGCAGAGGGAGATCAAATAAACAATACGGTGGTCCCCTGGTATCTGCAGGGGATATATTCCAAGACCTCCCGTGGATGCCTGAACCTCAGATAGTACCGAACCCTATATACTATGATTTGTCCTATACTTGTGTAGAAGTTTATAAATTAGGTGCAGTAAGAGATTAACAACAGTAACTAATAATAAAATAGAACAATTTTAACAATATACTGTAATAAAAATGTGAATGACAGACAGAGCAGGACAGCATGTAAACGAGTAATTTCCTTTATAAGGATCAGCACAAAGCTGGTTCCCACGAAGTGGAGGTAAAAGATGTCCCGAATGTCTAACCTTTCCAAGCTGGTGTCCCACTCCATTGTCTCAAACATCAACCACTCCCTCTCCCCTCAGCAATCTCCCTACTGTCTTTGGGTTCCCTAATTTCTTGCAAACATCTCACAGAACTCAGGAACCATATATAGGAAATGGCTCACAAAGTTTTGGAGGCTGGCAAGTCCTCAATTCCTGGTCCAGACATAGACTTCTCCCTGGCCCTCAGTCTCTGCCCAAAGGCACTCAGCTTCCTCACTCTGTGGGCTGGGAAGCCCACTGCACCGTTTCCTTTGGGGTCTCTGCTGCAGATCTCTCTGTCTTTGGTGGTAGTGGGCTCCTCCTCTCTGCTCTGGAATTGGCTCTCTTTTAAGGCAAAACTGATCAATGCCCTTGGTAGGCCACAATTACCCTATCATATAATCACCTGGGTTGGAGTTACAAGACCATGGCTAGAAAGGCCACACACAAAAAACTAATTACTCCACTGCAGCATAAGATTTCTTCACGCTACATACTCATTTAACACACTCCAACCGGGGATGACTGCAGGTAACTGGAACTGCAGAAAGCAAAACCAAGGACGGGGGAGGGGTTATATCAATAGACATGGCGCAAGCTCAGACAAGGACAATGACTACTTTAGGGGAATGGTGGGTTCTCTAGTTGGTGGGCTCCTTGTGTGCACTGAGCTAGCAGTTTGGAGTGTGAGGTGGTTGGGGTTTGACATCTTCAAGTGGCAGAGCTGTGCCAGATTCTGAGATGTGTTAGGACTGGGGAACCTCTGCCATGACCTTGTTCTTGGATCTGGAGTCTAGCCATATATCTGCCTATCTTCTGCGTCTCACCTGGGTCAACCCTGCCCTGTAGTAATGCTTGGGGCCCTTCCTGTAGGATTGCCAGATTGAACAAATAAACAAAGATGTCCAGTCAAACTTGAATTTCATATAAACAAATTGAGACATGTTTACACTAAAAAAACTTTGTTGTTTATCTGACACTTAAATTTAATTGAGCGTCCCATATGTTATCTGGCAACCCTACCTTCTTCACTTGCTGTAACTTCTCCCCAATGCCTGTTCTCCTGTCCTCCTGCCCTAAGACTCCTCAATACATATCTGAAGGTTTATGGCTCAGTTGCTGATATTTTGGATAGCACTTCCATGAAAAATTCTAATATAGAATAAGGCAAAATATCACTCTGTAAATATTTATTGTCTGTTACGGCTTGAATTATGTATCCCAAAAATATACCTGTGGATATAATCTCATCTGGGAATAGGATTTTCTTATGTTAATGAGGCCATATCAGTATACGGTGTGTTTTAAACCAATCACTTTTGAGATATAAAAGAGCAAATTAGGCACAGAAGGCCGCAGACACAGGGCAGAACGACACCATCTGAGGAGGATAGAGGCAGACCAGTCTACAAGCCCAGGAACGCCGAGGATGGCCAGCTAGAGAAGCCGAGGATGGCCAGCTAGAGAAGCCGAGACAAGGCTTTCCCCCAGAGCGGACAGAGAGAGAACTTTCCACTAGAGCCATGCCCCTGAATTCCAGTCTCTTAGCTGCAAGAAAATGAATTTCTGTTTGTTAAAGCCGCCTGCTGGTGGTATGTCTGTCACAGCAGCACTAGTTAACTAAGACACCATCTAAGAGTTTTCCAGTGTGCTCCCCCTTGTCTGGGGTCCTATGCTACCTTCTACATTTTTTCTAATCCTGATATAATTTTTTTTTTTGCAAAAGCCTGTGATTACAATACATATTCTTGATTAACAGAATGATCATTACACATGTGTAAAGTTATCTAAGAAAAATGAGATCTACTTAAAATGATATATATTTGCATGTTGACTTGTTTGGAAAAAAGTTCTCCAAAACAGTGATCATAAGATAGAACCCATTGCTGTAGCATCAATTTCGACTCAGAGTGCCCCTATAGGGCAGAGTAGAACAGTCTCATAGAGTTTCCAAGGATTGGAACTGCTGACCCTTTGGTTAGCAGCTGAGCTCTTAAGCACTCTGCCACCAGGGCTCCGATTATTAGACATTTGGGTGACATTTAGTTTCTTGTTTATTATTATTATTAGATTTTAAAATGTTAACACGAGAATTTAACATTTCCTAATAAAAAATTTGGTTTCATAAAAGTCAACTAAATCGTATTTTAAGATGCCACAGGCCTCAAATTCTTGCTATTAGTTCCTAAACTTGGCTATGTGTCAGAATCACCTGAGGAGCCCCTAAAAACACAGATTCCTTCTCGGGCCTCACCTTGGACCTAATGAGTGAGAATATGTAGAGCTGAGCCCAAGAATATGTATTCTAGAAAAAGTTCCCAGGTAGCTCTGGTGCAGCCCTAGAACCTGTATTCTAGGAGAGGTTCCTAGCTAGCCCTGGTGGAGCCCGAGAATCTGTATTCTAGAGAAGGTTGCCAGGTAGCTCCGGTAGAGCCCCAAAATTTGTGTTCTTGGAAAGATTCCCAGGTAACCCTGGTAGAGCCCAAGAATCTGTATTCTTGGGAAGGTTCCCAGGTAGCCCTGGTAGAGGCCAAGAATCTGTATTCTAGAAAACGTTTCCAGGTAGCCCTGGTAGAGGCCAAGAATCTGTATTCTTGGGAATTTCCCCTGTAGCCCAGGTGCAAGCCCAGTAGCATCTGCTTTGGACCGGCATTCAGGAGCTGAGAGTTAGAAACAGCATGTGCAGGTGTCGGAAACACTTTGTCTCTCTGCTGACATAGGTGTTAAGGAATAACCGCTTCCCTAAAGTTACCTGCTGCCAAGTAGATTTCCTAAATGCCATGGTATCTTTAGTCATGCCACTCTGTTTATTTTGACAAGGATTACTGAAGTCTTTTACAAAGGTTATTTGGAACCTGGAATGGAAGAGCTGTAAGCCTGGTCATGCCAGCTGAGGGCAGCCGCAGAGAGGAGGTCTTTGACCATCCTCAGGCCCAGCATGGGAATGGCTTCATTACCTGGTCCATCCAACTCCGAAGCAGAGCAGGAGACAGGACTAAGAGACTTGGAGGTCTCCTGGAGGAAGAAGGCTGAGTCTTATAGCATCCTCGAGGGTGCTGCTGGGAAACCAACCATTTGTAAGAATTTGTTTATGTGACAATGAACGTCTTCTGCATACAGCATTTTGTAAACAGAGACACAAGCTGGAAGGAAGAATAGAGCTAAAGGACTCGCCAGGATAGCCAGGCAGCTGTGATGCGATTTGCATTCTTTCTGTGTTCTTTCAATTCTAGGCATAGTTTATTTTCCTTAAATTTACTTCTATCACTGGGGCCTGATTAGGTATGGAAATTAGGTCTAATCTTTGAGGCTTAGCTGGTTTATCCTTGCAAACTTGCACACAGAAGAAAAGGGCATGCCCAGCAACCTTTTGCTTCCCCTGATATTGGTGCTTTTTATCTTCAGGGAAGGACACAGGGTGATTGGGAGAAGGGAGATTTCTGTGGCCAAAAGCACCTGCAGACAATGTCCTTATCGTTCCTTTTGCATTATCTGATTCCTCATACATTTTTTCAATTATAAAACCTCAGGCTGATTTGACAGATTGAAACTGGGGAAAAACCAATGCTATTAACTCAACTCCAGAGTTTCAAGTAATCGTTCGTTTTACCTTAGAACCGAATGGAGCAGTCATTTCACACTTACATCCTTGTCCATCCGTCCATCCATCCATTCCCCCCACCCATACATCCAATAACGTTATGCCAGGCACTGGGTAAGTGGAGATGATGAATCGGAAATGGTGCCCCTTTTAACATTTTTTTCAGTCTAGTAGGGAAGATAGAACTATAAAAAATTATAATAAAACATTCCAAATGCTAACATGTAGGTAAAATTCATCAACTTTGGTATGGTTAATTCAATAAAATATAGCTGTTAAGAAAGAGCCCTGGTAAAGTGCTCAGATGCTACTCAAAAGGTTTGTGGCTTGAACCTACCCAGAGGCTCCTCGGGAAAAAGACCTGGTGATCTGCTCCTGTAAAGATTACAACCTAGAAAACACTGTGAGGCCATTCTACTCTGTCGCATGGGGTCACCGCGTTGAAATCAACTCGAAGGCACCTAGCAACAACAACACAGCTGTTAAGAGCTATACTATACAGCCAGGCTGTCTTCTCCATGTACTCCAGTTTCTCATCTGTAAAAGGAGTGTCATTATAGTATCCATCTCATACGTTTCTCAGGAAGAGTAAACGAGTTAGTATATATTTATTTAAAAGTCTCGGAAATCATATCCTGAAAGGTAAAAATTATAATCAAACAGGGAGTCTGCCCAAATATTCGTAACTTCTGCCCATCATCATTCCTGAACCTTGTACACCTCCAGCCTTCTCAAGTAGCACACACCTAGACTTACCCATCAGCACGAAGATAAACCCAAACCAAACCAAACCCACTGCCATCAAGGTGATTCTGACTCACGGCGGCCCTATAGGACAGGGTAGAACTGCCCCATAGGGTTTCTAAGGGGAGGCTGGTGGATTCGAAATGCTGACCTTTTGGTTAGAAGCGGAGCTCTTACCACTGTGTCACCAGGGCTCCAGCATGAAGATAGTAGTAAGTAAATTGGTTATAAAACTAGATTCCCCTGTGAAAGACGATTTCCAAGTTGCCTCTGAAACAGCACTCCACCCGCTTTTAGGGTCTCGGATTCCTTTGAGTTTTCATTCATTTATTTAACAATTACCTAATGAGCATCTACTATGTGCTAAACATTATTCTGGGCACTTGACTACTCAGGGAACGAAGCAAAGATTGGGCCCTTGTGCGGCTTATTCTTGGGGGAGAGACGGGAGGAGCAGATAATCATCAATAAGCACGTAAGCACAGCGTGTGAGTTAAATTATCTAAAATGTAAGAGGTGTTCCATGCTGTAGAGAAACAGAAAGGCAGCATAAAGGGAGTCTGGAGGACTGGTGGGGTGGGCGCGTACCTCACCAAGAAGGTAAAATGTGAGCAAAGATGAGAAAAACTTAAAGGATTGGACACGTAGGCCTCTGAGGGAAGAGTGTTCCAAGCAGAGGACCAGCCAGTACGAAGGTACCCACACGGTGACCTGGCTGTTGTTAGAAGGTCAGGGAGGCAGGAGCTGAGTGCGTGGAAGGCAGAGATCAGACCGTCTGAGCAAAGTTAACCAACCTTTCCCTGGAGCAGTGATTCCCACACTTTAGCAGCATCAGAAAGACCTACAGGGCATTGTAGTGGCCCCACCCCCAGAGTTTCTGATTCAGTAGGTCTAGGGTAAGCCTGAGAATTTGCATTTCTAATAAGTCCCCAGGTGATGTTGCTGCTGCTGATGTGGGGGCCACACGTTGAGAACCGCTCATCTAGAACCTAGTCACACTGTTTTATACTGTCTTAACAGTGTCCGTGGGCTCCTGAAGTCCACCGTGGGACCACAATTCAGGAACCCTGGCTCGAGTGCCTGGTAGGCTGGGTCACTAATCCACGGGCTGCCTGAGGCCCTGCGTCAACCTCTTCCTTCCAACTAAGCGATGAGCACGCAGGATATTTGACCTCCAATTTGGGGTAGGCTAGATGAATTTTCGAAACCTTGGTGGTGTAGTGGTTAAGTGCTACGGCTGCTAACCACAGGGTCGGCCAGGCGCTCCTTGGAAACTCTATGGGGCAGTTCTACTCTGTCCTATAGGGTCGCTATGAGTCAGAATCAACTCGACCATACTGGGTTTGGTTTTCTGGTTTTAGACTAACTTCAGGATCCCTAGTGCTGCAATGATGAAGCGTGGGCTGCTAACCAAAAGGTTGGCGGTTGGAATCCACCAGCCACTCTGAGGGAGAAAAAACCTGGGGATCTGCTCCCACAAAGATTACAGCCTAGGAAACCCTATGGAGCAGTCTATTCTGCCCTATATTGTCACTCTGAGTCAGAATCAACTCGACGGCACACAACAACAGGGAAAGTTCTGATGGCGTTTCTGAGTTAACGTCTTAGCTACAATGGTTGCTCTTCAGTCCTGCTATAATCACATTTTAGTCTTCTCACTGAGTAAGGCTTTGTGGAGTACTTTGTCACAAATGCAAATTTGGGCCTCTCCAAAGATAATGCTAAGAAGCACTAAAAGCCTTTCCACAGGGCACATGATTGGGCCGACTTATTGCCTTATAAGACAGCTCATAGCTTTGTCCTTGTCTCAAGAGGGGAAGATTAAAAACCTGGAGCGTTGTAATGGCCTCAGCAAGGATGGTGCTCATAAGTTATGGAAAAGGAGGCAACAAATCCTCTGGGGTCTTCTAAATAATGAAAGGTTTTTGTGCTTGTTTTTAAAGAGAAGTGGAAGGAGCACTCGAAAAACCAAAACGACCAGACAACTATTTGTTGTGAAGAGGTAATGGGGAGAATATTAAGTAGGAAACAGGAAAACATGAAAGCTAGAATCAGATAACTCAGTCATTGCAAGATGAGGTCTGAGTTATGTGCAACCTACTTTGTATTTGCTTGGTTTTGCAAATTAGATTGGAGTTTCATCTATAGGCTGGGCATGGGCAATTATGCATTAGTGGGACGTCTCAGAGAAGAGTGCTCAGCAAGAGAATAAAGAGGCAATCGGCATGTTAGGAATGCAAACAACAGGGACACAGTCATGCTCCACTGGGCAAGAGAAGACAACAGGGGAATGACTAAAAGCAAGCACGAAAACTAACGTAATCGCTTACTTATGTGCAAACACTCACTGTTCCTACCGAGGAGAAGCCTGAGCTGCCAAAATCATCCACTGCTCAGAGATACTGACTTCTGAGTGGGACTGATTCAAGAATATCACCCTCAGGGAAATTTAAATTATGAAGCGGCGTCTCATATTTTGGAGCAATTATCAAATCATTTTCAAATACATGTTTCACTTCATATTCTCAGCTTTGTAATGCTCTGGGTTTGGAGATAACTTCCCTTTTCCAGCTGAGCTCAAGTCTGCTATACCCTATCCTTTTCAGCTGAGCGCATGTCTCCAATAACTGCCCGTAATGTCTACTGATACTGCACTCATCAAAAGAAATAGTGGAGCCCTGCTTTTAAAATATACTGTAATTATTTGTCTTTTATGAAGGTATTGCGGAGTATCAATTCCAAATTAAAGAGCTATTCAATAAATCGAACTATTTCATGGGTCTGAAATATTCATCTACAAGAAGTCAGTGTAGTGAGTGGGAAAATATGCTAGACTTGGGTTATGACACGTGGGTTAGAGTCCTTGCTGGGTCTCATTGCTGCGTGACCTTGGGAAAGTAACTTAAATTCCCCTGGAGAATCTTATCAGTGATTCCAGTTAAGGGACTGTTGGACGGTCAAAGGTGATAGATATGTAAACCTGTTGCTGCTGAGTCGAGTTCGACTCATAGTGACCGTATAGGACAGAGTGGAACTGTCCCATAGGGTTTTCAAGGAGTACCTGGTGGATTTGAACTGCTGACCTTTTGGTTAGCAGCTGTAGCTCTTAACCACTAGGTTTTCTGATAGATGTGTAAATGTGTTTTTAAATCCTAAAGTGCTATACTAATGGTTGGTGTTAGTGTTATCAATAAATGAGGAACAAAATATACAGTTTTGCAGAAATGTTGCTGGAGGATGCAGACTTTTAAAATAAATTGACTGTTTACATATCCACAAAACATTGCATTAAGAGTAAAAATTGAGTCAACCAGTTGGATGGTGCATTCATTGATTAAAACTGAGTGTAGGCCCCTATATCAGAAAAACAAAAAACAAACAAACCAATTACCAATCATATTAATTAGCACTAATTTGCATTTAGCGACCTGTCCTGAATTAAAATTAGTTCCCATGAGCTAATAATGGCTGTGAATTTTGAGGGTACACTTACACACACACACACAAGAGTAAGCCATGCACATGGCTATGTGTACATATGTATACATGCACCGCCGCCCTGCGGTGTAGCCATGGCCATCTCAACCTTCTTATGTGCTGACACAGGTAATCCAGCCTCAGGGTCTAACTAAGCTAACACTGGGTTCATTTTCAGAGTACAACTATGAATAGAACCTTTCTTTTTTAATTTTACAAATTGTTCTTATCCGGTCATACTATAAAATTATCTAGCTAAAACTATCTAGATAGTTGACTGAATCTTGGCTTTTCATGTGGATTCTGGTACTCAAAATATTTTAAAACATGACGCTAAGTGTTAAAGAAGTTCTAGTGGTACAGTGGTTAAAGTGCTCGGCTGGTAACCAGATGTGGATGGTTTAAACCCACCAGCGGCTCCATGGAAGAAAGATGCGGCAGTCTACTTCTGTAAAGATTTACACCCTTGGAAAGCCCATGGGGCAGTTCTACTCTGTCCTACACTGTCACTATGAGTCAAAATTGACTCAATGGTAATGGATTTGTTTAAGTATTAAATATGACCCACAATTCAGTTTTAATTCACGTAATATGACCCACAGTAACTAAAATAACGATTTGTCTAACATGTAAAGATTTTGTACAGGTATGTATCACTTAATGTCCCTGATATGTTCTGTGAAATAGGACGTTATGTGAGTGGGACATTGTGTGAACACCATATCACATACAGAGAGAGGTGCTGCGGGACGGTGATCCATTGGACTCGGGACACGCACCACCATCATACCAAAAGACTGCAAGAAAGCTTTGGTTCCACTGCTGCCAGTCCTGGGGCTGCCACCTGGTCTCTGAGAGGCACACCTGGCCTCCGCCCACTGTGGCGTGTATTCACCATTCAGCCAGCCACTGGCTCCTTTCCCTTCCTCCCTCCCTGCCTGAAGTCCCCCCTAATAGGCTTTAAACTGCCACCCCACCCATCTCTCCTCTTCCTCCTTCCTGGCTGCCTTTCCTGCTCCTCCTCCCACCACCACCGCAGCCAGGACCACTCAGCGTCCACCACTACAGGAGGAGTGGGGCATCCCACTCCTGTGATCACCACCGGGGAAGAGCTGTGGCCTCAGGCCTGGACGTCATGCACAGGACACCTGGGCCCAGGGGGGCTGCAACCTCGGTGCCACATCCCCTTCAGTGGCTGCAGCAGCATCTGTGTAGTGTCTGCCTAAGGTGAGTGCTGTGGGACAGGCAGCTGTGGATGGGCACTGGGATCCCCTTTCCCTGCCACTCCGAGGCTGGGGCAGGTGTGGGCCTGTAGAGCTAGTGAGAGATAGATCTGATCTCTAGCAAAGTAGTCTGCTACGTCCCATTCTCCGATAGGGGTTTCTGAACTCTATTATAAGCTTATGGGACCATGGACGTATATGCGGTCAGCTGTTGCCAGAAGGGGCATTAAGTGACACATACCTGTATAGGGAAAAAGTCCCTCTACTTCTCAGTGATATTTTTTATATAAAAAAAAGCACAAGTTTATAAAAGGCAAGGAATAAATGAGCCCTGTAAGAAGATATTGATTGTAGCACAAATAATTTTTTTAAATTAGAGCTTCTATTTTGAGATTTCTGTAGATCCACATGCAATTAAAGAAATAATAGAGAGACCCTGTGTACTTTACCAGGTTTCTTCCGATGGTAACATCCTATAGAGCCATGGCACGGTGTCACAGCCAGGAAACTGACATGGATGCAGTTAGGATACAGAACCTCCATCACCAAGTGGTTATAGCCACACCCATTTCCCTCCTGCCCTCACCTCTTTGTTAAATTGGAAATTACTAATCTGGTCTCCATTTCTATAACTTTGTCATTTCAAGAGTGTTGTAGAAATGGAATCATACAATATGGACCCTTTGGGGATTGGATTTTTTTCCTCAGCATAATTCTCTGGAGATCCATACAAGTTGTTATGTGTATCAATAACCAAAACCAGCTGCTGTCAAGTTGACTTCGACTCACGTGACCTGACGTGTACTAATAACACATTCCTCTTCATTGCCGCGTAGTACTGCGCGGTACGGATTACCACAGCTTGGCTAGTCACCTACTGAGGAGTAATACTGCGCGGTACGGATTACCACAGCTTGGCCAGTCACCCACTGAGGAGCAGTACTGCGCGGTACGGATTACCACAGCTTGGCCAGTCACCCACCGAGGAGCGGTACTGCGCGGTACGGATTACCACAGCTTGGCCAGTCACCCACTGAGGAGTAGTACTGCGCGGTACGGATTACCACAGCTTGGCCAGTCACCTACTGAGGAGTAGTGCTGCGCGGTACGGATTACCACAGCTTGGCTAGTCACCTACTGAGGAGTAGTACTGCGCGGTACGGATTACCACAGCTTGGCCAGTCACCTACTGAGGAGTAGTGCTGCGCGGTACAGATTACCACAGCTCGGCTAGTCACCTACTGAGGAGCAGTACTGTGCGGTATGGATTACCACAGCTTGGCCAGTCACCTACTGAGGAGTAGTGCTGCGCGGTATGGATTACCACAGCTTGGCTAGTCACCTACTGAGGAGTAGTACTGCGCAGTATGGATTACCACAGCTTGGCTAGTCACCTACTGAGGAGTAGTGCTGCACGATATGGATTACCACAGCTTGGCCAGTCACCTACTGAGGGGTAGTACTGCGCGGTACGGATTACCACAGCTTGGCTAGTCACCTACTGAGGGGTAGTACTGCACGGTACGGATTACCACAGCTTGGCCAGTCACCTACTGAGGAGTAGTACGGCACGGTACGGGTTACCACAGCTTGGCCAGTCACCTACTGAGGGGTAGTACTGCGTGGTACGGATTACCACAGCTTTGCTAGTCACCTACTGAGGGGTAGTACTGCACGATATGGATTACCACAGCTTGGCTAGTCACCTACTGAGGAGTAGTACTGCGTGGTACGGATTACCACAGCTTGGCTAGTCACCTACTGAGGGGTAGTACTGCACGATATGGATTACCACAGCTTGGCCAGTCACCTACTGAGGGGTAGTACGGCACGATATGGATTACCACAGCTTGGCCAGTCACCTACTGAGGAGTAGTACGGCACGGTACGGATTACCACAGCTTGGCCAGTCGCCTACTGAGGGGTAGTACGGCACGATATGGATTACCACAGCTTGGCCAGTCACCTACTGAGGAGTAGTACGGCACGGTACGGATTACCACAGCTTGGCCAGTCGCCTACTGAGGGGTAGTACTGCGCGGTACGGATTACCACAGGTGTTGAATTTGTCAAGTACATTTTCTACCTCACTTGATACATCATGTGGTTTTTCTTTTTTAGTCTGTGAATATGGTGAATTACATTAATAGATATTCAAATATTGAACCAGTTTTTCATTCCTGAAATAAACCCCTTTTGTTTATAGTGTATAATTCTTTGTATATATTACTGAATTCTATTTGTTGATATTTTGTAAGGGTGTTGGCCTGTGGTTTTCTTTTTTTGTATTGTCTTTCTTTGGTTTTGGTGTCAAGGTAATGTTAGCTTCATAAAATGAACTGGCAATTGCTCCTTCCTCTTCCATTTTCTGGAAAAGATTGTGTGGAATTGGTGGTAATTCTTGTTTAAACATTTTGTAGACTTCTCCAGTGAAACCATCTAGGCCTGGAGGTTTCTTTTTTGGAAAATTTTAAATTCCAAATTCAATTTCCTTAATAGTTATAGAACTATTCAAATGACCAATTTAACATTGGGTGAATTGTGGTAGTTTATGTTTTTCAAGGTATTGGTTTTTTCATCTAAGTTATCAGATGCATGTGAGTGGTATGTAGCATTTCCTCATTACCCTTTTGATGTCTGCAGAGTCTGTAGCGATATCTCTTGTTTGGCTTCTGATATGGGTAATTTGTGTCTTCTCTCTTTTTTGCTGTCACTCTTGTTAGAAGTTTGTCAAATTACTGATTTTTCTAAAGAGCCAGCTCTTTGTTTCATTGATTTTTCTCTACTGTCTTTCTGTTTTCAGCTCCACTGGTTTCTGCCTTTTCTTGCCTTTATCGTTTCCTTTCTTCTGTTTGTTTTGGATTTATTTTGCTTCTTCTTTGTCTATGTTCTTGAGGTGGAAGCTTAGAGTTTTTATTTGAGACTTACTTGAACTTCTCTAACATCACCCTAAAGGGTAGACGCCTAAGCTCCCCACTCAACCTTTGGTGGCACGGGTAGGCGTGAAGCCACAGTTTTTTTCTGTGGTGCTAGGCTGGAGAAGAGTGGTTTATGTCTAAAAGGTTTCTGTCTTACTAGGCCATCCCTTTCCTGATCCTTTGACTAGAGAGAGGAGGCTTTTGTTGAGACTTTTTGCTGGTACCTGTTGGTGTTCCTGGGTTGTTAGCTTCTTCAGCCCCAAGTCTGAGATATATGAAGCCAAAAGAAAACCCAGAGAACTTACCAATGTGTTGTTCTGTGGGTTCCAACCTCCCTAGCTGTTCTGCCTTCTTTTCTCTACCTTTCATGTCTTTTTATGCTTGTTTTATATATAATGTCCTGGGTTTTTACTTGCACTTGGAAGAAGGAAGAGGGAAAAGTGCATCTGTTTCATATTCCCAGAAGCAAGAGCCCTCCCCAAATAATTTTAACATTTGTCAACAAGAAAGTGCTATCAACATAACTTACAACAGGACTTGTAAAATGGAGGTAGTCAAGAAAGTGCTACCAACAGAACTTATAACACGACTTGTAAAACGGAGGTAGCCAAGAGGGAGCAATGTGTACCCTGAGGCAGGGTTTCCCATGCAGAAGGCTGAAGTTCCAAAAGGGAGCACAACTTTGCACAACGCTCCGCCACTCTACCCGTGAGTGTGGCACAGATGCTATGTTGGTTGACATTTCTGAGTTGTACCACAGATCAAAGAAAGTGATTAGGAAGAAGTCCTGGCTTTGACTTTCTTTCTGTGACTAATTTTGATTCTATAAAACAAAAACCATCTTTTGAGGAGGTCCACGCTAACCTTCAGCCACTGGTGCAGCCATGTGGAAGCCACTGGGCACTTACAACTACTGTCTCAATTACTTGAAAAGGTGACCACATTCTACTGTCTGCAGAAGAGTGAAAAAGGGTCCTGACTTTTGAGGCTCGGTCTTGACCAAATTGAATTTCCATGGAAGTGAGCATCTTTTCTCCAGCCCACTATTTAATTTTATTTTTGATATAAAAACATTTGATAACATTTGTGGAACATTCTGTATCTCATCCAATAAATACTTTATGAGACATTTCAACAGCCTTTTAAAGAGAGAGTAGCTATTCTATTCTGGGTCACGTGAAGCAGCTCCAGCTCTCTGGGTCAGCATTTGCCATCACTAGTCAGCATGTGTATTGTCCTCACTTGCTCCTGCCTCCAGTTGGGACAACGGTCATATGCAAGCTCCAATACAAGCCAAAGTTCGTGGCTCTGTGTCTGTGCGGGCTCTGGAAACACCTAGCACTTAAAAAAAACTAGTAAGTAAGTAGTTACAGAGGCTTAATTAATAACCATGACAAAATAGAGCCAAGCTGTTCCCCACAGGTTCCTCAAATTGGAATCCTGGTACAGCCCTCAGGACACAGTTGCTATTTAATAGATGGATGGATGAATACATAGATAGGAGGATAACGTAGGTCTATGTATAATTTATGAATATGGAAATTTGCTATTTGCTGCAAGAGTGGTATATTTAGACCATAGCAGAACCTTAAATGTTTTGAAATGTATAGTAAGTTAAACCATGTACCTTCCATATCCCGAAAATCAGCCACTTTCTGTTATTTTGACAAGCTAGTTTATGGTTATATTTGTCAAATCTAAACACAAGTTATTTCATATTTTAGACAGGAAATATGTGGGGGAAAAAAGCAATAATTTCCATTTCTTCTTCTCTTTATTCCCTTGCCCTCATTTTCTGTGTCCTTCATTTCCTCCATTGATCTAATCTCCAAGGTTAATGTTTATGGAAAAAACAAGCAACTCAATGTTATCAACCTCAGTATTCAAAAATGTGCCTATTAAACAAAATAGGAGAGTCATAGAATTGCTTGCAATCAATGTTTAAAGTGTCCGGATTCATTGCCATCCTTAAAGACCCAGGTCACATTCTATTTCCCACAAGAAATTTTCCAGTCATTAGAGCTATGAGGATCTTACCAGACTACAGTTAGCCCTTCCTCCCATCTCCTTATTATCATCACCACTCAGGTGATATTTATCATTTCTACTTGGGATACCTCTCACTGGTGTTCATATGTCTTTCCCTGCTAGATGGGGAGCTCCTAGAAACCAGACACATTCCAGTCTACCTACAGTGTCCTGCAATAGGAGACATCCCCAAAATACTTGTCGAGTAAATTTATGGATAATTTACAAGGCCTATCAGCCCCCAAGAGATACAATAAGTCTTTTAGCCATATTATGCTATAACTGGATTTTAACTTATCACTGGGTAGACTGGGTACCCAGATTTTATCCTTTATACTTATTATTCCTTTATATTTCTTACTCTTCCTATGCTAATTAAATAGGGAGAATTAACTGAGCCATGAAAATCTCTTCAGTTAAAAGAAGAATCTAGGATCCTGGATTATTTACCAATGCTTACAACCACAGAATTGTCTGTATTATAGTGAATCTGTGCAGACATCAGAAGAACACTACTCAGAAATAAACTTAGGTATTTTAACCTAATGTTTGGTATTTTAAAAATAAATAAATAAAAGCTTTTATTTCAAATTCCTGATGCCTTTTGTATAGTGATTAAGGTACATAGCTGGCTATAGTGTAATGCAAAACTAATGAATTATCTAGATCAGTGCCGTCCAGTGGTAACTGCGGTAAACAAAATGATACCCTCCCTCACCCCCAAAATATGTCCATGTCCTAATTCCAAAACCTGCACATATGTCACCTTATATGGCAAAAGGTTCTCTGCAGATGTGATTAAGTTACAGTTCTTGAGATGGGGAGATTGTCCTGGATCATCAGGTTGGCCAACGTAATCAAAAGAGTCCTTGTAAAAAGAAGGTGGCGATGGGCAGAGTAAGAGAGAAGGAGATGTGACTGCAGAAGCAGAGGATCCAGAGGGAGAGAGAGAGACAGAGGGAGAGAAAGACAGAGATATTGATTTGAAGATACAATGCTACTGGCTGTGAAGATGGGGGCAGGGACCACAAGCCAAGGAACACTGGTGACCTCTACCCAAAAACCTAGAAACTGAAAAAGGCAAGGAAACAGAGTCTCCCTTGGGCGGTGCAAATAGTTAACGTGCTCAGCTACTAACTGAAAGGTTAGAGGTTGGAGTCCACCCAGTAGGCACCTTGGAAGAGAGTCCTATGATCTACTTCTGAAAAATCAGCCATTGAAAATCCTACGGAGCACAGTTCTATTCTGTCACACATGGGGTGACCATGAGTCGGAATAGACTTGAGGGCGACTGGCAGTGAATAGGTAATCCATGAGGAATCTGTGCTGCCATCGTATCGTTTCCATCCTACTGTTTGCTCGAGCTCATGAAAAGGAACTGCCAAGGATGCTAAGGCTAAGATATGATACTTTGTAAAAGTTCCTAAGAGTAAACAGCATTTTTCTCTAGAATTTTATGATATTCACACTTTGAGATGAGAAACTCATCAGCAAATTGAACACAATAAATATGGATGCTCAGAAAATGTTAGTGGAATTATTTGACAAAATGAATGCCTTTTAAAGACGAGTGAACTTTAGCAGCTGACAATATCAGGGGCAGAGTGTAAATCCTACAGGGCTCGCACTCCGCCCTTTGTCTGGTAATTTGTCTTTACTTTTATTGCTGAAGGGAGAAGGGGTTGAGAAATTAACTCTCAGCTGACAGTTCTATAACATTTGTAATACCTGTAAAGTATTAGAATAACAAAAATTTATGATGTGGCTTGAGGCATTCAAAAATTCTAATTAAAAAATAGGATTCTGTTTTGGCAATATCATAGTCTAGGTTTTAGACGTGTACCTTTCAGCTACAAGCCACACAGACATGCTGAGTAAAATGCAGTTAAGTATCTTCTCACATGTGTATCTGAGGTCATGGGAAGGTAAGAGAAACCCCAAGGGGCAGAGCACGAACAAAACGGAAAGTGGATGGAGGAAGCTGTAGCTGCTCTCAGGGTATTTGCCAACCTTAGTAACTGAGAGTTTGTGTTTTAACAAATGTAAGCAAGAGGTAGGTAGGGTTAGGTAGGTAGGGGCAAAGGAAGAAAAGCCTTAGGTCCACTCTAAACTACGAGCTGAAACTAAGATTCTCGCATAAAGACAAGGTCAGACCTAAATGAAATGGGAAACCAAGAAAAACTTCTGTCTACAAGCAAAAGGCAGTAACGAATCTTTGTCTAATTGGAGTATTAATGGAGAAACCAAGGAGAATGGAGAAGTAGTAGTATTCCTAAGGATGTTGACTGATGATTTTAAAGAATTGGTAAACAGCTGGACCTTCAGAATTAAGATGTGTAACAAATCCCAAGCAGATAGGTAATAACGAATCCATATGGTGACACATTAAAGGGAAACCGCAGAACACAGAAGACAAAGAAAGGGTTTAGAAAGCAGCCAGGGGGAAAAGATGGATTATTATAAATGAATCATAATCAGATTGATGGCAGAATTTTCCACAGTAAACGTAGGAGTCAGAAGGCTGTGGGATCTATCCTCCAAGTGCTAAGAGAAGAACTAAGAGAAAATATCTGTCAACCTGGTATTACGTATCTAGTTAAACTATCATTCAAAATCAGTGGTATGAAACAGTCATTTTACAGCAAATGAAATCTGAGAGTTTACCATCCACAAGCAGTCATTAAATGAACTTCTAAAAGACAGTACATTCTCTGAAAATTAAATTGAATTTAGAAGAACAGATGAAGGTACAAGAAGAACTAATGAACAGAACAATTAGAAAAACATGACGTTAAATATAAACACACACTGATTGTATAAAACAATAACAACAAGGATATTATAATGTGGTAGAGAAAAATGGTAGAAAAGTTACTGAAAATCAATAACATGAGAAGGGTAATCAGAGCTGGCTGTTGTTTGGGAGGAGACTAATTAATCAAGATAGATTTTAAAGGCAAGCATTTTAAAGATAATTTTGAAAAAAAAAAAAAAACTATAATTTCCAAGCAAGTAGAGAGAAAAAAAGAAAATGAAAATAATTCAATATAAATAGCCAGGAAAGAAGGGCAAAAAGCACAGAAAATTTCAGGGAAACTAGCACAAAATAAGATTTCAATGGGAATTAAAATGAATGTACATGACCTAAACTTCTTACTTAAAAGACAAGCTATCATACTGGATTATAAGACACCCACCTATATTCTGCCCATAAAAAAACACATCTAAACACAAGGACAATGAAAGGTTGAGTAGAAAAAACATAAATCAGGAAAATTATAACCAAAAGGAAGCTTTTGTTGCTAAATTAACATTAGATAAGGTAATTTTAAGGAAAAAAAAGCATTACCAGAGATAAAGAGAATCACTACACAATGATAAAAGGGTCACTTCACCAGAAGGATACATTTCTAAGCTGTATATGCCTAATAACATGATATTCAAAGCTAAAATTTACCTACTGATAAGAAGAAATTGGCAAATGTTGAGAGAGATCCAAACGTATTATCTCACTAATTGATAGATGAAGCAGACAAAAATTCAGCAAGGACATAGAGAATTTCAACAGCATAGTTAACAGCCTTAATCTGTGGTCACACACACAGGCTTGCACCAACCAATTAGAAAAAAAAATATTTTTTTCTCAAACATGAAATATTAAAAAAAATTGATCACAAAGCATTAACAAATCAATTCTACTAATCTATTAGAAAGTGTATAATGACACTAAAAAAATTAATAAAATTTAGCACAATAGCAAATTCAAGAAGAAAAGGCACACGATCATCTCGGTGAAGGCAGAAAAAACATCTGTTAAAATTCAGTGCCCAATCTTGACGGATATTCTTGGTGAACTACAAATAGAAAGGAATTTCATTATGCTTATAAAAGGTATCAATAAAAAGCCTCCATAGTAAATAACGGTGAACTATTAGCTTCATTCCTTTTAAAATTAGAAATGAGACAAAAATGTCCCCATGTCTGCTTCAAGATTGTACTGGGGGGCCTCATCAGTGGATCAAAATTAGATAAAGAAATAAAATATAGGAATCACAAAAGAAGAAATAAAACTGTTCTTCTCAGATGGTGAGTTTTTCTACATGGAAAACCGAAGTGCATCTATAGAAAAGTTGTTAGAATTAACAAAGCAGTTCAGCAGGCTTAACTGAATATTAGATCAATATAAAAAAATACGCATTCCTATCCGCCTGGAACAAACAGTGAAAAAATACAAAATATGAAAAGAGGCACCATTTACTATGGCAACGACAAAATACGACTCTTAGGAATAAATCTAACAAAAGATGTACACCAACTGGGGAACACCGGAGAACTTTAATGAAGCATGTTAAAAAAAACACCTAAACAAATGAAGAGGTACATCACATTTGTGAATAAGTCCATTAAATATTGTACAGTACCCCTAAATTCATGTAATTTCAATAAAAATCCCAACAGGCTTTCCTATGGAACTAGAGAAAATGATTTTAAAATTTATACAAAACAAAGTATCAAGATAGTCAAGACAATTTTGAAGAACAAAGTGGAAGAATTTGTCCACTTACCCAACTCTGTGTCAGTGTTTATTATAATGCTGTAGCAATTAAGATAACATGGTGCTGTTGGAGGGATAGAGAAGTTGACCAACGAAAAAGTTAAAGAGTCCAGAAAGACACCCACATAGACATTAAAACTTAATAAACCACAGCACTGCTGTTAATCTAGAAGAGAAGTGGTGCTGGGACAACTGCTTAGCCACGTGAACAAAAAAAATAAAGAAAACCCTCCACCTCACATCATTCCAGGCAAATACAATTCCTTAATACAAAAACCAGAATTTTAGACCGTTAGAAGAAACTATACCTTGTGTATATGGAAGAGTTTCTCAAAAAAGGCATAAAAATCTTAAATCATAAACGATTGACACCTTTGACTGTATTAAAATTGAAAACTTCTTTGCATCAGTGGATTGACACAGCGGCTACAACAATGGGATCAAACATAACGATTGTGAGGATGGCGCAGGACTGGGCAGTGTTTCGTTCTTTTGCGCGTAGAGTCACTACGAGTAGGCACAGACTCAAGGGCACCTAACAACAACACGCATCAATAAACACCACAAAAGAAAGTAGACAAGCCACAGACTTGGAAAACATAATAGCGGCATATTTAAGTGATAAAAGATTAGTACACAAAACAACTTAAGTCCCTGTCCATAAGAAAAAGACTAACAACTTAATACAAAATTCTAATATGAACAAAATTTACAAAAGGAGAAAAATCTGGAATGGCCAACTGGCAGATGGAAAGATCTTCGGCCTTACAAGTAATTAAGGAAATAATCATTGAAACAGCAATGGATAGCATTTTGTAGCTGTCAGACGACCGAAGATTCAAGTCTGCAAAGAATTTAACATGAAAGGATATGGAGGAATAGAAGCTCAAATAACAGCTCATGAGAGTGTAAAAACGTACACTTAGAAGCAATCTGGCAATATCTAGTAAAACTGCAGAGCCTGGTGATGCAGCAGTTAAGAGCTTGGCTGCTATCCACCAGCCACACCTTGGAAATCCCATGGGGCAGTTCTACTCTGTCCTAGGGGGTCACTGTGAGTTGGCAACAGGTAGTAAAATTGCAGATGCTGACATCCTATGACCCAGCAGTGTCCCTCCTGGGCACATGTTCTGTAGAAACTCTTGCAAATGTACTCAAGAAGATATGGCCCTCTGTGGTCTGCTCCCAGTCACCTCTCTGATGCCATTTTCCACCATTCTTGCCCTCACTCAGTCAGCTTCAGCCACAATGGCCTTGCTCCTAGAGCATACTAGGCATACTTGCACCTCAGGACCTCGGCGCTTGCTGTTTCCTCTGCTAGCAATGCTTTCCCCGAAGGTATTTCCATGGCTCCTTTTCATTTCCTTTGAGTCTTTACTTGAATGTCATCTTCTCAGCGTTACCTTCTCTAGCTCCTCTATTCTCTATCCTTTTTCCCAACTTAATTTTCCTCCACTTTAGCATGTATCATTAATACAGTACACATTACAATTATTTACTTGTGTCTTAGTTCTAGTGCTGCCATAACAGAAATACTCCAAGTGGATGGCTTTAACAAAAAGAAATTTATTTCCTCACAGTCTGGAAGGTTACAAGTCCAAATTTAGGGCGCCAGCTCCAGAGGAAGGCTTTCTCTGTCAGCTCTGGAGGAAGGTCCTTGTCCTCAATCTTCCCCTGGTCAAGGAGCTTCTCAGGATGCGTTCTGCTCCCGGTGCTGCTTTCTTGGTGGTATGAGGTCCGCAACTCTCCGCTTGCTTCCCTTTCACCTCTTGAGAGATAAAAGGTGGTGCAGGCCACACCCCAGGAAAACTCTCTTTACATCGGACCTGAGTAAGGGTGGTGTTACAATCTCACCCTAATCCTCTCAACATAAAATCACCATCACAAAATGGAGGACAACCACGGAATACTGGGAATCACGGCCTAACCAAGTTAATACACACATTTTGGGGAGACATAATTCAATCCATGACAACTTGTTTATGGGATGTAAGTTCAGAGGCAGGAATTTTGGTTTGCTTTTTTTCACTGAGATAGAAAAAAAATAAATCAGGTAGACCAATACCTGATCCATAGTAGGTACTCAATGAATATTTGTTATGTGAATAAATGTGCATAAAAATGTTCTTTATGGCAGTGCTCGTAATCCCTCCAGCGCTTGGTAAAACAGGGCAGGGCAAGTAACATCCCCGTTGGTGTTCTGAGAGGAAACAAGCTCTAGAGATTTAGAGGGGTTAAGGGACTTGCCCAAAGTCACCGGACAAGTGTCCAGTAGCAGCTCAAGTGCATAAGGCTGCTCTATGCACGTCTTGAATAAATTCCACATTCCGATATCTTCTGGTAAGAAAACGTTACAATGGCAAATAGGTTTATTCCCCTAAATATTATATAATCTCCTTGAAAATGTATTACTTTGGTGAGAATTTTTCTATTTATTTCATAAATAAGAATTGCTTTAAGCAAAATGGAATACAGAAGCCTCTCAGTTACGCTTGTCCTGATGCACACCAGGGAAAGTGGTCACCCTACTGTGAATTTTACTGGTGGGACTGTTAATAGCAAGATGCTTGTTACATGAGGCATGTGGCAAAGCTGGGAACATAAATGTGCTTACGTGCGTGTACTGTCACCACTTAATAGGGTATCATTCCACCAAACAGGACCTCCTGTTCCATTTTGTTTAAAGCTTAAAATGAAGGCAAGTAAACATGTACTTTAAAAAAAAACTACAATTTAGCTTTTCCTTACAGAATATAGAGGCCTGCATACTCCAAATCATAGCTATTAGTGTCAAGAGAGCTTATAAGTCCATGTAAAGATGAACAAGACCCTTAGTGTAAAACATTTAACACATACAGACCATCTGTGTCCACAACTGTTGTGTTATGGATTGAATTCTGTCCCCCCCAAAATATGGGTTGTAAATCCTAACCTCTATGCCCGTGGTTATAACCCCATTTGGGAACGGGTTGTCTTTGTTCTACTAATGAGACAGAAGTTGTGTAGGGTGTATCTTGAGTTGCTCTTTTGAGATATAAAAGAAATTAAACTAGCAAGCCAGAGAAGTAAAGATAGGGTAAGATAGATGCCAAACCACATGGAGATCTCTAAGGAACCAGGAAGCAGAAGCTGAAGAGACAGAGGACCTCCCTTCAGAGCTGGCAGAGAGAAAAAGTGTTCTCCTAGAGTTCGCGCTCTGAATTTGGACTTCCAGCCTCCTAAACTGTGAGAAAATAAATTTCTGTTTGTTAAAGCCATCCACCTGTGGCATTTCTGTTACAGCAGCACTGGGTAACTAAGACATGTTAGTTTTCCTTATGGAAGAAAAAAGGGAAGAGGAGAGACAGACAGAATCTACATGTTGCTACCATGGCAGGAAATAGCACAATGAGCTGCCAGAAAAATAAGGCACTCACCCATACCTGACGCAGAGGTCCGGAGTCTTGTGCTAACGTCACACCATGAATGTCTAAGGCTATAATTCTACAGGGGTGTGGAAAGCTGGGTGGGTAAATAGCATGATGTTCTCACCATCAGGAGTTTATGGCTGGTTATGAGTACATCACGGGCACAAGTAAAATCGACTTGCCTTCATTAACTCAAAGATGAAATGAAGAAAGCTATGCTAGAGTCCCTTAGGATATGGGGGTGAGTGGTCACCTACCTACAGGCTGAGCGCTTGGGATCAGGTGTGAACGTGGCTGCCCACCAGGCTTGGTGTCAAGATTGACTGCCTAATCATGACTGACCAGCTGGTAACTCGAGCTTGAGAAAATATAAAAGATAACATGGCATCTTTGGAAACCCGGTTGGAAGTGTATAGTAAAGCTGAACTTAGGCATATACATGATCCAGCAATTCCACTCCCTAAGAGAAATGTGTTCTTTTGTTCTCTAAAAGACGAGTGCAGGGATATTCATGTCAGCACTATTCTAAATAGCCCCAGGATGGAAATAAACAAAATGTCCACCAAAATTCAAATGGATAGGAATAATTGTTCAATGGAATAGCATACAGCAATGAAAATTAATAAAGTACTGCTATAGAGAAGAGTGGAGCCCTGGTGGCACGGTGGTTAAGAGCTCAGCTGCTAACCAAAAGATTGGCTGTTCGAATCCACCAATTGCTCCTTCGAAATCCTATGGGGCAATTCTACTGTGTTCTATAGGGTCATTGTGAGCTGGAACCCACTCAATGGCAATGGGTTTGGTTTTCAAAAAGCATGGGTTAATCTTACAATCATAATGTTGAGTGAAAGAAGACAGACATACAAGAATATACACTGTATTATTCCATTTATAAACTTCAAAAACAGGCAAAAGTAATTTATGGCATTTAAATTGATGACTGTGGTTCCTCTTGGTGGGAGCGGGTGGAGAGTAACTGGAGGGGAGCATGAAGAGAGGTTCTGGAAGGCCAACGGTGTTCTGTTTCTTGACCTAGATGCCGATTACAACGGTTCATATTTCACTTTGTGAAAATTCATCTCATTATACTCTTGGGATTTATGAGCTTGTCTGTGTGTACATTATTTTAATAAAATTTTTATATTAAAAAAACATTTCGGCAAGTATATATAAGTGCAGAGTACATAAGTTTGACAAAGGGAATTTTGGGATGGGACTGATAAAGGAATATTTGTTGGAGAAGGTGCATTTTTGGTTGAACATCAAAATTAGGAAAGTACATGATTTGACTAAGAAATGTGGGTAGGTTAAAAGAGATATGAGTAAGTGCATTTAAAGATTAGGGGTGGGGAAAGATGTAGGCAGGCAGGGGCAGCGCTCTGTTGAGGCAGAAAGTCAGTAATGACACAGAAAGCAAAGTGTAGATGATCAGACACAAGGAAGAGGAATCTAGATCCTGATATGCAATGGGGTACCACCGCTCTTCCTTTCAAAATTTTTTAGTTAAAAATTAGACAGGTAGGGTATGCCACCCATTTTTATATAGATATTTATACACAGATGTTGTTGTTGTGTGCCGTTGAGTCGATTCCAATTCATAGCGACCCTATAGGACAGAGTAGAACTGCCTTATAGAGTTTCCTAGGTTGTAAACTTTATGGGAGCAGATTACCAAGTCTTTTCTCCCATGGAGTGGCTGGTGGGTTCAAGCTGCTGACCTTTCAGTTAGCAGCCCAGACTTAACCATTGGGCCACCAGGATTCCTATATACAAATATAGGTATTTATATATAAATACAGGTAAATCTATATTATATATTTATATACATACAATGTCTAATTTCATATATATATTATATATATAGCCTATGCTACCTATCTGTGAGAAATTAAAAAATATACAGAGAAGTATTAAGAAAAATATTACCTATTAACTCCTATCCCCAGATACAACATTGTGGCAGTGTCCAAGTTTCTGTATACAAAATTGTTGAGATATAATGTAAAGATTAGTATTAATCATATGGAGGTTTAATATTAAAAGCATTTAAGCAGCACACTCAAAGAGGTCAGAAAACCTTCCAGCTTTGGATGCTCACCCACTGGCTGCCAGGGAGCTGATGTTACATTAAGAATGATGTCTGCACTATGAAGTTCCTTTATTCCTTTCCCTCCCGATAACTGAGTTCCAGTATCTCTATTACAACTTGCGTGTCTAAAGATCTCTACCCCAGTTACAGCCTCCGCCCCTCCCAAACAAGGGCATACATGGGAAAGGTGAAGAACATGTCTTTCCCTATCCATCTTATCAAGCCTAGAATGTATGAGTTTAGAAGTTTGGTATATGGAGCAAAGAGTTTTGATCGTGGTCTTGGAGAAACACCACAGAATGGACTAAGGTGACAGGACCAGATAGGACGAGAGACCTCCCAGAATAGGGAGGTGAAAATTGTGGCAATGGTATTTCCAAGTCATTGATTTTGTCTCTCCTAGTATAATTTCCACACCCTTTTCCACATGGTTGTGTTTGGTAGGGCAGAAATTGGGAGCAGACTTGTGAAGTTACTGCCAAGTTTGGAACTTAGTAAGTCTTTCTGAAAGTCCCTCCTAGTCATAGACTAGGGCATTACTTAACTCTCATGGGTACAATTCCATGTAGCCAACAAAATCTCCTAATATCTAGACACTCACAGGGCTCCACCTTGATCTATTTTTGGCACAGGAACCAGAGAACACAGATCCTGGTAGCCAAGACAAATTTACTCCTTCCTCCATTGTTTCTGTACGCAGCTGAGGTACTCAAGAACAGCTCTAAAATTCGTAAGGTTGGCTCCATGGGTAGGGTACTCTCTTACACAGTAGGTGGGAAAACCCTCTGGAACACAATCGGCTACACACTGTACTTTCCTCAGCAATGAGCATTTCAGAAATATGTTTCTGAGCAAGGATGGTGACTGATCATTATTTAGATGTGAAATTCTTTAATGAAAGTGGAGTATGTGGTGAGGTGATGAAAACAGGAAGCAAGCAGATAATCCAACTGCGTGGTGGTTGTTTGCCCAGAAGCTGGAAGTGGGAGTAAAGGATTGAAGGAATTTGGAGTTGATTCTAATATCTCAAATTAGGAATTGCAAAACCTGCTCGAGGAGCATTTAAGACTAGAGGTAACGTTTTGAACCTCATCTCAGGAAATGTGGGAAAGCACTTGTGTGTCCTTGTACGTATAGTTCAGGGATATTTGATGTTCACGTGGTTTGTTAAAACAGAATTCCTAGTGCTTTTTACAAGGATAAGGCTCAAGTTTACTCTAAGGGAACAATTACTGGAAAAGGTAAAATCACTGTGGGAGAGGCGGAAGGACCTCCTATTCTCATTTCAACTCCTATTAAGAATAATGGCAGAACTCTGCTGTTCCAGAGGGGCTAATTTGTCCCTTTGTTTCACAGAACAGTTGTTGGGGTCCCCTGGTGGCTCAGAAATGTGTGTCTCAGACCACCATCTACTTAAGTCTATTAAAATTGATGTGTCCTTCACTTCATGCAAACTTATGCCAAAAGCCCTCCATTTACAAATAGAATAAAGATTATTTGCATCCTGAAAAAATTCTTTAGACAAAGATAAACCACAGGATTTCTTTAAATAGCAAATTACCCTGGTGTGTTTCACAATACGATTTCATGTACAGTAATTTAATCTACACACGATTTTTCTAGAAGCACCTCTGCAGGGTCAGAAGTGGAATGCCTGTGTATTCATGACGGCCGTTGATGCGGCTAGATGTCTCAGCATATAACGTATTGGTGTCTGATGAATTATTGCAGAACCAACCTCCTGATCACTGCAGGGTGTTTGAGAAAGATGGCAGCCTCACAGGAAGCTTTGTATTCTAACTGCTGATCCAGTGGAAGAAAACTCGTGGGGAAACAGCAAGGCAAATTTTGCATTAGCTTTAAAGGTATTCTCCTGGTTAGCATTTGTAAAGACTGCTCAAGTATAGTTGTTTCAAGGCACTTTCTCAACTATAATGCTTCCAGACATTTTTGACTTAACGTGGGAATTGTGACAATAATGGTGAGGGTTGCAATTAGGATTAAATAGGCAACAGAGGAGAACGGGCTTTGCAAAGAGGAGCTACACCGATACCAGCAACTACTGTTACTCCAGCCTCCCAGTATTAATCACAGCAACAACCACAACAAAACTATCGATTCTGGGGTATACAATGAGTAAACATCAGACTTGCTTCTGCGGCCAAAAGATGGCACCAAAGATAAATCTCCAACAGGAAAAACATTTTCCAAAGTGTCAAACTCCAAAAAAAAAAGGAGGCATACAGGTTCATTAACCACAGAGCTGGTGGACTGTTAGAAGACTTACACATTAAGAGTGAGCAGCCTGGCCATCAGCAAGGCTGGAGTTGGGCTCCCATCTGCTTGAAAGCGAAGATGAGCCTATCCTGGAAGTGCTGCAGGCCTCTCAGCATTCAGAGCACAGCTTATCAGCAGGAAAAATCATTAGGCAGCAGGAAAGAGAAACAGAAAGGACAAGTGAAGGGGGGCAACTGGAGAGTGATGGGGAGAATAGGACGGGTGGGAACTTCCATGAAGAAGCAGTGAATCCAGTGATGGGAATCAAACATGAAATAATGTGAGGGAAAGAAAACATGGTAGTGGGGATGGAGAGGAAGGGCTGGGTAAAGAACAATCAGAAAGAAACGTGACTCAATAGGATAAAGAGAAAGACTGACATAAGCTATTAGGAAACAAAACAAAAAGCAGAGAAAAGACCATGCACAGATGTAAAGATGCCTCTGAGGTCAGAAACTTTCCATTTCATTTGCAAAATAACAGGCCAGAAAGCTACTTCCTACATGCAGTTGCCCTTTTAGGAGTAGAATTACTCTCATAAGCCTTGTGGGTGCCATTACTAAGCACACTGTAACAGTAATATCCTAACCAGCATTCCACTGGCCTGGAAGAAATGCACTTTTCATGGTTCTTACCTTATGCCTGGGAGTGGTTGATTTATTTTGTAAGATGTTATTGTATTAACATATTTTCTAGGGCACCATGATATTATTCGTAAGTAAATATGAGTGACTGGGCCAAAAAGATTATGTTAATAGTATCAAAATGTTTTCCCTTACTAAAAATAGACCTACAATATGACCCAGCAATTTCACTCCTAGGTATATACCCAAAAGACTTGAAAGCAGAGACTCAAAAAGAGACTTGTGCACCAGTGTTCACTGTAGCACTACTCACAATAAGTAAAAGGTGGAAACAACCTACATGCCCATCAAATGATGACTGGATAAACAAAATGTGGTACATATAATGGAATCCTATTCAGCCAGTAAGAGAAATGAAGTCTTGATACATGCTACATACAATATGGATGGAACTTGAAGACATTATGCTGAGTAAAATAAGCCAATCACAAAAGGACAGATATTGTATAGCATCACTTATCTGAGAAGACAAGAAAAGGCAAACATACAGAGACCTAAGTTTTTTGGTGGTTAACAGGTATGGTATGGAGGGGGAAAACAGGGATTAATGGTGTGCATCAGGGTAGTATCCTTTCACCATACCTATTCAATCTGTATGCTGAGCAAATAATCTGAGAGGCAGGACTACATGAAAAAGAATGGGGCATCAGGATTGGAGGAAGACTTATTAACAACCTGCATTATGCAGAAGACACAACCTTGCTTGCTGAAAGTCAAGAGCACTTACTAATGAAGATTAAAGACCACAGCCTTCAGTATGGATTACACCTCAACATAGAGAAGCCACAACTCCTCACAACTGGACCAACGAGCAACATCATGGTAAACAGAGCAAAGACTGAAGTTGTCAAAGATTTCATTTTACTTGGATCCATAATCAACATTCATGGAAGCAGAGTCACGAAATCAAAAGACAAATTGTACTGGGCGAATCTGCTGCAAAGGACTGCTCTAAAGTGTTGAAAAGCAAAGATGTCACCGTGAAGACTAAGGTGCGCCTGACCCAAACTACGTGAAGACTAAGGTGCGCCTGACCCAAACTACGTGAAGACTAAGGTGCGCCTGACCCAAACTACGTGAAGACTAAGGTGCGCCTGACCCAAACTACGTGAAGACTAAGGTGCCCCTGACCCAAACTACGTGAAGACTAAGGTGCCCCTGACCCAAACTACGTGAAGACTAAGGTGCGCCTGACCCAAACTACGTGAAGACTAAGGTGCCCCTGACCCAAACTACGTGAAGACTAAGGTGCGCCTGACCCAAACTACGTGAAGACTAAGGTGCGCCTGACCCAAACTACGTGAAGACTAAGGTGCCCCTGACCCAAACTACGTGAAGACTAAGGTGCGCCTGACCCAAACTACGTGAAGACTAAGGTGCGCCTGACCCAAACTACGTGAAGACTAAGGTGCCCCTGACCCAAACTACGTGAAGACTAAGGTGCCCCTGACCCAAACTACGTGAAGACTAAGGTGCGCCTGACCCAAACTACGTGAAGACTAAGGTGCCCCTGACCCAAACTACGTGAAGACTAAGGTGCGCCTGACCCAAACTACGTGAAGACTAAGGTGCGCCTGACCCAAACTACGTGAAGACTAAGGTGCCCCTGACCCAAACTACGTGAAGACTAAGGTGCGCCTGACCCAAACTACGTGAAGAGTAAGGTGCGCCTGACCCAAACTACGTGAAGACTAAGGTGCCCCTGACCCAAACTACGTGAAGACTAAGGTACCCCTGACCCAAACTACGTGAAGACTAAGGTGCGCCTGACCCAAACTACGTGAAGAGTAAGGTGCGCCTGACCCAAACTACGTGAAGACTAAGGTACCCCTGACCCAAACTACGTGAAGACTAAGGTGCGCCTGACCCAAACTACGTGAAGACTAAGGTACCCCTGACCCAAACTACGTGAAGACTAAGGTACCCCTGACCCAAACTACGGGAAGACTAAGGTGCCCCTGACCCAAACTACGTGAAGACTAAGGTGCCCCTGACCCAAACTACGTGAAGACTAAGGTGCGCCTGACCCAAACTACGTGAAGACTAAGGTACCCCTGACCCAAACTACGTGAAGACTAAGGTGCGCCTGACCCAAACTATGTGAAGACTAAGGTACCCCTGACCCAAACTACGTGAAGACTAAGGTACCCCTGACCCAAACTACGTGAAGACTAAGGTGCCCCTGACCCAAACTACGTGAAGACTAAGGTGCCCCTGACCCAAACTACGTGAAGACTAAGGTACCCCTGACCCAAACTACGGGAAGACTAAGGTGCCCCTGACCCAAACTACGTGAAGACTAAGGTGCGCCTGACCCAAACTACGTGAAGACTAAGGTGCCCCTGACCCAAACTACGTGAAGAGTAAGGTGCGCCTGACCCAAACTACGTGAAGACTAAGGTGCGCCTGACCCAAACTACGTGAAGACTAAGGTGCGCCTGACCCAAACTACGTGAAGACTAAGGTGCCCCTGACCCAAACTACGTGAAGACTAAGGTGCGCCTGACCCAAACTACGTGAAGACTAAGGTGCCCCGACCCAAACTACGTGAAGACTAAGGTACCCCTGACCCAAACTACGTGAAGACTAAGGTACCCCTGACCCAAACTACGTGAAGACTAAGGTGCCCCTGACCCAAACTACGTGAAGACTAAGGTGCGCCTGACCCAAACTACGTGAAGACTAAGGTGCGCCTGACCCAAACTACGTGAAGACTAAGGTGCCCCTGACCCAAACTACGTGAAGACTAAGGTACCCCTGACCCAAACTACGTGAAGACTAAGGTACCCCTGACCCAAACTACGGGAAGACTAAGGTGCCCCTGACCCAAACTACGTGAAGACTAAGGTGCGCCTGACCCAAACTACGTGAAGACTAAGGTGCCCCTGACCCAAACTACGTGAAGACTAAGGTACCCCTGACCCAAACTACGGGAAGACTAAGGTGCCCCTGACCCAAACTACGTGAAGACTAAGGTGCGCCTGACCCAAACTACGTGAAGAGTAAGGTGCGCCTGACCCAAACTACGTGAAGACTAAGGTGCGCCTGACCCAAACTACGTGAAGACTAAGGTGCGCCTGACCCAAACTACGTGAAGACTAAGGTGCGCCTGACCCAAACTACGTGAAGACTAAGGTGCCCCTGACCCAAACTACGTGAAGACTAAGGTGCGCCTGACCCAAACTACGTGAAGACTAAGGTGCGCCTGACCCAAACTACGTGAAGACTAAGGTGCCCCTGACCCAAACTACGTGAAGACTAAGGTGCGCCTGACCCAAACTACGTGAAGACTAAGGTGCCCCTGACCCAAACTACGTGAAGACTAAGGTGCGCCTGACCCAAACTACGTGAAGAGTAAGGTGCGCCTGACCCAAACTACGTGAAGACTAAGGTGCGCCTGACCCAAACTACGTGAAGACTAAGGTGCGCCTGACCCAAACTACGTGAAGACTAAGGTGTCCCTGACCCAAACTACGTGAAGACTAAGGTGCGCCTGACCCAAACTACGTGAAGACTAAGGTGCGCCTGACCCAAACTACGTGAAGACTAAGGTGCCCCTGACCCAAACTACGTGAAGACTAAGGTGCGCCTGACCCAAACTACGTGAAGACTAAGGTGCGCCTGACCCAAACTACGTGAAGACTAAGGTGCCCCTGACCCAAACTACGTGAAGACTAAGGTGCGCCTGACCCAAACTACGTGAAGACTAAGGTACCCCTGACCCAAACTACGTGAAGACTAAGGTGCGCCTGACCCAAACTACGTGAAGACTAAGGTGCCCCTGACCCAAACTACGGGAAGACTAAGGTGCCCCTGACCCAAACTACGTGAAGACTAAGGTGCTCCTGACCCAAACTACGTGAAGACTAAGGTGCCCCTGACCCAAACTACGTGAAGACTAAGGTGCCCCTGACCCAAACTACGTGAAGACTAAGGTGCACCTGACCCAAACTACGTGAAGACTAAGGTGCCCCTGACCCAAACTACGTGAAGACTAAGGTGCCCCTGACCCAAACTACGTGAAGACTAAGGTGCACCTGACCCAAACTACGTGAAGACTAAGGTGCACCTGACCCAAACTACGTGAAGACTAAGGTGCACCTGACCCAAACTATGTGAAGACTAAGGTGCCCCTGACCCAAACTATGGTATTTTCAATCGCATCATATGCATGTGAAAGCTGGACAATGAATAAGGAAGACCGAAGAAGAATTGACCCCTTTGAATTGTGGTGTTGGCAAAGAATATTGAATATACCATGGACTGCCAAAAGAACGAACAAATCTGTCTTAGAAGAAATACAACCAGAATGCTTCTTAGAAGCAAGGATGGCGAGACTGTGTCTTACATACTTTGGACATGTTGCCAGGAAGGATCAGTTCCTGGAAAAGGACCTCATGCTTGGTAAAGTACAGGGCCAGCGGAAAAGAAGAAGACGCTCAAGGAGATGGATTGACACAGTGGCTGCAACAATGGGCTCAAGTACAACAACGATTGTTAAGAATGGTGCAGGATTGGGCAGTGTTTTGTTCTGTGGTACACGGGGTGACTGTGAGTTGGAACTGACTCAATGGCACCTAACACCACCACCAACAAGGGAAGGGTTGCACAGCCAGTTATTGTACTTGCTTCAATAAGTTGTACATCTGTAAAAAGTTGAATTGGCAAAAGTTGTGTGATAGATACATTTACAACGACAAAAAAAAGAAAAAGAGTAGCTGCTGAGGCTACTTATGTACAACCAAACACCTGTCTCGGGATTGGGTTCTTTGGCTTGAAGGTTTAGGGTCATGGTTTCATGGGACATCCCAGTTAATTGGCCAAATAACATGTTTAGTTATTCTGCTCTACTTCCTAGTTCATGTAGTGCCTGGGGTCTTAAAAGCTTGCAAGTGGCCATACCAGGCACAACAATTGGTCTGTATTCACCTGAAGCAACAGAGGAAGAAGGAAAGTCAGGAATAGGAGGAGATGGAATGTGTGGCTAATTGCCTCCATGAACAACTGCCTCCTTTGCCATGAGACCAGAATAATTGGATAGTGCCCAGCTACCATTACTGACCATTTTGATCAAAGATTCCATAGAAAAATCCTGATAAAGGTGGGTGGAGGAGGGGAAGATGCAGAATTTCAAATTCTCATGGACTCTAGACTTCTGGAGCCATGGAGGCTGGAGGAACCCCTGAAACTATTGCCCTGAGATAATCTTTAAACCTTAAACCAAAAATATCCCCTGAAGTCATCTTAAAACCAAACAACAGTTTACCTTAACTAGTTAAAAAGGCCTGCCTTGAACATTATGCTCTTTTAAGAACTATCTATATAGGATCAAATTGACAATAACAACTCGAAAGACTAGATAGGAAACTTAGGGGGCAGTGAACTTGTGTTATTGAGGGAGAAACAACTCAAATGGAGGGTGAGAATTGTTGCACAACTCAAAGAATATAAGCAATGTCACTAAACTGTACATATAGAAACTTAAAAAAAAAGAAATATTGACTGATTGTGATAAATGTAACTAATGTTACCGAAAAATTTGTGTGGAAATTGTCAAATGGGAACCTAACTTGCTATGTTAACTTTCAACAAAAACTCCATAAAGTATTATTAAAAAAAAAAAAAAGTTGTCTTTTGCTCTGTATTCTCAGACTGGTAACCAACCACATGGGGACTACGTTTGGAAACTGAAGAACTTCCTCCCTGACCCTCCATTATGAGACAAACAAAAAGGATGACTTATCAAGCAAGGACAATGTGTACTTTATTTCTTATCCAGGCTGTTAGATATGAATGGGCAGGAGGTGAAGATGACTTATGCAATACAATGATTTTTTTATTCATTTATCTATAACAATCGGTCATTTAGAAATGTTAAATTTTTCTTGTCTTGAAGCCAAATGTCCCTAAAGTTTGAATGACCACAAAGGTTCACCATTAAAACCATTATTTGCACGACTATTTAAAAAGCATGAAAATACTCTCATCTAAGAATAAAAGAATTGTAGATGACTCGGGGTGAGATTTGAGGGTAGTATTGTGGCTAGAATTGTGTTTCCCAAAAGATATGTTAAAGCCTAACTCCTGGTGCTAACCTATGAACGTGACCTTGTTTAGAAATAGGATCTCTGAAGATGTTATCAGTCAAGTCAACATGAGATCACACTGGAATAGAGTCCCTGGTGGTGCAGTGGTTAAGCATTCAGCTGCTAACCAAAAGGTCAGCAGTTCGAATCCACCAGCCACTCCTTGGAAACCACATAGGGCACTTTGCTCTGTCCTATAGTGTTCTTTTTCATAGTGTTGCTATGAGTTGGAATCAACTCGATGGCAATGGGTTTGATTTTTTTTTTTTTAATCCAACTGAGTGGTGTCCTTATATAAGAGAAGAGACACAGAGACGCAGACAAAGGAAGGACAGCATCTGCAAGCCAAGAACACCGGGGTTACCAGAAGCTGGGAGAGACAGGAGATGATCTTTCCGGAAGAGTTCAGAGGGAGCATGGCCTGGCTGACGCCCTGAATTTAGATCCATAATCTCCAGAACTGTGAGACAATACGTTTCTGCCCTTCTGAGTCATCCAGTTTGTGATATTTTGTTACAATAGCCTAAGAAACTAATACAGGAGGAGATTGGCTGGGGAAGGGCACGAGGGATCTCTGGGGTGACGGAGATGGCACGAGGAATTTAACATAACAGAGAACTCTATATCTCGACAGGGGTTAAGACCATACAAAGACACACATTTGTCAAAACTCAGCAGATAGACCCTTAAGATTTCTACATGCTATTACGTGCAAATTAACCTGGTGGCGCAGTGGTTAAGAGCTACAGCTGCTAACCAAAAGGTCAGCTGGCAGTTGAAATCCACCAGCCACTCCTTGGAAACCCTATAATATGGCAGCTTTACTCTGCCCTACAGGGTTGCTGTGAGTCAGAACCAACTCAATGGCAATGTTTTTTGTTTTTTTTTTAATGTTATGCACGCTGAAGTATTTAGGAGGAGGTGTTCTGATGTCTGCATCTTGAAATGCATAAAAAAGTGAATTGACTGATGGCTAGAAGGATGGATAGGAGGATAGATATATAATATAGCAAGAGCAGTAATATACTAATGGTACAGTCCAGGTGGCGGGTATATGGGGCCGACTGTGAAATTCTTCTAAGTCTGGTATATGTTTGCAAACTTTCATAGTAAAATGTTATGATGCCTCTGTTCTCTGAATGAAAGACAATGAAATGAGACCTGAGACGCAAGTGCAAATTACAGACCCGAGAAGGAGCTCTTCCCCATCTGAACAGAGTTGGGTCTCCATCTGGAAATCGCCTCAGTTCTGAGAAAGGAATTCCTTTTTTAAAAATGTACATGCACTTGCTATCCTATCCATCTTTCCCTCATCCATTCCTTTGTCTTGGGAAGGGGCAGCATGAGCAATATCACTGCTGCATTTAAGGCAAAGTATGTGAGTGCCATAGTTCTGGAAGACACAGAGCTACACGGGAAGGAAGGAGGTAGCTTCTGCTCTTGCGGCAGGGGATTACAACGGGGGCAGGGGATGTGGGATAGAAAGTAAGACTGAACACCCTAATAACCGCATTGTTAATATTTGCAAAGACTTTCTCAAGTGGGCTGTCTGGTATTGTTGCATTTGTGGTGTCAAGCTCCCTGATCACGTGTCCGCCTCCATCACTGATGAACGTAGCACCCATGGAATGGTTCATGTCAGTGGCTGCCTGGAAGTCTGTCTGCATGTGCAAAGCAGATAGACAGACAGTGCATACAACACAGTACATGTCAATGTTGTAGATTCTCCAGACTAATTATTGTTGATAATAAGGTTTCTCTTTAATAAATACAATCGTGAAATACACACCCTTTAAAAGAATGATTGAAATTTTATACCTTTATTAGAGTGATTATATAAGTAAGACTTAAGAACGTTTTTAAAAGAAGATCTTTGCAACAACGCATGTCCTAGATCTTGGTTTGGAAAATACAGTCCCCATAAAGATAGAAACATTGGCCCAGATTACAACACGTTCTTGGTTTTTTAATTTGAATTATGACAAAGTCTTAGTACACTTCTTTCTTACCATATGGATGATTATGTATTTCAGATCAATTCATGCCCTTTCTAAAATAACAATAATAAAGAAAAAAGTATAATTAAAACTCTAGTCCTACTCCCACCTCCAGTACATACATGCACATACATGTGCACACACATACACATACATGTATACACACAGGTGCGCACACATACATGTGCACACACATATGCACATACACGTGCACAAACATACACACGTGCACACACATAACATACATGTGTCCACACACATGTGCACACACACCTACATACACTTAGATGTGCACACACCCATGCATGCACACAGAGAATTTTCTCATCAAGAAAAAGCAGTCAGATTGGTTATAAATTACCCAGCTCAGCTTGTGCCAAATGGCGTTTCACTTTGCAGAGTGCCCGGTACCTGCACACTGTGACCGTTAGAGAACCACTTGGTGGTTTTAAGTAGATGCTTTCAGTTCTGAACTCCACGTAGCAAAAGCCAAGAGAAAAAAGAAAACGTACCAAGTGCCAAGCAGCAGTAAGCCTAATGACCATAAAGACCATTAGAACACGGACAAAAAAAATTTGCTCTCAGTGCGGGTTTCTGGCTTTCTAAGCAAATGTCCTTGGCTTCATAAACTTCCTCCTCAAACCAGGGCCAGAGTCGCTATCGATCCTGGGTCCTCCTTCTATTTTTGGTAGCAGAGTGGAATTTACTCACGGACCTAGATGGAAAGAGGTGACAGTACTACTCAGAATCCACCTATCTGAGCTTTTGACTTCAAATAAAGAAGGTGCCAGGAAAGAAGAGTTACACAGAAAATAATTAAGTGCCTAGTTTGTTCAATTAATGTTTGTATGTGACTGTGTATTTACGTGTGCATGTGTGTGCAGTTCTGAAAAGAATCAGTTTTGCTTTTATTCTCCTTTCCCTTATTTTCATGTATGCACACCAATTTGGGTAGCTTCCTTTCCCTTTTCCTAAGATCTCAAGTACCCCTGGATTCAATAAAGAAATGAGAGGTGGGAGCATACAGAGAGAAGTGGGCCTAGTGTTTGTAACAGCAACTGGAGAAATAACTGAAGATGCCCTAGTTACAAAGGTGTTAGAAGAACTAACAGAACAAGCCGGGGAAGATGGAGCAGCCTAGAGATGAGCAGCTTCAGGAAGACATAACCACTCCCAGATCTGGAAAGACAAAGAGACCAAGTGGAGCAGTAAAGCCTGGAGCAGGAGCCACCCAGGGAAGCTAGGACCCTAGTGGATCTGCCCAAGGGAGGCTACGACTACGGAGCAGATGCAGCTGCTGCTAGGGTACCCACCAAAGCAGGGTGATAGGAGTATGAATACCCTAGCTACCGCCTTTCTTCTGCATCCAAACTCCAACATCTCCCATTGGCAAAAGGACCAAAAATGACACAAAAGCTCTGCTGAGTCCCTTCTCTTCCCACGGCCCTCATTTGGAGCCCAGGTTATATAAAAGCTCTTCTATGTTAGGGAAGACAGGCATCATGTATAAAATGCCAGGGTAAGATGGTTAAGGTTGTGTGTCAGCTCGGGTTGGCCATGGTTCTCAGTGGTTTGGCAGTTATGTAACGATGTAGTTTGGCAGTTATGTAATGATATAATCATCTCCCATTTTGTGATCTGATGTGAGCTGCCAATCAGTTGAAAAGGGAGTTTCCTTGGGAGTGTGACCTGCATCCAATATATAGGGATGTTCTGGCAAAGCTCATGAGCTCTGCATCCTACATTCGACTCATCATCCTCTGACCTCAGGTTCTTGGGATGTGAGCCAACAGCTACCACCTGACTTGAAGATCTTGGGATTTGCCAGCTCCTGCAACCCCATGAGTCAGCAGCCTTTTACCTGACCTGCCAATTTGGGGTTTGTCACCTCCTATAACCACATGAGTCAGGAGAAGCCTCCAGTCTGATGCCTGATACATGGATTTGGGATTTGCCAGGCTGTACAACTGCAGGAGCCACTTCCTTGAGATAAATCTCTCTATATTTACATATATACACGTCACTGACTTTGCCCCTCTAGAGAACCCAGCCTAAGAGACATGGCTAAATTTCTTCTGTGGTTTTATGACACCTGCTTGTCATTCGGAACAGCACACAGTATAGCAGATACTACGAATTCTAAGGAAGAGAGTTTCTTTGAAAATACAATCACCATTTTAGAATGCTGAGAACAAGAGAAGAGTTTAAGTAAAGCAAAAAATTTTAAACGTTCTATTTATCAAGATAAAATAGTGTTCTATTTATCCAAAGTTCCATTTTTCTTTCCTAGGAAAAGTAATTTAATAACGACCATACAGTCACAATGTCAATAAAGGTCATATATTGAGCATCTAGACAATAATCTGTTTTTCAAGGAGAAGCTCAAGAGTCACCTCATGACTGAATCTGTGCCCCACTTTTTTGTGGAAGATTAAAACCAGAAATATAATCTTTTCCTCTCAACTCTCATGAAAAAATAGGGTTAATTTCCTTCTTTACCATGTCTTTCTCTCCTTGAATGAGTACTTTAAAAATATATATATATTATCAGATTTGTTCGATCACATTAAGCTAAATGTCCTTTCAAAATTTGGCTAAAGCACACATCATTTCTATTTGTCTCAAAAATACTTGTAATTGGAAATGTTGGTTTATGAGAAAGGAAAATTATTTTTCTTGTCTTCACATAATAGGTATTGTTGGCCACGTACTGTCTTTCAGTTTTCTAATTTGTAAGGTGATACGATGGCACTTTTTGACAGTAACTAAAATGATCTATGGCCATAAAGATACAGTCTCATGGTTATAAGAAAGATTTATGATTCTGGTTATAAAAGATATTTCACTCCTCAGCAACATTATGGGCATGGCTGAAAGCCCAACAAAATCGAAATAAATGTACAGAATGAGCAAGCCTGTCAGGTAATAAAGGAAGTTCTTCAAATCAATGGTAAGGTTACGTAAGGGGTTGGGATTTGATTACAGGTATAATTTTAATGCTATTTTATAATTTTATCTCAAATATTTCTAGAATGCATCTGCTTATATTTAGGAAAGTAATTTTTCTCTTAAAAATAACCGAAAGGCAAGATGGATGGATTAAGTGCTTTTAAAAAATAGTAATCCCATAATCCTATGTCCCAGCATTTGTTTTCAGGGACATATTGACTGTACGTAAAGAATGTTTCCAGAAATTGCCTCTATTCAAATTCCTAGCTATTGTGCAGAATGGTCTTTTAACGCTGAATGGACTGCAATTAAACATGGAAGTATTGTCACATTTAGATCAGACTTGGAAAAAGAAACTACTCCCTTTGGCCAATTCATTTATTACCAGGGAGTAACGATTAGGACATTCAAGGTCAGATGAGTTGTTACACAGTCATTGTCCAAAAATGTAAGATTCTAATTAAAATACAATGTGGCAGCCTAAAGGAATATCTGTTCATGTGAAAGTACTACACCAAAAGCAAGTGCAAATTAGGTCATTTCACATTTCTCCTTTCGTAAGTATCATAAAATGTCTAGCCAACAGCTAATTTTGTAAATAGTTTTATTGCCACATTATAGTAGCATCGACTGGGCATAACCTTCCTTCAGTCTGAATCCTGGCATCCCAAATGTGGCTTCATGTGCCAAGATAACATAAATCAATTTGGCCTCACAATTACTTTTTATCCAATTTTGCTCAAATTTGTTAATTCTTTTTTAGTGGGACAAAAATTAGAAAACCACCAACTACATTTTAACAACAGTATACTGATAAAAGTCTCTATAGTAGTAAAATTTACCAAGTTTCATATTTAAAAAATACATGAGCTTTATATACTTATAATGAGCAACTTACAGGCTTTAAGATGAAACTATTCTATAGATGATCAATTATTTTAAAAATCAGCAGTGGAAGAGTAATTTTCTAAATATTGATTCTACTGGGAGAAGTTCCTTCATAATGACAGGTTCTCCATCTTGAATTTTTTCCAGTACAGTAAAGCTGGTGATAATAAGAGAGGAAAAAAAAAAAAACCCCTCGAGTCTATAAAAAACTGCTATACTGCTACACCAGCAGGCCATCTTAGGTGGTTTGAATGAAATAATAGTTCAGATAAGGTTTAATGTGGTAGATGTCATCATGTTGTTGTTGTTAGGTGCTGTTGAGTCCGTTCCGACTCACAGTGACCTTGTGTACCACAGAACGAAACACTGCCCGGTCCTGAGCCATCGTCATAATTGCTGCTATGCTTGAGCCCATTGTTGCAGCCACTGTGTCAATTCATATCATTGAGGGTCTTTCTCTTTTTCTCTGACCATCTACTTTACCAAGCATTATGACCTTTTCCAGGGACTGGTCCCTCCTGATAACATGTCCAAAGTATGTGAGAGGTAGGCTCACCATCCTTGCTTCTAAGGAACATTCTGGTTGTATTTCTCCCAAGACAGATTTGCTCATTCTTCTGACAGTCCATGGTATATTTAATATTCTTTGCCAACACCACAATTCAAAGGCGTCAATTCTTCTTCGGTCTTCCTTCATCGTCCAGCTTTCGTGTACATATGAGGCAATTGAAAACACCATGGCTTGTTATCATATCCCACTATAAAGTTTGGCAAGTTCTACCCTCATAAAAGTAAAACTTGTCAAGCCAGGATTCTGCAAGGGAATTGCTATTCTTGTTTTACTCACTCAGGGTATCTGAATTCAGATACTTATGAGATAACAGTGTTCCTTAAACCTTTCTGGGTTATTGACTCTTTGGAGAAACAGATAAAAGCATTAGCCCCTCTCTCCAGAAAAATGCATAGCCATACATCCACACAAAATTTGGTATAAAATTTCAACTCATCCCACTCATTCCACTGAATGGGTCTGCAGACTCCATGTTAACAACCCATGATATAGTAGATGACCTGGGTGGCTTAGGAATACAATAAAAGACTCACACTGAGAATAAATGAATAAAACTTATGGAATAAGATGAATATAGAGTTAACTCTGGTAGCATAATGGTTAAGTGTTACGGCTGCTAACCAAAAGGCTGGCAGTTCAAATCTATCAGGCGTTCCTTGGAAACCTTATGGGGCAGTTCTATTCTGTCCTGTAGGGTTGCTATGAGTGGGAATGACTCAATGGCACCAGGTTATTTACAGTTCACCATAAGCACAGAATTGGGTTCAATTGATTTGCTAAGATTTTGTATCTGATAATGTGCTCAGTTGAATGCTTGCTCTGCTTTTTTTTTTTTTTTGTCATCAAGTGGTGGCTTCTCACTTGGTATGGGGTCTGCCTCTCTGCTCTGGGTCTGTATGCCACCCCCTCATGCACTTCTATACTGTGTATGTCCTGCAAAGACAAGGGGGTGGTGTTATGATCAGGTCTTTTGGTAGCTGGTCCCAAGGTGAAACTGACCCCATATTAAAGGGAAGGGTGGGTTTCACTGTATTTCCCTCCTTGCAGCTGCCATTACACAGCTGGAACCCACGGGATTCACACTTAGAAGATGAGAAGGTGCGTGAGAGCAGGACCACGTTTGTCTTGTGCATTACTGTATCCTTGGCTCCCAGAAAAGCAACTGTCACGTAATTAAAAAATAACACAGAAGTCATTGCTTTAACTGCTGTTTGGTTAGGGTTAAACAAATTGGGTCAGGATTCATACCAATATTAACATTTGGTCCTTTAACACAAACAAATACAACTGTTTGTCTGCTGTTCTATTAAGCTTGCTCAAATCTTAAGGTTAAAAGAACATTTCTTCATTAAATACACTGGAGACTTCTGGTTATGGTAGAGTAGGCTATGGTTGACCAGTTTGCATTAGATGAACACTCTCATTGTGATAAAGCATAAAAACGGGAAAAAATGAACAACCGATTTGAAGGTACCAAACCACTCCCAAAGAAATAAGAATTTGAGGGTCTAAGGTCCCAGAGAGAAGGAAAACCCAAAGAGATGAGTCTGATATTTGGCAAAGCATTTACTGACTTTAATGTGGTAGTTGAGAGACTGAGAAGGAAAGCAGAATTTCTGGCAGTCTTATGGGGCTGAGGGCATGAAAACTGCAGTTCAGGGGAGCCATGCTAAATACCCCAGATATTCAGTTGCAGTCCTGCAGGGCTATAATTCACGATTAAGGGTAAAATAGGAAGTGATCAACCCTCACAAAGGCTGGAGCCCAGTTTTAAATATGCTCAATGTTTGATTGAAAGGTAAGCTACTTGTCTTCAAATGCCTGTTAGAAAAAAACATATTCTTCTTTAAAGACAACACCATCATCTAGAACCTTAAATATCTCAATTATCTCTAAAATGTTCCATATACAACATTCAACAATCAATCAAAAATAAAAATAGAAAACAGAAAGAGACAAAAGAGATTCAGAAGATCCAACTACACTGCAGGTAACAGAAAAGGATTTAAAAATAATTGTGAATAGTACGCTCAAGAAATTAAATGACAAGACGAAGAATTTTTAGTAGAAAACTGCAAATTAATTTTTTTAAATGATCAAACAGAAAGTCTTATACTAAAAAGTGTAAAAGTGAAATTTGGAACTCAGATGGTTCTAACAGTAGATTAGACAGAGATAAAGAGAGATTGCATGAACTAGAAGACAGGTGAGACAAAAACCAAGACGAAACCCACTGCCGTCAAGCAAATTCCGACTCGTAGTGACCCTATAGGACAGAGTAGAACTGCCCCATTGGGTTTCCAAGGCTGTAAATCTTTTACGGAAGCAGACTGCCACATCTTTCTCCTGCAGAGTGGCTGATGGGTTCCAACCGCCAACCTTTCAGTTAGCAGCTGAGCACTTTAACCACTGTGCTGCCAGGGCTCCTTAGGTAAGACAAGCTTATCTAAACATATCTAAAATGAACTATAGAAATATAAAAGGATGGAAAATACAAAGAATAATATAAATGACAGGGGATATGGTAAGTAGTTTAAGACAATGTAATTGCTGTTCTAATAGTGGGGAAAAAACCCAACATTATTTAAGGAGAAAAAGGTTAAGAATTTTCCAAAATGAACGGAAGATCAAGGCTTAGATTCAAGAATCTATTAAAAGTGAGACAGATAAATACAAAGAGAACCATATCACCGTAAGATTGCTGAAACACAAGACAAAAAATCTTATGACGAGAGGGGAAAAAAGTCATATTATTTCAAAGGTACGAAAAAAATAAAAGAAAAACAGCAAACTTTTCCATAGAAACAACAGAAGTCAGAAGACAATGGAGTATCTTCAAAACTTAAAAGGTCAATCGAGAATTCTACACCAAGCAAATCTATCTTCAACAAAGAAGGTAAAAGGAAAACATTTTCAGACAAAAAATATGATCAAACAAAAACAAAACTAGAAGAATTTGTTACCAGCAAACATGTGCTAAAACAGCACTAAGGGAATTTCTTTAAGCAGAAGGAAAATGATCCCAGATGGAGCAAGGAAATACAAGAAGAAACAAACAGCAACGGAAAGGCTAAATATGTGATTAAATCTAAACAAATTTTTGCACTATAAAACCATACTAATTGTTTGCTATGAAGTTTTATATACAAAAACCAAATAATTATAATATATCGTAATAACAATAGTACATACACCTACAAGAGGGTACCAGTACGATTGTCTTTGAGTCAATTCTGAGTCATGGCGACCCCACGTGCACCAGAGTAGAACTGTGCTCCATAGGGTTTTCAATGGCTGTGATCCTTCAGAAGTAGACTGCCGGTGGGGGGACTTCATGTGTTTTATGGTCTTTGCATTGTCTGAGTAGTGTTGTTGTTGTTGGTGCTGTCGAGTCAATTATGACTCATAGGGACCCCATGTGACAGAGAAGAACAGCCCCATAGGGTTTCCATAGGTTGTAATTTTTTACAGGAGCAGATCACAAGGCCTTTCCCCCTTGGAGTGGCTGGCTGGGTTTAAACTGCCAACCTTTTAGTTAGCAGCTTAGTGTTTAACCATTGCACCACCACTGTTCCCTGGGGAGTGGTAAAAGAACAAAATTATATTAGCTTTAGCAAGTCAAGAATGCATACTTTAATCCCAAGTAAAACGATAAGAAATACTAAACAGGATATATGAATAACAAGCCAACAGAGAATGAAATACACTTTAAAAATAATTAACCCAAAAGGAGATTTAAAAAGGAGTAAGAAACAGAGTTTGATATAGGATATACAAATAGAGAGCAGATAGTAATATGATAGGTTTAAGCCAACATGTATCAGTAAACACATTAAATGTAAACAGACTGCTGAAAATAAAACCAGCTGCAGCAGTACATTGACAGAACTGCCAGAAATCCAAGCTGGATTCGGAGGAAGATGTGGATCGAGGGATATAATCGCTGATGTCAGATGGATCTCGGCTGAAAGTAGAGAATACCAGAAAGGTGTTTAACTGTTTTATTGACTATGCAAAGGCACTGAAACGTGTGGATCATAACAAATTATGAATAAATTGCAAAGAATGGGAATTCCAGAGCACTTAATTGTGCTTATGTAGAACCTGTATATAGACCAAGAGGCAATTGTTTGAATAAAACAAGGGGATACTGCATGATTTAAAGTCAGGAAAGGTGTGTGTCAGGGTTATAGTCTTTCATGATACTTATGCAATTTGTATGCTGAGCAAATAATCCAAGAATCTGGACTATATGAAGAAGAACATAGCATTAGGATTAAGGGAAGACTCATTAACAACGGCAATATGCAGATGATACAACCTTGCTTGATGAAAATGAAGAGGACTTGAAGCACTTACTGATGAAGATCAAAGACTGCAGCCTTCAGTATGGATTATACCTTAGCAGAAAAAAAAAAAAAATCCTCACAACCGGACCAGTAAACAACGTCATGATAAACAGGGAAAACAATGAAGTTGTCAAGGGTTTCATTAGTTGGATTCACAATCAACACCCACAGAAGGAAGCAGCAGTCAAAAAATCAAATGACATATTGCATTGGGCAAACCTGCTGCAAAAATAACTCTTTAAAGTATTGAAAAACAAAGATGTCACTTTGAGAACTAAGGTGTGCCTGACCCAAGCCATTGTATTTTCAATCACCGTATATGCATGCCAAAGCTGGGCAATGAATGAGGAAGGCTGAAGAAGAATTGATGCCTTTGAATTATGGTGTTGGCAATGAATATTCAACATATCATGAACTTCCAGAAGAACGAACAAAGCTATCTTGAAAGAAGTACAACCAGAGTGCTCCTTAGAAGTGAGGACGGCGAGACTTTGTTTCAGGTACTTTGGACGTTATCAGGAGGGACCAGGTCCTGGAGAAGGACATCACATTTGGTAGAGTAGAGAGCCAGCGAAAAAGAGGAAGACCCTCAATGAGATGGACTGAACACAGTGGCTGCAACAATGGCCTCAAACATAGCAATGATTGTAAGGATTTTACAGAATTGGACAGTGTTTTGTTTTGTTGTATCGGGTTGCTATCAGTTGGAACCAACTCATTGCCAACTACCATTACCAACATGTATGTATTAAAATGTATCTGTAAGTTTATAGATAATTTTTCCTACTCCCAAAGACAAAGATCGGATTTATAAAGATACTGATAATAAAAGACAATAATAATGAAAACTAAAATAAAAAAAAAAGAGGTATTCAACTTATGTTGGAATCAATTTATGATGAATTCATTGGAATAGAACCCTGTCGTAAGTCAGGGACTACCTGTATTCCAATTATGAGATGTAGATAGCCAGATTGCATATAGACACAAAACCTAACCTACCTTAGCCTGCTTATTTAAAAAAATTAAATATTAGAAAACAGAAGGCAGAAGAAAAGGATGGAAAAAATTCATGTAAACACTACACCCAAGGAAGCTGGGGTAGCTATAACAGTACCAGACAATGTGGTCTTTAAAGCAAAGAAGTGTTACTAGATATTAAGATGTACATTTTATACTATTAAAAAGGACAATTCTCCAGAGATATAGAACAATTAAAATCTAGAACAATTAAATCTAATAATATATATAAAAAATATATAAAGTAAAAATTCAAAACTAAAAGAAATGCACATTTCTATAAGCACAGCATGAGATTTTAATAACCTCATTCAGTAAATAAGACAAGCAGTCAAAAAATTAATAAACAATATAAAATATCAAACAGAACAACATTGTGAATTTATTAAAAAAGGAAACATAGCTTAAAAAAATCAATGATCCAAGTTCATCTCAGCAGGTTGGAAAAAGTCTTAGCAGATTAAGCCTCCCCAACACATAACAAGAAGGAAGAAAATAATTAAGATAAAGACAGAGATTAATGAAATAGAAAACAAATACACAATGGAGAGAATCAACAAAGAGACAGTTCTTTGAAAATAGAAATAAAATCGATAAACACAGTCTCTACCTCTCACATGGTCAAGGCAGCTCCTGTCAGACCCAACTCTTCTAGACAGTAACTGTAAACTTCGGACACAGTAGCCTTAAGGCAGTGGAAAGTGAACAAAAGGAGGCAGGTTCTCAAGAGAAGTCAACATCTGGGAGGAGGGGTGGACATAGAGTGAGTTACCTGTTTTAATGGCATTTAGTCTGAGGGCAGGACAACAGTGGGCTTATGAAGTAGCTGTAACTGATAGAGAACCCACAGTCTTTTCTTCCCCCCCCCCCCTTGAATCAAAGAACAATTAAGTCACTAGAATTGAGTGGGAAGCCCTGTAAGGCGAAGACCTGAGAGGAGGGGCCTCAAATCTTTCCCCAAATCTCTGGCTGGCTCCTTGATCATGCATGCATGCACAGACTCCAGCTAGAATAAAAAGAGTTGCACTGAGCTTTGAGCTGTCAACAAGAGGTAAAGTTAGCAATTTTATTCCAACCAGGCTAAATGTCTGATAAAATAAAAACATCCACGCTCTCTATACCATATTTTTACAAAAATAATGTGCACTATCTGCATTTGTTTGCTGGCCTAGCCCTCCCCCCAGGAGGCACCCTCACAAGCGCCATCATGCCAATTCTCTTCCACCTTTTGCTGTAAAAAAATTAGCATGGCACACTTACAAAAATACCTTGCAGGGGGAAGGTATGGCTGGCAAACAGATCCAGAAGGCACACATTATTTGTGTAAAAGTATGGTACGTTTATACAAAAAGAGCAAACAAGATGAAACAAATAAGCAAAAATATATTTTCCAAGAGCATCGAAACCATCAAATACCCAGAAAAAATGTGTTAAGACCTCTACAAGAAAATACGAAATATTTTTGGGAAAAATAAAGATGATCTGAAAGAAATGGAGGGAGGTGCTCAGTTTGTGGATTCAAAGTTTCAATATCGTAAAGATGGCAGTTTTTCCCAAACCGATACATAGATTTAAAGCAATTCCAGTGTCCCAACAGATCATCACGTATATGGACATCTGATTTATGACACAGGAGGCACTCCCCAGCAGTAGTAGGTAAGAGAAAGTGTTTGCAACACATGGCCTTGGGCCAACTGGATATCCAACCACATGGGAAAACTACATCTCGCTCATCCACAAATACCATCCACGATGTAAATTCCAGGTGGATTACAGATTTAAACGTGAAAGTAAAACGATGATGGGTCTAGGATATAACAGAAAGAGTATGTTCATAACCTGGAGGAATGCAGAGATTTCTTAAACAGGGCACAGATGGCACTAATTATATACAAAAACATAGCAACACTGATTACATTAAAACTAAGATCTTCTGTTCATCAAAGAGGAGCCCTGGTGGTGCAGTGGTCAAGCACTCAGCTGCTAACAGAAAGTTTGGTGGTTTGAACCCACCAGCCATTCCGCGAGAGAAAGATGTGGCGGTCTGCTTCCATAAAGACTACAGCCTTGGAAACCCCATGGGGCAGTTCTACTTTGTCCTATAAGGTCACTATGAGTCGGAATCAATTTGCAGACAATGGGTTTTGTTTGTTTTTTGTTCATCAAAGACAAATTTAAAAAATGAAAAGGCAATCTACAGAGTGGGAGAAGGTATTTGAAATTCACGTATCTAACAAAGGACACACATATAGAATATATAAATATTTTTATATATCAGTTAGGAAAATGCAATGAAATTTTTAAAAAATGGCAGGAGGCTTAGGGACTACATGAAAGAAAATATTCAAATGGCCAGTAAACATATGAAAAGTAACTCAACTTCATCAGTTATCAAGGAAAATAAATCAATGAGATATTACTACACACCTGCCAGAATGAGTAAAATTTAAGCAAACTGATCATACAATGATGTTGACTAACACGGATCCATACACTTATTGTGGAACTGGAGCCTGGTACCATTCCTTTTGGAAAACTGCGTGGAATTATTGACTAAAGCTGAGTTATGCACACCCTATCACTCAGCAGTTGCACTCTTAGGCATATATTCAATACGCATAAGAATGCTTCTGAAGCATTATCCATAATTACCTCACACTGGCAACATCCCAAATAACATTTAACATTACAACAGATAAATAAATTGTAGTATATTTATTCGATGAAAGCTGTACAGCAATGAAAATGAAAAACTATAGCATGGAGTACTCTCATGAATGTAATGTGGAGTGAAAAGGTCAGATAGACATAGATAGAGATTTACACACATGCTGTTGTTGTCATTAGGTACCATCGAAAAGGTTCTGACTCATAGCGACCCCCCATGCACAACAAAATGAAACACTGCCCAGTCCTGCACCACCCTCACAACCGTGGTTATGCTTAAGCCCATCATCGTAGCCACTGTGTCAGTCCCTCTAGTTGAGGGTCTTCCTCTCTTTTGCTGAGTCTCTACTTTACCAAGCATGATGTCCTTCTTCAGGGACTGATCCCTACTGATAACATGTCCAAAGTATGTCAGACAAAGTCTCGCCATCCTCACTTCCAAGGAGTATTCTTGCTTTATTTCTTCCAAGACAGATTTGTTCACTCTTCTGGCAGTCCATGGTATATTCAATATTCTTCGCTAACACCATAATTCAATGGCATACATTCTTCTTCAGTCTTCCTTATTCATTGTCCAGCTTTCCCATGCATGGCTTGGGTCAGGCACACCTTAGTCCTCAAGGTGACATCTTTGTTTTTTAACACTTTAAGGAGGTCTTTTGCAGTAGATTTGCCCAATGCAATACATTGTTTGATTTCTTGACTGCTGCTTCCATGGGCATTGATTGTGAATCCAAGTAAAATAAAATTCTCGACAACTTTGATATCTTTTCTGTTTATCATGATGCTTATTGGTCGAGTTGTGAGGATTTTTGTTTTCTTTATGTTGAGGTGTAATCCATACAGAATGCTGTAATCTTTGATCTTCATCAGTAAGTGCTTCAAGTCCTCTTCACTTTCAGCAAGCAAGGTTGTGTCATTGGCATAACGCAGGTTGTTAATGAGTCTTCCTCCAATCCTGATGCCCTGTTCTTCTTCATATAGTGCAGCTTCTCAGATTATTTGCTCAGCATATAGAAAAAGTAAGTATGGTGAAAGGATACAACCCTGACACACACCTTTCCTGATTTTAAACCACGCAGTATCCTCTGGGTAGTATCCTCTTGTTCTGCTTGAACAACTGCCTCTTGGTCTATGTACAGGTTCTGAATAAGCACAACTAAGTCTTCTGGAATTCCCATTCTTTGCAATATTATTCATAATTTGTTATGATCCACACAGTCGAATGCCTTTGCATAGTCAATAAAACGCAGGTAAACATCTTTCTGTTATTCTCTGCTTTCATCCAAGATCCAGTTGACGGCAGCAATGATATTCCTCCTTCCACATCCTTTTCTGAGTCCAGCTTGAATTTCTGGCAGTTCCCTGTTGATGTACTGTTGCAACCGCTTTTGAATGATCTTCAGCAAAATTTTACTTGCACATGATATTAATCATACTGTTCGATAATATCTGCATTCTGTTGGATCACCTTTCTTTGGAATGGACAGAAACATGACTCTCTCCCAGTTGGTTGGCCGGGTAGCTGTCTTCCAAATTTCTTACCATAGATAAGTGAGCGCCTCCAGTGCCGCAACTGTTTGTTGAAATACCTCAGTTGCTATTCCATCAATTCCTGGAAACTTGTTTTTCACCAATGCCTTCAGTGCAGCTTGGACTTCCTCCTTCAATACCATCAGTTCTTGATCATATGCTACCTCCTGCAGTGGTTGAATGATCAACCAATTCTTTTTCGTACAGTGGCTCTGTATATTCATGCCATCTTCTTTCGATGCTTCCTGTGTCATTCAATATTTCGCCAATAGAATACATTTAGCTTGAGAGATGTTGAACATATCCTTCCCTTTTGGTTTTCTGTTGGTCTTTGCACTTTATATTATAATGCTTTGTCTTCTCAAGTCATCCTTTGAAATATTTGTTCAGCTCTTTTCTTCATCATTTCTTCCCTTTGCTTTAGCTACTCTACATTCAAGAGCAAGTTTCAGAGTTTCTTCTGATATCTATTTTGCTGTTTTCTTTCTCTTTAATGACCTTTTGCTTTCTTCACATATGATGTCCTTGATGTCATCCCACAACTCATCTGGTCTGCTGTCATTGGTATTCAATGCATGGCACCTATTCTTGAGGTGTTCTGCAAATTCAGGAGCAACCTGCTCAAGGTCATACTTTGGGTCTTGTGGACTTGTTTTAATTTTCTTCAGCTTCAACTTGAACTTGCATATGAGCAATTGATGGTCTGTACCATAGTCAGCCCCTAGCCTTGTTCTGATGATGTTGAGCTTCTCCATCATCTCTTTCCATTGATGTAGCCAATTGGATTCCTGAGTATGCCACCCGGCAAGGTCCAAGTATATACTTGCCATTTATATTGTTGGAAAAAGGTGTTTGCAATGAATAAGTTGTTGGTCTTACAAAATCCTATCATGTGATCTCTGGCTTCATTTCTGTCACCAAGGCCTTATTTTCTAACTACCAATACTTGTTTCCAGCCTTTGTAATTATCAATGCAACTTGATTGCATATTTGATCATTTTCAGACTGCAGAAGATGGTAAAAATGTTCAATTTTTTCATCTTTGGCATTAGTGGTTGGTGCATAAATTTGAATAATAGTCATATTAACTGGTCTTCCTTGTAGGCATATCGATATTATTCTATCCCTCACAGGGTTGTACTTCAGGATAGATCTTGAAATGTTCTTTTTGACGATGACCACGATGCCACTCCTTTTCATTTTATCATTCCTGGCGTAGTAGGCCATATGATTACCAGATTCAAAATTGCCCGGATCAGTCCTTTTCAGCTCACTAATGCCTAGGTTATTGTTCTTTATGGATTCCAGTTCATTTTTGATGACTTTCAAATTTTTCTACACTCATACTTGATACATTCCATGTTCTGATTATTAATGGATGTTTGCAGCTGTTGCTTCTCATTTTGAGTCATGCCACATCAGTAAATGAAGGTCCCGAAAGCTTGACTCCATCCACGTCATGAAGGTCGACTCTACTTTGAGGCGGCAGCTCTTCTCTAGTCTTATTTTGAGTGCTTTCCAATCTGAGAGGCTCATCTTCTGGCCCTATATCCGACAATGTCCTGCTGCTAGTCATAAGGTTTTAACTGGCCAATTTTTTCAGAAGTAGGCCGCCAGGTCCTTCTTCCTAGTCAGTCTTAGTCTGAAAGCTCCACTGAAACCTGTCTACCAAGGGTGACACCGCTGCTGGTATTTGAAATGTTGGTGGCATACCTTCCAGCATCACAGCAACACGTGAGCCACCACAGTATGACAAACTGACGGGTGACTGTTGGATATATATATATATATATCAAGGTTGCATTTATATAAAGCTCAAAAACAAAACTAATCTATTGTGATAGAAGTCAGCCTAATGGGTATCTTTGGGGATAAGGGTGGGGGTAACGATTGGGAGGTAATTCTGTGGGGCTTTTGGATACTGGAGCCCTGGAGGCAAAGTGGTTAAGCGTTTGGCTGCTAACCAAAAGGTCAGGAGTTTGAATCCACCAGCTACTCCTCGAAAGCCCTATGGGGCAGTTCTACTCTGTCCTATAGGATCACTGTGAGTTGGAATCGACTCAATAGCAACTTTGTTTTTTGGGGTACTGGTAAAATTCTATTTCTAGGCCTAATTAGTGGTTTCATGGTTGTACTCATTTCATGATAACCCATCAAGCTGTTCAGTTATGATTTGTGATATTTCTATACATTTGGTTTATTTTTAAAAAGTCTCTCTCTCTATAATACTCTGAACTCATTTTACTCAAAGCCATTCTTTTAGTACCCTAGTTTCGTAGTGCTCAGAATAATAATTCTTTAAATACATTCAAACCAACAGAATTTGGAAAACTCCTAAGAACACCTGGGTTGGTTGATTTTATTAATTTTGTTGCAGAAAAAATACTTGTAATCTGTACTATTTTTGTTAATTGCTTTGATCTCAGTTCTGAAAAGACTCAACAGACACTCAGCGGGAAAGCAGAGCTCAGCTCTCTCTCTCAATTACAGGAATCACCGTTCAATGGTATCTCTCAATGGCAGGTCCAGAAACTCCTTTGTGGGAGAATATAACTTATCATTAAGCATCCCATCAGGCCTCATGCTGAATGGGCCTGTGGCTGGCATGATTCCTGCCATCACCAACTCAGTTCCTAGGTTCTTTCAATAAAGGGCCAAACACCACTTGGAGCCAATAAGTAGCACTTTGAAAGGCTGTATGAAAGACTTTTGAATATTATTCAACTAGGGATTTCTGCATTTCATTGCTGAGCTCAGTGCTTCAGTTCACCAGCAAAACATTAACAGGACTTTGATGCACTTCATTTTCATTTTTAAGGAAAAGGAGAAATAAAGGCGAAGAGAAATAAAATCCCAAATACCCCACTTCCAGCTCTAAAGGTTCTCAGGAGCTGCCTTCACGCTGTCACTTCATGGGGCCCTGAGCTTCACCCGTAAACTGTAGCTGGGCAGAGCTTCAGCCTTGATGACGTGTGTGCCACATGTTTCAAAGCAGTTTTACAGCTCCTTGTAACTTTATTATTTCTGAATTTTTTCTCCATGAATAAACTCTGAGTTTATCAGTTTGGGTATGAGGAAAAGTTTTACTTCATAGAAGGCACACTGCATGGAACATCTCAACATTCAAAGAGGTTTTAATTCTACTTTACTTCTAAGGTATTTGCAAGCCAAAATTTCATTACAATTGCTCGCCAAACAGGAAAGCAGACTTGTCGCAGTTAATTTACTTCGATTAAGGAACAGCACAGTTTCACCTGCACATTTGTTCCCATTCATTTTCCCTACTCACCTTTCCAAACGCCCCCCCACCCCCTTTTCCAGGCTGAGATTTGATCCGTGGAAACAGCCATAAATCTATCAGCCACAGGGGAAATGTGTCATTTTTTCACAGGATTTGCTACAGTGGATCCACGAAAGCCCATTTAAGTAACTTTCTCTGGGAGGTAAATTAATCCAACGGAAGAAAGAGCAAAGAACTGGTTATAACTCCTCCATTTCAATCCATTTCAAGATCCAACTGCACATCTCCCATAAAAAGCTCTGTTGTTTTTTTCCACTATTTTAGAACGTTTATGTCCCTGTAGCCATCTGCTCCAACTTCCTTTTATCATTTTGGTTTATGATCTCCACAACACCTATTACCTGTTTTCTGAATAGGCTTGCTGATACTCTCTGCCGTCAATTTCATCCAACTCCCAAGTCCTCCGTTATTTGTGACTCACAAGGGCAAGCGATGTGCCCATCACTTTGAACTGCTTCAGCAGTTCAATCCTTAGGCTTAACCCTCTGCTGAGTGTCTTTATGACTCAGCTCCTCAGGAACACGGCTGAGGAGCGGGTGTGCGGTTCATCTGTAGCCTGTAACACTAATGAGCTTCCAGGCAGTATTTGATCAAAGCAGCATGTCAGAGCCTTTCTGTTATTGCTTCTTGTTTGACAGGTTAGTGTTAGTTATTAAAGGAGAGCACACATTTTCCCCTCCCGTTGACAGGCGAGTGGAGGGCTCTGATGATAGGTGCCCGAACAGGGACATCTGGTGAACATTTAATGATGCATTGTTGCATTGTTAACTTAAAGCTGTTACACGCCTTATAAACACATCATGGGCCTCAAGAAATTAAGAGAAAATTAAAAAGTTTACCCAAACCATATTTCCCTTTCTTTTCATTGAGTCATCTACACCTGCACCCTAGCTGTAATCAAGAAAAGGTTAGTGCAGACGTTCTTTTCCAGCCCTCTATGGGTCATGCTGCCTGAAACGAGATAGAAGCTAGAGCTGAGGCCAAAATGGCATCATGGCAGTGCTCCTCAGGTGCTTCATTACTATCCGTGTTTTCTGAAAACAAGCTAGGCCATGAAGCAATCTCCTTCCCTTTGGGAAAAAGGACCCACATGGGGTTAAGTATACTGTAAATATGGTGAAAATATTTTACCATATCACCCATTATCAGCTCCTAATTTTGCTCATTTATACAGGTGATGGTTAAAATGCACTGGCCTCCTTTTAGCTACTTAGCTAGAAAAGTGTACTATATAATAGTCCTTCCTACAGTGAAAATCCCCAGGCCCCATGGGAAAAAAGTACATTTCTGGACAATCACCCATGATCAGGCTTGTTTGGGGTAAATAGCTCTTTTTCTAGAAAGATCAGGCCTATGGACTGTACAACACGTGGACTTCTTCCTCTCTCTGAAAAAGAACGGGATGTAATCCTACAAATGCAATGGGATGAAATGTAAAAGGATGGGAGGGGCAGGTGGGAGGGGGAAGTGACACAGGAAGAAAGGAGAAGGACCTAAAGGACAGGAAGAAAAGCAAGGACAAAACGAATTCCTAAAAAGCCACACTTTTACAAAACCAAACACTATTACAGTTGTCTTAACAAACCCTGTACCAGGAAGGTTTGGGCAGTTCTTGAGTGAAGAGTGTATCCCCTCTGAAATAAATTCAGCACGTTGGCTGGACTTTGACTCATAGCTATTGGATTTGATGTAAACTACCTTCCAGTTTGTTGACACATTAAAAAAAAAAAATCAGGCAGGTGTAAAGAAATAGCTTGACCAGGGTGGGGGGCTTCTCACTTTTCAATTTCCTACTTGAGGTTATTTTTACCTAAGCACACCACTTTAACAGAGCCCAGTAGCTGGAGTTAGTGAGTATTTATCAAGAAAACCTTAAGGGGCAGTTCTGCTCTGTCTCGTGGGGTTACTGTGAGTCAGAATCCACTCCACATTACCCAACAACAACCACCATCACCATAAATGGATGAAGCCAGGTCCTACAGATGAACAGTACAAAGCAAACAGGAAGGGATTTTAATTTTTTTTTTTTAAACTAATCTAGGTTAAAACAAAGAAACCAGTTTGCACCAGTAGATGCAGCCGGAATCATTTGCAGAACTATGGAAACCTTTTCTCAGGAACCAAGACAGAGCACATAAAATGGTTTTTCTAGTTTGTGCTTAGAGAAGCTATTCAGCCAACATCAGGAGGTGGCTAAGATAGCTTCATGAGTTTCTTCATTCTGCTTCCATCAGTCCTGGAAAGTGTTCATGCATCTCCTGACCAGTTGCTGCATTAAAACAAACACACTGAACATGCAAGCCATTAACATCCAGGCAACACAGCAAAGACCATCTCACATTCCTTTCTCCCCCATTAGTTCATTGAAAACCTAGCTTTCGATTGCATTTAAAGTTCTCCTTGTTTTTTTTTTTGGTGAAGGCTTTACACATCTTCTCTTTAAATGTTTCTGAAAATGGGATCACTGGGCATCTCCACTGGATGTAATTCTAAGAACGGCCCAGAATTTTTGGGACTTTGTTAAAATGAATTCAGGAGAGTTACCTGGAGGGGGCAGAACAGAAAAGGTGCTGTTTGGCAACTGAACATGAAACCAATTTTCAGGGAGTTTAAAGGTTCCTCTATGTGTTCCTAGGAAAACCTAAGCCGTAATTATCTTATTTCAGGTAGCTGGTAGGGAAATTCCTGTGGGTAAGAAGACTGCTCACGCATTCCTAAGATGATGGGCAGGAAAAATGGGCAAGGCACTGACAAGTCTTAGAGAGAAATGCACTATTCTGTGGTCTTTTTAAAAATGCCTTATTTTGTAGCACAGACACCATGAAAATTCAAGAAATGGAAAAGCTGGAGGTGACTTCAGGAAAGGCAATGAATATGCTGCTATTAAGAATTCTTTCTTTGAAATAGCATTTGATTTCAATGGATTGATTGCTGTCTCACACACAGACTCATAAATTATGCTTTTGACCTTAGTGGAGAGAGTGGAGACCTACATGCCTTTCCTGGCTTTAAAGAAGCTCTGATCTCTTTAGAAAAACACGACGAAGTGGCCATGTCTTTGAAGATGAATTATTTATCAGGCATGTCCTCAGTTCTCATCGTAGGATTTATAGTAAAAGCATTGTTTGCTTCCTATCTGATGTATGTGCCGTGATACTAACTTATTTTCTTACATTATCTAGCACATGTAGTAATGATTAAGTAAAACCGAGGAAATCATCACGAGGAGAAAAAAATGTGCAGAGGGAAACAGGCACTGCCAGGAAGGGATGTGAAATCTCGTGATCAACCCTGTTGATCTGTTGTTACTGAGTCACGCTTACATGGTCTGGGACTGCGCTGGCTTGGTCCTTTGGCCCTTGGCCCACACCAGCCCTCAAGACACCAGACACCCTTCTAAACACCACTATGTGCTGGTCAGTTTTGGAGCTGGCTTGTATGTTATGTTGTTGTTGTCAGGTGACCTTGAGCTGGTTCTGACTCATAGTGACCCTATACACAACAGAACAAAACATTGCCTGGTCCTGCACCATCCTCACAATTGTTGCTATGCTTGAGCCCATTACTGTAGCCACTGTGTCAATCCATCTTGTTGAGGGCCTTCCTCTTTTTCACTGACCCTCTACTTTACCAAGCATGATGTCCTTCTCCAGGGACTGATCCCTCCTGATAACATGTCCAAAGTATGTGACACATAGTCTCGCCATTCTTGCTTCTAAGGAGCATTCTGGTTGTACTTCCTCCAGGACAGATTTCGTACAGACATTCCAAAGATGCACGAGGACTATATATGTGGCCTTAAGGATTTGCCATTGGAGAGAAGATTTATCAAGGGGGGGCAGGCAGAAAAATGCATGTCAAACACACCCACCACATTTTGCACAAAAATTCAGCGACTAATTGTCTACCCCTTTCCTCAGCCCCCGATCCCGAACTTTACTTCAAGCCTACTCCGGGTCAATAACATCTGATGTACTAATTATGACATATGCGTTATATTCCCTTCTTACTTTTAAAATTTATTAATTTCGTTGTTTTGGAGAATATACACAGCAAAACACAATAGCAATTCAACAGTTCCAAACGTATAATTCAGCAACATTGACAATACTCTTTGAGTTGGATAACCGTTCTCGCCTCCGTTCCTGAGTGGTTCCTCCTCCATCAACACTCTTCTTACTTTCATTTCCCCCTTTTCTTTCTTTTTTTTTTTATTACTTTGCTTTTAATATGATTGTTGCCTTGTATGCGTCTTTGTATGCATTCTAAATCCCATTTGAAGGAAAGCATGTTGGAAATAAAAAAATGATAATCCTGGGCTAATTGCTGATCTTTGGAAATTGATCAGTGTTTGTGCCTACCAAAAAAAGGTAGAAAAAAAAAATCACTTTAGCGTATAGGCGCACTCACACAAATTTTAATTTTCAATGGGCAATGCATTTTCTAATAGGCCGTTTTTGTAGATCAATATTGCATTACAGAGCAATGATTTTTATCCTGGAGCCTAAACTCAAGGCTGTTCTTAGTAACAGGTATTTGCAGGATGTGGACCCTATGTAGGGAGTCTGCATGCCCTTGCGTAAGCATTCGTGAACGAGGGGAAGGGTGTTACTGAATATACACGATTACTAGTCCTCGATTGAAGACAGACAGAGGCCCTCATCTGTGATACTACTTTGTCTGCATATAGCACAGTCTTACAGAGGCAGAGATAGACAGCATATATTCAGAGGATTATTTTAAAATAAGGACAAATGTAATACGAAGCATCACATGTCTGTTCATTGGAAGCCATTCCAAGTCAGGCAAATGAAGCCCAACAAGAACCAAAATAACGTTGACTTTTTACCTAACAATCTGATTAATGAGTAAAATCGTAGGCTGTTATACAAAATGTTTACTTTCAGCGTTATGACTAAGACACATGTTAAAGACCACAATATCACCTGGGAGGTTCAGACAAACAAGACCAAAGCTTCCTAAAACTTAAATACCTCAGGCTGTTGCAACACTTCTTTTATGTTTTTATGGCTGTGCTTTCACGATGTCAAGGTCGAAGCTATGAAATACTTATTTAGCTTCTTGGCTAATGCAAGATATTATGTACAGTAAATTGTTGCTTCTGTCAGCTAAGAGGAGACAGGAGGTGTTCCAGGAATAAAACGTGTCCCTTAAAACATTCCTGACTCCCAGTTCTACTAGAAAGGATTTACAATATGGCAGAAAAGGATCTTTTTATTCAGACAATTACTAATTTAAAAAATAATTTACAAGTAAGGAAAATCACAAGGGTATAAAAGTTAATTCCTTAACTTGCCCGTGGAGAAAATAAAAATTGTAGTCAAATATTATCTTCTTCTGAACACACGGTTATTGCCGCTGTTTTTTACTACTTGAATCATTTATGGCTGTATCCTAAAATTTCCCTCCCTTTTGTCAACAATCTTGCCTAATGCTAGGATTACCTTGTTTAAAGTAGCGACTTCTTGTATTACATAGTTTTCTGTTTTAAGACCAAGGGCTTCTCATTGTTAATCACTGTAACTGCATGTAAGTTACGAGCTCTGTTGTTGTGGTTTCCTTCTGAACAACAACACCCAGTTCCTCACTCCAGCAAAGTGGCTAATCTCCCTTGATCCGTAACAGCATACAGATCAGGTCACAACAAGGGACGATGCTTAATAATTTGTGTCAAGAGTCAAACGAGTTTGTACTTGCTGGCTTCTGTACTGAGCACCACTCTAACTGAATCTTCTGCGAATTGCCTTTAATACAATACACACATTCATTTCCTCTGCTTATAGCTGTACTTAGACGAGGCCCTCCAAAACTCATAACAGTTAATTCCTTCTAAGCCTCTTGAAAATGCCATTTTATTTTTATAAAAATCCTTTTTACAGACTTAAATGTAGTTGTAAAAGTCAATCTTGTGGTAAGACATCATTCAGAGTTTTTATACCCAGGCTAGCCTTTCCCTTCCTTCCCTGGAAACCGTGTTTATGGTTTGGTGGCTGAACCCGTATAACAAGAAGAGGTCTGGGATCTCTGAGCAGGATCACCAGACTAGGAAAGGCTAGGACCATGGCAGGCTGATGACCAGGCTGTCAGGTTAGGCTCTGGCTACTGGACGCAGGCTGTCTGCTCCTCTAGGGATGGTAATGATTTACAATCAGAAAGAAAATCTGAGAGGAGGAGGTTAATCCAGAGGAGAAAAGACCAGAGGGAGGCCAGCATTACCAGCTGTGACCAAAACAGAATCCATCATCTCTAATATCTAAGCAACGGTGGGGCAGGGAATCAGGGGAAGTCAAAACCGCAAGTGATGGGCAGAGATCCAGGCGACAGCTGTTTGGCATTAAGGAGGCTTATCGACAGGCATCTGGGTTGCAGAGCCACCGAGGGGGGCGGTTTGCACCGTGGGGCAGTTCTAACTGAAGGGATGTTCCTTCAGGATTGGGGTGAGCTAGAATCACCACGTAGCTTTGGGAACAGACATCTGCTGTTGTTAGGTGCTGTTGAGTCGATTCCAACTTATAGCGACCCTGCGTACAACAGAACGAAGCACTGCTAGACATTTCATGCCTCCTTGGACTGAATTCCTCTTCCTCTTCCCTTCATTCATGGATTTTTGTTGTTGATAGCTGCCATGGAGTTGGTCCCCTACTCATGGCGACCCCATGCAAAACGGAACAAAATACTGCCTGGTCCTGAGCCATCCCCATGATCGGTTTGGGCTTGGACTGTTGTGATCCATAGGGTTTTCCCTGGTTGATTTTCGAAAGCAGATCACCAGGCCTTTCTTCCTGGTCTATCATAACCTGGAAGCTCTGGTGAAACCGGTTCAGGGTCATAGTATCTCGCAAGCTTCCACTGACAGGGGGTGGTGGCTGTACATAAGGTGCGTTGCCCCGGAACTGAACTGGGTGTCCCATAGGGAAGGTGAGAATTCTACCATTGAACCACTTGTGGCTCCTGATGGTTTTACAGTCAGATACACCTGACCCAAGCCATGGTATTCTCAAATGCATCATATGCATGTGAAAGCTGGACAATGAATAGAGAAGACCGAGGAAGAATTGATGCCTTTGAATTGTGGTGTTGGCGAAGAATATTGAATATACCATGGACTGCTAAAAGAACGAACAAATCTGTCTTGGAAGAAGTACAACCAGAATGCTTCTTAGAAGCAAGAATGGTGAGACTATGTCTTACATACTTTGGACATGTTGTCAGAAGGGATCAGTCCCTGGAGAAGGACGTCATGCTTAGTAAAGTACAGGGTTGTTAGAAAAGAGGAAGGCTCTCAACGAGGTGGATTGACACAGTGGCTGCAACAACGGGCTCGAGGATAACGATGATTGTGAGCGTGGTGCAGTGTTTTGTTCTGTGGTACATAGGGTCGCTATGCGTCAGAACTGACTTGACGGCACCTAACAACAACAACATCCTGTGTTTCTTTTCCTCTGTTTTGCCCAGGAGCAGTGGTGTTCTTGTAAATAAATGTTTAATAACTGTCTCTCTGGTTACAAAGAATCCTGATTGTAGCATTTGCATACTTCCATGGTGTAAATTCTCCTACCAATTTCAAACTACCAAGGGGCTGTCACTGAATGAGGAGTTGGGGAGAGCAGCAAATCACTACAGAGTACTTCCACCATACATACGGAGTAGACACAAACAACTGCAAGAGCATAGAGATAGTAGAAGGTAATAAAATAATTAGGGAGTGGTGAGTTTTGAGTATTTCTTATCTTTGTTTTTAATATAATTTGCTTAATTACGTTTGTGTAATTTATTTTTTAATAGTGCTTAACAACCCACCCAGAATTCCTAAAAATTCAACAGTCATCACTCACGAGCCAATAGGAGCTGGTCCTAGCACATCACTGCTCAGGTCACCTTAAACTGCCCTTCACAGTTTTGTTCACTTTTCTCTCCCCTTTTGATCTCCAGTGGTACCTCTGGGATGGACAGTGTCTTCTCTTATATCATGCTTTCCCTTCTCCTTAGAAGGAGATTTTTTCATGATTAGGATGTAGGTAGGTAGAGCCTGGATTCTCCACTTTCCTTCTAGTTGTGCGGGGGAAATAGAGTCCCAGTGTTTGTCTTAGGGCCCTGGTGGCACAGTGGTTAAGAGCTCGGCTGCTAACCAAAAAAGTTCGGGAGTTCAAATCCAGCAGCTGCTCCTTGGGAACCCTATGGGATAGTTCTACTCTGTCCTATAGGGTTGCTATGAGTCAGAATCGATTCGACCACAACAGGTTTGGTTTTGGTTGGTTTGGTGTTTGCCTCACCAGCTGACGCCAGAAGTGGGAAAGAGCACAGACAGTACCACAAAGTATAAGGCTGCTCTAGGAAGGAGGTTCCAAGGCCAACTGGCTAATTTCTCTCGGGCCCAGATCATTATAAAGCAAAGAACTTGTGGGGAGAGTGAAGCTGGGAAGCTTGTTCCTCCATTTCTTCTGACTACAGCCCCCACTACTAATTAGGGGGTCATATAATGGAAACTCTATGGGGCAGTTCTACTCTATCCTATGGGGTTGCTATGAGTCGGAATCAACTTGACGGCACTGGGTTTGTTCGTTCGTTTGTTTTTTTTTGGTTTTATGGATCATTATGGTGACAGCCAAATCTAACTGAACCAAACCCATTGCCATGACCCAAGTGTTTCAAAGTAGAACTCCACTCCATAGGGTTTTCATGGCTGTGAACTTTCAGAAGCAGATCCCCAGGCCGTTTGTCTGAGGTGTCTCTGGGTGGGTTTAAACCACCAACCTTTTGTTTAGCAGCCAAGTGCTTAACTGTTTGTGCCACCCACAGATTCCATTATGGTGATAAGGGGTGGTATAACTGGGAGGAAAATAGAAAAGGTGTGGAGAAAAAATTGAAATGTGGAGAAAGGATTAACCTAAATAAAATGTTGTCATTTAGTTGGCCTAATTTGAGTTGGCTCTAGGCAGTGAGCCCAACTGATCTTTCTGTGATAATGGAAATGCTCTGTATCTTTGTGCCCAATATGGTCCCCAGCAGCACACGTGGTTGGCTATTGAATTAGTGTGACTAAGAAACTGAATTTTATATAATTTAATTTTAAATTTAAATAGTCGCATGTGGCTAGTAGCTACTACACCGGGCAGTTTAGCAACAGACTAGGGGTCAGCAAACTATGGCTGTGGGCCAAATACAGCCTGCCATATGTTTTTCTATGGCCTGTGAACCAAGAATAGTTTTTACATTTTTAAATGGTTTGGAGAACTCCTCCCCCTCCCCCCGCAAAAGAAGACTATGAAACAGAGATCATATGTGACCCACAAATTCTAAAATATTAGTAGACTTTCTGGCCCTTTATAAAAAATGTTTGCCAGCCCCTGCTCTGGACATAGTCATGACCTGCTCCTGCAATGAAAGTAGGTGCTGTAAGGTCTGCCAAGTTCCCTAAAATTCTACAGTCCAGATTGGATCTCAAAGGGGGCCAGCTAACTTACGGGGCTCTCGGTACCGATAACACAAGGCAGGAACTGAGCCAAGAGGAAGCCAGGTACCGAACAGGAGCCACTAGTCTGGGGTCCAGAGAGGAAGGTTCAGCAGAAAGAAGAGCAAGAGGGACCTGACGACAAGGTCTCCTGGCTGCCCGCTCAGGGTCAGTTTGGGCCAGAAGTGAAGCAAGGCTGAGTGCACAGGCAGGAGTTAAGGTGGCTTGGTTTCTGGGGTCAAAATAGAGGCCTGAGAGGTCTTTGTAAGAGTCAGGACTCTCTCCACAGCTATGTACGCAGCCTGTGGAAGAAAGGTGGGCTGGTGGCTTAGTTGAGAGTCTGAGAGATAACAGCACAGGAATTGTCAAGCTAGGTGATGTACTTCATCTAAGCATTGCCATCACGTTTTCAAGTATGTTACGCAATAGTGTTTACCTCTGTGATGTCACTACGTTGCCATTGTCTCATCATCTCTCTCATGACAGGGTGTGTACTTTAGCTCTGTGTCTAGCACAGTGCCTGGTACATAAAAGGTGACCAGTAAATATTAACTTAAATATTATATTTGTTTTATAATTGAGAAAAAAGATTCAGAGCAATGGAGAAGGGTTGTATCTGCTTCTGTTTGTATCTGAGAGACCATGTTGATAACAGGCTTTTTGTGAAAGGAAGAGCTGGGAGAAAAGAAGAATACGCACCATATTTTCAGGGACAGATGAACACAGAAGCCTTCACAGATACATAAAATTGGCCTTAATATCAAGACCTGGATTATATTTTCTTAAGTTATCAGACTGAATATAAGTTTCAGAAAAGAAAGTAGAATTCTCCTAAGGCCTTTTTGTGACACAGGCTGACTGTTGTTTTCCATACCATTTCCCTTTCCTCTGTGGCACACAGCTAGAATGCATGTCCCTCTCTCCCTTGCAGTGAGGTGTGGCTGTGTGACTGAGTTCTGGCTGATGGAATGTGGCAGAAAGTCATGCACACCGCTCCCAGGCTGGTCCACGGAAGCCTCCCACACGATCCTCCACTTTCTCCCATCTTCTGAGGGGGTGTTGATGCCAGGGCGACCTTGGGAAGCCCTCACTGAAGATAGTAGAGTCTCCATCAGCCTAGGGTCTGAATGACATGTAGAGCATAACCTGCCCCATCACCACAGGGATTTTATGAGAACAAGAATAAGCTTCTATTAAGTCAAAACATAGAGATTTCAGATTTTATCTATTAAAACAGTCATTTTTACCTTAACAAATCCACTCCTCTTCAGCTTTCACTCACCTTACCCCAACAGCAAACCCACCTTACTTTCTTAGGTTATGACTGAATATAAACCCATTGCCGGAAACCCTGGCACTGTAGAGGTTAGGTGCTACGGCTGCTAACCAAAAGGTCGGCAGTTTGAATCCACCAGGCGCTCCTTGGAAACTATATGGGGCAGTTCTACTCTGTCCTATAGGGTCGCTATGAGTTGGAATTGATACAACAGGTTCGTTCTTTTTTTTTTTTTTACCATCAAGTCAATTCTGACTCATAGTGACACTATAGGACAGGGTAGAATTGCCCCATGGGGTCTCCAAGGAGCAGCTGGTGAATTTGAACTGCTGACCTTTTGGTTAGCAGCCAAACACCCAACCACTGTGCCTTCAGGGCCCCGTGAGTGAACACAGCTCTTTGATCTTGGAGAAAGCTCAGAAGAAGTAGCAACAGATCATTTCATCCTGGAAAGAAACTGACTCTTGGCTGAATCCTATAATAATCTGGAGACCTCCAGAAAAAGTGAACTGTAAATGGGCGGAATTTTTAAATGACAAAAACAGAAGGGACATTATTTTGGAAAAAAAGAAAATTCATTTAGATTGCTGTCCAGTTTTATTTTAACTTACTGGCCTTGAAGTTGGCTGTGGTCAGCAGTGAATGACGATGACAAAACCATTTGCAGCTGCCGGGAGACTCAGAGACAGCGTCTCTGTAGGAGGCTGTGTTTGGGCTTTCCAAATCTAGATTTAGTACTGTTTCTAATTGCAGAGTTTTGTTTAAAAAGTGTTCCAATCTATCTTCTCTGGCCAATTTTTCTCATATAAAAAAACAACTAAACCCACTGCCATGAAGTCAATTCTGACTAATGATGACCCTACAGGACAGAGTAGAACCGCCCCATAGAGTTTCCAAGGAGTGGTAGGTAGATTTGAACTGCTGACCTTTCAGTTAGCAGCTGGAGCTTTTAACCACTGCACCACCAGGTTTCCCTTTATGTAAGGTCCTAAAAACCAAAATCTGTCTCCTTTCTTCTCTGCTTATCTAGGAAATTCCCAAATTAGGGTGCATTAAAAAAAAAAGTTTTTTATTGTGCTTTAAAGTTTACAGAGCAAATAGTTTCTCATTAAACAGTTAATATACTAATTGCTGCGTGACATTGGTTGCCAACCCAGCCATGAGTCAACACTCTCCACTTCTCCATCCCAGTTTCCCTGTTTCCATCAGTGCAGTTTTGCTATCCCTTCCTGCCTTCTTGTTTTTGCTTTTGGGATGGTGTATCCATTAGTCTCACATACATGACTGATTGAACTTCAAAGCACGTCCCTCATGTGTGTTATTGTTGGCTGTATAGATCTGTCTACTCTTTGGATGAAGGGTGAGTCCTACACCATCTTCATGGTTGTTGGTATGCCTGAGTCTATCATTACTGCCACTGTGTATTTAAAGTTCCTTCCAGTCTAGGGGGCTCCTCTTCCAGCACTATATTAGACCATATTGAGTTGTGTGATCCATAAGGTTTTCATTGGCTCATTTTTAGAAACAGATCACCAGAATTTTCTTCCTACTCTGTCTTAGTCTGGAAACTCTGCCAAAACCTGTCCACTATGGGTGACCTTCCTGGTATTTGAAATACTGGTGACACATCTCCCAACATCACAGCAACACGCAAACCACCACAGTACAACAAGCTGACAAACAGGTGTTGGCTATTGCAAAGTACCTCTTTATACTGAGCCAAAATCTGCCTTGCTGTCACTTATACTCACTGATCCTCAATGTACTTCTGAGACGCACTCAGAAAAAGTCGAATTCTTTTTTTAAAAAATTTTTATTGTGCTTTAAGTAAAAGTTTACAAATCAAGTCAGTCTCTCATACAAAAATTTATATACACCTTGCTATATACTCCTAGTTGCTTTCCCCCTAAGGAGACAGCACACTCCTTCCCTCCACTCTCTGTTTTCTTTTCCATTCAGCCAGCTTCTGACCCCCTCTTCCCTTTCATCTCCCCTCCAGACAGGTGCTGCCCACATAGTCTCATGTGCCTACTTGAGCCAAGAGGCTCACTTTTCACCAGTATCATCTTCTGTCTTATAGCCCAGTCCAATCCCTGTCTAAAGAGTTGGCTTTGGGAATGGTTCCTGTCTTGGGCTAATAAAAGGTCTGGGGACCATGACCTCCGGGGTCCTTCTAGTTTCAGTCAGACCATTAAGTCTGGCCTTTTTATGAGACTTTGGGGTCTATCCCACTGCTCTCCTGCATTAGGGGCACATTTTAACTGGCCTTGCCTATGCCCACTAACAGAGCCCTAGTGGCACGGTGGGTAAGAGCTCAGGCTGCAAATCAAAAAGTGAGCAGCTCGAATACACCAGCCGCTCCTTGGAAACCCTGTGGGGGCAGTTCTTCTCTATCCTATAGGGTTGCTATGAGTAGATACACACTAACAACCACGAGATTAAAACTTCAGCATTAAGAACTCACCACCGACCTGAAGGAATACTCTTTAATGTTTTCTTGGAACTGTGACCTACGAGTTCCACAAACCGCATTAGTATCCAAGGACAGAGAACAGAGACGTGAAGCAGATAGAGCAATAAAGAGTCCACCTAAAGTGTGAATTATTCCTCTGCCACACATTAGTTATGAACCTTGGGCAGATTTCTAAACCTGTTTTCTCCACACCCATACTGGAAAAACGTCTGCCTGGTTGGTTGCTGTGAGTGGAAAATAAAATGTGTATTATAGTTTTAATGTAGTGCCTGCCCTTTACCTATTCTTATTAAAAAAAAAAGGTTATGAAATATGGTGAGTATGCAATGGAGAATTATCTGAATTCTACAAAATTAATTTTATTTCTTTTATAATGGTTATTTTTTCAATTAAAACTCGGGGTGGGGTGGGGTGGGTAAAACCTTCTGGGAACACTGTCAGTCCTACCCGGTTTGGAATGGTCTATTCCTGCCTGTCTCTCCACTTCACCTCACACATTGCTCCCCTCACCTCAGCACCCGGTGGCACCAGGCTTCTTTCACTCCTTTGACGTACTGTGTCCTCTCTTGTACCTTCTGTTCCCTGTCCTTTCCCCCAGGCCTCTCTCTTGGCCTCGCTCCCTCCCACCCTCCAGTCTCAGCACAAACTTCCTCTGACTTCCTCGGACCCTTGACCCCTGGCCGGCTGCCTTTGCCGGGTGCTATCACAGAACCTTTTCTCTGCGTCACTTCCCTAGGTTGGCAGTTGACACACTCGTCTTCCCTAGGTTGGCAGTTCGCAAACTCATCTTCCCTAGGTTGGTAGTTCGCACATTCGCCTTCCCTAGGTTGGTAGTTCACACACTCATCTGGGTATGCATTCTGACAACGTCTATCTGTCCCCTAGCTGAGCCCCCATGAGACAGGTGGTGAAAGCGATAACTAAGTAGGTACTCAATTAATTAGTGAAGTAATTAATTTGGGCTTTATTTTTTCCATGGTATAACACTTGCATTTTTTTTTCAAGTTAACTTCATAACATAATTGTTGGTCATAAAATAAGTTACTAAAAGGAGACTTTTTGATTTGGGGTTTGTTTGATTTGGGGTTTGTTTTGAGATGTAGAACTCACTCAACACACAAGGCTACTTCATCTTCAGTTGACATGTAACCACATGGCGGCTGCTTACAGACCCGTTACCCAACAGTTCTAGGTGACATAATAAAGAGCCTGGTGGTCAACTCAGACCACAGGAGACATTTCCTGCAGGCACTTCGGACTGAAGGAATTACCCAAACTGGAATTTGATCACGACATGGGAACAACACACCTCAACCCAAGAAAGCCTGGGGAATTACTTCTTTAGAACAGCCGTTGGTTTGATTTTCAGATACCATTCCTTTATGAAATTCCATTACATCTACTTTTGTTTTGTATTTCTTCTCACGACTGAAAAATTAAGGGCAGCAATAAAAACAAATTTTCAAATACTAAATATGTTTATAGCATAGAAAATGATGACAAAGCTCAGATAATTCACTGTTTCGCATTTGCGATGTGCACACGAGTAAACTAAATGATGTTTAGATTTTTCCTGGTTCTTTCTCGATAAGAGGTTAGAAAAATCACCACCTGGTTGCCTGTTACATTCTTGAGATTGCGTTGGGACCAACCAGCAGTAAAAACCCCCAATCCAGACCCACTTGTGTGCGAACAATAAACATTGTTTACCATTTTTTATTTATGCTAATGATTATAAAATAGTCAACAGCTAAATGATACTTAAGAAAAAAGCAGCATGTTCCCTACTCAAAGAAGTCTTTGACAAAAAAAGTCTCCATTTCAACTTGATTACGCTACTCCACAGCAATACAATAATGTGAGATACACAACAATCCTCAAAGCCATTTATAGCCTGGTTGTCAATTACAAAATAATAAGCTAGAGAAGACAAGCATGCCGAATATCAAGAAAAATAGTATCTCTGTTTGGTTCAAATATTACATTTCTAAATGCACATTTCAGAATTTCTAGACTGACAAAACTTACTACATGGACTTTTCTGGGCCTAATTTACTCCTTCTATGTCTAAATTGTGCATTATATACATATTTATTATATATAACTCAATTATATATATAATTACATAGCTCATGAGGACTTTGCTCATCCATTCTCTCATCTGATGTGATACTGTCCTTTTTTATTTTTTATTTTTAAGTGTGTTAAAATGAGATCGAAGGCATGAGAATCCCTAGTCTAATGTTTGGCTAAATGGTTGGACTCATACCTCATGACTCCAAACTGTAATCTGTACTTTTAGGCAAATCTAATTCTACTGGATAAATTTAAATTTCAGTGCACGGCTTTCTGGACCGTGTTTCCAAATTTACGTACTCATTAATCGATGAATTGATTTTCTTGCTCATTTACTCATTAGTCCATTGGATTGGGCGGGTATGGTATCTTGTATTCTGTGGAGGATTTGGTCTTTTGTAGCCATGGTGTTTCACCAAGTCCCATGAAGTATACAAAGAAGAAGAAGAGACAAGCATAACCCCAAAAGGACTTAAACAATTACAAAGCAACCTCTATGCAGGTGTGCAATAGTGGGACTGGAAAGGGAAAGTTTCCTGGAAAAAGTGAGTCAAGTTGGGTCTTGAAGGAAATGATGGACTTAGGTACCAGGGAGAAAGCAGAAGGGTATCCCAGGTGGTGGAGGCTGTGTGAAACCTGGCCAGGAAATGTTTTAATGGTTGTAGTGAGTAATTAATGTGGATATTCCCTAGTATGTCTGCATACTTGCATTTTAAGTGATAATTTATCATTATAAGTAGTGTCTGGTTCTCAGGTGTGTTAGTAAAAATGACTCCATAAAGGTGTTATTAATTAAATGCCCAACCTCCTTTATATTTTAATTTTGAAAGCTTTCAGGGTCTCTCAGAGAAGATGCAAATACTCTGCCTCAGAAAGCAGTGCACAGGCCCACCTGTGGGGCGCTCAGCAGGGACAGGGGGCTTCCCTTCTGGGGGTTTGGAGGCAGAAACGTAGCTGCTGTTGCCATACTAAGATCTTCACTTTCTGGGAGACACAGGAGAGTACTGAGATGGTTAGTTTCGTGTGTCAGCTTGGCGAGGATATGGAGCCTAGGTACTTGGTACATGCGGCTGTGAAGATATTTCCACGTGATTACCATTTAAACCAGTCGACTTTAAGTAAAGCAGATTACTTTCCATATATGTGGGTGGGCCTTGTCCAATCAATTGAAGACCTTAAGAGCAAAACAGGTGGTCTTCCAAGGAAGAAGCGGTCTGCCTCAAGACTGTAACATCTACATCCTGTCGGAGCTTCCAGCCTGCCGCCTGACTTACGGAATTGGAACTTGCCCACCCTCATAACTGCATGAACCAATTTCTTAAAATTAATCATCATCTCTCTCTCACAGCGCAGGGCCAGGCAGTGTTTCGTTCTGTTGTGCACAGGGTCGCTGTGAGTCAGAACTGACTCGACAGCACCTAACAACAACAACTTGCACACACACACGTATGTATGTATGTATGTGCATGTATGTACACGTATGTGTGCATCTGTAGCCTGTTGGTTCTGTGTCTTCGGAGAACCCTTACTAATGCAGGTATTCAAGACAGTCTGTGCATGCCTTTCAACCTCCTGACCTCTCATTCCTGTGAGCAGACCGGAATGATGTTCTGGGCAGGGCAGAGTGGTGTCCACCTGGGACAGGGCAGGGGCAGTCAGGGGTCTCTCTGTTCCCTGGGCAGTCTGGATGTGTTCTAGAAGCAGGGGATGGGTTTCTGTTAGCATCTGCTGGCAACTCACTGCTTTCACTTTCATGGTGGGCCTCCATGATAGAACTCCAAGGACACATGGTAGAGAGAACTTCAAAGTGAATCCCAAGGCTTTGGGTGAATTTGCTTAGTGCACACCATGGGAGGGGGTGCCCTGAGTGGGCAGAGGAGACAGACATTCCCAGGGAAGTTGGTGGGGTGAGAGATTGTGGGAGTGGGGTAAAGGCGGGCCATCTGCTGCCATATGGGGAAGGAGGAAGAAGGACTGATGCCCCAACCTTGAATGGGGGGGGGGTGTGGGGTGAGGATAAGGATAAGGATGTTGGCTCCAGGCTTAAGACAGGAGTTAGGCAAGCATGAGCTACCCCAGAAGCTGTCTCTCAGGCCTGGACTTGAAGCTACTAGCTCAGGTGCTGTGGGGAGAGAGTTGGGGGAGGCAAGTATGCGGGTCCTCGGATGACTTGGGAATGGCTCTCAGCCTGGAACGCCAAGAGTGGGTGGGAGCCAGTGAAGGCGGGTTGGTTTCCGAAATACCTCAGACACCACATCCTCACTTCCAACCCAGTTTCTAGCTTACATCTGAGAAAGCTATGTGGGCCCTCCACTCTGCCTAGTGATTTGGTCTTCCTTCAACCGAATACTTAAGCATTTCTTCAAAATTTATTTATTTAAGAAGGGGAGGAAGTGATTTTCTATTAACAAAAGTAGTCTGTTCGTGATGAAGTATTTACTATGTGCCCAGAAGTTCACAGCACTTTTATTCATTTAGTTTTTTTTTTTTTTTTTACTTCTGTAGTTTTTCCATCCTACACACCTGGTAGCATTCTGCATTCACAATGTAAGAACGGTAGAAGTGTACAGAGATGCGGTTATTGAGACTTGTTATCAGTAAACAGCAATGTTCAGTTTCTGAGTTACAATTGATGCTGATGGCTGCTCTGTCAGGTAGCTGGGTTCAAGTTAGTGATCGACCCCAAATATAGAAATTTTCATGTGTACAGAGCAAAAATACTGACAAGAGGTTGGGGTGTTCCAGTAAGGATTTTAATTTGTTTCTACTTTTTGGTTAAGCATTCTCTCTTGTTCTCTGGAAGCAGGATCAAAGTACATTTTGTTAGTTAAATAAGGAATCCTGTGTGGAAGTCCGGTTACCTGGTGTCATACGTCCGATGTGTTTCTGTGATAACTCATCCTTTTCCCATTATGGTCTGCTGCTCCAGGCAATGCCCCACTAACCTGCCTTGGACTCAGCTCAGAGTATGGGGCATTCTGAGATCCATGTGGCGCATGAAACCAACTGTTCCCCCAAAACATGGGAGGAGAACTTTGGGAGGAGGGTTCAAGAGAGAGGTCTGGTGTGCGCATGCATGTGTGTGTATGCGCGCGCGCGCGTGTGTGTGTGGCCAGGAGTGGGTGAAATGAGGGCGGCACAGAAAGGAAGTAAAAGCAAAGTCACTGCTGCCAGCAGGTCTTCTCTCTCTGCCCTAAAGCGAGATGGGTTATCTGGCTCTTTTTCCTTCCATCAAGGGAAAGGGATGGGTACCAGCATCTGGATGACCTTACCATTCTCCCCTTTCCCCTTCATCGAAGGTTACTGGTTGTTACAGCACCACTGATCTGGATTTACATGTCCTCAACAAGGCCATTTTACCACTGCTTATCTGATCTGCCCAAGAATGTAAATGAGTAAATTTAAATACCATGTTCTCAACAATTTCACGTTTTGTTCTAAGCTCAAAATAAAGCCACCCAGGTGTTCTTTTATAAATAGGACTGCATGAATTTAAACAAACCTTTGCATTATTCATTGCAACAAAGGAACCAGAGTTCCTGCTTTAGACATAACTAAATTTCAACACTTCTAAAGTAATAAGCTACTGAAGGTGTTTAGCACATCACTAAGCACTTCCTTTAACGGATGCATCAAATCTGACTTGGAAACCATTACGTAGGATGAACAATTATTCTGAAGCCCACTAAAAGTTATCTGTCATCGCTTTTTGGTGCTGGTGACTTTATATTATCATAAATTGTTTTTAATTCAAGCTTTTGGCAAACAATTTAAATGAGATCTGCAACTTGACAGTGCTAATCTCATGGCTGAAATATTAAAGCTTCATGCATGAAAGATTTATTCTTTTAAAAAGATTGATCACACTGGACATCCCTCACTCTCCCCAATTAAAACCTACTTAATTTTTAGACAAGTTATAAAAATATCTCCGTACTCCAAATGTACATTAGTATGATAGGTTTTCTGACCATTTAAGATGGGCAACTACTGGCCATTCCTAAACCGAAGCTCTTCTTGTCCTGTCAAAAGTTCTCTTTAAGTAGATGGTTGACACTTAAGGCAAAAATTAAGCTTCTAACAGTTTTATAAAATAAGGGTGCCGAAGAGTATGAGTAAGGAGCAGTTTAGTCCGGCAGGAATTCTCACAGCTAAGAGAGTTTTGTTTGGTCTGTTGTTTTTACACGACCTTGGGGCAGACACCTTCTCTCTTGGATGAAGCCTTTAGGTGGCCCCTTTTGTGCTGGACACGTAAGACAAGCGGTGCTGCTCCCAGGAAGGGCGTAACTGGACATGTAAGATAAGTGGTACTGCTCCCGGGAAGGGAGTAACCGGACATGTAAGACAAGTGGTACTGCTCCAGGGAAGGGCATAACTGGACATGTAAGACAAGTGGTACTGCTCCCGGGAAGGGCGTAACTGGACACCGGTTGGCCTAACAGAGGCCCCGTCCTCCCAGCCTCCTTGGTTGTGAAAACCAAATGGCGAAAAAGAAGGGGCAGGGGAAGCGTGTATGGGACCAAAGGATCTCCTAGAGGAGAGGGATTAAGATCCTGTTTTGAGACTGAATGTTTCTGCTGCACGGAGATGACCCTCATAGAGATCAATTGTTAAGACCCCAGAAAAGTGTGAAATGCAATGTACCCTAAGCGTCTGCACCAAAGGGCTGGTTCTGGCACATTTTCTGGGAAGAGCTAGAAACCTGGTACTGGGGATATATGGCTGCATGTGTGTACGTGTATGTGTGTGTATGTATGTATGTGTGTGTGTGTGTGTGTGTGTATGAGTATGTGTGTATGTATGTGTGTGTGTATGTGTGCATTAACTGAGAGCTATAATATCGGACTCCAGGTGCACGGTGACTTAAGGTGACCTAACAATGGTAGAGAGATCTCCTCTTGCTCCGTCTTCTACCCTGAAAAACCACAGACAAGGACAGCATCAGACATTCCTGGATCACCAATCTGCACCACATAGCAGTGTCCACAGCAATGGCACCAGGGAGAGAGTCCAGGGCTGGTTAGAGCATCCAGTTTTGTCCATGAGTTGACTGGATATAGTGCCAGCCAAGTCAGGTTTCCGCATGCCACTCCATACAGATCTGGTGATATGTCAACCAATTCAGCACTCATTGGAAAACACGGTTCTCTTCAAAAAGAAAAGACATTTCCCATCAGCACGAACGTACGCCTGCTGTGGATACTGAAGACACAGACATGCATCTACAATCCCACAGCTACCAGCTGACAGTCCTCTAGTCGGAAGCTACCGTCAGCAAGGCTGGAGCCAAATAAAGCAGCAATAGTAATGTTCCTGAGGAACAAATAATCTGTTTTATTCAGGAAGCCTTAAACCCTTTAACACATTTCTCAAGAAGTTGTTTTTAAGAAATTATAAAAGTTGAAGAGAAAAGTGGGAAATATTTTGGCAACATGAAGGCCGGAAAAAATTTAAATATATTTTGAGCACCCCCATGTAAGCGAAGTTTATTTTCAGTGAGCTTGATGACTAACACTATCCACTTATGAGGTGGAAAAGCTGTGATCAAATACATTAAAATGTGGTGTTATTTCAAGGAACAAAATAAATACCTCACATTGAATTTGAACAAAGGAGGTTCACAATTTTTATTAAAAGAAAATATATTTTCCACATGCTGACTGAATGAATGTTGAAGAAAACAAATGAAAAACCACGATTTAAGGGGGTTTGACTCACTGGTCAGTCCAGGCTTCCCCATGTCCCGTTTACCATGGGTGTGTCCATGAGCCAGTCTGAGCTCTATTGTTGACTAATGCTGCCCTGAGGTCCTAGCACACTTCAGTCCAGAGAGGGCACCATGTTTATTTCACAGCAAAGAAAACCGTAAGTGGTGCATTGCCAAGACACCGTGTCCCCTTGCTCTCTAGCACCTTCTCCTCATTACCCTGGGTCCGAGCTTCCTGAGCACACTCCTTTTCTCTCATTTTCAAACAGCTGTAGACATCCTACCTTCTCTGGAGGGGACCCTCTCTTGTTCATAAGAAAGGAGGTGATCCACCCTTTCTAACACGCTTGCTGCTCCCTCATTTTACCCAGGACCTCCTGGTACACTTAACATTCTCAACTCAGTTAAATAACTATATTAGACATGTCTTTGATATTCCTATTAAAGTATCATTGTATGACTCAGTGACTGGAGGGTAAGAATTATGCTTAACTTGGTGTCACACAGAGGACTTCCTAATTCTTTGGGATGGTCACTCATTCATTCATTCAGAAAATGTTTATCAAACACCTGTTATGTGCCAGGTACTGTTTTGGAACTGAGAATACAGCAACAAACAAAACGGAAAAAAATCCCTGCCCTTGTAGAGTTTACATTTCAGTAAGGGATGGAGGATAGACAATAAACAAAGAAACAAGGAAATATATATTAGAAATATAGTATATTCAGAAAAATAAATTAGGCAAGTTACATAGGGAGAGCTGGGCATGTGTTAGCCATGCTTGGGTCAGGCGCACCTTACTCTTCAAGGTGACATCTTTGCTTTTTAAGACTATAAAGAGGTCTTTTGTAGCAGATTTGGCCAATGCAATACATTGTTCAGTTTCTTGACTGCTGCTTCCATGGGTGTTGATTGTGGACCCCAGAAAAATGAAATCCTGGACAACTTCAGCATTTTCTCTGTTGATCCTGATGTTGCTTATTGGTCCAGCGATGAGGATTTTTGTTTTCTTTATGTTGAGGTATGATCCATACTGAGGTGTAGTCTTTGATCGTCATCAGTAAGTACTTCAAGTCTTCTTTGCTTTCAGCAAGCAAGGTTGTATCATCTGCATAACACAGGCTGTTAATGAGTCCTCCTCCAATACTGATGCTGTATTCTTCCTCATATTGTCCAGCTTCTCAGATTATTTGCTCAGCATACAGACTGAATAAGTATGGTGAAAGGATACAACCCTGACACATACCTTTCCTGATTTTAAACCACACAGTACTGCTTCTTGGCCTATGTATAGGTTCCGCATGAGCACAATTAAGTGTTTTGAATTCCTATTCTTTGTAATGAATTTACACTCCAACCACTAATGCCACAGATGAAGAAAGTGAAGATTTTTTACCAACTTCAGCAGCCTGAAATTGATCAAACATGCAGTCAAGATGCACTGATAATTACTGATGATTACAACGCAAAAGCTGGAAACAAAGAAGAAGGAAGGATCAGTATTTGGAAAAGGACGCCTAGGGGAAGAATTTCATAAGTGGCCCACCCACCACTGCTGTCCAGTTGATTCCGACTCATAGCTAGAGGACAGAGTAGAAAGAGAACTGCAAATGTAAAGGCCAGGAGACTGGAGGATGCCTGCTGTGGAAGCTGGGGAACCAGTCAGGAGGCCACGACATTGATATAGGAGGGAGACGATGGTGGCTTGGGGGGGTTGCACAGTGGGGGTGACAAGGAATGGTTAATTCTGGAAATACCTTGAAAGGGGAGCCAACCGAGTTTGTAATTAGTTAGCTGTGGAGTGAGGACGAGTGCCTCTGAGCAGCGTAGCCAACTTCCTCTCACTGGGCCTCTCCAATAGCCCCTCCCTTGCTTCCCCGACCTCTGTGCCTCCTCTGATTCTGCCCACCTCTGCCTCTTCCTCACTGGTCACCTAAGGCCCAGCCATCCCTGGGGCTTAGTCCTCTCTTCATTTACATAACCCCTACAACCACATATTTCAGAGGCTTACCCCAGGCTCTCACTGTCAAGAACAGCTAGGTGTCCCTGGGGGTGCTCAGGGCAGGCAGCAATGGGTCTGATCCTAGAAAAGTATCTTGTGGGCCTTTAGACTTACTGAGACAGATTTGGATGTTTGAGCAGAGGCTGCAGGAAGAACTTCAGTCAACTACAGACTCCCTGGATTGGAGCAATACAGAGATCTGGACAAGATGAGGTCCCAGGGAGCTTGAGAGGGGAGTCGGATGCAAGGCTTTCTTGATCTGACAAGGATGCATCAAAGTTAGGGGTGGGCTGTTGAAAAGGATTACACAGAGCTCTTGGATAGGCTCTGGGAGGTAGAGGCCTTTTATTTTTTAATAAAGAAATCAACACTATGAAACCGACCTTTTGTTCTAGGAGTATAGAAGAGGATCTGCTGAGGGTGTGGGCAGGTCCCTGTGCACTGTGGGTGCACAAGCTGGCCCACACCCACCTTCTGCAGCACTGGACATTTTCACATGGTGCATGGTGCACCTGCATCCCAATGGGTGCTTGACAAACATCAGAGTTCATGGATGCAGGTGATAACACACACAGGTAGGTGCATGCTGAGACTGGGATCAGTGCCTTGTGGAACAGGAGCTGTGTAATAAGAGGATGTTGATGTTTCCGCATCAGGAAATGCTGAGCGGGGGCTGGAAATAATCACTAAGACATAGAAAGCCCATGCTGACCCAGGTTATTGGAGTGGCTGGAGGGGGGATTAGAAATCAAGCACAGACTCAGAAATCAAGCAGGGGGAGGCAGCTCTTTCTTTCCTGTGTAATTGGGCTACAGGACCAATCAGAGCATCTGTCACATTGTACTGGATTATAGTCTCTCTCCTAGGTGAGCGAGCCACTTGAGAGCAGGGAGCTCTTAATGGATAGACCCTACTGGCTAGAGGAGTGCTGGCACATAGGGTGCTCAGAGAGGGCTCATAGATGGATGACGGTGGATGGATGGATGGATGGATGGACAGACGGACGGACGGACGGATGGATGGATGGATGATGGTTGGATGGATGGATGATGGATGGACGGATGTATGGAAAAATGAATGAATGAATAACGAGATCACATTGTTGTCAAACATTCCTAAAAAGGATGCTGCAGACATACACACAAATGCATATACACATTTATATACACATGTTATCATGTATTGATTCCTTTTTTCTCCATTTTAATCAAATACAAACATTTTAAAGACAAAAAACTATATTTGAAGTTTATTTCCTATAGCTTTTAATTTTAAAACACAATTTGCTTTAAGAAATAAATTGCAAGAAAACAATGACATGGAGGAGGAACTTATCCATTAAAAGCAACATAAAAGATAAAGCAAGAACTATGATATGACCGTCTTATTTGATCATGATTTTAAAAAATAAGCTATGAAAATTAAAACTTTTCAAGACAATTGGAAGTTTGAACACCAATAGGATACTTGACAATACTGAGGAATTATTTTTTCAGAAGTGATAATGGTAGTATTGTTTTGTTTAAGGAAAAAAAATTTTCTTATCTTTGAGAGATAGATACTGAAATGTTTGTGGATAACTTGGGATTTGCCTCAAATTAATACAGAAGGGGTGAAGGTGTTTGGGGGTGTGGAGATGGCAGAATTGGCCAACATTTGATGGATACATAGAGGTTCCTTATACTATTTTGGTATGTTTGAAATTCTCCAGGATAAATAATTTAAAAAGAAAACTAAAGTGGATATTAAAATCTAGAAAACTGGTATAGCAGACACAGTAGTGTTTTAAGTTAACCACATGAGGCACACTTCTGAATTCTTCATTCATCTGATCTATCACTACTGTGTATGCCTATTTACAGGGTGACAGATTCCTTGGTAAAGAAAACATTTCTTTTTATCTTAAAAGTCATCTAAATAAAACAAACTCTTAAAACATTCTTTCTCTTACTTGTCATATAAATCACTTTACACAGAACATCCTAGGGCCATGCCTTGTGCTTTAAAAGAACTCTATATTACTTGCAAACTTTAGCATAAATCCACTTGATGAGCTTAACAAAGATTTACAAAAACACAACCTCAGGCCCATTTCTTCTGACAAAGGTATGTCAGAAGATGGTAAGCCCGTGTCATTTGTTCAGCTTTTCTCCTGAGGGTTTTACCATCTTTATTCTGCATGCCCATATTTATGCTGCAGTTGAAAAGACTTGAGAACACCTATTTCACAAGCTTTAATGCCTACATGGCCTTACATAACTAACCACCTGCAGAATTCTGACAGCATGCACAGATATATGTCTAATTACACTTTCGAACTTAATGAAATGAATATAATCCTGTCCTCAGATCACAGGCTAGATATTTAAAAAATTTAATTGGGTATTATTTTTCCAGTAAGCTTATTGCAGTTTGAAACTGAATTAAATTGGAAAGTATGTGTGAACAAGATTCTTGTATTTATTGTTTGAAATCAATTGTTGCACATATTTCTAATAACAGATTAGCAATTATATTTGTAGCTATGCATATTTCACACATGCATTATGTATATATTTATATAAATATATACATATTATGATGAAATCTCTTTATAATGTAGAACTAGATAGGGCACACTAGCTCAGAGGACAAGCCTACTGTTATCGCTATATTTCAGAAGTCATGGTTTGTTCTTCAGTAAATCTAAATCCATGTTACAATTCTGCTCCAACAGAATTCTACTATTATTCTGGTGAAGAAGTAGTACTTAGGGTGGGGTTTCAATATCAAATGCCAACGGGGTCCAAGCACGTAATATAAACGAGTGAAACCAGGTAGGTGGCATATGTAGTCACCTGGAGGTACCTGCCCTGTCTACAGGGGGCAAACACTTTTTTAGCTCCAATCAATTGTGCCTTATGGGCCTACAGTTTCCATTCTTTTTTTTCCAACAGAAATTATAATCCAGATTTTTATGCTAAATCTCCCAATTTTAAAATGCAAGCCAAATAAATCATGTCTGCTCTTTGCATGAAACGAATACCGATGTAGGATAAACACCACTGGAAGGACTTTGCCTCTGACTGCTTGCTACCCTAAATGCTTCACAACTTGTGTAATGTCTCATATGAGTTTATTTCTTCTAAGCAGGTAAGAATATCTGCCCACTAATTATCTCACAGGACCTTCTGAATGCTGACTGCACACACCCAAGGAAGACGTGAGGCCACTTGGTGGCTTCACCCTAGTGCTGTGGATTGGACATAACCAGTCCCAAGACACACTCCCCACATGATATATCTGTTGCCATCCAGTTGATTCTGACTCATAGTGACCCTACAGGACAGAGTAGAACTGCCCCCCAGGGTTTCCAAGGAGCTGTCGGTAGACAGGAACTGCTGACCTTTTTGGTTAGCAGCCAAGCTCTTAACCACTGCACCAACCAACTCCATGGAGAACATAGAGCTGGCAATATGTTAAAAAGATTTTTTTTAATATGTACTCATTGGCTCAACAATTATCCTTCTATAAATTTATCCTAAGAGCAAACCCACACATGTTAACTCATACAGGTTTGAAATTCCATACATTCACACAAGGTTGTTCATCTCAGCATTATTCGTGCAGGTAAATACTGAAACAACTAACATGTTCAATGACAGGAAATTGATTAGGTAAACTATGATGTAATCTATCACTTCTGTAATTAGATCAATGCCAATAAATATTATTCTAAATGAAATAAAAGGAGTTGTAGGCAGATGGCACATTTTAAAACATCACCAGAAAGCCACAGACAAAATTCATTAGAAAGAATTGAAAGCTGTCAGTAGTATATAATGCAAAGAGGTACAGGTAAGTACAGGAAACTCCAAGTAGTCGGCAGGACTGATGAGTCTAATGGAAGGCACACTAGAAGACTGGAAATGGTCCTGAGCAGAACATCTAGGTCTAAATTAATCTAAGGGTCTAAATAGGGCACATATGGAAGACAGATTATTGATTTAGGCTATTTCAAAGTGGTGGCCATTATCTGTGGCTGGAATGCTGGCTTGTATCACATCCATATTGCCCAAAGATTCACCCTGTGCGGTCCTCTAACACCAAGTTGCTTACAGCTCCATGGACCCCTCTGCCTTGGAAGCTTCTTTCCCACCTTCTCTCCACTTGCTGCTACTCCTATTTAAGTCCACTTCAGCCATAGTCTCGCTAGAAGTCCTTAGCTGAGTCTCCTCCCCTAAGCTAGGTTGGCTTCTTTATCTTTGCACTCCCTCCTTCTTTAGTCATCATCTATTTATGTTTCTCTCTTCTCCACTGAGTTGGGAGTTTTTCGAGGAGGTGACTGTGTCTTCCTTATACTGACAGTAACACAGTACCCAGTAACCAATGCTCAGTGAGTAGATCCGTATTTCCCCATCATGGTCTATATGAATTTTGCCACCTAGACTTGTGCTGAGCCCCAAGAGTACAATCATATGTGTTGGCCCTGTACACCCAGTGCATTTTAATTTAATGTATATATTTGTACTTTATACATGACCAAAAGTTCCTTGAGGGTCTGCTCTCTGTCTTTGCAGAGGGTAAAGCCCCATTACCACTACCAGTTGTCATCGAGTCAACTCCAACTCATGATGACCGCATGTGTGTCAGAGTAGAACAGTACTCCACAGAGTTTTCAATGGCTGCTTTTTGGGGGAAGTGGATTTCCAAGCCTTTCTTCCAAGGTGCTGCTGGGTAGACTCAAATTTCCAACCTTACAGTTAGTAGCCTAGAGCATTAACAACTCTTTTTTTTTTTAACCAAAACTTCGTATGATAAAAAGACTTTCTGATCATTGCACATTTCATTATCAAATATAATAAAATTATCCTTTTTCTAATAATATAATCCATAAAATCACTTAACTGAGAGCATTTAAACTGCAATTTACCACAATGTTACTGGAAGCATGAATGGCTCAGAGTACGCCAATACTCATTGTTTAGGGGAATGTCCTTCAGGTCACCTCCTGTCTAGTGAGGCTGTCAGCACCAGTCTGCACAGTAATATTAATAAATCTCAGTCTTAAAAAAAAAAATGGAAATGGAGTTTTTTGTTCTAATTCTGTCCCCAAATTAGTTACCTTTTCAGCCCCTAGAGTGCATAAACCTCACTCTGGCGACTACTGGATAAAACGATAATGGGGAGTTGGATAGGCTGGTAGGAAGGTGAGTGTATTTCTGGTGGCAGCCATGGTGAGCAGAAGCTTGGGCTGGAATGAGAGGCACATGGGGAAGAGACACCAACAGAGGAGGCTAAGCAACGGAGGGGACTTGTGGACTGGAGAGATAAATATGGAAAGGAAGATTAGGGATAGGTTGTAGAGGATCTTTACTGCCATGCCTAGGGATTATAAAGAAGGCAAAAGATCTTGGGGAAGATGAGGGACATAATCAAAACTCCACTGTTAAGAAATTAATCTGGAAGTGGGGAGAGAGAAAAAAAAAAAGAGAGAGAGACAAGCAGAGAAAGGGTTTTAGAGGACTATTTCATGTGAGATGAAATGTTGAGTTAGTGGACACAAAGGTGAGGGAAAAGAGAAGGATGAGAGAGAATTCATAAAAGTAGGAAGGAAGGACACCACTCATCTATCAGTTTGTCATACTTTGCTAGCTTGTGTGTTGCTGTGATGCTAGAAGCTATGCCACTGGTATTTCAGATAACACCAGGGTCACCCATGGTAAACAGATTTCAGCTGAGCTTCCAGACTAAGACTAGGAAGAAGGACTGGGTGATCTACTTCTGAAAAAAATTGACCAGTAAAAACCTTATGGATAGCAATGGAACATTGTCTAATATAATGCCGGAAGATGAGCCCCAAAGGTTGGCAGGCACCTGAAATATGCCTGGGAAAGAGCTGCCTCCTGAAAGTAGACTTGACCTCAATGATGTGAATTGAGTAAAGCTTTTGGGATCTTCATTTGCTGATGTGGCAGGGCTTAAAAAGAGAAGAAACTGTTATAAACATCCATTAGTAATCAGAACATGACATGTACGACGTACGAACCAAGGAAAATTGGAACACATGAAGATCAGTATCTTAGGCATTAGTGAGCTGAAATGGACTGGTACTGGCCATTTTGAATTGCTGAAATGGACTGGTACTGGCCATTTTGAACTGGAAAATCAGATGGTCTACTATGCTGGCAATAACAAAATGAAGAAGAATGACATTGGATTCATCGTCAAAAAAAAAAAATTTTTTTTCAAGATCTATCCTGAAGTACGAGGATAATATCCATACACCTACAAGGAAGACCAGTTAATACAACTATTATTCAAATTTATGTACCAATCAATGCCAAAGATGAAGAAATTGAAGGTTTTTATCAACTTCTATCGTCTGAAATGATCAAACATGAAATCAAGAGGCATTGATAACTGCTAGTGACTGGAACACAAAAGTTGGAAAGAAAAAAGAATCAGTAGTTAGAAAACATGGCCTTGGTGATAGAAACTATGTCAGAGATCACATGATAGAATTTTGCAAGACCAATGACTTATTCATTGCAAATACCCTTTTCAACAACATAAACAGTGACTATACACCAGATATGAGGCACTGGGTACTGGGTTATACACCAGATGAAGCACACTAGAATCAAATCAACTACATCAGTGGAAAGAGACAATGCAAAATTTCAATATTATCAGTCAGAACAAGGCCAGTGTCTGACTGCAAAACCGATCATCAATTGCTCATGTGCAAGTTCAAGTTGAAGCTGAAGAAAATTAAAACAAGTCCATAAGAGCCAAAGTATGACCTTGAGTATATCACACCTGAATTTAGAGACCATCTCAAGAATAGATTTGACACATTGAATACTAATGACCAAAGATCAAAAGAGCTGTGGGATGACATCAAGGACATTATATATGAAGAAAGCAAAAGGTCACTAAAAAGACAGAAAGGAAGGATCAAAATGTATGTCAGAAGAGACTCTAAAACTTGCTCTTGAATGTAGAGTAGCTAAAGTGAAAGAAGAAATGACGAAGTAAAAGAGCTGAACAAGAAGATTTCAAAGAGCAGCTCAGGGAGAAAAAGCAAAGCATTATAATGAAATGTGCAAAACCTGAAGATAGAAAATCAAAGCAAAGAACATGCTCAGCATTTCTCAAGCTAAAAGAACTGAATTAAAAATTCAAGCCTTGAATTGCAATGTTGAAGGGTTCTCTGGGCAAAAAACTGAATGGTGCAGGCAGCATCAAAAGAAGATGGAAAGAACACACAGAGTCACTGTACCAAAAAGAACTGGTTGACATTCAACTATTTCAGAATGTAGCATGTGATCAAGAACCTACGGTACTGAACGAAGAAATTCAAGGTGCACTGAAGGCACTGGTGAAAAACAAGGCTCCAGGAATTGACGGAATATCAACTGAGATGCTTAACGAACAACACTGGGAGTGGTCATTCATCTATGCCAAGAAATCTGGAAGACAGCTACCTGGCCAGTTGACTGGAAGAGACCCATATCACCGTGCATTCCAAAGAAAGGTGATCCAACAGAATGTAGAAATTGTTGAACAATATCATTAATATCACACGCAAATAAAATTATGCTGAAGATAATTAAAAAATGATTGCAGCAGTACATCAACAGGGAACTGCCAAAAATTCAAGCCAGATTCAGAAGAGGATGTGAAATGAGGGATATCATTGTTGATATTAGATGGACCTTGGCTGAAAGCAGAGAATACCAGAAAAATGTTTACCCAGTATTTTATTTACTATGTGAAGGCATTTCACTGTGTGGATCACAACAAATTATGGATAACATTGGGAAGAACGGGAATTCCAGAACACTTAATTGTGCTCATGAGGAACCTGTACTTAGACCAAGATACTGTGTGGTTCAAAATCAGGAAATACTTGTATAAGGGTTATATCCTTTCACCGTACTTATTCACCATACTTATTCAATCTGTATGTTGAACAAATAATCTGAGAAGCTGGACTATACGAAGAGGTACACAGCATCAGAATTGGAAGAAAACTCATTAACAACTTGCGTTGTGCAGATGACACAACCTTGCCTGCTGAAAGTGAAGAGGACTTGAAGCACTTACTGATGAAGATCAAAGACTAAAGCCTTCAGTATGGATCACACCTCAACATAAAGAAAACAAAAATCTTCACAACTGGACCAATAAGGAACATCACAATAAATGGAGAAAATATTGAAGTTGTCAAGGATTACATTTTAATTGGATCCACAATCAATGCCCATGGAAGCAGCAGTTAAGAAATAAAATGACATGTTACACTGGGCAAATCTGCTGCAAAGACTTCTTTAAAGTTAAAAAGCAAAATGTCACCTTGAGGACTAAGGTGCACCTGACCCAAGCCATGGTAGTTTCAATGGCTTCATATGTATGTGAAAGCTAGATGATGAACAAGGAAGACTTAATAAAAATTGATGTCTTGAATTTACAGTGTTGGCAAAGAATATTGAACATACCATCGACTGCCAAAAGAATGAACAAATCTGTCTTGAAAGAAGTACAGCCAGAATGCTCCTTTAGAAGTGAAGATAGTGGGACTTTGTCTTGCTTACTTTGGACATGTTTTTAGAAGGGACCAGTCCCTGGAGAAGGACATCATGCTTGATAAAGTAGAGGGTCAGCAGGAAAGAGGAAGACCCTCGATTAAATAGATTGACACAGTGGCTGCAACAATGGGCTCAAACAACAATGATCATTAGGATGGTGTTGGACTGGTCAGTGTTTCCTTCTCTTGCGCATGGGGTCACTATGAGTCAGAACTGACTCGATGGCACCTAACAGGAACGACGGGTTTGACAGGCTCCATGTCTGATTGTCTAAGCCTGGTGAATCTGTGAAGAGGTGAAGTGTACAGCTGAGGTGTCAAGCTTCAGAGGTTCAATGAATGAAGGTGCCCCTTCTAATCTGGGGATGTCAACAGGAGGCTTGGGCAAAGGGAGAGGAGGAATGAGTTCAGCCCAGGGCTCATGGACTTTGGATACCCATATGGAGATGGCCAGGAGTGAGGGGAGTGGGGGGGTCTGCCTTGGCCAGGAGAAGATTTGGAAACCAATCACTCGGTAAAAATAAATGACGCTATCAAAGTGCACTCTGAATCACTCACAGAGAGTTCGGGTAACCAGGGAAAAAGGCTATGGGCAGAGTGCTGGGGGTGCCAACATTTAAGATTCTCGAAGAATGAGAAGAGCTACCAACGGGCCCCATGAATGGTCTGGTACCTAGATGATGTAGCCCTCCCTGACTCTTCTATCCAAAATATCACCTCAACTCTTCATAGCCCCTTAACTGCTTTATGTTTTTCTCTTAGCACTTATCTCCAAATACTATACATATTTTGCTCATGTATCTCACTTATTTTCTCTCCACACTAGCATTTAAGCTTCGTGAGAGCAGGAATTTTTGTCTGTTTTGTTCACTGCCATATCTCGTGTTAAGAATAGTGCCTGGCACATAGTGAGTGTTCGATAAATGTTTGCCAAACGAATGAATGCGTGAACTAGCAAAGTGAATATATCACAGATACCAAGAGTAATTGTGAGGAGAGAAATGTTCAACAGTGTTCACTGCTGCTATTTGAAGTTTTTAAATAGTTTTTGACCATATAAGCTGCAAGCCTATGCTATGACAAGCCAGTACCTCCATTAAAGACAAAGATATAATAACAAAGGTAGCTATATAATACTGATCACAAAATATACAGAAAGCAGTTCATATAATTTATTTTATTTCATAATCACTGTATGCACTATCTCCATTTTAGAGATGAGGATATCAAGAAATTAAATAATTTAGTTAGGTAAATTATTATATGGCAGAGCTGGATTTCAAACATGGATTTATCTGGCTCCAGAGATCTGTGCTTTTCCCACAGTACCACATTGACCTTGAGACCCAGAAATATATTCATTCATTCATGGATTTATTCAAAGAGGCCAGAATAGAAATAGATGAGGTTGGGTTGGTAATAGGGGCTCGGATCTGGCTTGTGTGTTGAATGAGGTGGAAAACTATTAAAAGATTTTGAGCAGAGCAGTTCAATGATCTGTCTTAGTTTTTAAAGAAACAATTTGATTGTTGTGTGAGAAATTAACTAATGGGGGTAAAGGATGGAAGGAGGCACACCAGTTTTGAGACTACTAGAATAATTTAGTAAGAGATGGGTTAGAACAGGGTCACAATGTTAGAAGTGCTGATGTGATCAAATTTTGATAGGTCAAATTTTGATATGATGGTATTTCCTGAAATATTGGATATAGGGATATATGTAAGTAATGTGAAGAAAAGAAAGGATTCTAGAATTGCTCTGAGGTTTTTGGCCTGAGCCACAAGAAGGATTTAGTTATCATTAACTAATATGGTAAAGATGGCTGTTACATGTAGATTGAATTATGTCTCTCAAAATTTGTGTTGAGGTCCTAAGCTCTCTACCTGTAAATCTGACTCTGTTTGGAAATAGTAGTTTTCTTTTGTTATATTTATGAGGTCCTAGTAGGGTCCTAAAACTAATCACTTCTGAGAAATGTCTTATAAAATAGCAGATAGACACAGATATACACGTGGGGGGGAAGACAGATGCCAAGGAATGCCAAGGAACACCAAGGACCCCGGTACTGCCAACAAGGAAGGACCCTTCTTGAGAACAAATGCCCTGCTTTGGACATCTAGCCTCCAAATGTATGAGACAATCAATTCCTGTTCTTTAAACCCACCCTCTTGTGGTAGTTTTTGTACTAAGACAACTACTAAAAAATCAGTTTTGAGGTGGGAGTCGGAAGACCTGTTTTGGAAATTGTCAGATTGAGATGTCAATTAGACATCTAAACTGAGGTGCAGAGCAGGCAACTGAATACCAAAGCCTGAAGTTCAGGGGTGAAGTCCAACGTATCAGTGGTATTTGAAGCCACGAGGCCAGATGACATTCCAACTGTATTTAGAAGCAATGGACAAATAGTCTTCAGTAAAAATAGTCTTCAACAGAAAATAATCTGGCTACTTCATACATACTCACAATAGAAGGTCAGTAATCACAGAACCTCAGAAAAATCAAACAAGAAAAGTGAGCCACAACTTCATTGTACTTCTTCCTCAGCAATTAAGCCGTGGCTAATGCCTTCAATCAAAATCGTGGAACTGTTAGGCGTAGCCATGCTGGCTCTGCTTAGTGAAGGACAATCTCAAACTGTTCATAAACCATGCATGCCCTGAACTGAAGCCTTATTAATAATTCATTACAGATTACTTTATAAACAAATATGTAATTCCCTTCAGGAGTTCATTTACTAGCCGAATGCATTATGGTGACTAATTCCACAAGCCGAATAGTTATCAACATGCATCAGCAAATGGGAATTTCAGTGCATCGTCAACAGCTATGGTTTTTGCATTTTTCTTTGCTAAACAGAAATGCTGCAACCACGAGCTCAAGCATAACAACGATTGAAAGGATGGTGCAGGACCCCGCAGGGTTTCGTTCTGTTGTGCATAGGGTTGCTATGAGTCGCAACCGACTCGACGGCACCTAATAACAAACAAAAATGGGAAGGCCTTTTTAATGCACTTGATAGTGGCTTTTTTCTGGTCCCCGGTGTTCTGGGTCTGCCTGTAGGGGTAGCTGCTTTGCCTCTGAAAGGTGCTTGGGCTGGCAAAAGGGCTGCTTCCCAGATACCCATCAGTTAATTCCATTTTGAGACCATTATTGTGTCCCGCCTAATGCCGCGTTCATTTCACATCTCGTATCTGGATTGTCACCAAGTTCACCTAATTTGTTTCATGGGGTGCTGTTGTCCAACACATTATTTTACACCTAAAGAGACCAATCTTTAATCACGCTGTGAATGGGGCTTTGGAACATTACAGTGCTGGTGACAAGGACTGTTAGGATTAGTACCATGAGTTGTGGAAAGGGAGGGGCAGTCAGGGGTCCCCCTCCTCCGCCGTCGATGCATTTCTGCGGTAGCTGCAGAGGGCAGCTCACAGTCTCACCAAACCGACCATCAGCATGTGCTGTGGAAGCTCTTTGGGGCAAACTGGAGCCCATTTCTCCTTTCAATCAAGCATTTCAGACTGTCACTGTGGCACTGGTCCTTTGCCTGACGTGGAGTGGCGGCCGGGCTGGTGGAAGCCACTGGTGAGGGTGAAACGGCTGGTTCAATTGGCTGACTCAGGGAAGTCACTCAATCCACGTTTCAGTTTGGTTTTCCACCCGGAACAATGCTACCAGGCAGGTAAAATGAAATAAGAACCGTGAAAATTCTTCTTGGGTGAAATGTGAATTATTATGGTTAAGAAATGAATGATTTAAACAGAAAACCTGACTCAAGCATATCAGGTTTTTAGAAAACTAACGCAATATTTCAGATATATTAAAAGATATCAACAGTGATGTAGCAAATACCCACGTACCACTCATTGCTCAGCTTGAAAACAAAACAATAAGTAAAAGCTGTCTGTGTACGTCCACCATGTCTAATTTCCCTTTCTCTCCTCAAATAAGGGTAACTATCATCATGAATTTGGAGTGTATTCATTCAATGCATATTTTTAAAAGTTTTAATTACATATATAAATATCTCTAAGTAATAACTTTTGCACATTTTAAATTTAAACAAGTACTTTATGATTCTGCCACATACTATTTAGTGTAGTAATATATTACTGAGATGTGTCCATTTAACAGATATATCCCACTGGAAGACAGAGGTATGACTAAACCAGAATTCCTGTATTCTCCTCTCGTGTTTTCCTGTTATGAACAACAACACTTCAATGGTCTCATTGTACACATCTGCTTGTGGACAGGTGTGAGAGGTTCTCAGGGTGCACAGGTAGTGGCAGAATTGCCGGGCTGTGGAACACACACATTTGAAATTTTGCTTTTCATTGCAAATGTTCTCCAGAACGTTGGTAAAATTTACACCACCTGTAGCAATGTTTAAAATTCTTGGAAGCTTCACATTTTCACCAACACTTGGTACTGCCAGAATTTTAAATTGTCAGTTTAGCCCTCTTTTCTCCCTCTTCATCCCAGTAACTCCTATTTGCTTCTAGATCTTACTTCAATGTTACGGATTGAATTGTGTCCCCCTAAAATATATGTGGAAAATCTAACCTCTGGACCTGTAAATATGACCCTGTTTGAAGACTGGGGGGTTTTCTTTTGTTATGTTAATGAGGTCACACCAGTGTAGGGCGGATCATAAACCTAATCACTTCTGAGTTATAAAAAGTGGGATAGACGGAGACATACTCTGGGAAGGTGCCGTATGAAGACACACACAGAAGGTGCATCTCCAAGCCCAGGAACTCCACAGACTGCTTGCTACTAGACTCTGAACTAACAAAGAAGGACCTCTCCCTAGAGCCACACTCTGAATTCAGGCTTCCAGCTTCCTGAACTGTGAGAAAATAATTTCTGTTCTTTAAAGCCACATATTTGTGGCATTTTTTTCATTACAGTTGAGTAGATAATTAAGATAGAATGTGGTATGGGGTTCAAAACCTTCTGGACTTGCTCACTTAAGTGTGGGTTAGGTGCTGCACTCTGGGCTTCCTTAGCGTCCCCATTTCTTCCCTGTCATGAGCTTCCTCACATGGCCTGGAAATTTCAAACGTCCCCTACGGGACACTGACCTCAGTGAAGGTAGAAATAATGCGTATCTTTTTCTCAGAAATCTCTTCAGTACTGATGGATTCCCAGTATCTGGTGTCTGGTTTATATGAAATAAAAAGTATTGCTACATATATGAATATTGAATCTCTAGTAAAGTTTTGGGTTTACTAGAAGCAAAGAAGCCCTGGTGGCACAGTGGTTAAAGTACTCAGCTGCTAACCAAAGGTAGGCGATTGGAACCCACTAGCCACTCTGTGGGAGAAAGACGGCAATCTGCTTCTGTAAAGATCACAGCCTTGGAAATCCTGTGGGACAGTTCTACTCTGTCCTACAGGGTCGCTATGAGTTGGAATCGACTCTTTGGCAATGGGTACTAGAAGCAAGTCCTTATGCCAGGAGGAGGGGACAGACAATTTGAACAAGCCTTCAGGGAGGGGGCGGCCCAGTGGGCTGATCAGACTTGGCTGTACAATTTGTAATACAAAGCAAAATATATAAGAAGCGTCGAAAGAGAGAGACAAGCATATAAAAAACTAGTGTGTTAAACTGGCTTCCTAGAGTTTGAGGATCAGTTTTTCCATTGTATGCATGTAGTTTTATTATTATTTTAGGTTATTTTAAATGTTAAAATACACTTTTGAACTCCACTGATATCGTCAGCAACCACCACGATCTGTTAAAATTACAAAAACCACTAATCCCATGGTAGACAGGAATTGGTCCTGGCTTCCCATGGAAGATACGCCGGAAGTAAAATTTTGACAAAGCAGTTTCTGGTTAGCCCCCAGGCTGAAGACCCCTTAGGCTATTTCCTCAGGACACTTCTAATCCCTAGTACAGAACTTCATGCTTTCTGTAACCGGATTTAAAGACAAAAGTGACAATTCCATCTTTTCACTGCTTGTTATGGGCCCCTATCATCCTGCCCAGATTTCTGCAATGCTGCTCCTTCCTCTGTCCACTCAATTGTCCTCCAAGATCCTGGAGCTAATGTCCCAAAGCCCAGGTGTGGACAGTCACCTGCCTCTAATGAACGACTATTATCTAAAGAATCAAGTCCAAACTTCTACTTCAACATAGAAGGCCCTTCACTTCTTGCACCAATTTAATCTTTCCTTCCCTGTCTCCTACTTTGTACCACAATTACTTGCTTTTATAATTCTCTCCCCACTAGACTGTGAACTCCTCAAAGACAGAAACTCTGAGTTATTCTTCTTTTTATCTATGGTGCCTGGCACTTGGTGGTTACTCAGTAAATGTTAGGTGAATTATTTTCATGCAGGTTGAATGATTTTTGGTGACGTCGAATTGAGGATGTTATATTTCTTAACTGTTGAAAATTGGTGTCATTTGGTCATAAGGAGGTTCATTTAGTAAAATTCTCAGTTACCTTTTCTACTTGAGAGCCATGCCACTAATAGCCACTCATGGACCTAAATATTCTGAATATCATATGAAAGGGGTGGGCTGAGGCTGCATGAGAAGGACTGAGTCCAGCAGACCAGGGAGATCCCCTCACAGCTTCCAAAGTCAAGTTCACTGTATAGTGACAGCGGCGCCTGAGTTTTATGACATTGCCAGAGGAATACATACATGCTTTGGAGAATCGGTTTCTGTAAATGTCAAAGCAATATTTCCTTCCACTGTTTGAAAATCAACATGGTTATGTCTCTAAGTCTAACATTACTCACCATGTGTAGTAAGACTGATGAAAGGAAAACAAAGGCTATTTGTCACTGAAAACTGTGGTGAGGCTGTTGCCTCACATATCTGGGACTTAAGGAGCCCTGGTGTGCAACTGATAAGCGTTCACCTGCTAACTGACAGGTTGGCGGTTTGAACCCACCAAATTCTCCGAAGAAGAAAAGACCTGATGTTCTGTTCACATAATGAATACAGCCTAGAAAACCCTTTAGGGCAGTTCTACTCTGTCCTATAGACTCGCTATGAGTCTGGAATGGACTGGACAGCACCTAACAACAAAACACCTGGTACTTAGATAATTAAAAGAGAACAAGTAAAAAACAAAAGTCTAAGAGCCGTCAGAAAAGACAGTCTCCATGTCCCCAAGTGAAGGAAGACACCTCCAAACAGCACTAAGCCTGGGGAGCCACCTATCTGTAAGGGATGCTATTTTTACCTGTCTCCAAATCTTGATTAATGTCAGGGAGAAACACCTATCTCCACCACTCCTCCAGGCTTCCAAAGAAGCATGGAATATTCCATTCCTCAGAAAGAAAAACGATGGGGAACAGTTCTAGTGTTTTCCCAGGGGAGGAGGCATACTCACCCAACTGGTGAGTCTGGGAGAAGGAAATGTCCTTGCTCGACTGGTGGCTCAGTGGTTAGGAGCTCAGCCGCTAACCAGAAGGTCAGCAGTTTGAATCCACCGGTGGCTCCTTGGAAATCCTGTGCAGCAGTTCTACTCCTTCCTATAGGGTTGCTATGAGTTGGAATCCCCTTGATGGCAACAGGTTTGTTTTCTTTTTTTTTTTAGTGTGCCTTTTTTTCTTAGAGTCAGCCTATCCGCTTGTGTTTTCTGCCTTTCCATGTGTAAGCACGCAGGGGCCAGTCTGCTCCTATACAGGGAGTCTGGGTGGTCCAAACCCGTCTACATCTGGGGATGTTGGTGTTGTGTGCCATGGAGTTGATTCTGACTCAGAGTGACCCTATAGGACACAGCAGAACTGCCCCCAAAAGTTTCCTAGGCTGAAATCTTTACAGGAGAAGATTGCCTGGATTTGAACTGCCAACCTTTTAGTTAGCAACTGAGTGCTTAACCATTGTGCCACCAGGGCTCCTTATCTGGGCAGGTAAATCTCTCTAATTAAGAGGTAAATGCTAGCAAGGCCATTATGACCACACATTGGAGACACATGCACCTACCCAGATCTTGCCAGTAATAAAGCTGATTTTGATCATTATCAGTGGGTCTGCACTGCGTAACTCAATTGGTTATTTGGGCGGAGAAGGAAGGAGCACCATTTACGGTCCTTCCGCACCCATGCCCTTTCCTAACACTATGGTCACCTGTTTAGTGGTCTCTTCTTTCCTCCCCCCGCCCCATCTCTCTCTCTCTCTCTCACACACACACAATGTTACAGATAACCCAAAGTCCAACATCTCATTCCTTCCTTCCTCCCTCCCCAGAGATAACTAGTGTCCACTAGGTTGGCATGGCTTTTTTCCATGTACATTTGAGACCTGGTTAGTAATTGACTAAATTTTCCTTTTTCCTTTTGTAATTACATATTAACTCCACTCTTAAATTTGTTTTCTTGAGTTCATATTCATTAGCTTTCTATGAACTGAAATTTCCCCTTATTAGTGGAAGGACAGTGATCTGACTTACGGTAACCATGGACTGCTGAAGCTCAAAAAGTCATAGGGTTAGTCTTCAGGAACCTGGGTCAAAATTTGCAGTGTGACTATTAACAGGTCAGACTCTCCTTCAGTTTCCTTGTCTGTAGAATGGGAATCACTGTGTCCACCATACTGGCTGTAGGGTTCTTGTGTGAACCAGATAATCACGTATATGAAAATGCTGTAAGAAATGTAAAGTGCTACACTGATGTAACTAGTTTTTCAATGAGTTAATATATTTACTAGAAAACTCAGAGTGCAGGTAGTATTCTACTCCTGTTTCATGTGATCATTAAATTGTAGAACTGCTTTACATGAAATTAAGTAAATAGCATAATTTGATTAAAATAAAAAAAGTATTACTTTGCTATACCACACGATTTACTAGTATAAACTTGCAAGACTTAGAAGTATATGGTATTTATAACACTATGAGAATACCACATAAGTAATTCATAGATAAATAGAAATCCACAGTCTTGTGTCATATATCTAATGCTGACCCTTTTCCTGGTTCCCTAGTCAACTGGTAATTAGACAAGTCTCCATTATGGTCTTACCAGTAAAAAAAAAATGTGAATGCACTTTCTGGAAAACTTACCAGGTCTGGAGATGGCAGGAGTTGTCATGACTTGAGGCTATGTGATCCTGCCTAAGAATAGAAAGTATCTGCCCACTTAATTGTCACCTCAGTTGACTTAAACCAAAAACAACCAAACTTGTTGTCGTCAAGTTGATTCCGACTCATAGTGACCCTACAGTGGCCCTAATGGACAGACCAGAACTGCCCCATAGGTTTTCCCAGGAGCACCTGGTAGATTTGAGCTGCCTTAGCAACACCAAATACATTTAAATTTCAATTTAACCCTTTCATGAACCAACTATTTTCTGCTTTGAATTTTTTGTTGATACCATGTGTTTTCATTAATGGAAGCATGCTAAATCACTGAGTGTGTCTGAATTTTTGGTAGGTAGTATGGATTTTTTTTCTTGCCTCCTCCCACAAGCCTACCCTGTGTTTAGTGGTACATAGAAAGTGCCATTAATTATACCCCAGAGTCCTCACCGGGGTCTATTGGTACATATATGTAACAAATAAAAATTTTCAAGATTTCTATTTTTCCTACCAAAAATTCAGACCCCTCATACTATACCCTGTAAAAACAGTAATTTGAGGCACATACCCATTTCTTTAGTTTCAGTCATAAAGGCGCCTGCCTTGTGACAGCTCGCACTGCCGGTGGTGTGGCAGCTTCCCAATGAAACCGGGAGGCTAAAAAAGCACCTGGTACCTACAGGAACCCGTAAGCACCAAAGGGTTAAATGTAGGTCTTGATGGTTTCTTTTTAAAATTTTATTGTGGTAAAATATATGTAACAAAACGTTTGCACTTCGGCCATTTTCATGTGTACAACTCAGTGACTAGTTACATTCACCAGGTTGTACACCCATCACCACTGTTTCCAGTTTTTCCATCGCCCCCAATGTAAACTCAGTGCCCCTTAGGTGGCCTAATGGTTTCTTAATGTCTTCAAAAATAGCGCTCTATGATGATGCTTTGAAAGGAAAAGTCATTGTGTATGCAGAAGAGTGAACACCAGCCATACCCCAAGCAATTGTGGTGGATTAGTTACTTTTGTGTGTGGCCTTTATAGCCATGGCCTTGTAACTCCCATCCAGGTGATTGTGAACAAGGGGACTGGTCAGTTTTGTCTTAAAAGACAGCCAATTCCAGAGCAAAGAGGAGAACCCACCACCACCAAAGAAAGAGAGACCCGTAGGAGGTGGTGCAGTGGGCTTCCCGGCCCATGGAGGGAGAAAGCTGAGTGTCTCTGGGCAGAGACTGAGGGCCAGGGAGAAGTCTACACCTGACCCACGAATCTGGGACTTGCTAACCTCCAAAACTTCGTGAGCCATTTCCTTTGTATGGTCTGTGACTTCTGTGAGACACTGCAAGAAATTACAGAACCCAAAGCCAGGAGGGAGAAGGCTGAGGGGAGAGGGAGTGGTTGATGTTAGAGACGATGGAGTGGGACAGCAGCTTGGAAAAGGCAGACATTTGGAACGCCTTTAACCTCCGCCTCCTGGGAACCAGCTTTGTGCTGATCCTTATAAAGGAAATTATTCGTTTAGTCAATGGAACGAAAGGCAATAGAGATGGCCGAATCCTTTAGAGTAGAACAGGCACTGTGACAGTCTGTCACTCAGGCCCTGGATATTTCTGTCAAAAACTTCCAAATGACTCTGAAGAGAAACTATGCAGTACCTGCTAGTGGGCAATTCAGCAGAAGAAAGAAGAACTGAGAGTTTAATGGAAGCTGAAATGCAGACACAACTCTGATATTTTTTCCTATGCCTAGAAGTGAAGTGGGCAAGGCAAAGGTGTTAATGGGTGGAGTTGAGACCAGGGCCTGGGTTACATAACTATCTAGTCCACACTGCCACACAAGCTGCCCAGGGCCAAAGACTCAGAGGAAACATTAGAGGGGAAGAGGAAATAAAGAAAATTTAAACCTCAAATATAAAAGTGTGTAAGTGTAGGGACAAAGGCCAATGTTGGCTAATCAAAATATTTGGAGAACATTTAATATATTGTATCTTTTTTCTCCAAAAGAAGGCTGTAAAATACAGTCACAGTTCGTGATTGATAATGTCTAAGGACTGAAGAGACATGGCATGGTTTGTGCCGTTCTTTTGTTAGGAATTTCCAATTTTTGCTATTATAAATAGGATTGTTGTGAGCATATTGATAGGTAAATATCTGCCTAAACTGATTACTTCTTTAGGCAAAGTGTGGTTCAGTCTTGAGGAACAGGGATTTTGAAGGTTTGTAGGTGGTGCACGGTATGGTCCCTTCCCCAGTGTTGAAGGACGGACATTCCAAGTTTCCATCACACGAGCAGACTCTTTCTCCACCCAGATCGGGGGCCTGTTCCCACTGCTTTAGGAGGGAGAAAACAGAAGCCAATTCTATTTCCTTTTCTTCTGACATTTATGTGAGTAAAATGATTACATTATTTTTACTTAATCTTCCTAACCTTTTCTTTCTTTTGTAACCTGAAGCAATTTTCTCTCATAGTGTAAGGAATTATTGGTTATTCTTGTTTTGCATCTATTTCATATTCATGGGTAGCATTGCTGCCCTTTGAACAAGACAATTATTCCCTAAAAGATAGGAACGAGTTTACTTCCCCTACGGTTCTGAAATAATTATATACACAAAATTTTAGAATGCAAGTGAGAATCGCAAAATAGAAAGAGCCGTTGGCAGAGTTAACTGGCTGATCTTCTTATGTAGATCTAATTTGGGATGTCAATTGAATTTTGGAAATCATTGCTTATTTCCTTTGAGAATTATTTATTGCTCTGTGTAATTTGAATGTATAATACATAGTTTGTTCACTTCTGTATTATCACTTGTTGATAAAACTATTTCTATTAGGGAGAGATAAAAAAAATTTTGAATCACTTTTCTACTCTTTGAGTATTATTTTAAAGAAAATACACAAATATAAAATGAGTGCATAATGAATTGTGAGATTTACCACGGTTTAATTATTTTCTGACATTGGAGAGCCAGCAGTGGGATAGTGGGAAGGGTATACAGGGGATGTGAGCTTTTTTCTGGGTTTGCCACTTACTAGTTGTGACCCTGGCAAACTCAACTAACCTCTCCAGTCTTCAGTTTTCAACACAGTTCTACACTGGCACACATGGGGCTGTCATGAGTTGGAGCTGACTCAACGGTAACTGGAAAAAATAAACATATGCAAATGTATAATTATGCACATAAATAAGGCCATACCATCTGCATTGTTCTATCACTTCCTTTTTCTTTTTTTGTTTTTCAAGGTGTCTGGGCACTCTTTTATCTCTGCACACACAGGACATCCTCTTTAACGACTACAGAATAATCCGAAGTGTGGCTGCATTGTCATTTATTTGATTGCTTTGCTCGTGGCAAACATTTGGATTGTTCTTTCTAATTTGGGGCGATAGTAAGCTTAGGGCAGTATTAAATGACCATTGTTATACATAGGTGCAAACATTTCAGCAGGACAAACTCCGGACACGGATGATGGACAAAGAGCACACGCACTTATGATGTGGCAACGCTGCTTTCCCAATAATTGGCTTTGCCGTTTACTTATACTCCTGTCAATATGCTTCAGAGAGCCCAGAGTGAGGGTTTCCACTCTAAAGAGGAAGGTGGTTACTTACCGTCACAACAAGTCAGGGCTAGATAAATTCAGCAATTCTGTACGTGCGTGCGTACGCACGTGTGTAACGCGACAAGTTAGTACCGGGTATTGTACATTTAATGCCTCTTTACATAAATAAAAAATCATTTCGGACTCAGTGGCCTCACTCAATAGGAACACGAGTTCAGAGAGGAAGACGGGACAGACGTGGGCGAAGGAAACGGTAGAGCAACCATTTTATGATTCATCGAGATGCAAGTATTAGCACCTCATTTTAAAACCAAATTAAAAAAAAGTACTCTAAAAGTATTGCATGATTAAAATAAAAGATGTAAAGGACTGTTATATCGCTTAATCCAAATGTAAAATTAATCAGTGTTACAGCTCGCATTCTATCATGGCATACAGAGGAGCGAGAGCAATTAAAACATTACATTAGCGCAACAATTATGAATTTGGGCAATAAGTGTGTACTCAACCAGGACCCCAGAGAAACAAGCGGAGGCTTAGGATTACCTTTTCTTTCAACATGTGCATTATTTTCTTGGGAATTCCAAAATCAGTGGCCAAACTCACAGCTAGGCTAATTAATAACACCTGCTTTCTTTAAAAATAAATCCAAAGCAGATGTTAGAAGTGGACCTGGTGACAAATATGTATCCCATCCATGGTGTTCTTTTTTCCTCTGGCATTTCACAGTTGGTTCCTGGTCTTCCACTTGGACGGTGCCAAGGGGCAGCACAATTCTCACAAACACATGCTGTAGCATGCCTGTCTTCCATGGAGCTTTTTGGCCTTCTTTCTGGGCCCCTTGTACCCAGAGCTGCCAGTGCTTGCCCCTGGGCCCCAAGAAAGCCATCTGCCTCTTTAGCTCTGCCCTCCTCAGACCCCCCTCCTTCATTCCTACTTCCCATCCCCTTTGTTAGCTTCAGCCAACATTCACTGACAGCTGCTCTGTGCCTGGCAGGCCAGCATCATGCCAGGTCGTTGGATGCGGTAAGAAAGTACTATTCCTGCTCCTGGAAAAATCTCAATGTAGTGCAATTTTCCAAAGTGAATTAGATAAACTTACTTAAGATTAAGTGTTATGAAAGATGAAGCCTAATAATTATGTCACTTATCCTAGATAGCATCCATAATTTAACAGGGACCTTAAATGACTAATACTAAAACTTTATCCACTGGGTCAAGGTCAGCAGACATAAAGTTTCTCCCTGTGGTGAGCTGGGCACTTTGATACCAAGAGGGTAGCTTTACATCCTTTAAAATCCGAAGAAGAATAGACACTTTCTGAGGCGAGCTTACTGGTATATCACACAGGCCTGTTTATTTTTTTGTATTATAGCTCTAATCTTGGTTTTACGTATTTGATTTACCTTCCTTTCTCAGAGAATTCATAGCCACAGCTAAGGCTTGTGTGGAGTTAGGCCAAGCTTATTCGAATAAGATTTATATTACAGTCAAGTGCTTTCCTCTTCACATGGAGGAAAGCAGCTCTGACCGTGAGTGCTGGCCATGCTCTGCCTGCTGGGGTTTCCATGAACAACAAGAGAATCCTAGAGGGGTCCAAGCTGCTGTGGGGGTGTCTACACCTTAGCTCAGGGAGCTCTCCAGCTATGGAACACCAGGGCTGAGTGGTTGAGAGAAATGTGTCGGCCTGGACTCCCAAGGCAGCTGCAAACCTCAGAAGATAAAAAAAAAAAAATGATTAGACCAAGCGAAGCCAAAACAGAGCAAGGCAAAATAATCAGGACAGATAAGGGCCGCTTCTCAAATGCAGGCTCACATTCCCATTCCCAGCAGGGAAAGCAAGAAAAGCAAACGGTACTTCCTCCCATGTGATAGAAGACAGTCTGAATTTTAGAATTACTGGGATTTTCAGTGTAAAATCGTTCTCTGAAACAACCTGAACAGCCCTCTGCTTTGCTCATTCCCACCAGCCCATCTTTGAGGAGTCCAGATCACAGCGGCAATGCTGCTAGCTGCCAGACAATATCTATTCTCTCCTTGAGTCTTACTACCAGAATCCTAATTTTATTTGGAGCAACAATATGTTCAATTAAACATTTTGACCAGACTCCCTTGCAGCTAGGGTTGGCTATGTGATCTAGCTCTGACCTTGGAGAATAAATAGCAGTTGCTGTTCCATCTACCTTCTTCCTCCCTGGATTGTGTTTGCAATGCACAGAAGTTCAGCAGCCATGAAGACAAAAAAACAAACAAAAAAACCCTCAAACGAATGCCACAATGAGGAAGGAACAGCCTGTAAAGAGAGGGAGTCTGTGGCTCTGATGGTGTTAGTGAGCTGCTGAATCAGCTCTGGGTTGCCTTTCCTGTGTTTTCTATGCATGAGATCAGTGAATCCCTATGCATTTAGTCTGGATTTCTGATACTTGCTGCAGAAAGCAGATCACTGATAGGGCCACTTTCCTGAGGCAGTGCCTTCTTTTGCCACCAGAAGACACTATGTTTCTGAGACTTCAAAGGAACAAGGCCTTTAAGTTCCAAAGTTCATGATGCATACACCTGGCATTCCTGGGAGGTGGTGACGGTTAATGGTTCTACAGGCTGCACAGAGCGAACAGCTGATGGGGGAAAGAGCTTACTGGTCCATCTTGCAGAAGAGCAGAAATTGTAATGTTGAGGTCAACAGCTCATATCCACCTACTGCTATGCAGATGACAAAATAGTCTCACAAAAAAATGGATTTGCCACTTTATTGAGTCTCTACTATGCATTAGGGACTTTACAGAAATTAACTCTAAATTCTCCTAGCAACTCTGCAGTAGAGGCGTTAGGTTACTGTTTTATAGATAACAATACAGAGACTCAGAGAGCAACTTGCTCAAGATCACAGATCGAATATATAGAAGGGCTGGGATTCAACTCCTTCATTGGATGCCAAAGTCCATGACCTTTCAACAATGTTTGCTATAAGTGCATCACTTGATTTTCTCCTCCAAACAAGTCCATAAGGGAATTATATTTCCCACCTTACCTATGAGAAAACAGTGCTCACAGATGTTTAGCTGTGGACCAATATTTCAAAGCCAATCACTTCCTGTTCCAAAGTACCACTCTTCTACCCCACCAAGACACAGCCCGTCAGGGGTTGTATGCACTGTTTACAGCACCAGGGACCACAATAACTATGAAGTGCCCCACTACCAGCCGACAGGTTGGCTGTTCAAACCCACCCAGAGGTGCTTGGAAGACAGGCCTGGCAATCTGTTTCTGAAAGATCACAGACTTGAAAACCCTATGGGGCAGTTTTACTCTTCACCATGGGGTCGCCATGAGTCGGAATCAACCTGACAGCAACTAACAACATGTACTGAGACGTCCCTCGGTGATGGAAATGATTAACACGCTCACTGCTATCCAAAAGGATGGAGGTCTATGTTCTCTTGGAGGCTCCTTAGAAGAAAGGCCTAGTGATCTACTTTGAAAAAATCAGCCATCAAAAATCCTTTAGAGCACAGTTCTACTCTGAAACACATGGGCAGTGACAGGCTGCCCAATAAGCAAGGTACACATAGGCTCACTTGTGCTTCTCTACTAGTCTGTAGTGCACGATTTCACCTGAAACGCAGGTGAAATTGTGCACGGGAACACAGGTGAAATCGTGCACTACAGATTAGTCAGTAAACATAACTAAGCCTGTGCCTACTGTGCTTACTGGGTAATCCACCCCTGCACATGGGATGCCAAGAGTGTGAGCTGACTTCACGGCAACGGTCTGCTTAATATTTATTGAATCCTTACTAAATACCTAGTAAACCCACTTCCATTGGGTAGATTCCGACTCATAGCGACCCTAGAGGACAGAGTAGAACTGCCCTATAGCATTTCCAAGGAGCACCTGGTGGATTCGAACTGCCAGCCTTTTGGTTAGCAGCTGTAACACTTAACCACTATGTCACCAGAGTTTCCAAGTACCTAGTAGTATATGTATTATTCTTATTTTACAGATAATGAACCTCAGAGATGAAGTAACTGTTCAGCGTCATCCAGAGAGCTGAGTGGGTGAGTGGGATCTGAACCCAGGTGGGCTGGCTCCGGAGCCTGTCTCATCACCGCCATGCTTCTTGGACACTATAAGGCTTTACTGAGATAACAGAGGGAGAGTGTGGCTATGCAGGAAGTGGGGGGACCAAGGGAGAAAGGACTTCCTCAAATTTCCTTGGAACCAGAGGTTGATTTTGAGAAATCGAAACAGATTTGGCGGAGAGACAGTTGGACTTATTCCTCGAGGTGAAATATTCAAGGTACTAAAGACAGAGCTGCAAAGTCACTGCCCACGCACTGGATGTAAAATGTCCATTTACTCTTTAAAAACAAAAAGGGAGAGGAAAACCCAACACACTGAAAAACTAAATGTTATCATTCTTAATAACCAGCTTGGAAATTAATGAGCCGTAGGAATCAAAAGAGTCATCTCAGGCAGAAAACACTGATGGGATTTGGTACCAGTGCACTGTAGAGCTTTATAACTAACAGTTCCTCTAAATGGCCAATAATTTTAATTTTTATATAATACGTGATTTTAATCAGCACAGGCAACTATTTATGCAGGTTTTTTTTCACAGAAGGTGCAACAGGAGCCATATTAAAGGTGAGCCTCTCATCTGATTTTTAAAAAGAAGATCAACGCCTGCATTTAAGAAAAGGGAAACTTTTCTTTGGGTTATACCAACAAAATATAGATGAGGTCCCCTCTTGTCACACTGTAACATACTCTAATCCTGATTCTGGGTTAGATAACACCTCTTGGCATCAATTGGCCACTGCTCTTTAAGCCTCTGAGTCTTCTGCATTTGGAGGACCCCAGCCACCGTAAGGAATTAAACTCTGGCCATAACTGCCAGATAGTTCTAACCATGTGATTCTACCAAGGTAGTGCTACTGACTGCCTGAAAATGTCATTTTTCTCTTTAACCCTTTTGTGACTCATGGGACATACAGTATCCCACCCACTTTTTATGCCTCTGGAGTTCTTTGGGAGTGACCTGTCCTGCTGAAAGTATTAGCTTCCCTCCATTGTTTAATGGTGAGAGGTGAAAGAAACTTCAATGAAACAAAATAGCTGGGGTATTAGGCAAAACCAGAGGTGCCCCCATGTATTCAAATGCAAGGCACCCTACAACAAAGCCTGCTACCCAAGACCAGTTGGCCAACAGGCTCCCATAAATCATGTATTTCCACACAATAATCCTGAGAATCTATATTTAAAAAAAAAACCAGGGTTTCCAGAATCTATATTACCAACCAAAAATTTAAACACACTCCATGACTCAGCATGCATTCCACTACTGAAAACCCAGGTGTCAACAAAAAATTCAAAGCAGAAAATAATTGGGTCTTGAAAGAGTTAACTGAATTTTAATTTTTTCAGTCAGTTTTAATGATATCATATTGATACAGTCTAACAGGCACAAGTTAGAATACACTTTTAATAAAATCATAGTAAATTTCCATTTGTATCAAATGCTTGAAAATGAGGTAAGTGGTTAGGTGAATAATCTGGCTTACCTGCTAACATACAGCATGCATGAATAATTTTCAACTAACCAGAATAAAATAAAACCACCTACAATTATGCCTGTTCACATGTCACACAGTTGGTGACTGGCTCTGTTCTTTCGGTAAGTGCTTCTTTGGGATCCTCTTAGTTGACAGTGGAGCCCTGGTGGCACAGTGGTTAAGAACTACAGTGAACTACATCTGCTAACCAAAAGGTTGGCAGTTTGAATCCACCAGCTGCACCTTGACAATCCTGTGGGGCAGTTCTACTCTGTCCTATAGGGTCACTATGAGTTGAAATCAACTCAATGGCAACAAGTTAGTTAACAGTATGGTCTTTAGGCACAATAAAAAACCCAGTGCCGCTGAGTCGATTCCGACTCATAGTGACCCTATAGAAATAGAAATAGTTTACATTTTTTATTTTTATTTTGGGGACTTGGTGACATTACAGACCAGATGGAAACATATATATATGCATACATATATGTATTTTTATATATATATACATATATATACTTTTTTAATATACATATATAAATTCACCTCACAACAAAGTGACCCCACATTTTACATATTTGATTTTTTTTACTCCACTGACTGCATCGTGATGGGGTTTTGCTGTACTCAGTAATAATAATGGCTACTATTTAGTAATCAACTACAATGTGCCGGAACATTACAAACATATATACATACATGTTCACATATATTTATATGTAGACACTGCATGGATCACAACAAATCATGGATACCATTGTAAAGAATGGGAATTCCAGAACACTTAATTGTGCTCATGAGGAACCTGTACATAAACCAAGAGACAGCCCTTCAAACAGAACAAGGGGATACTGCGTGGTTTAAAGTCAGGAGAGATATGCGTCAGGGTTGTATTTTTTCACCGTACTTATTCAATCTGTATGCTGAGCAAATAATCTGACAAGTTGGACTATATGAAGAACAGGGCCCCAGGATTGGAGGAAGACCCATTAACAACCTGTGATATGCAGATGACACAACCTTGCTGGCTGAAAGTGAAGAGGACTTGAAGCACTTACTGATGAAGATAAAAGGCCACGGCCTTCAGTATGGATTGCACCTCAACATAAAACAAAAATCCTCACAATTCCACCACTAAGCAACATCATGATAAACAGAGAAAATATTGAAGTTGTCAAGGATTTCATTTTACTTGGATCCACAATCAACACCCATGGAAGCAGCAGTCAAGAAATCATATGATGTATTGCATTGGGCAAATCTGCTGCAAAAGACTTCTTTAAAGTGTTGAAAAGCAAAGACGTCACCTTGAGGACTGAGGTGACCCAAGCCGTGGTATTTTCAACTGCCTTATATGCATTCAAAAGCTGGACAATGAATAAGGAAGACCGAAGAAGGATGAATGCCTTTGAATTATGGTATTGGTGAAGAATATTGAACATACCATGGACTGCCAAAAAATGAACAAATCTGTCTTGGAAGAAATACAGCCAGAATGTTCCTTGGAAGCAAGGATGGTGAGACTTCATCTCATGTACTTTGGACAAGTTATCGGTAGGGACCAGTCCCTAGAGAAGGACATCATGCTTGGTAAAATGGAGGGTCAGCAAAAAAGAGGAAGACCCTCAATGAGATGGACTGACACAGTGGCTGCGACAATGGGCTCAAGCATTGCAAACACTCTGAGGATGGTGCAGGACCAGGCAGCGTTTGGTTCTGAACGTAGGGTCGCTATGGGTCCGAACTGACTAGCCAGCCCCTGACGACAACAGCAGACTCTCCACATGCAGCCATTCACATACAGTGCTTCAAGGCCATCATTGATACAAAAGGTAAAAAAATTATATTTGAAAAAATTATCAATTTTATCACAATATTTATTTCTGATTATTGCAAAAACCAGTGTGTCTCGATTTAGTAAAAATCGAATGCAAGAAGTTAAAAAATAATTTACATTACCTAAGTTTTCTGGAAACTCTGAGCTTAAGGAGAATCTCCAAATCAAGGGTCAATAGGTGTCACTGTGGGTATCTGAAGGGTTAAACGCACAGTGCTGAGGGGCAGGCTCTGTACTGTTAACTAGTACTGTGGGGTGTGCAGGGTTAGACGCACAGTGCCGAGGGTCAGGCTCTGTACTGTTAACTAGTACTGTGGGGTCTGCAGGGTTAGACGCACAGTGCTGAGGGTCAGGCTCTGTACTGTTAACTAGTACTGTGGTGTCTGCAGGGTTAGACGCACAGTGCTGAGGGTCAGGCTCCGTACTGTTAACTAGTACTGTGGGGTGTGCAGGGTTAGACGCACAGTGCCGAGGGTCAGGCTCTGTACTGTTAACTAGTACTGTGGGGTCTGCAGGGTTAGACGCACAGTGCTGAGGGGCAGGCTCTGTACTGTTAACTAGTACTGTGGGGTCTGCAGGGTTAGACGCACACTGCTGAGGGTCAGGCTCTTTAGTGTTAACTAGTACTGTGGTGTCTGCAGGGTTAGACGCACAGTGCTGAGGGGCAGGCTCTGTACTGTTAACTAGTACTGTGGTGTCTGCAGGGTTAGATGCACAGTGCCGAGGGTCAGGCTCTGTACTGTTAACTAGTACTGTGGTGCCTGCAGGGTTAGACGCACAGTGCCGAGGATCAGGCTCTGTACTGTTAACTAGTACTGTGGTGTCTGCAGGGTTAGACGCACAGTGCTGAGGGTCAGGCTCTGTACTGTTAACTAGTACTGTGGTGTCTGCAGGGTTAGACGCACAGTGCTGAGGGTCAGGCTCTGTACTGTTAACTAGTACTGCGGTGTCTGCAGGGTTAGACGCACGGTGCTGAGGGTCAGGCTCTGTACCGTTAACTAGTACTGTGGTGTCTGCAGTGTTAGACGCACGGTGCTGAGGGTCAGGCTCTGTACTGTTAACTAGTACTGTGGTGTCTGCAGGATTAGACGCACAGTGCTGAGGGTCAGGCTCTGTACTGTTAACTAGTACTGCGGTGTCTGCAGGGTTAGACGCACAGTGTTCAGGGTCAGGCTCTGTACTGTGAACTAGTACTGTGGTGTCTGCAGGGTTAGACGCACAGTGCTGAGGGTTAAGCTCTGTACTGTTAAACAGAAAGCCCTCCCCGTCCTCTAGACCAATCTCACTTCTTCTATTGCTTTCTGTAGGTTCATGTGTATTACTCCTAGACCCAGCAAAGGGAAGGAAGTAATTAAGTCCAGCAATCCTTTGTCTTTCTGTTAGTAATCACAAAAACTACATCTCTGTTAGAGAAGGAGCAATAACAACAGCTATTTGAATGCCCATATAGTGATTCCTAAATTTGAATTAGTTTAGGGAAAAAATACTCAAAAAACAGCTGCTTGGTTAATGGCTGGTGAAAAACTGTGGGTGCTATGTCAGCGATCCCCAAATTGCAGAGAAACTAATTGCCTGGGAGGCTGTTTTGAGGAGAGATAAAATGCACTGGTTGAATTTTAGGAAAAGTGACAAAGGTTTAGGAACCCTGCCCTCCTCCTCCTTAAACCAACATGAGGCCCCATGCTCTATACCTTTCCATTCTTCTACCACCACACCCCGCTGCCAGGCCGTTGGCTCGTTTGTCGTTCAGCCAGAATGCAGGCTTCAGCCTTGGGCACTGGTAGGCATGTGACTGTCACTGACACCTGCTCCGAAGTGGTGGGTGGGGGGTAGCAGAGGCCGCTGGGTGTCACGTTCACCAGGAATCACTCTCCCATTTGAAATTCTCTTGCTCTCCAGAGGGGGAGGGTGGAGTGGCCTTTGGCTGTTTCTGCCATTCTCTGTAACTCCTGGCAGCTTACACGAACAGGCCCCAGAAAGGCAAATTCACCATGTAAACGGTTTCTATTGCAGGTTAAGAAAGACGCGTTTATGTAAACTGGTTAATAAGAAACCCCTGTCTGCTGCGATTTCCACAGTGGTTTATAACTAGTGCCTGCAGCTCAGGGTGCTCCACGGGATGACTAACGAGCCACGTTCCACTGAGTCTCTCACGCCTCCTCCTGCATCGCGGAGTCGTTCGAGGCTTCAGGGCCGCGATGCTGAGATCTTCCTCAGGGCCCCGCAGACTTCAGTTCTCAGCCCTGTGCAGCCCAGGGCAGACCTACTTGCTTTTCTAAAAATGTCCATGGCTCTTTGAAATATAGGTGTTGTGTTAGTTGCCCCTGAGCCTACCCTGACTCATGGCGACCCCAGTGGGCAGAGTAGAACTGCTCCATAGCGCCTTTAAGACTGTGACCTTTCGGACGCAGATTGCCAGGCCTGACTCCCCAGGGGCCTCTGGGTGGATTTGAACCACCAACCTTTTGGCCAGTAGTCCAGTGCTTAACCCTTTGCACTGCCCACCAAAACCCAAAACCAAACCCATTGCTGTCAGTCAAGCTGACTCCGACTCACAGTGACCCTATAGGACAGCGGAGAACTGCCCCACAGGGTTTCCAAGGAGCAGCTGGTGGATTTGAACACCCGACCTTTTGGTTAACAGCCTGAGCTCTTAACCATTGTGCCACCAGGGCTCCCAGGGACTCCTAAATATAGGTAGGAACACTCTTTTACCTAGGTGGGCAAGACAGAGACAATGGCTTCATGAAGAAGCACAAATAGTGCTGGGAAGGGGTGATATTGACAGCAGTGCTTGAATTAGCTCAAAGAATGTTTTTGTATTTACATCAAGATTAAATATAATTTATGTAAAGACTTGTGCCTGGCACCAGTAAATAAATAGCACCAGTAGGAATCCAATAAATATTAGCTTCCTCCCTCCCACCCCCATTTCCTGGACTTTTATGGACATCCCCCTTTCCAACCATGTACCACTATGCACACACACACACACACAAAAAAAAAATACTATGCACATGTGCACACGCATACACCCCACTGTGCACACACAGGCACACACCCCCGACTATGCACACACACAGACACACACACCCCACTAGGTACGCAGACACACACACATACACTACTATGCACACACATACACACACCTCACTATGTGCACACACGCCCCCCACTGTGCACACAGCCTGCACACGCGTGCGCGCGCACACACACACCTGAGGAAACACAGTCTCTGGCTCACCCTAGGCTGCCGACTGCCATTCTGCCCTTTCACCAGTCATCCACCCACCTCCATCTTTTTCTCCTTTTCTGTCTGCTTTTCTTAAATTCCTGGGGAGGGGGAACTAATGAGGAGGACAGCTCGTGCTTTTCTAACAGACTATTAGGTTAAAAGGGGAAAAGACATTATCTTTTTCTGTGATACAAAATAAACAAGTGATGTTAAGTGTGGTAATCACTGTTTTCCCAAATCACAGCAGGCAGCAAAGTGCTTTAAGAGACACAGGCGTGAATTACCCGGTGCTTTCTTCCCACTTGCCCTGCTGTGCTGCAGCAATGAGGACGAGAGGCAGCCGGGCCCACCAGCTGGAAGCTGCTCCTGCTCTCAGAGCCCGCCTGCAGAATGTAGCCAGTGAAAACACAGGGCGTCCAGGGACATTTAAAAGATGAGCAAAGAATACGTTTTTACCGTAAATATGTCCCATACAATATTTGGGGTATACTTATTATTATTTTTTTTATTCAAGTTTAACCCGTGTCATGTATTTTACCTGCCAGCCCTAGTTGGTGAACATGCAAAAACTAGATTATCAGGTTCACTCTGTTTTGGTGATCTTTTTAGAACTCTGGTCTATATCACCTAATTTTTTTTTCATTTAATAAGATCATTTATGTGGAGGTGTTTCACATGCTTAGGGCAAATCAAAATCAGCTGCAGCGCTTTCCAATCCACAGTTCGCTGGACCCTCCTACAGAATTTCTGATTCAGTTGGTATGGGGCCTGAGAATCAGCATTTCTGATAAGATCCCAGGCGAGGCCACTGCTGCCGGTCGTGGTAACAAACACCGGGTGGGTTTTGATTGCTCAGGTCATCGTGAGCTCATCTTTCACAATGAAAGGGGTTGGTGTAGCCAAGGATGAGGGTTGGAAAGAGGAAAACGGTGGTGTTTGGAGCAGTTCTTGTTAAATGAGAGAAACTGCAGTTTTCTTTTTTTCCCCAGAATGGGGGTTTAGTGTCAAGTCAGGAGAAGAAAAAAAACCAAAATTCTCAAAGACATTGTATTTTGTACAAAAAGAACAGTAAATCCACAGCGTCACCTAGTCTACCCTTCTCCACAAGCCGTGGTCGACAGTGAAGCCAGTGTAGAAACGGAGTAAGAAGATGCGATTTGTCTCAACATTTTGGTACTGAGGGAATACGGGGAGCAACTACTGGTAAATTCTTAGGATGGGATACCAGTGAGGGCATTCTCTGAGGGAGCAGAAGTTCTAGAATTGTGTGAGAAAGGTGGGACAATTATACTCACATAGACACGTACTCTGTACCAAACAGGAAATGTCTTCCATTCTGGTGTCTTTCAGAACGGGGCATCCCTTATCTCTAACCTCAAAGAAAAATGGATTTTGACCAATGACCCACCCAAACAGCTACAAGTGGGCATATAGGCAGCAGAGGATGGTATACGCAGGGGTGTTGGTGATGGAAGGCACGCGCTTAGCCAACGGGGTCTGCTGTTCTCTTTGCAAGAGGGCCATGGGCTTCAGAGTCACATGGTCTACACTGGAATTCGTTTGGCTATTTGTTATCCGAGTGACCTTGAGAAGTTCTCAGAATCTCTCTGAGCCTAATATGTTTTCCCACTTCCAAAGTGTGGATGGTGATACCGCCTTTCTCGCAGCACACTTGTGAGGATCCCACGAGATGGTATATGAAGAGTCTTGCACACAGCCTGGCACATTATAGAGACTCAGTGCACATTAGTCTATGTGGACCACAAAAAAATAAATCTTTCTGGGGAACTTTGGACCTGAATCATGGATGTCTATGATCATTTTTATCTTTACACACTTATTCTCAGAGTTGCTGGGTTTTTTCCTTCCTAGCTTCTTCTCTGACCAAAAACTATATGCTTTTTATGTAGGCATTTGTTTTAATTACCAGAAAATTACAAGTATGTCAAGCAATCTTCAATGAACAGAAAAGCTAATTTTAAGTTCCATTAGTAATTTTTTGTCAAATCTATTCTTGAGATGGTCTCTAAATTCAGGTGGGATGTACTCAAGGTTATACTCTGGCTCTTGTAGACTTGTTCTAATTTTCTTCAGTTTCAACTTGAACTTGCATATGAGCAACTGATGGTCTGTTCTGCAGTCAACCCCTGACCTTGTTCTGACTGATGGTATTGAATTTAGAGACCATCTCAAGAAGAGATTTGACACGTTGAATACTAATGACTGAAGACTAGACAATTCGTGGAATGACATCAAGGACATCATTCAAGAAGAAAGCAAGAGGTCGTTAAAAAGACACGAAAGAAAGCGAAGACCAAAATGGATGTCAGAAGAGACTGAAATTTGCTCTTGAATGTCGAGTAGCTAAAGCAAAAGAAATGTTGAAGTAAAAGAGTTGAACAGAAGATTTCAAAGGGTGGCTCGAGAAGACAAAGTAAAGAATTATAATGACATGTGCAAAGAGCTGGAGATGGAAAACCAAAAGGAAGAACAAGCCCAGCATTTCTCAAGCTGAAAGAACTCAAGAAAAAATTCAAGCCTTGAGTTGCAATAGTGAAGGATTCTACAGGGTAAATATCAAACAACATAGGAAGTATCAGAAGAAGATGGAAGGAATACACAGAATCACAATACCAAAAAGAACTGATCAATGTTCAACCATTTCAGGAGGTAGCATATGATCAGGAACTGATATTACTGAAGGAAGAAGTCCAAGCTTCACTGAAGGCACTGATGAAAAACAAGGCTCCAGGAATTGACAGCATATCAACTGAGATGTTTCAACGAAAGGATGCAGCTCTGGAAGTGCTCACTTGTCCATGCCAAGAAATTTAGAAGACAGCTACTTCGCCAACTGACTGGAACAGACCCATATTTCTGCCTATTCCCAAGAAAAGCAATCCAGCTGAATGTGGAAATTATCGAACAATATCATTAATATCACACACAAGTAAAATTTTGCTGAAGATAATTTAAAAGTAGCTGCAGCAGTGTATTAGGCAGTTAACTGCCAGAAATTCAAGCCAATTCAGAAGAGGACATGGAACAAGAGATATCATTGCTCATGTCAGATGGATCCTGGCTGAAAATGGAGAATACCAGAGAGATGTTTACCTGTGTCTTATGGACTATGCAAAGGCATTTGACTGTGTGGATCATAACAAATTATGGATAACATTGCAAAGAATGGGAATTCCAGAACACTTAATTGTGCTCATAAGGAACCTGTACATAGATCAAGAGGCAGTTGCTGGAACAGAACAAGGGGATACTGCGTGATTTAAAGTCAGGAAAGGTATGCATCAGGGTTGTATCCTTTCACCATACCTATTCAGTCTGTATACTGAGCAAATAATCTGAGAAGCTGCACTATACAAAGAAGAACAGGGTATCAGGATTGGAGGAAGACTCATTAGCAATTTGGTTATGCAGATGATACAACCTTGCTTGCTAAAAGTGAAGAGGACTTGAAGCACTTACTGATAAAGATCCCACTATTTTATCAAACAGCCTGCAGTACGGATCACACCTCAACATAAAGAAAACAAAAATCCTCACAACTAGACCAGTAAGCAACATCATGATCAATGGAGAAAAAGACTAAAGATGTCTAGGATTTCATTTTACTTGGATCCACAATCAACAGCCATGGAAGCAGCAGTCAAGAAATCAAAAGACACATTGCATTGGGCAATCTTCTGCAAAAGATCTCTTTGAAGTGTTGAAAAGCAAAGATGTCACCTTGAAGGCTAAGTTGCGCCTGACCCAATCCATGGTGTTTTCAATCGCCTCATATGCATGTGAAGTCTGGACGAAAATAAAGAAGACCAAAGGGGAACCGACTCCTTTGAATTGTGGTGCTGGTGAAGAATACTGAATATACCATAGACTGCCAAAAGAATGAACAAACCTTTCTTGAAAGCAGTACAACCAGAGTGCTCCTTAGAAGCAAGGATAGCAAGGCTACGTCTCACATACTTTGGGCACGTTATCAGGAGGGATCAGCCCCTGGAGAAGGATATCATGCTTGTAAAGTGGAAGGTCAGCGAAGAAGAGGAAGACCCTCAACAAGATGGACTGACACAGCGGCTTCAACAATGGGCTTAAGCATAACCACAATTGTGAGGATGGTGCAGGATCAAACAGTGTTTTGTTCTGTTGTACATGGGGTCACGGTGAGTTGGAACCAACTCGACAGCACCTAACAACGACAACAGTCATGTTTTATTTGCCATCACCTTTTGCTCTGAAGATCTTGTCATTTGCCAAGTCAGGACTTCCAGGTTCTAGCCTTGGCTTTCTCACTAATCACATTTTGCCCTTGAGTTGGCTGCCTAATTTCTTTGGGCCTCAATTTTCTCAACTTTAAAACGGAGTGGACTATAGACAGGAAGTTAGCCTTATATTCAGGGAAATTCTTTTTTTTTTTTTTAACATATGGCTTGTGTGTCTAAATATCCAATGAAAAATGTAACTGAGTCAAACAAAAATAAACTAGTAAACCAGTTGTTTGGTGTTATGTAACATGAATAACGTCATTACCTAAAAGCTAAAGCAATTTTTGAAACCATACACAGTTTCAATCTGACCATATTTTTAAGACAGTGACAGCTGTCTTGGAATACTGCAAAGTTGATGGCATAAAGGCTATTCCACATCTTGAACACAGACTGTGCCATCTCTAAGCTCCACAGCCATACCAATGGCACCTGGGAAATTTGGCATTCCTGGGCCAGCTTTTAGAGGTTTTGAATTTTATTTTATCAAACACTTGGTTTTTTTCTGAGTTAAAAAGGTAATGCATGTTTCTGGAGCCATGGAGGCTGGAGGAACCCCTGCAATTATTGCCCTGAGATAATCTTTAAACCTTAAACCAAAAATATCCCCTGAAGTCTTCTTAAAACCAAACAATAGTTTAGCTTAACTAGTAAAAAATGTCTGCCTTGAGCATTGTGTTCTTTCGAGAACTATCTATATGAGATCAAACTGACGACAGCCACTATAAAACTTTCACATTAAATTCTAGTCTTTACTCTCAGCTTTTTGATGTTAGCATCATGTAATGTATACAATTAGGAATTCTATTTTTCTGGCTTAATATTATATCATGTGGAGTTCCCAAGGTTTTAAAAGTATTTCTCAACAACATTTACAAAATTACTGCACAACATCCCACTATATAAATTTACCATAACTTGACAATTCCTTAATGTTGGAGCTTTACGAAATGTCAGTTTTAAAAAAGAAACAGGCCTAGTTTTGTTTAGTTTTTGGTTCTGTAGTCTATACATTATAGTGGATATTGACAGTTTAAATAAAAATTACACCACTGAATATGTTCTTATAAAACCTTGGTGTATCCAGCTAGTTAGCATATAACCACAGATGAAAACCTCTGTATAAGAGAACCTGTATTCGAAGAATACAAGACCTTACAGAAAAATCAGGGCTGGGGGATGGAAGTTAAAAGCATTATAAATATTGAGAACAATAAACTCAATCCACTATTGCCCAGGATCATACCCAAGGCACGCTATACATCTTAAATTAATGCTAGGAGTACAGTACAGCAAATTTTGACTTACCAGCCCCTAACTACCTTGATACAACTTAATTGTCCCTTGAAGTCTCATGAAGCTGCTGTCACAAGTGAGCTGTCCACTGGGAGGCATATTTCCCCTTCTCTGACTGGCCTTCCAACCCAAGATGCCTTTCTGTTTTTCTGAATCCGAGGGGTTTCTTACATTCTCCCCCGTAGGCAGTTTCCAGGCACAGCCCGGTGGTCCCTGGCCTACTCAGCTCAGCATCTGCCTTTGTACAGGCACGAAAGTGTGATCCACACCCAGGTTTATGTGTCCTCAGCTCCGTCACTTCTTCCCAGTCTGCACTATATGAGCTTCCAGGCCTGCTGTAACTTTTGCCTTCCTTTCCTATTTCTATTCCCAGCCCTCAAATTCTTCTTTTCCTAATTACCTCCAACTGGAGTAACTCCCAGATCCTGAAACATTTTTGAAATTGCCAAAAAGAAATGTAGAAGGCCACATAAACGAAAAATTTAAGAACAAGGAACTCAAAGACGGAAACTAGGCGTGTGGGGTGGGGAGAGTTGTGTTGTGTTTGTCAGTGAAAGTAAAACCAGTTAGTAAATAAGTCCATATCAAGGCTTAATTACTTTTACTGAGATAATTTACATACTATAATATTTACTCTTTTAAAGTGTACTATTTTTTTTTTTTAATTCAGCGGTTCTTACTGTAGTCACAGAGTTGTACGACCATCACCACTATCTAATCCTAGAACATTGCACTACCCCAAACAGAAACCCCATACCCGTTAGCAGTCACTTCCCACTCCTCCCTGTCTCCAGCCCCTGGTAACCGCTAATCTACGCACATTCTGTCTCTATGGATTTGCCTGTTCTGGATAGTCCATATATAAGAAATCAGGCAACGTGTGGCTTGTTTTGACTGGCTCTTTCACTTAACAGTGTTTTCAATGGTCATAGATGTTGTAGCATGGGTGAATAATATTTTTCATGATTATTTAAGGCTGAATAATATGTCACTGTATGGAAATACCACGTTGTTTATCCACGCACAAGTTGATGGACACTGGGTTGTTTCCACCTTTTGTCTACCAGGAATTATGCTGCTATGAGCATTTGTATGTAAGTTTGTGGCTATATATCTAGGAGTAGAACTGCTGGGTCATACAATAACTTTATGTTCAACTTCCTGAGGAACTGTCAAAGTGTTTCATAAAGCAGCTGTGCCATTTTCCATTTCTATCAGCAATGTACAAGGACTCCAATTTCTCCATATCATTCCCAAGGCTTGTTATTGTCCATCTTTTTGATGGGTGTGAAGTGGTACCTCATTGTGGTCAGGCTTGATTTTAAAGTAACGGTCCAAAGACATCCCAGGATGGGTACAAACACTTTCAGTTAATTTCCTGCACTGGAGATCTTTGATGTCTTTCAGGAGCCAGGACTGACCAGTGGATGTGTTCTGTTTGGCTGTTAGATGGGGCATGACTTCTTTAGTTCTTCCCACGCCTTAGACCTTCCTCCCCACCAGCTGCTACCCACCTTATCTAACATCTGGCTGGATTCACACTTTCACGTTACCTGCCTGGCTTCTGTGGGCACAAGTTTGATACCCCATCTATACTTTGTATTTCTGTATCTGGACATCTTTATTGATTTATTGTTAAAAACAATGAACTCTGGATGCAATTTGAAAAGATTTTGAAATGATGATGTTTGCTGATGAAGCTTTCTGGAATGCAAACTTTAAATTAACCCATACACTTAGTTCCTAAGCTATTCTATTGATCACAAGGCCTTAAGACTGCTTCTCAGCTATAGTACCTTTTGGCACATCATTTTGGAACTGTCAAAGCCCACTGCACAAAGATTACCAGGAATATAGTGTGCAGACTCAGTCCATCTGCCACAACTATGCCGTTTTCAGCAATCTTGAGGTTTGCTAAAGACTCCGTTCTCTGACAGACTCTATGAAATGGTCAGCAACAAAGCAAAGCTAAAATCACATTTATAAAACCAAATCACTGTTTGAGGTTATCGGAGGTCTTCTGTGGACTGGGAGATTCTGGTTTCATATCTGTAGTAACAGGACTCCAGGACATCAAACAGATAGTGGAGACGAATGATTACTGGAAAACGCTTCAAAGGAGATCAATATACTTAATAACAGATAAGAAACAGCCCGTTTTCAGAGTGAATCAGTGTTCATCAGAGACCAGACCCTTTTTATTTGGAGACAGTTTTGACCTGTAATTTTGGAATAAAAGGCTCTCTGTACTGCAGCTTGAAAGAAAATTGGGGTTAGGAAGAAGGGAGAATAAAATTATTCACAAGGAACATAATCTTTTGAAAATATTATATAAACTACTTACAAAAAAATTAACAAAACAATCAGACAAAAGAACAAACCCTTTACAGTCAAATTGATTCCAACTCATAGTGACCCTACAGGACAGAGTAGAACTGCCCCATAGGTAGATGCGAACTGCTGACCTTTTGGTTAGCAACCAAGCTCTTAACCACCGTACCACCAGGGCTCCATAAACGACTCAGCCCTTGAGATATTAGCCATACCTGTTTCTTCTTGATTTCAGTGAGTTTCTATTTGAAATTCAGTGTATGGATAAACCAGAAATAAAATGTTTACAACTCTAGATGCTCTATCCGTTCAGCGTTTACGAACTTTTAGGCTGTTTATTTTCAGTTTTCGGCTGCATGTTAGAATCTTACGGTCACATTTTCTGTAGGGTAGACTGCAGAGCATTGCAAGCCTCTGTTTCCCCAAATTCAGTAAAAACAGGTTTTCAGCATCAGACTCATTGCAACAACTGTACAGGGTGTAGCAAAATCTGCTTTTAAGAATTAATAGGATTTCCCAAAGGATATATTTTCCTGTCACGCCTAACCCTCACGATCAACAAATCTAGCTCCAAGTCATTCTTTACGATTTCTTTTATTCACATTTTTCTAAGCTTGTTCTTACCTATCCTCCAGGGTAACTTTCATTACAGGAATTGCTGGCTTTTCCGCCAAAAAGAAACATGCTTTATATTTAGATGGCAAAGGAACAGAGTCAATGATTTTTTTCCCCCCAGTGGTATTTTTTTTAAAAAAAAAACATAGGCAATTTTTATTATTCTTATTTTTTTCCCAATTACAGCGTAAAGCATTGACAGCAAATTGTCTCATCTTTTTCAATAACTGGAGATAAATGACAAAATCTGAGTCAATACCATCCCACTGAATGTTTGTAAGTAATTTAGCCTATAGCTACACACAAGTACAACTGGTATACCTGTTTCAAATGGATCTGGGGCAAAACGTGTTTTATTGAATTTACTGAGAAAACAGAACCACCTCTAGCATCTTTTTCTGTGTGATGCAAAATACTGACTATGTACTGGGACTGGCAACGCTGGATTCTTGCTGCCTCTTGTGTTGATAGAGACAAGTCTACATGAATCAGAAAGGATCGAATGTTTGACTCAACTGCCTCACAACCCACTGTGTGATTCCAAAGGAAACACTCGGTTCTTCCACTTCAATCTTGACTGACTTCAAAGGGAGATCCAGGCAAAAAGCAGGATAGCCCTTCCTGTCCCTCCTTCCCCCCATCCCCTACCCCCAACACACACACCCATACAAAGCACACACTGGCTTCCCAGCTGGTCAGGTAAGAAGACCTAGTGGATCCCTCAGCCGTGTAGCCTGCGAGGATAGGCTGCTGACTGAGACTGCTGCTTTTTCCTTCACACTCTCCTTCCCCGCCCGGGAGCCTTTACACGCCTCGCATTCAAACATTTTTGAAGTTCATGTTTAATTAAGAATGTTACAGAAAGTCAGTCCTAATACAACTACACGCACATGTATGTTTCACGGAGCACTGCATGGCGAGCCAACATCATGTATAATAGTTAAGAAACTGCCTGCATTCAAACCCCAAAGATACCACTTACTAGCTGTGTGACCTTGGGCAAATTACTTAACTTCTCTGTACCTCAAATTTCTAATCAATAAAATGGAAGTCACGGGCTTGAGAGGGTCCAATGATTTTAGAACAGTGCCTGGCACAACGTCATCTCAGCAAGCATCTGCTGTTGTTCTCAGGCGGTATTTTGTCTTTTTTCTCTCTATGTGACTCTTTGGAAACCCTGGTGGCGTAGTGGCTAAGTGCTATGGCTGCTAACCAAAGGGTCGGCACTTTGAATCTGCCAGGAGTTCCTTAGAAACTCTATGGGGCAGTTCTACTCTGTCCTGTAGGGTCACTATGAGTCGGAATCAACTCGATGGCACTGGGTTTGGTGTTTTTTTTTTTTTTTAATGTGACTCTTTAAAAACATGGTTAAGTAGATAATATGCATAGTTTTATATTATGCTGGCGTTATTATGGTAACTCCCTTACCACTCACCATCATAACTTTGCTTCCCATGCTGCTTGATGGTTTTCCTAGTTGAAATTGTAAAGACCGTGCACTATCCTATTTGGAACCAGGGTGAACATGCAAGTTCATCTCACTTTCTTGCTGTTATAAACAATGCTACAATGATTATCTTTCGGTGAAAATAATTTTCCTTTATTTAAAATATTAATAAAAGTTTAAAAAAACAGAAGAGGGAACTCTTTTATACTTCAGATATGTTTTTCTGAAAGGGATGTACAAAATCTTAGTAACAAAATTTTTACTATCACAGCAAAAACCGAGCTCCTCAGCATCACCGTTCAGGTGACGGCATGTTATCCTTACAATAATGCGCATTTTCACATGTTCCATATTAAAATATCTCCATAAGTTTGGCTTATCAGTCGTATTTACTTTTTTGTGACTTGCGTATTAAGTACCTATTCCAACTATTTATTACAGAATTTTAATATTTTCTTACCAATTACCCTGCCCTGTAGGATATCATGTATGTTTGCTGTATTTGCTGGTAACACCTTCTTCTGCTCATTGTTTTTCTTTCTCTTTTGCTATATATATGTGTGTGTATGTGTGTATAATAAGGTCTGTTTTAGACATATCTATTTTAGTTATTTCTATTATTCCTAAATTTTTAAGAGGCTTGGCAAATTTGACATTTTATTTTTTAAGATCTGGTGCCGTGTAAAAGATCAATATCTTACTTTATGATATGAGACTTAAATCTAATTGAAAAACTGTTCACCAGTTAGTATCCTACCATAATTTACTGAAGAATCTTTCTGTTCCCATTATTGTGCTAAGGTCTCTTTTTACCATATATTTATTATATAAAATTAAACATTTTAGTATTTATATTAATAAGGGAAATTGGTTTAAAGTTTTCTGTGAGACATATTTGGGTTATCCACTTATACCTGTTTTATGGTTTGCATTGAAACAGTACACCATGATGTAAGAATGACCAGTTTCTTGAGTGAATGGAAGAATCTACCGGAACTCCATCCAAAGCAGTTTCAGGATCGATTTGGGAGAGAAATATTTGCTTGATAAAATGCCTGGCTTTTTCAAGACGCTCTTTTTCCAGATATGCTTACCCCGTCTCCTCGTGGGGGGCTTTCACCAAGGCCTGCCGGCTTCCCCACACTTTAGTCCCCCAGAAAGGAAATAAATGCCTATTTGTTGAATGAGTGTCATCAGTCTTGATATTAACTATCTCATTATAGTCTCACAATTACCTTCTCAGGAGAGTGTTACCGGTATTCCTATTTTGAAAACGAGGAAATGGAAGCTGAGAGAGGTTCAGAAATCTTCCAGCGTCACGCAGCTAAGAAACGGCAGAGCTGGAATCCCAGCCCTGGCTCCATTTTTCTATCACACCAGGCGTCATCACACCTCTGACAACGTAAGATTTAAAACTCTCCTCCTTCACCTTTTTCTTGGTATTTTATGTATGTAATACTTTATACTGTCACATTTTGGTGTATTTCTTTATTGAACATCTTTCCAATAACATTGGCTCCCAGGGATTGCAAAGTCTAAAACTGGTCTTTTTTGTGAACAGATAGACCAGGGTTGTTAACAATTCTGTCTTTTCAGTAAAAATGCTCAGGAATTTTCTTTTGACGGGGAGTTCATATTCAGCACACAATAGCTGCTATCAATTCAAAGTAATTTTATTTTATTATTTTATTTAATAATAAATAAAAGTTTATTTTTCTTTAAAACATCAAGGTTGCTTCATTTTCTTGAATCTCCATATGAGAAGATCAGATTATACCTCTACTGCCTAAGTAGTGACACAAAGAACACTATTTCTGATAGCACTTTTTAAAAATGAATTTCAAGGTCAAACCAATCTGTAATTTGTTGCATATAATATTGGATTTTAGCACATGTGGACTCCTGAATGTCCATCAGTAAAGAGAATTGCTCTTTAACCCAGGGTTTCCCAAATTTATTTATTCTCCTTTTTTGGATAACATATACAGTATTATTATTCAGTTAATAATAAAATAGGTCTGTCCAAGTGCATATGCCTTGAAGGCCAAACTCTGAGAAATGATAAACCAAAATTTTCTAGATCTAAAATTTTTTATAATGTTATAAGGAAGTTACAGGGTTTTGGAATTACACTGCTATACACAGGGACACATATCCCATCAGGACAGAACCATATACTCCAGTCTACAATAGTAAAACTCATTGTTACATGAAGAAAGTGACATGGGTTCTGATAAACATCACACCAAATTTAGTGAACGCAACTAGTACCGATAGGCCAAAAAGCAAACCACTTTACGCTGAATGGCCACATTGGATAAAACTGAAGTCACATTGAAGGGAGGTTTCTTACATGAGTGTGGAGACAAGACAAACTATTTGCTGGAAGAAAGGAAGTCATTCTAGAAATTCTTAGGAGAAATGAGGGAGGAGGGACGCATGGAATGGGCTGACTGCCACCAGCTCACGGTCCTACAGAAGAGCCTAAAAGTTACTCAGTTTGGGTCAACATTCCACAACAACTCGACAATGTCAGACAATTATGCCAGAATGGCAATTAATTTAATTGTGTAGTCAGAGACGTTTGGTAGTTTGGTACTTTAATCGGCAAGACTTCTACAAAAAACAAGAAGACAACTCAGTCTGATTATTTTTCCTTCTCCATAATTTTTTCTATTGCTAAGACACTGCATTAGATAGACCAACTCTTGTAACTATTTCTAATCATGTATGGAGCCCTGGTGGTGCAGTGGTTAAGCTGGTAACCAAAAGGTCAGTAGTTCGAATCCACCAGCTGCTCCTTGAAAGCCCTATGGGGCAGGTTCTACTCTGTTCTATAGGGTCACGATGAGTCAGAATTGACTTGATGGGCTTGGGGTATGATATAGTTATTTATTTATTTTTGTGGAAATCTCAAATTATTGTGAAATAGAAGACGAACAGGAATTTGTGATAAGCTCAAGTTACTTAAATATACCAATGAGCAGGTATTATTGACTTAAATAAAATGCACAATTAGCTTTAACAAAAATTTAAACATGATGCTAATTAATAATTGAGCTAATTATTTTCCCTCATGAATTTCCATGTCACCTGCAATGTTATATGACTTTTGAGAGGTGATTTGTAGAAACAATTTTTTATTTGTCTTCTGTTTCACAACAACTTGAGTTTTTCACAAGTGAATTCCCATTCATCTTTTATTTCACAACAAGGACTCAGGCTTAGCCAAAGCTTTTATGCCGACATCTACCATCAGATCTTAATTAAACCAACAGTGATTATCCTTTACACCATTAAGCATAAAGGAAAGGTCCCTTACATTCGTCTGATAATGTTCTTTTCTGGTTGTGGCATTGGATAATGGGTAATCGTTATCTATAACATAAAATCTTATTTCAGAGGATAAAAATATTTATTGCAACTCAAAGGAAATACTAACCTTGGATTTGCCTTAGTCAGTATTTATCCCCCAGGTAAATAAATTCCAGTATTTATCTGAGCAGATGTCAAGATCTATTTATTATAAGCCTGGGATATCTCATTTAATCTTATACTGCTATAGCCACAAATTATCCAGTGAATAACACAACAATTCAATCAACATCATTCAAATGGTCTCCACTGCCAAAATCCTAACTACGGGTCAGAATGAATGGTTCCACACACACACACACACACACACACACACAAATACTCAAACAAATCAAGTTAGAAGTGTAGAATAAGAGCGTTAAGGTGCAAATTTAAAGCGTTCCCTTCTCTATTGCACGTTTCCCTTTGTCCAGATTTTCAGTTCGACCCCTGGCCAGAGAAACAGGAGTTTCTTTGCTTCTTGGGCAGAGCAGCAGCAGAACACCCAGCTTTCTGACAGTGAGCAATAATTTGCATTTAGGAGAATCACTGTTTTGACAATGCTCCTCTACTTGTTTCTGGGGAGAGAATCAGGGCTTTGGATTGGTTTGACCTGGTTCAGTCACGATGGACAAAGAGAAACCCAAACAGACCCAAATGTTTACAATTTGAGTGATGCGGAATGAAAACCAGCATGGGGAAAATTACGGGTTGCAGCTCTGGAATGGCAGATTCAGAAGAGGCACAGTGAGCCCTATGAGGAGCCTGACGCAGGAGACTGGATTATCACCGGGGCTGTGGAGAGAGACACATATCCACAGCAGTGCGGTCAGCCGCTGTCCTTGAGCAGGGCACCGCTATTTCTGACTGTGCAAAATCCAGTGGACAAGAGATGTGGTGTACACCCTGCCCTTGTTTTCTAAGAGGGAGATGAAGTTTCTAGTAGGGTCTGAATGCATAATTTTTCCTGTTATGGTTCTGGTTCACCCAAACTTTAAAAATTCGGGTCTGTTCAGGTTTCACTTCCTTGACCAAGACTGCACTGGGAAGAACTGGTTCGAAGTCCTGGGAGAAGAGGACAGGATCCCTGGACCAAGCCGTCTAGGGCTGGGAGGTTGGGAGAGGAGCTGCCTTCCTGCAGGGAGGGAGGTTATAGTATCTTCCTTTCGGCTACATTCTTTCTAACATGAGAAAGAGATCCAGGCCGTTAATATCACCCACCCACACACAAAAAACTGTATTTCCAGTGAATATTCAGAAATTTTTATGCCAGGGCTTGCAATATACATACTCTAGTATTAAACATTTAAGGGGAAAAAACAACGGCGTGGAGAAGTTTAGCTATGCCCTGTTCTCGTGTACGAGCGTGCTGCAAAGCAAACAGATGAGTTTGGATAAACGAAAATCAATACACTCGAAAAGGCCTCTTTTATTCAATTGATTCCAGCCCAGTGGGTAATAGCACAGCAGAATGTGAAATGGTGTTAACGTGGCCCTGGCATAAATCTCATTTACGTGAAATACAGTAACAAAAGTGGATAAAAGCACGAGGGGATTTAATGAACCATAATGAACTCTTTACCACCGACTTTTATAGATGCTTTTAATACGGTTTGATCACCGTAGCCTTTGAACCTTCGATGAGGCAAGATAATCCCTTCTGGTATGTATATTATTTTTCAAAATCTGAGAAGTCAGAATAGCAAAATGTTACTCTTTTCTTTAAAATTAAGAAACACTGAGTTTCTTAAGAGCTGGAAGAATCTTATTTATAGAAGAAGAAATGGAAGTCCCCGATGGCACTGTTGATTGTTCGAGGTTGCACGGCCACTTGTCTAAGCGTCCACCAGAACTTGTGCAATTCGCAGCCGGTGTCTTTTTCTTCTATGAGTCAACTTGGAGATGGTTGTTGTTAGGTGCCGTCAAGCCGGTTCTGACTCACAGCAATCCTATGTACAACAGAACGCAAAACACCACCTGGTCCTGCGCCATTCTCAAAATCGTTGTTACGTTTGAGCCCATTGTTGTAGTCACTGTGTCAATCCATCTTGTCCAGGGTCTTTTTATTTTTTGATGACCCTCTACTTTACCAAGCATGATCTCCTGCGGGTACTGATCCCTCCTGATAACATGTCCAAAGTATGTGAAATGTAGTCTTGCCATCATTGCTTCTAAGGAGCATTCTGGTTGTACTTCTTCCAGGACAAATTTGTTCATTCTTCTGGCAGTCCATGGTATATTCAATATTTTTCACCAATACCACGATTCAAAGGCATCAATTCTTCTTCAGTCTTCCTTATTCATTGTCCAGCTTTCACATGCATATGAGGTGATTGAAAACACTGTGGCTTGGGTCAGATGCACCTAAGTCTTCAAGGTGACATCTTTGCTCTTCAATACTTTAAAGAGGACTTTTACAGCAGATGCCCAAGGCAATGTGTCTTTTGATTCCATGGGCATTGATTGTGGATCCAAATAAACTGAAATCCTTGACAATTTCAGTCTTTTCTGTTTATCATGATATTGCTCATTGGTCCAGTTGTGAGGATTTTTGTTTTCTTTATGTTGAGGTGCAATCCATACTGAAGGGTGTGGTCTGTGATCTTCATCAGTGAGTGCTTCAAGTCCTTTTCACTTTCAGCAAGCAAGTTTGTGTCATCTGCATAACGCAGGTTGTTAATGAGTCTTCCTCCAATCCTGATGCCCTGTTCTTCTTCATATAGTCCAGCTTCTTGGATTATTTGCTCAGCATACAGATTGAATAGGTATGATGAAAGGATACAACCCTGACACACATCTTTCTTGACTTTAAACCACACAGTATCCCCTTCTTCTGTCCTAACAACTGCCTCTTGATCTATGTAAAGATTCCTCAGGAGCACAATTAAGTGTTCTGGAATTCCTATTCTTTGCAATGTTATCCATAATTTGCTATGATCCACACAGTCAAATGCCTTTGCATAGTCAATAAAACACAGATAAACATCCTTCTGGTATTCTCTGCTTTTAGCCAGGATCCATCTGACATCAGCAATGATATCTTTTGTCCCATGTCCTCTTCTGAATCTGGCTTGAATTTCTGGCACCTACAGTATGATAGACTGACAGATGTGTGGGGGTTGGAGATGGAGGAATGCCAACTGTGTAGACATTTTCCCATTCCTGGTGAGGTTGTGAGTTGGAAATCCGACCATAAGAGAACAACCAACTGGAGCTAAAACTTTTTGGAATTCTGATACAGAAAAACAAAACCCATTTTTTTTAGATCCAGCTATCCCATTTCTGGGATGCATCCTGCAGAAACACTCTCACAAGTGCAGATGAAGAGTTAGATGAGGATAGTCATCCTGGTCTTGTTTTTACGAGCAAAATTTATAGCCAACGTAAGGAGGTGTCCATCCGCAAGCAGAAGTTAAATGATACGGCATATCCATACAATAGATTGCCAGGCAACTGTCACCAAATGACGATGATTCATGCACACAGACATAGAAGGATTTCCGGGGTGTAATTCCAGGTGAAAACAGACAAATCAGGGACTAACACACAGAATGATAAGAACTGTATTTTAAACATAAAGGCTTTACCTGCGTGCCTGTACGTCTATCTCTGTGTATCTCTCACTCTATTCTCATCTTCCTGCCATCCTCCTCCCCATATCCTGTCCTACATCTGGATATGGGGACAAGGGGAGTCTGCAGGGAGCAGAGCCATTGAATGTGGCCTTGTAAGACTGGTAGAACACATTTTAGCAGCTTCACTGTTTTTTATGAAAACTATACTTTATTATTATATAACATAATGCCCACGAGTATGGGCTTTGGAATCAGACGGACGGAAGTCAGTTCCTTCTCTGCCTCTCACTAGTGGTGTGACCGTGGGAACGTCTCTTCATCTCTCCATCCCTCAGTTTACTCTTCTGTAATATGAGGATGGTTATACCATTCTCAAAGTTTTGATGTAACAACTAAACAACTTATTATATGCAAAACACTAAGTACAATACAAAACACTAAGCAAACAGCCCTCAGTAAAGGGTAACTTCAGTAATTGTGATCATGTTCATAAAAGTTCAAATTAAGCTTACCGAGGGGCAGAGCCAAGATGGCGGACTAGGCAGACGCTACCTCAGATCCCTCTTACAACAAAGACATGGAAACACAAGTGAATTGATCACATACATAACAATCTATGAACCCTGAACAACAAACATAGATTTAGAGACGGAGAATGAACTAATACGGGGAAGCAGCGATTGTTTCCAGAGCCTGGAGCCAGCGTACCAGTCAGATACGGCACAAGCACAGAGAGCTGCCCCACCCCCCTGAACTAACCCCGGGAGGGGGACCAGCCGGTTCCGCGGGCGGCGTGGGACGCAGCCGGTAGAAGTCCCCGGGAGGCAGTGACTGGTCTTGGAGCAGAAAAAGCAGCGTCCGAGCCGGGGAACCATCCCGCAGGGATTTGAACTGGACACAGGTACGGCATAAACACGGACAGTTGCTCCACCCCTCTGAACTAACCCCGGGAAGGGGACCAGCCGGGTCGCGTGGGCGGCATGGGACTCAGCCGGTAGGAGAAGTCCCCGGGAGGCAGCGACTGGTATTGGAGTGGGGAGAACAGCATCCCAGCCGGGACACTCGGTCACGGCACAAGCACGGGGAGCTGCTCCACCCATCTGAACTAACCCCGGGAGGAGGCCCAACTGGTTCTCGGAGGCGGCACGGCCACGCGGCTGGAGGGACGAGAAGTCCCCGGGAGGCAGCGACTGATTTTGGAGTCGAGAGTGCACCGTCCCAGTAGGGGAGCCTTGACGCTGGGCGTGGGGCTGGAAGCGGAGGATCTGACCGTGACTCCAGCGGGCCAGACCCCCCGGGGGCAATCTCCACACAGCCAGCACACATAGGCGACGCGCCCGTGGGAATCTCAGATATAATAGTCATTCCAAGCAAGACAAGCAACTCTGGCTATATTCTGAGGTGCTACTCTCCTATCTCTCTGTTCCCTCCCCCACCCTCCCCAGGCGGCTTCATTAACATCTGAATAGCCTGAGCCAGAGGGAGAACTCTGATAGGGATCTGACTGCATTTTTTTTTTAGCGGATTTTCTGGAAAAACTAGTTTCCCAGTGATGGCTCGGAGACAACAATCCATATCAAACCACTTAAAGAAGCAGACCATGACAGCTTCTCCAACCCCCCAAACAAAAGAATCAAAATCTTTCCCAAATGAAGATACAATCTTGGAATTATCAGATACAGAATATAAAAAACTAATTTACAGAATGCTTAATGATATCACAAATGAAATTAGGATAACTGCAGAAAAAGCCAAGGAACACACTGATAAAACTGTTGAAGAACTCAAAAAGATTATTCAAGAACATAGTGGAAAAATTAATAAGTTGCAAGAATCCATAGAGAGACAACATGTAGAAATCCAAAAGTTTAACAATAAAATAACAGAATTAGACAACACACTAGGAAGTCAGAGGAGCAGACTCGAACAATTAGAATGCAGACTGGGACATCTGGAGGACCAGGGAATCAACACCAACATAGCTGAAAAAAAATCAGATAAAAGAATTAAAAAAAATGAAGAAACCCTAAGAATTATGTGGGACTCTATCAAGAAGGATAACCTGCGGGTGATTGGAGTCCCAGAACAGGGAGGGGGGACAGAAAACACAGAGAAAATAGTTGAAGAACTCCTGACACAAAACTTCCCTGACATCATGAAAGACGAAAGGATATCTATCCAAGATGCTCATCGAACCCCATTTAAGATTGATACAAAAAGAAAAACACCAAGACATATTATCATCAAACTTGCCAAAACCAAAGATAAACAGAAAATTTTAAAAGCAGCCAGGGAGAAAAGAAAGGTTTCCTTCAAGGGAGAATCAGTAAGAATATGTTCTGACTACTCAGCAGAAACCATGCAGGCAAGAAGGGAATGGGACGACATATACAGAACACTGAAGGAGAAAAACTGCCAGCCAAGGATCATATATCCAGCAAAACTCTCTCTGAAATATGAAGGCGAAATTAAGATATTTACAGACAAACACAAGTTTAGAGAATTTGCAAAAACCAAACCAAAGCTACAAGAAATACTAAAGGATATTGTTTGGTCAGAGAACCAATAATATCAGATATCAGCACAACACAAGGTCACAAAACAGAACGTCCTGATATCAACTCAAATAGGGAAATCACAAAAACAAACAAATTAAGATTAATTAAAAAAAAAATACACATAACAGGGAATCCTGGAAGTCAATAGGTAAAAGATCACAATAATCAAAAAGAGGGACTAAATACAGGAGACATTGAACTGCCATATGGAGAGTGATACAAGGCGATATAGAACAATACAAGTTAGGTTTTTACTTAGAAAAACAGGGGTAAATAATAAGGTAAACACAAAAAGGTATAACAACTCTATAACTCAAGATAAAAACCAAGAAAAACGTAACAACTCAACTCACATAAAGTCAAGCACTATGAAAATGAGGATCTCACAATTTACTAAGAAAAACGCCTCAGCACAAAAAAGTATGTGGAAAAATGAAATTGTCAACAACACACATAAAAAGGCATCAAAATGACAGCACTAAAAACTTATTTATCTATAATTACCCTGAATGTAAATGGACTAAATGCACCAATAAAGAGACAGAGAGTCACAGACTGGATAAAGAAACACGATCCATCTATATGCTGCCTACAAGAGACACACCTTAGACTTAGAGACACAAACAAACTAAAACTCAAAGGATGGAAAAAAGTATATCAAGCAAACAATAAGCAAAAAAGAAGAGGAGTAGCAATATTAATTTCTGACAAAATAGACTTCAGACTTAAATCCACCACAAAGGATAAAGAAGGACACTATATAATGATAAAAGGGACAATTGATCAGGAAGACATAACCATATTAAATATTTATGCACCCAATGACAGGGCTGCAAGATACATAAATCAAATTTTAACAGAATTGAAAAGCGAGATAGATACCTCCACAATTATAGTAGGAGACTTCAACACACCACTTGCGGAGAAGGACAGGACATCCAGTAAGAAGCTCAACAGAGACACGGAAGATCTAATTACAACAATCAACCAACTTGACCTCATTGACTTATACAGAACTCTCCACCCAACTGCTGCAAAATATACCTTTTTTTCTAGCGCACATGGAACATTCTCTAGAATAGACCACATATTAGGTCATAAAACAAACCTTTGCAGAGTCCAAAACATCGAAATATTACAAAGCATCTTCTCAGACCACAAGGCAATAAAACTAGAGATCAATAACAGAAAAACTAGGGAAAAGAAATCAAATACTTGGAAAATGAACAATACCCTCCTTAAAAAAGACTGGGTTATAGAAGACATCAAGGAGGGAATAAGGAAATTCATAGAAAGCAACGAGAATGAAAATACTTCCCATCAAAACCTCTGGGACACAGCAAAAGCAGTGCTCAGAGGCCAATTTATATCGATAAATGCACACATACAAAAAGAAGAAAGAGCCAAAATCAGAGAACTGTCCCTACAACTTGAACAAATAGAAACTGAGCAACAAAAGAATCCATCAGGCACCAGAAGAAAACAAATAATAAAAATTAGAGCTGAACTAAATGAATTAGAGAACAGAAAAACAATTGAAAGAATTAACAAAGCCAAAAGCTGGTTCTTTGAAAATATTAACAAAATTGATAAACCATTGGCTAGACTGACTAAAGAAATACAGGAAAGGAAACAAATAACCCGAATAAGAAATGAGAAGGACCACATCACAACAGAACCAAATGAAATTAAAAGAATCATTTCAGATTATTATGAAAAATTGTACTCTAACAAATTTGAAAACCTAGAAGAAATGGATGAATTCCTGGAAAAACACTACCTACCTAAACTAACACATTCAGAAGTAGAACAACTGAATAGACCCATAACAAAAAAAGAGATTGAAACGGTAATGAAAAAACTCCCAACAAAAAAAAGCCCTGGCCCGGATGGCTTCACTGCAGAGTTCTACCAAACTTTCAGAGAAGAGTTAACACCACTACTACTAAAGGTATTCCAAAGCATAGAAAATGACGGAATACTACCCAACTCATTCTATGAAGCCACCATCTCCCTGATACCAAAACCAGGTAAAGACATTACAAAAAAAGAAAATTATAGACCTATATCCCACATGAACATTGATGCAAAAATCCTCAACAAAATTCTAGCCAATAGAATCCAACAACACATCAAAAAAGTAATTCACCCTGATCGAGTGGGAGTTATACCAGGTATGCAAGGCTGGTTTAATATCAGAAAAACCATTAATGTAATCCATCACATAAATAAAACAAAAGACAAAAACCACATGATCTTATCAATTGATGCAGAAAAGGCATTTGACAAAGTCCAACACCCATTCATGATAAAAAACTCTTACCAAAATAGGAATTGAAGGAAAATTCCTCAACATAATAAAGGGCATCTATGCAAAGCCAACAGCCAATATCACTCTAAATGGAGAGAACCTGAAAGCATTTCCCTTGAGAACGGGAACCAGACAAGGATGCCCTTTATCACCGCTCTTATTCAACATCGTGTTGGAAGTCTTAGCCAGGGCAATTAGGCTAGACAAAGAAATAAAAGGTATCCGGATTGGCAAGGAGGAAGTAAAGTTATCACTATTTGCAGATGACATGATTATATACACAGAAAACCCTAAGGAATCCTCCAGAAAACTACTGAAACTAATAGAAGAGTTTGGCAGAGTCTCAGGTTATAAAATAAACATACAAAAATCACTTGGATTCCTCTACATCAACAAAAAGAACACCGAAGAGGAAATAACCAAATCAATACCATTCACAGTAGCCCCCAAGAAGATAAGATACTTAGGAATAAATCTTACCAAGGATGTAAAAGACCTATACAAAGAAAACTACAAAGCTCTACTACAAGAAATTCAAAAGGACATGCTTAAGTGGAAAAACAGACCCTGCTCATGGATAGGAAGACTTAACATAGTAAAAATGTCTATTCTACCAAAAGCCATCTATACATTTAATGCACTTCCAATCCAAATTCCAATGTCATATTTTAAGGGGATAGAGAAACAAATCACCAATTTCATATGGAAGGGAAAGAAGCCCCGGATAAGCAAAGCACTACTGAAAAAGAAGAAGAAAGTGGGAGGCCTCACCTTACCTGACTTCAGAACCTATTATACAGCCACAGTAGACAAAACAGCCTGGTATTGGTACAACAACAGACACATAGACCAATGGAACAGAATTGAGAACCCAGACATAGATCCATCCACGTATGAGCAGCTGATATTTGACAAAGGACCAGTGTCAATTAACTGGGGAAAAGATAGCCTTTTTAACAAATGGTGCTGGCATAACTGGATATCCATTTGCAAAAAAATGAAACAGGACCCATACCTCACACCATGCACAAAAACTAACTCCAAGTGGATCAAAGACCTAAACATAAAGACTAAAACGATAAAGATCATGGAAGAAAAAATTGGGACAATCCTAGGAGCCCTAATACAAGGTATAAACAGAATACAAAACATTACCAAAAATGATGAAGAGAAACCCGATAACTGGGAGCTCCTAAAAATCAAACACCTATGCTCATCTAAAGACTTCTCCAAAAGAGTAAAAAGACCACCTACAGATTGGGAAAGAATTTTCAGCTATGACATCTCCGACCAGCGCCTGATCTCTAAAATCTACATGATTCTGTCAAAACTCAACCACAAAAAGACAAACAACCCAATCAAGAAGTGGGCAAAGAATATGAACACACATTTCACTAAAGAAGATATTCAGGCAGCCAACAGACACATGAGAAAATGCTCTCGATCATTAGCCATTAGAGAAATGCAAATTAAAACTACGATGAGATTCCATCTCACACCAGCAAGGCTGGCATTAATCCAAAAAACACAAAATAATAAATGTTGGAGAGGCTGCGGAGAGATTGGAACTCTCATACACTGCTGGTGGGAATGTAAAATGGTACAACCACTTTGGAAATCTATCTGGCGTTATCTTAAACAGTTAGAAATAGAACTACCATACAACCCAGAAATCCCACTCCTAGGAATATACCCTAGAGATACAAGAGCCTTCATACAAACAGATATATGCACACCCATGTTTATTGCAGCTCTGTTTACAATAGCAAAAAGTTGGAAGCAACCAAGGTGTCCATCAACAGATGAATGGGTAAATAAATTGTGGTATATTCACACAATGGAATACTACGCATCGATAAAGAACAGTGACGAATCTCTGAAACATTTCATAACATGGAGGAACCTGGAAGGCATTATGCTGAGCGAAATTAGTCAGAGGCAAAAGGACAAATATTGTATAAGACCACTATTATAAGATCTTGAGTAATAGTAAACCTGAGAAGAACACATACTTTTGTGGTTACGAGGAGGGGAGGGAGGGAGGGTGGGAGAGGGTTTTTTATTGATTAATCAGTAGATAAGAACTGCTTTAGGTGAAGGGAAAGACAACACTCAATACATGGAAGGTCAGCTCAATTGGACTGGACCAAAAGCAAAGAAGTTTCCGGGATAAAATGAGGGCTTCAAAGGTCAGCGGAGCAAGGGCGGGGGTCTGGGGAACATGGTTTGCGGGGACTTCTAAGTCAACTGGCAAAATAATTCTATTATGAAATCATTCTGCATCCCACTTTGAAATGTGGCGTCTGGGGTCTTAAATGCTAACAAGCGGCCATCTAAGATGCATCAATTGGTCTCAACCCACCTGGAGCAAAGGAAAATGAAGAACACCAAGGCCACACGACAACTAAGAGCCCAAGAGACAGAAAGGGCCACATGAACCAGAGACCTACATCATCCTGAGACCAGAAGAACTAGTTGGTGCCCGGCCACAATCGATGACTGCCCTGACAGGGAGCACAGCAGAGGACCCCTGAGGGAGCAGGAGATCAGTGGGATACAGACCCCAAATTCTCATAAAAAGACCAAACTTAATGGTCTGACTGAGACTGGAGGAATCCTGGCGGCCATGCTCCCCGACCTTCTGTTGACACAGGACAGGAACCATCCCCGAAGACAACTCATCAGAAATGAAAGGGACTGATCAGCGGGTGGGAGAGAGATGCTGATGAAGAGTGAGCTAATTATATCAGGTGTACACTTGAGATTGTGTTGGCAACTCTTGTCTGGAGGGGGGATGGGAGGATAGAGAGAGAGGGAAGCAGGCAAAATTGTCAAGAAAGGAGAGACTGAAAGGGCTGACTCAAGAGGGGGAGAGCAAGTGGGAGTAGGGAGTGAGATGTATGTAAACTTATATGTGACAGACTGATTGGATTTGTAAACGTTCACTTGAAGCTTAATAAAAGTTATTAAAAAAAAAAAGTTCAAATTAAATAGAAAATTTCGAAGACGAAAGTTAACATCAACTAAGTTCAACCACCTAGAGTTTACCTCTGTTGTTATTTGATGGTATCTTTCCAGAAAGCTATAACACATGTACATGTTTTTAAAACATATTTACAAACTGTTGTGTAGCATACTTTTGTGTTTGACAATGTTTTTTGCACTTTTCACAGCTCTAACTTATTCCCTCGGACATTTGTATGTACCCTAACTTACTCAGTCCCCTGCCACGTTGACGTTGGCTTCTAATTTTGCTATCATATACTTGACTTCAATGAACATCCTTGTGCAAGTATCTGAAAACGAAAAAAACCACCGCCGTCAAGTCAACTGCAACTCATAGCAACCCTCTAGGATAGAGCAGAACTTCCCAACAGGGTTTCTAAGGCTGTAGGCTTTACGGAAGGAGACTGCCACATCTTTCTCCCAAGGAGTAGCTGGTGGGCTCGAACCGCTCGCCTTTCTGTTCTCAGTTGAGCACCAGGTCTCCCAATCATCTGGAGGAGGGAAATTTTAATGGATGAAAATGCCTGGTTGAGATGGTATTCCTGGAAGGAAAAACATAGGGAAAGAAAGCTGAGGGGAAGAAAACTTCCGAGGGAACAATGAAAAGTTCTATTTTAGCCCAGATCGTGGAGTTTGGCATTTCTTTTATAGGCAATGGGGAGTCACCGAAGGTGTCTGATGAAGGCAATAACATGAACTGAGCTAGGCGTTAGGATGATTAATCTGGAGACGGTGGGAAGACTGGATGTGAGGAAGAAGAGAGGAAAGAAGCAAGAGCCTGTTAGGAGGCCACAGAAGCAGGATGGGGCAAGGGTGACGCAGGCGGAACGGGGGACGACAGTTCCCAGATCCTGCACTTGTAGAAGCAGCAAGACAGCTCTGCAACAGACCGAAGGCAGTCAGGGCCCAGGCGGGAAAGGTGCTGAGGCAGGCTGGGCAGAGTCCCTTCAGTGGGGCCTCTCTGCATCTACATCAGCGGAAAGGTGCTGAGGCAGGCTGGGCTGAGTCCCTTCAGTGGGGTCTCTCTGCATCTACATCAGCAGGGGTGCCTAACAGGAGGTCTGGTGGGTCGGCCCCCAGACTTCTAACCCCTGGAAGTGAAATTTCGGACAGTTTTTATATTGTTCTTTTGTTTATCTGCAATTTTAATTTTCTACAATAAACACGTATATCTTCATTTTGAAAACAGTTATACATGCTTAACCTACAAAAATTCAAACAATAGAGATGAATATAAAATAAAAAGTAAAAGGATTTTCCCTCTCTGTGGGAGCCCTGGTGTCGCAGTGGTAAGAGCTTGGATACTAACCAAAAGGTCAGCAGTTCGAATCCACCAGGTATTCCCTGGAAACCCTATGGGGCAGTTCTGCTCTGTCCTACATGTTTCCATATGCGTGAAAACACATACATATTATGTTATATGAATATGAGCTCATCCTATATATATTTTCTCCAGGTCCTTCTCTTCAGTGGCTGCAATGTATTCTAAAGCATGGGCTTCAGTGGCTAGGAGAATGGTGACAATCTCAACAGATGTAAACAGATAATACTGGAAGGAAGATAAGCAGCTAAGTGGTAGACACAGTGAATTTGAAGCCCCAGGTGGCAGTTGGAAATGAAGGCGTGAAGAGGTAAAAAGAAAAGAGATATAAATTTAAGAGAGAGGTACACAGACAGGGCAGTTGACGCCAAAGAGGAAATTCCTGAGACTAAGAGAAGCCTGTAACCAAGAATCCCTAGTATTTATGGAGCCTCATGATACACCCAGCAGAGTGCTGACCTTTGATCCCAGGATCAGTGCCTGTGAGTCACAAGAGTCGACCTGGACCTCCCTGTTGCTCCCCCATGCTGTATGGCCCTCAAGTTATATGAACTTCCTAAAGTGAGGCAAGTCTGTGAGGTTCATGTTGTTAACACGGAGTCCCTCCACCCTGCCAGCCTCTCCACCCAGCACGGCGAAGGAGCACTGCAGATTTTCTCTGTAGTGTAGATTTGGTCCAAACTATAGCGTTGCTTCGACGGCACTGGTTTTGTTTTATGAGTCAGAATCAACTCAATGGCAATGGGTTTGGTTTTTGTTGGTTTAGTGTGTATGAAAGACCCTTCCCAATTAGTCTCCACCAACCTTTCCAATCTTACCTTCAGCCACTTAGCTCCACAAACCTTGCTCATCACTCTTCAAACATAGGGTGACTAACCCTCCCAGTCTGTCCAGGATAAGAGGGTCCTGAGATGTGAGAAATTCATTTTAAGACCTGGGTTTACCCAAAACCAAACCCCTTGCCATCGAGTTGATTCTGACTCACAGTAACCCTATCAGACGGAGTAGAACTGCCCCATGGGGTTTCCAAGGAGTGGCTGGTAGATTCGAACTGCTGACCTTTTGGTTAGAAGCTGAGCTCTTAACCACTGTGCCACCAGGGCTCCAAACCTGAAAATGGCTACACTGAAATCACTGAGCTTTGATCCCGCCACTGGGCCTTCTGGACAAAGTACATAAGCCAGCAGCAGGCAGAAGCTCGGGGACTTTTAAGATGGTAGAAGAATGAATGTTAACGAATCGCAAACATGATTGAGTACCCTGTTTACAGAAATAGTAAATGTGCCTTGACTACACTTTGCATAATAAAAAAAGGAGAGAAGAGAAACTTACAATTATCTTCTTTGAATTGTCAAATATACTTGTAATTTTAGCTGCTAACGTTTAGAACAATGACGGATAACAAGCTTTAGAGACAGCGTAAAAGTATTCAGCAATGACATGTAAGTGCACATGAAGATGTGTGTTTAAGTGCATTTTCTTAAAAAGCTCTTGTTTCATAAAGGTACAATCTCAGGAAACCTCTGCACTTCCCAGGGAAAACGTAGCTCCCCTAGGAATTTGTTTTTTCATTCCAAAGCTAGAGGAAAGAATAGTTTTCGTTTTCTCTCTCAACTATCCAGCCCCTATGGGTTAAAGATTAACTCCCCAGTGGCATTTGACTACCATTGATCGTGTTAAATATGTCATGAACTGTTCTTTTTTTTCTCCAGAGTACATGTTCTCTAGCAATTACTTTCACGTGCCATTCCACTGAAGGCAGACTTGGCGTCAACCCAGAAAACTCTTTTAATGCCGATTACAGGGAGCCATTACAACCATCCCAAACGATTACCAGTTTTTCATTTTTTTTAAGTCAATTCACATGTTATGAGGCTGAACTAAATGAATAACTTTTCACAATTCCCCATACTGAGTCTAGTTCTTCCTTTATTCTTGTATCTGGAGACCATTCTTGCGCCCCGAATACCTTCCGAGAACTAACACAGCCTAGTGAGATCGCCCTCCTGGCTGCAGTCCTCCTTTGGTTTAGGGAAGAGGTAGCTGAACACTTCCTGGTGGGAGTGTGCTGGGGGCGGGGGGAAGCCAGAAGTCCTCAGAAGAAGGCAGACCTTCAGGAGAGGGATCTAAAAACGGTGGGGCACACTTGTCCATCCGTTCCTGAGAAAAGACAACCATTCAGGCAGGTACGGAGGTACAGGATCAGTAAGTACCTCAAAGTCCCACAGATGGACGTATTCGGATAAAAATAACCTAGGGTGATCCCCTATTACTTTTTCTTTTGTGTTTCCTCTGGATTATTTATTCTGTATCGCTTTGCAAATACATACATGCCAAAAACACTTTATGTTCCCTGGAAAGGGAATCCAAAACTTTTATTAATTGTTAAGCCAATTTTAAGGCTTAATATATTTTTGCAAACTTTCTTTTAAAAACCAATGTTTTCCTTTGACGTTTCCTATTTTTGTGAATGACAGAATTCTGCTAAACTAGCACCTGCTACGTAATAGTTTAATCAGATCTTAATAAAACTAAGATCTTTACCGCCCCCTCCCCGCACCCCAGTTCCTTGCTTTTCTCATCAGACTCTACTGGATTACCAAAGTAAGTCCCCCAAAGCACAGCACCAATTTTGCAACTTCCTCATCCACCAGGGCTCCCCAAATGACATGCACATATAAAAAACAGAAACCACACACCACACACATAGGCTAGAAAACAACAACTACTAAGAATGTGAGAGACACAGCTGTTCACCATATTTCCACGCCACCAGGCTATCACTTCATACATTTGACATCCATCATTAGCACAGCTCACAGACACACTGTAATTTGTTTATAATGATCTTCAATTAGATAAGCTCTTATTCTTGGCAATCTCCTATTTTTTTTAAAGCAGCAACCCCTAATGAGGAAGCTGACTTAATTACAGGCGTGGTCCTCAGTACCCATCACCAGAATTCTCATCTCTTATTTTAAAATGATATTATATATAGGTGAATACATACGATTGCTTTATATAGAGACAAAGGAAGTAGTGGTGCCTAGAAGCTTATTTCATTTTTAGCAGAAATTCTTATTAAAAAAAAAAAAATCCAAACCATAATTATTTTGAGGGTTTTATTTTGTCACTTAAATTACATAAATTCAGTTTGATGAATACACACTGCATGAAGACTGCATTATTACTCGTTTAGCACCCCTCTCTGGTATTCTTGGAGCCCCGGCAGCGCAGTGGTTAAGTGTTCAGCTGCTAACCAAAAGTTGGCAGTTTGAATCCACCAGCCATTCCTTGGAAACCCTATGGGGCAGTTCTAATCCGTTCTATAGGGTCACTACGAGTCAGAATCAGCTTGACAGTAACGGCTGGTATTCTTTTTTTCATCTATAAAACCTATTAAAAATTAGGACCTTTTAACTTTTCTGCTTTTTTAAATGAATATGCTACATACACTCATGCAAGGTGGCTGTGTGTGACTGTCTCACTCTTTGGCACTAACTAGATCTTTGACTTCCAAGGTCAGGTCAAGGTGACCAGAAGTTTTGGGGTAGGAAAGTGCCCGTCAAGATCTTAATGAATTATTTTTTAAAGTGAAAATCTGTTAGACTCCAATCTCTTCACCCTAAATACCTATGAATAACTTCCTAAACCTTCATGTACCTTCTTCCCTAAGAAATATTATTCACAGGATCCAGATGGTTTATACAAACATAGATGATACATGCGTCATAGATGACAGTTTTCCACTTTCTTTCGTAACAGGACCTTCTCAATGTGAATTTTTGGATAGGATATTATGTTTGTTGTTCATTGGGAAGATAATTTTAATAACCAGTTATAGAATGGACTGGATAAGCAAGGAACTGGAAGAAGGGAGACCGAACAGAGAGAAGAGAGAGGCCACTAAAATAATCCAGAAATGATAATAATATAAAATAAATATCTTCTATTCTATTCTATTATTACAAATTAATACTACAAAGCTAATTTATAGTGAGTACTTACCATGTGCTAGGCACTCTAAGCACTTTTCAAACACTGTTAGGCTAGGTGCGGTCCAGGTGTTTCTGGCTCATAGCGACCCTATGCACAACAGAACGAAACACTGCCTGGTCCTGCACCATCCTCACAATCCTTGCTGTGTTTGAGCCCACTGTTGCAGCCACTGTGTCAATCCATCTCGTTGGGGGTCTTCCTCATACATACATTAACTAATTTAATTCTCTCAACCGTTTACTAGATGCAGAAACCGAAGCCAAGGGAAGTGGAATAACTTGCCCACAGGCACACATTAATAAAGCAGTGCACTTGGATTTGAACCTGGCCATGGGACTCAGGAGTCTGCAGTAAAGCGATGCCGGGTTTCCACAAACACAGGGTTTACTTTTCTGTTAGAGGCTGTGTGCTGTGTAAGCGTATCACTTTAAAAGGGTGAAGAAAGATCACAAACTACACAGGATGGGGAGAGCGGAGTTGCGATTTCTTAACAGATCTCTTTTCTGGGGAAGAAACTTCTCCGGGGCATTGGGCATTTAGTTGGTTATGAGCTTTGTTCATCTTTCCAAATCAAAGTATGAAAGCTCCCAGGATCCAAACAAATGAAAAGAACAATTGATCTGATTTTCCCTAGAATGAAGTTTCTTATTTTTATGTTACCATTCTTTCAATATAGATAAAAAACACAAAAATACTTCTACTTTTTATGTTGAGCAACTGATGTTGAGTCCCACAATATTCCTTCAAGCTAAACAGAGATTCAAACCATAAGGCAACAGGACTCAAACTCAGACAGCAGCTAACAAGCAACTCCAGTGGAGAGAGGCCAGGGGGTGTGATCCGTCCGTCATCCTAAACTGGCCTGAAACCAGCCGATCAGGGTGGAAAATTCCATTACGTTATTTCATTAGATAGAGGCTATCTCTGGTCATTTCAGAAACAGGCTGAGTACTTGCTTAGCTGGGTCAGACATTCAGCACACAGACTAGTCAGAAAACACGTACCCAGGCCAATTTCAGCCCCAGGCCTCCTTTCCTACCCCCACCCACCTCACTACCCAGACCCCAGGAGGTCTCAGGTCCAGCCCAAGGATTAGGGCTTTGCAAACCTGCTTCTTATAGCAAACCTCTAAGGTAGGCAGGGAGGGATAATTACAGCGCTCACTCTGTAGGTGAGAAAAATGAACCCCAGGAAGGTTCAGTGGCTTGTGTGAGGTCACACTGCTAAGAACCCAGTAAACCCAGTGCCAAGAAGAAGCAGCAATCAGAAAAGCCTGAATGACAAAAGAAAAGCTCTTTGCCTCAGTCGGGGGGGTCTGTTGTTGAGTGCAGAAACCACTTCCTGGTGATGGCACCAACAGGGTCCCTCCCTTACGGTTGGCAGCACCTGACAGCTGACAGAGCGAGGTCCTGTAGCTTACCCTTGTCGTTACCAGTGGCAGAAACTGGATGCCAGCCACTTTCTATGGCTGCAGTCCTCAGAAAAAAAAAACAAAAGCAAAACCCTTTGCTGTTGAGCTGATTCCATTCCAACTGATAGCGACCCTATAGGACAGAGTAGAACTGCCCCATAGAGTTTCCAGGGAGACCCTGGTAGATTTGAACTGTCAACTTTTGCTTAGCAGCCATAGAGTTTAACCACTATGCCACTAGGGTTTCCTAAGAGTTTTAAGGTGTTATTCCAGATCTAATGCATTTAGCGTCAAGTGGGGTCCGTTTTGAAATGCGTGAAGCTCTGCAGACCAGACCTGGAGCCTCACTGTTGGGTAGGCTGCACATTCTATTAGGTGATACTTCCTGTATATGTTACTTTTGTAAACTTTTGTCTTTTTTTCCTTTATGTCTGTGAGATAAGGCTTGCAAGCATAATTATGGCTTTTCTGTGTGATAGTTAGGGAGCCCTGATGGGTTTGTTTTGGTTTTCCTGTGTCATTTCTGAAAACCAGAAGTTCCCCATGTGACCTGATGCAAAGGCTCCCACAATAAATTATGTATCTAGATCCCAATGGCATACCATCACACCACAGACTGGTGGCAGCACAGTGCCATGCGCCTCATTGGTGGATTGTATTAACCAGGTCATATTTCTCAAAATCTATATTACCAACCAAAAATATAAACACACTCAGTTAGTAAGCATGCATTCTGATACTGAAAACACATGGCATCAAAAAAAAAAAAAATTAAGGAAAAAATTTAATAACAAAAGGGTTACCTCAGGGGGTGCTCACAACAACCCTATGAGGTAAAAAACGTGGCATTTTGGAGACAGAAGACTGAGGCTTAGAGAAAAACACAGTTTGTCCCAGTCACATGGCTGGTTAAACAGCAAAGCCTAGACACCAAATCCAGGTGAGGGCTCCCTTCCTGGCCTCATGCTGTCTCCTGGTACGGCTGCCCTGGGGCCTGCAAGCAGAATTGGTCGGGAGTCTCCAACTGGAAGGAGCAGCAAAGGATGAGGAGAAAGGCAGCTGCTGATTGGTAGGTCCTGGTAATAAAGGGACTGAGCTGTAATTTTATCCCCAGTTTGATTCAGTAGTCAGCACCATGTGGCATACTTTCCTGATTATTTTATGGCAAAATTGAGAAAAGTTTGGTTTTCTAAGAATCCTGAGCCAAATTTTAGAAAGTTACCATTTGTTAGCTAGTATTTTTTTATTTTTTATTAACTCTCTTTGTGTGTGTGTGTTTAATTCTCCATTGCACTGGTAATGGAGCAAATCTATTAGGAGATGTTTTGAATTTCTTCTGGCTTTAATTTCATAGCTAAATGAGGTTTGTTATCTTTAGTTGCCATCAAGTTGACTCAGAGTCATCACGACCTTATGGGTAACAGAGCAAAACATTGCCCGGTCTTGAGCCATCCTCACAATCCTTGGTATGTTTGTGCCGGTTGTTGTAGCTATAAATGAGGATCCAGGACCAAAACCAAAACCAAACCTGTTGCCGTCAAGTCGATTCTGACTCACAGCGACCCTATGACAGAGCAGAACCGCCCCACAGGGTTCCCAAGGCTGCAAATCTCTATGGAAGCAGGCTGCTACGTCCTTCTCCTGAGGAGCAGCTGGTGGGCTCGAACCGGCAGCCTTACAGTTAGCAGCTGACTGCTTTAACCACTGTGCCATCAACGCTCCTCATGAATGAGGTTAAAAGAAACCAAATCCATTGCCATGGAGTCAATTCCTACTCATAGAGACCCTACAGGACACTGCAGAATTGCCACATAGGGTTTCCAAAGAGTGGCTGGTGGATTCAAACTGCAGATCTTTTGGTTACCAGCCAAACTCTTAACCACTGCACTACCAGGTCTCCATAAATGAGGTAAAAAAAAAAAAAAAACCTGTTGCCATCAAGTTGAACTCCCTTGTCTGTAAGAAGAAAGATGAAAAGTTCTTTTGGGGTCGGAATCTAACCCTCTTTTCAGCATCCACCCTGAGTCTACCTCTCCACAGGCTTCAGTCACACCCCCTTCTCAGCTCTGACCACATGTTGATTACGTCTCCCTTGCAGCAGAGTCTACTCTATATTACGTGTCTCCACGTGCTCAAATCATAAGGCACCCTGGTGGCACAGCTGTTAAGCGCTCGGGTGCTAACAAAAAGGTTGGTGGTTCGACCCACCAGCCGCTCTGCAGGAGAAAGGACCCGGCCATCTGCTTTAAAGATCACAGACTGGAAACCCCATGGGGCAGTTCTACTCTGTCCTGTGGTGTTGCTATGAGTCAGAATTGACCCAGTGGAACACAACAACAACAATGTACATCTTATTTTCGCTTCTAGATTCTAACCTGCCTAAGGGAAGACGCAATCTTATTTCTGTTTGCATCCTCCATAGCAACAGGCAGGATGTTCAGTCGGTGACACGTGTTGACTAAGTGACTGAACAGCTGTGAGTGAATTCAGATGCCAACTAAAAATCCTCAGACATGCACTTTGAAGAAAGTATTGATTTAATCACGTTGGATGAGTACAACAGAAGTAGCATAAACCAATTTACACTGAAGGTCAGTGAAAGCACAGTTCATGCCTTTCTAACCGATTTTTAGTTAGACCAAAAATGACACAGTAAATATTATCAGACTTTCACAGAAGGAATATCGTACGTGCTCTTAAAGAGGAAGGAGCCCAGTCAGCACAAGTGTTTGCAATCGGCTGCTAACTAAAGGTTGGCAGTTCAAATGCACCTGGTGGCTCATGGAAGAAAGGTCTGGTGAGCTGCTTCCATAAAGAGGAAATTCTACAGAGCAGCTCAACTCTGTAACACACGGGGTTGCCATGAGTCAGAATCGACTTGATGACTGTGGGTTTGGTTTGGGTCTTAAAGAAGAAAGACATTAATGGTTGTGATTCTCACGTAGTTTATCCACACACTCTCCTTTTTATTTTGACCACAATGGCTTTACCTAACATCCCCTCGCTCACTGATACAATCAGACAAGGGCACCAGCCTTAAGGGAGGTGTGTGGTTACTGACTTAGATGACCGCATTTATTACAACATTCACCTCCAGAGAGAAGGCTGTTCCTAACTGTGCTTTTATCAAAATCTCAGTTTATTACAATGAATTAATAGAAGTAGTTTAAAATCTCATATCCATTAAAAGACATCTAGGTGTGTAAAATCATTGACAACTTCAATGATTTCATTCTTCTTGGATCAACAATCAATGTCCACGGAAGCAGCAGTCAAGAATCAAACAACGTATTGCACTGGGCAAATCTGCTTCAAAAGATGTTTTTCAAATTTTAAAAAGCAAAGATGTCACTTTGAAGACTAAAGTGAGCCTCGCCCAAGCCATGGTCTTTTTAATCATCTCATATGGGAAAGCTGGACAATGAAAAAGGAAGACAGAAGAATTAATGTATTTGAACTGTGGTGCTAGTGAAGAATATTGGCTACACCAGGAACTGCCAGAAGAATGCACAAAGCTGTCTTAGAAGATATATAACTAGAATGTCCCTTATAGACAAGGATGGCGAGACTTAGCTCGCTTACTTTGGACATGTCATCGGAAAAGACAAAATCGCTAAAAAAAAACAACAAAAGGACATCATGGTTAGTAAAGTAGATAGTCAGCAAAAATAAGGAAAACCCTGAAGGAGATGGATTGACACGATAGCCGCAACGATGAACTGAAACACACCAATGATCGTGAAGATGGCACAGGACCAGGCGACGTTTCGTTCGTTCCGTTACACGTAAGGTTGCCGTGAGTTGGCACAGACTCGACAGCAACTAACGACAACAATAACAATTGTGCACACTTAGGTATTTTGTACTTTCCAAATATAATGATTTTGGTCCTGTAAAGTCTCCAGACTTTTGACACAGGATGGGCTTAAGTGAGGCCATCAGATTGGAAGGGAAGAAAGGCACTTGGTTGGAGGCTGCGTCTACGTTTACAGGCACAGTGCTTCTCCTTTGACTACATGTCCATCTATACGGTCGCTATGAGTAGGAATCGACTAGATGAGAACAGGAGTTTTGGGTTTCAGGAGCTGAAAGAGGTTACGACAAGGTGTTTCACCACTAGAGAAATCCACTATCATTCACGCTTTGTAACAGATATGTGGACAAAACGTGTTCCTTGGTCTAAATCTCACTTGCCGTCCTAAAGCTCTAGCTAACACGAGTAAACATTAAAAATACCAGTTGTGAGTTGTGCCTTTGCTTGTTGGAACTGTACACTTTGACATTCTTTAGGAGCTTGTAGCCGCAGTTTTCTATTAACAAGTGATTGCGAAGGCATCCTGGAGTTAGTGCTTAGATGCGGGCAATAGAACTCACTGATGATGACACACTCCCTGTTTCATATGCCTCATGGAGAATTTCTGTGAATTTACGGAATAAATCCCTTACTGTGATTTCACTGTCAATCAAAAACACGGTAACGTAGAACATCACCGAATGAGGGATAATATCTAATGTAGAGAAGGTGAAAACACTTTTAAATTAAGTAGACCAATTCATTGAACTTGAAACCTTGAAATCTTTCACTGAAAATTAATCTCATCTTGCCAATAAGAAAGATGTAAAAGCTTACTACTAAGAGAACTTTATTCTTTCAGGTCACTAGAGGTACATTCAATGGCCAAGAAGGAGAAAGGTCTTCTGGGGAATATTCAGTATTGAACCCCTTCCTTGCTCTCCCTTTCTCTCCCCTCCCTTCTTCCTTCCCTTTCTTTCTCTTCTACTTTTTCTTCCCTTCTTTCCTCTCTTTTCTTCCTTCATGTTTCAAGCTCACTGCATAAACTTCAGCATCTCCATTTCACAGGCAACAATTTATTTCCAAGTCTGGGAAATTGCAGTCCAACCTGTTTCTGAAAGATCCAGCTGAAAATTCAATTTCTAGCTTGAAATTAACAATCTAAATAGCATTGGGAAAATCATTCTGAATCTGTGTCACTTTGAAAGATACCTGTAGTTTCCAGGTTCTACGTGATAAATGAAATATTTGAGTTTATGTTGCATTTAGTATTCATGTGTCTATTATGTAAAAATGACTTACATGGAGCCTTTTCTCCCTCAAATAATGAGAATATCCTGTGAAATATGACATATGACTGAAAATAATCCCTACTCATCTTATTAGGATATTTTTCTTCATTATTCCTAATGTCTTCAGGCTGATTGGAATCATGAGCCTCCCTTACAACAGGGCACAATTAAATCACTATTGACTTCCTTTTCCCTACCTCTAATAAAAAATGGAGATGGATAGGGAAGTACATTGATCCTTTCCCGGGAAGCCTTCTCTCCTCTTCTGCATTTATTACCATGTCTACTTCTTGAGTTTACAGCCTTTGATTCCACTCACTGGCTTGTGTTCTTATCCAAGATGTACACACAATTTTACAAATGGAATCTTGAGAGGTACATTAGATTAAATATTGATTTAAGTGTAAATCTATCCCTTCTAGCATTTGGGCAAAGCAGAAAGGCATCAGGTTAGCTGCAGCTATGGCCACCCTTGCACAAATGATTAAAGAAGCCAAAGCTGCGAGTGGACTCTCAGAAGATGTGGAGAGGAGTGTCAGTATTTTCTTTCCCATTTCCATCACCCTTTCAGGACTTGAGCTGAACAGTATTTTTATAAAGTGATAGACAAATAGATGGTGTTCAAGCATGAGTCTGTAAGGGTTTTTAGGATGGTAGAAGCTGGTGTGTTAGGATGGTAGAAGCTGGGTATGTTAGGATGGTAGAAGCTGGTGTGTTAGGATGGTAGAAGCTGGGTTTGTTAGGATGGTAGAAGCTGGGTGTGTTAGGATGGTAGAAGCTGGGTGTGTTAGAATGGTAGAAGCTGGGTGTGTTACGATGGTAGAAGCTGGGTGTGTTAGGATGGTAGAAGCTGGGTTTGTTAGGATGGTAGAAGCTGGTGTGTTAGGATGGTAGAAGCTGGGTTTGTTAGGATGGTAGAAGCTGGTGTGTTAGGATGGTAGAAGCTGGGTTTGTTAGGATGGTAGAAGCTGGTGTGTTAGGATGGTAGAAGCTGGGTTTGTTAGGATGGTAGAAGCTGGGTGTGTTAGGATGGTAGAAGCTGGGTGTGTTAGGATGGTAGAAGCTGGTGTGTTAGGATGGTAGAAGCTGGTGTGTTAGGATGGTAGAAGCTGGGTGTGTTAGGATGGTAGAAGCTGGGTGTGTTAGGATGGTAGAAGCTGGTGTGTTAGGAAGTAGAAGCTGGGTGTGTTAGGGAGGTAGAAGCTGCTGTGTTAGGATGGTAGAAGCTGAGTGTATTAGGAAGGGAGAAGCTGGGTGTGTTAGGAAGGGAGAAGCTGGGTGTGTTAGGAAGGCAGAAGCTGGTGTGTTAGGATGGTAGAAGCTGGGTGTGTTAAGATGGTAGAAGCTGGGTGTGTTAGGATGGTAGAAGCTGGTGTGTTAAGATGGTAGAAGCTGGGTGTATTAGGGAGGTAGAAGCTGTTTTGTTAGGATGGCAGAAGCTGGGTTTGTTAAGATGGTAGAAGCTGGGTGTGTTAGGAAGGGAGAAGCTGGGTGTGTTAGGATGGTAGAAGCTGAGTGTGTTAGGATGGTAGAAGCTGGGTTTGTTAAGATGGTAGAAGCTGGGTGTGTTAGGATGGTAGAAGCTGGTGTGTTAGGATGGTAGAAGCTGGGTGTGTTAGGATGGTAGAAGCTGAGTGTGTTAGGATGGTAGAAGCTGGTGTGTTAGGATGGTAGAAGCTGGTGTGTTAGGATGGTAGAAGCTGGTGTGTTAGGATGGTAGAAGCTGGATTTGTTAGGATGGTAGAAGCTGGTGTGTTAGGATGGTAGAAGCTGGGTTTCTTAGGATGGTAGAAGCTGGGTGTGTTAGGATGGTAGAAGCTGGTGTGTTAGGAAGTAGAAGCTGGGTGTGTTAGGGAGGTAGAAGCTGCTGTGTTAGGACGGTAGAAGCTGAGTGTATTAGGAAGGGAGAAGCTGGGTGTGTTAGGAAGGGAGAAGCTGGGTGTGTTAGGATGGTAGAAGCTGAGTGTATTAGGAAGGGAGAAGCTGGGTGTGTTAGGAAGGCATAAGCTGGTGTGTTAGGATGGTAGAAGCTGGGCGTGTTAAGATGGTAGAAGCTGGGTGTGTTAGGATGGTAGAAGCTGGGTGTGTTAGGATGGTAGAAGCTGGTGTGTTAAGATGGTAGAAGCTGGGTGTGTTAGGGAGGTAGAAGCTGTTGTGTTAGGATGGCAGAAGCTGGGTTTGTTAGGATGGTAGAAGCTGGGTGTGTTAGGAAGGGAGAAGCTGGGTGTGTTAGGATGGTAGAAACTGGGTGTGTTAGGATGGTAGAAGCTGGGTGTGTTAGGATGGTAGAAGCTGGGTGTGTTAGGGAGGTAGAAGCTGGTGTGTTAGGATGGTAGAAGCTGGGTGTGTTAGGAAGGGAGAAGCTGGGTGTGTTAGGATGGTAGAAGCTGGTGTGTTAGGATGGTAGAAGCTGGGTGTGTTAGGAAGGGAGAAGCTGGGTGTGTTAGGGAGGTAGAAGCTGGGTGTGTTAGGATGGTAGAAGCTGGGTATGTTAAGATGGTAGAAGCTGGGTGTGTTAGGATGGTAGAAGCTGGGTTTGTTAGGATGGTAGAAGCTGGGTATGTTAAGATGGTAGAAGCTGGGTTTGTTAGGATGGTAGAAGCTGGGTGTGTTAGGATGGTAGAAACTGGGTGTGTTAGGATGGTAGAAGCTGGGTTTGTTAGGATGGTAGAAGCGGGGTGTGTTAAGATGGTAGAAGCTGGGTTTGTTAGGATGGTAGAAGCTGGGTGTGTTAGGATGGTAGAAACTGGGTGTGTTAGGATGGTAGAAGCTGGGTGTGTTAGGATGGTAGAAGCTGGTGTGTTAGGATGGTAGAAGCTGGGTGTGTTAGGAAGGGAGAAGCTGGGTGTGTTAGGATGGTAGAAGCTGGGTGTGTTAAGATGGTAGAAGTTGGGTGTGTTAGGATCTTAGAAGCTGCTGTGTTAGGACGGTAGAAGCTGAGTGTGTTAGGAAGGGAGAACCTGGGTGTGTTAGGAAGGGAGAACCTGGGTGTGTTAGGAAGGGAGAAGCTGGGTGTGTTAGGAAGGGAGAAGCTGGGTGTGTCAGGGAGGTAGAAGCTGGGTGTGTTAGGAAGGGAGAAGCTGGGTGTGTTAAAATAGTAGAAGCTGGAGAGGATAAAGTTACATTGTCTGATGTGCAGGATGACACGTTCAATCTGCAAAATGACAGTTTCAGTTCTTGTTTTACTTCTGTTCTTTACGCTTATTCTCAGCAAACATGATTCTGTGCAAAGAAGGCTCACCTGGTTTCCTGGCCACTCTTTACAACAGCATATTTGTGGAAAGGCTTAAAATTACACAACCTGACCAGTACACAGCAGTCTCATCAGGCACACATGCCTGCCCTGTGGCTGAGTCCCGGGCAATTCTCTTGCAAGTGATGCGTGAGGGGAATACACAGGACAATAATATTAAAAGATATTTCATTTGCCAAACCCTCATACACACATGTGCTTATTTGATGCTCACAATACCCTCAGGAGGTGGTCAAGGAGAGGATGACGGCCTTCACTGTGAGATCAGGACATCGAGACCCAGAGAGCGTAGGTTACTCATGCCCTTCCAGCCATGGAGCCAGGAATTGGTTTCCCCACTCCCTATATGACCCATCGCCATTAAGGTGACTTTGACTCATGGTGACCCAATGTGTGTCAGAGTAGAACTGCGCTTAGTAGAAGTAGATCACCAGGTTTTTCTTCTGAGGTGCCAATCTTTGCTCTTAATCTATATTGTCCGATAACATTACTTAGCTGTTTGGCATAATTTATATATGCGTTGTATACGTAACATATATATAATTTGCCTTTAAGTATAGATTGTAAGGTACTTAAGGGAATCTTACATTTCTGTGTGCCTCCTTCAGTACCTAACATTTATGATATGTGCTAAAAATGGCTGTTGAATGAATGATTAAATAAACAAAGGAGTAAGTATGTGAGATAACAGGCTGTTCTCTACAAAGAGAAAATTGAGCCCTGCCCAGTGTACCAATTGTCACAGAATTTCAAGCTCATCATATTCTGCCAGTTAAGTATATCTAGATCTATATTTTCTCATTTTCCATGAAGGTGGCACCCAAAGCTAACAGATATAAACTGTAATGTGCCAGAAACTTTCCTTACATAGAAGAACACAGCTTTGCCGAAGGGAAATTCTGACTTCACCTAGATTTCCTATGAGCTTTGCCTTGAATGGTTTTCAAGATCAGCTTCTAAGGGCACCTACTGATAAAATATCATTTATTAAGCTTTACCAAGGGCCAAAAGTTTTAATAATGAGCATACTCAGTTCTTACAATTGTCCTATAAGGTAGCTTTTATCCCTGTTTTACAGAAGAGGAAACTGAGACCAGGATTAGTCCTTGCCAAGGCCATACAAGTAGTGAGTGTTGAACGCTGATGTGAAAGCCTGGGTTCTTTCTTCTACATCTATATCGAGGAGAGCTTCATCCAAGTCCTAGAATCCTGACTGTTTCCCTCTTTGCCATATGCATAACCAGTGTGGAAAGTGGCCTCAACGCACAAGTGCACACATAGAGAGCCTCTGACCCGGAGAACCAGCCCAGTCACTGCTCATTCTCTTAACAACAGAGCCAAGGTCAAGTCACGTTACTCTCCTCTGAAGAACCTTGAAATGGTTCTCCATTGTCTTACCACAGTTAACAACCTTTTAGAGCTGCTCCTGGCACCTCTAATATTAGAATGGGGTGGGGTGCCCAGTTTAAAGTATGGATCTACTTCCACTATCACAGAACTATTGACTTGGTAGCCTTTTGCATGTGAGGATATTTGAGCTCTCTCTGTTGCTCTGCTGTGTACCTTTATATACACTCAAGGCAGTGTTCTCTCACACTGTGGTACGTAGCACTGCTGTCATTCTGCTCCACCTCTTTATGCTTGTTCCTTGCCAGCCGTACTCTGCCCTACACTAAGACACATGACTCATAGGCTTTTGTCTCTCTTGAAAAATATCACCATAACAAATACGTACAGTGAAAATAAGATTTTCATTTTAATAAAAAAAAATGGTAGCACATGTGTAATAAAGGGTTGGTGACACACCCATGTGCCTGGTACACCAGTTGCAAACACTAGCCTAAAAGGCAAGGTCAAAATTCTGAGCTAGGTATTTAAGGCTCTTTACAATTGGGTCCAAGTTAATTTTCTAACCGTCCTCCGTCCACTCATCTTCACTCCCCAGAGGGAAGTTAAATTGACCCCAGCATGGCCCCCTGCTTTCCATACCCTGTGTCCAGGATGATCCTGTCCCATTTGCACTGAGCGCCCACCCTCCTGATCTCTGTACATAAGAGCCGAGTGCTGTCCTCTCCAAGAGTTTATTCTTGGTCCCTCCCCTCCTACTTTCAGCTCATCCTACCTTCCTCTCAGGCTGCACATAACTCATGTATCTCGCCTCACTTTTTCTCTTATATTAGATTTACCTGTAAATGCATCTTAACTCCTTTATTAAACTGTAAACTTTCTGAAATTGTGGTCCACAGCTGAATTATCTCCCTATCACCTTACCGTTTAGCACAGTGCCTCGCTTGGAGAATAAATTCAATGCACCTCATTTAACATAACAGGAAGTTCTTTAAGGACACTTACTGGCATGTTTTTGTTTTTTAGGGGCAGCAATTAATTTTTCCAGTTTATTTTCTATCGGTCCTGTTTGCATCAGGACTGTTATAACACCCTGACCATATCCTCTGGGCCTACAGATGGTTCCTGTGCATGCAAATGGATTCCTGGCTGCAGGTACACACACTGCCTCTCATGTGGGTGAGGGATGGAGACGTGAAGTACCGGACAGAGATTTAATACACTAGGAGTGACTCACAACAAGTGAGGAGGTGGTGGATCGATACCCCAGCTTCCTTGCCCCTCAGTGGGACAATTCCAGGGGATGCTCCATACAATCACTCTGAGCGCCCCCAGTGGGACTGGGCTCCAGTTGCCCACAGCTGTACTACTCATTGGAGCCCTGGTGGTGCAGCGGTTAAGAGCTCGGCTGCTAACCAAAAGATCGACAGTTCGAATTTACCAACTGCTCCTTGGAAACCCTAGGGGGCAGTTCTACTCTGTCCTATAGGGTCGCTATGAGTCAGAATCGACTCATCAGCAATGTTTTTTTTTTTTTTAACAATACTATTCATTAAGGTACCCTTGAATGTCATTCCTCCCTTCCAGTGCCAGTTTCACTTCACCATCCCTTCTCAGTGTTTCCTAAGCTTACTTCCCAAATAAACAACTTGCTCCCAAACCCTTGTCTCAGGGTCTGCAGTTGGGGGATCAAAACTAAGACGATTTCTCTATCCTCTTCCTACAGTCCTCTGGTGATCAGATGCATATATTTCCCAAGTGGTATCTGGAATTAGAAGAGGGACAAGTTGACTGGCCAGCACAGAACTGTCCTTATTATCTCATCCCGGTCCTACGTGGGAGGCGTGTCAGGGCTGGTGGAATAAGTTCACTGAAACCATCACCGAGCTGGCTGAGGGTGCCAGCAGAGTTTTACCACAGAGACTTCACCTTGAAATTACTGCTGTTTTCAGCGTTGAGAAAAGTGACTGGCTGCACTGAATGACTCAAAAAAATACATCTATTATTGTTTGGGTAATAAACTAAAACCAGTTAGCATACATTTAGGAGTTCTCAAACATGCTTGCTTATAATGCCAAGGATTACAGAACCAGAATCCCAGCTCAAGATATAATACCTGATCAGAAAGATTAATGCTTCTCCCAGTAATGACATTTCACCATTACAAAGAGAGCAATTTACTTTTCCAACTTCCTCTCCTTCCTGTCCTAGCCTGTCAGAGAAAATTGCAGTCTCACACATGAAATATTTTCAAACCAGAGGTGGCAGGTTTATGGAAAATTATTCTGAATGTATTTGGGTTCAGACCAACTCTCCCAGTTCTATATTATTCATGATAAGCATGACTTCCAAGCCTTGATTCGTCAGATTTTCCTATTAATTGTTAATGTACCAGCTAAGTCTCCCTGGAGTGTGTATTATTTTCTCATTTATAAAATCATAAGCCTTGGGATAATCCCCCATTAGATCAATAATATTCTCATCAAATGCACGTAACGCTGTCCAACTGAGGAATATTATAGGTAACGGCAGTGGTGAGCTTGTCTCCCATTCCCATCCCTACATTCACTCTGAAGACTTTGTGCGCCTCCCTTGGGCCAATGCAGTAGCCTCTTAGGCAGGCCATTGTGCCTCCTCCAACCTTCCCTAAACCACCCTGCATGTTGTCATGGGGCCTCCAGCTCAGAGATCTGACCATGTGATCACCCTGCTCTAAAATCATCAATAGTTCCTACAGATGCCTTTTTTAATTTTTAATCCACTTGCCTCCATCCTCTTCTCAGCAGACTCCCTTTCTTTTTCTTTTGGGCAATTACCCCTTCCCCTTTGAGTCAAGAGACTGAACTGGCCACTGGACACTCTGTCCACACCCTCTTCCCCTCAGGCTCAGGGACCTAAGTTTGGGAGTTGGGTACTCTCCTTCTGGATTCTGGATCTTCAGCCTGTGGTGGTAGGACAGAAGCCATGGATGGTACGCTTGTACCTGACCAGACTCTTCCTGCTGGAGACCACTCCTGACACTTCTCTGTTCTGGCTCTCTGGAGCTTCTGTTCTCCAGCCAATTCCTACAGTCTCCAAGCCTGGTTCTTTACATCCCTGTGGGCCTTGTAAGGACCAGTGTACTTCCTGTGAGTCAACTTTTGTTTAAGAAGAGTCTGTTTCTGTTGCTTGCAAGCAATAAACCCTGGCTGATACCGTTCAACACAGCCTTCAGGATAAAGTCTCGTCGACAATCTCAGCTCTTGCCAGTTTTCCCATTGACATACTATACGGTAGCCCATCCACACCAGACTAATCACCACTCCCCAGACACAACCATAGCCATCTGATTCCTCACACTATTCCTTACATGGCCACCCTTTCCCCCTTGAGAATCCTTGCCTACTTTTCAAGGTCAAAATCAAAAGGCCTTCCCCTGTGAAGCTCTCCTGATCTCTGCCTCTGCCCCTTACTTCCAGGCTAGCTTAATTCTTCCCTAACCCAGGGACTTTTAATTTGTTGTTTAAACACTATGCCTCACTTACCACATTTTATCATATGTATGTATCCATGCATATGAGGTTACTAAAGGCAGAGTCTTTTTGACTTAGTATTGTTAATCTTCATCACTCAGCAGAAACCCAGTTGGGTGGAGACAGGTCACAGGGTGGGTAAGAGCACTGGCTTGAGAGTCTTGTACATCTGGGTTCAAATCCCAGCTCTGCCCCAATTAGCCGCTTGGCTTTGTGGAAGTTACTTAAGCTTTCTAAGTTCTCTCACCTGTAAAATGGGGATAGCAGTGCCTACTTTATAGGATGGTCATGAAGATAAAATGAGAGATCACATGTCAGAAAGACCTGACATCTCCAGAGCCTGCAGACAGCAGGCATCATCACTAGATGCCTGTTGAAAGAAATATCCATACAGTTCACACTTGCTCTACAATTCTGATGGAAATAAAATAAACGATCCATAAATGAAATGTGAAGAGTCATTTAAGGGCAATGAGTAGCATGTATTCTAAGGAATTATAAATGCGTGTATGTGTGTGTGTGTGTGGGCATGTGAGTGTGTGTGTATGCATGTCCATGCACGTACTTGTTTTTAGGCCTCTGTTTTGGTCTGAGTGTAGCAATCCGAACTCATGGGAAACACTGGCTTTCTGTGACCAGCCAGCATGATCTCACATGTAACCAGGGAGCTAGAAGTGCCTCCCTTAAAGCTATGGGGCTTATGGTTTTCTGGGCCCAGCCATACAAAGACAGCAATTCTCTTGCCTCTTGAAGAAATAGCCTGTTCAGTTCTACAGTGTGATACCTGGTCAGAAGAACTGTACTGTAGGAAACAAAGATTTCTCTGATTTTTATTTTCTCCATCAAAGTGGACTTTAGTTTTTAGTAAAGGAGCTATAGAGTTGACTCAGGATGCTGACACCCTCTGAACATCTCTGCTAGGTCCACCACCGAGCAATAGGAACCACGGGAAAGGCGAGGTTGGTTTACTGGTGTGTCTACTTATATAATAAGGTAATTTTTTTTTTTTTTTATTAATTACACACTGTAGATGCATGTAGTATGGCCATAGCCTGTTTTGGGATGGCATAAGTGTTGAAGTTATATCAAATTAGGGGTAAAAATATGCTTGGTGATGAATTAAGGATAAGGAAATTCTTAAGATATTTGGCAAAAGAAGGAAAGACTGAATTCTAATTCTAATTTTACCAAAAAGGGCCAGGCAAGTCCCACAGTAAAATCACATCTTTGTTCGTTGTCCTCCTCTCTGCAGCTTCCAGGATTCTTTATCTCAGAGTCCGCAGAAGCACACTGTCCCATTGGGCAGAAGAAGACCATGAGGTACAGCCACATTGTTGAGAAAGATTTGCTGGAGGCTACTCAGAAAGGAGAGCAAAGGAAAAACAGAATCCAAATCCTGCTGTCCAGTCTGTCCCTAATTCTGAGCCCTCGGGGAGGCCATAGGTAGGTAGGGAGAGCCCTTGATTGGGAACCAGGTGACCTGGGCCCTGAGAGGGTCCCTGCTGCCCAGCAGGGACCTGCACCAAAAACCCAAAACCCACTGCTGTCGAGTCAATTCCGACTCATAGTGACCCTATAGGACAGAGTAGAACTGCCCCACAGAGTTCCCAAGGAGCACCTGGTGGACTTGAACTGCCAACCTCTTGGTTAACAGCTGTAGCACTTAACCACTATGCCACCAGGGTTTCCTGCACAGTTGGGGCCAAAGCTGGGCTCAGTACTCCTTTTAGAACATAAGGACCTTTCTGATGTGAACAAAGCTTCTCAGCTGGGCTTCCATAGGCCTAAGGGCCCCCAGAACCCCTCAGGGGTGGGCAGAGAGGAGATCTCCACCCCAACAAGAAGCACTCATTTATGTTTTATGGGACTTCCTTGTGAGAATGTGCTAAAGACCACAGCTAAATATTTAGGAAAATACAGGTCTAGACAATTGTTAAGTTCTAAAGATCTTTTTTAAGAGCTTCACATACATCAAATTATTCAACCCTCACCACAAACTCTATGAAGTACTATTATTATCTCCATTTTACAGTTGAGGAAACTGGGCTACTAAGCATCTTTCCCAAGCTCATATAGCTTTTAAGTGGCAGAGCTGGTATTTGAACTAAGGTGGTCTGGCTTCATGACTGGCGATCTTAACATCTATGTGCTACAATTTCTCATTAAACCAAAAAACCCAGTGCCATCGAGTTGATTCTGACTCATAGCGACCCTATAGGATGGAGTAGAACTGCCCCATAGAGTTTCCAAGGAGCGCCTGGTGGATTTGAACTGCCGACCCTTTGGTTAGCAGCCCTTCTTTCTTTCTCAAAGATTCCATGATTCCAATACCAAGAACTTGGTTTCATCTTTAAATATAAGCCTTATCTTATAAATTTATCTTGTTATCCAAAACCTTCGCCACCACAGGGCTTTCTTTAAGCAAGAATTTAGGCTCACTGGCCTTTAGTTAAGGGTGGACAAGAGAATGACTTTGTATTCCCTTAGTAGGTAGTAGATTTCTGAGAGACAAATGAGGATAATTTTCCTTCTTGTTTTTTTCCTCCACTCTTTCCTTCCTTCCACACTTACAGACTATCTGCCATAGATCAGAAATTAAACTAAGCAGTGAAGGTAAGGGAACTGAAGACACGGTTCCTGGCACTGTGAACCCAGAGTCCAGGGTGAAATAAATATCTAAAAATCACAGAATAAGTTCAGAGGCAGCCACAGGCCAAGACGGCATGCCAATAAAGGAGAGCTGGGACTGAGAGAAAGGAGAGGGTCCTATAGGAGAACTTGACATATTAGAGGATGGTTACGGGAAGATTTAGCCAGATACAGGGCAGAGGAGGCCAACTTCAGTCAAGGTGAGAGGAAATTCAAAGGGGTGGACAATGGAAGAGAGAGATGGCATAGCATTCTTGAAGCCCTTCAAACAGTTTGCTTGGCTGAAATCTAGCAAGTGTCTGGAGCATCAATGAAGATGGCTCAAGAGAAGAGGCAAGGACTTGATATACTAGAGAGTTTGAATTTTGTCCTTAAAAAAATAGAGAGTTTCGTGAATTATAGTAAAGACCCAGCAAAGGGCTTACAGGTATGACAGAATCCAACAGCAACTGGGTTCTATAATTCAAGGCTAAGAAAACCCAAACCATGTTGCTGTTGTGTTGATTCTGACTCCTAGCAATCCTATAGTACAGAGTAGAACTTCCCCATAGGATTTCCAAGGAATGGCTGGTGGATTTAAGCTGCCAACCTTTTGGTTAGCAGTCGTAGCACTTAACCACTGGGCCACCAGGACTCCTCAAGGCTAAGAATTGGTAGGAATCGATCATGCTCGCCATGGCTCGTTGTACATGAAAGCTTCTTAGAACTGCCTGGTGGACAGACACCGAAAAAACCCGTTGCCATGGAGTCAGCTCCGACTCCTAGCAACCCTATAGGACAGAGAAGAACTGCCTCATATGGTTTCCAAGGAGCTCCTGGTGGATTCAAACTGCCAACCTTTAGTTAGCAGCCGTAGCTCTTAACCACTATGACACCAAGGTGGACAGATAGAGGGCCCTATATGTCCGTCCCCAGGAAGGGCAGATTACTGGCACATGCCCAGTGCACAGGCAAGGAAGGCAAGCAACATCCTGGCCAAGAAAACCTCCCTCTCGCTGTAGCTCGGTTGTATCTGGCACGTAAGTCATTACTCCCCCATAACGAAGGTGTCATTTGTCCTCTCAGTACTTAATTCCCTTTGCAAATACATTTCAAGTAGCCTTGGAGCCCAACCATAGTTTATCTTCTATAATGGGGTCTCGGTGGACTCTACCTTCCTAATTTAATGCCCAATTAAACAACTGGGGTGTTCATTAGCTTCGCCAAAAATTACGTAAGCCATAAGTATTTGGAAAAAGAAAGTGAACAGAGCCAAGAAAAGCTACCAAGGTCCTTGAGTCAGGGAGAAAATGGAAAAGAGGGAAATTATTGATCAATTACTATGGAGACAGGCTCCCTGCTAGATGTTCTCCTTAATCCTCAAGGCAACCCAGTGAGGCACATGCTCTCATTTTACAGAAGAGAAAACTGGGGTGCCAAGAGGTAACTATCATCCAGCGAGTAGGTGCCGGAGGGATCCAAACCCAGGTCTGCTTGACTGCAAATCCTACGCTTCTACTCTCCATGCACCGTTTAACTTAAAGATTGGAGAAAAGCTAGAGAACCCGTGTGTGAGAGTGTGTGAATGTGTGGAAAATTCCTGCACTATTATTTGGATGCCCGTGTTGACTAAACCAAGGTGGCCACACCTGTGGAGCACTTTCAGCAATTTTTGGTTCTGCGTCATTGTTCAGCTGAAGCTTTCAGGCTGGGCTGTCACATCCCATCAGTTAAGACACAGGCTCAGGAGGTCCTTATCATGCAAACAGGAATAATCCGCATTTCTCCACTTTAGCCTGTACATTCTGCTGGACGATATGATTCAATAAACTTGGCTCTTAAGAAAACTGAGTGAGATTTTAGAAAATTATTACACCCGCACCTTCCCTCAAGTATCTCCAAGGATTTGAGCCTGGTACCAGAGAAACTCACACCTGCTTCACACTTGCTTAGTGTGAGCAGCAGCACACGCTTAGATTTGTGGAAATGATATCGTTCAGAGGGTGGCAATTCCACAGTAACTGAGCACGAACCCAGCCGTCTTATTAGCGTGTTTCAAATATTTAGCAAGATCAAGACTACATTTACATGCATAATGTCTGAAATAACGTGCCTTCTGTTATGAATGAGCCTTAGAAATGTGAGGCGCCTAAGGCAAAGTTCTTGGCCTGCCTTTCTCGGTTCACCTTTAATCATCTTGAAGAGCCCAGAAGTCCAAGGGGACACGATAAAATCAGAACTCACTGCTAGCACCTGTAGTCAGAGAACGGACAACTGTGACTCCAAGGATCTCAAGGTTCCCAGTGAGGGCGGGCGCTGGTCCCTCCAGGTGCAGGGGAGTATTTGGGGCTTGTTTTAAGTCTTCTGTTGCCTTTTTTTGTTGCTTTTATATGATTGTTTTGATAACAGCGTTGTATAAAGAAAAAAAAAAAAAAAACAGCATCCACCTCAAATCCACTGTGAAACCAAGCAAGCTATAAACAAATAGGCAAAGAAACAAAAGGTATTCACTGAATATCTCTCATTTAACACTCATAGCAACCTTCCCTGTTGGATGTAATTATCTCCATTTTATTGATGAGAACTCTGAGACTGGGAGAAAATATGGGACTTGACAAAAGTCAAGGCTAGGATCAGAACCTAGGGTTTTGGGTCCAAAAATTCTATTCTAATGCATGTAAAGTATGCATAGTTCTTGGCACATAGTAACTACACACAGCATTTTCAGTTGGTTGTGGTTGGGCCTTGCCATACACGGGCCTGAATTTCCTGATTCTAGAAAGCAAAGCTGGATGAACCCTTCAGGACCATCCACTCTATCTTCTCATTTTACAGGTTGGGGAAAGGATGGGGTTAGGGTACCCACTGCCATTGTGTCAATTTTGACTCATAGTGGCCCTACAGGACAGAGTAGAACGGCCCCATAGTGTTTCCAAGGAGCATCTGGTGGATTCAAACTGCTGAACTGGTTAGCAGTCGGTTAGCAGCCGAACTCTTAACCACTGTGCCACCAGATCTCCAGGGGCTATGGTTCAGTGTATCAAACAATGCCTGCTCACACTTTCTTGTGCTTAAGGTCATAGGCAGCTTGAGGAAAGTAGGGATAGCCAGAGAGCGGCAGACACTCTTGGTTGACGACCAAAAGCCATTTCCAACTTCCTTCTCCCCTGCCTTCTTCTCCTTAAAGATACTGCAAAAAACAAAACAAAACAAAACAAAAAAATCCCCAGAAACTCAATTTCCTAGCCTCCCTTGAGGGATGCCATGTAACCCTGTCTTGACCCATGATATGTAAAAGGACACCTACTGGAAAGGTTTGGGGAAAGATTTTCCCTCTGTCAGAAGGAACATGGAAACCTCTTGTTCTTCCTACCTTTGGGATGATGGAGGATATGATGCCCAGAGTTCTGGCAGCTGTCTTGCTACCCTGAGGAGGAAGCCAGTAGAATTGCAGTGCACTGACCTCCCACCCTGACATCGGGGAACTGATGAACCATCTTCAGCACCATCTGACTCCAGACTCTGTTATTAACCAGTATGTGTCCTCAAGGTTTCAGCCACTGTTAGTTGGGTTTTCTGATAGCTGCTGTCTAATGCATCCTAACTGACATGGGGCAGGAGTCTGCAAATATTATGACCTGTCTTCCCTCCCTCTTTCCTGTGCCTTGGAGGGATCCAGGGTCTGGAAACAGCTCCACTAGACTGGGAACTCCATTACAGCACTGAGTGTGGCACATAGCAGGGCTTGATAAATATTTTATGATTAATTTTAATTAATCAATGACTGTATTCACAAGCATTCACTCTGCACCCCTAGTATATGCCAGGCACTGAGATAGGGTGATAAACAAGATGTGCGCTCTGCCCTTGAAACGTTCGCAGTTCTTGTGGGGGAGGCAGATACGGACACACAATTACGAAGCAGTGTGAGAAATACTATTAAAAGTGTTATGGGAATGCAGGATCCACCCACTGCGGTTGAGTTCACAGGAAAGGTGGGTAAATAATGCTGTAATGCGGGCAGGGTGAGGCTGAAGGGGTTATCTATACTCACAGGCCCTGCCATGTTTATCAACCTTGATGTTCAGTTCAAACAGCAAATATTTACCACCCATTCTGTGTCCAACACTATTGCTTGTAATAATTAATTATCATCAATGCACCAGTCACTGTCCTTTGTGATTTACATATATCCATTTATTTCATCTTCACAACAGCCCTATGGGGTTGTTGGTATTGTTAGCTGCCACCAAGTTGGTTCCAACTTATAGCGACCCTATGTACAACAGAGTGAAACACTACCCGGTCCTGCACCATCCTCAGAATCATTTATGCTTGTGCCCATTGTTGCAGCCACTGTGTCAATCCATTTCGTTGAGAGTCTTCCTCTTTTTCACTGACCATCTACTTTACCCAGCATGATGTCCTTCTCCAAGGACTGGTCCCTCCTGATAACATGTCCAAAGTATGTTAGATGAAGTCTCGCCATCCTACCCCATCAGGTAGGTGTCGCTATTTTACCCATTTTGCAAATGTGGAAACTGAGGCACAGAAACATGAATTTAATTTGCCCCAAATCACGCAGTGAGTGAGTGGCAGAGCCAGAACTGAACCCAGGTAATCTGTTCCAGAGCCCATGTGTGAACCAGTATATGGGAAAACATGATCACTGTTCTCTAGGTGTTTCCAGTCACCTGAGAAGAACTGCAAGACGTGCTTTCATCACCGATTGGCTCCTGCATTTGATCTGGGCACACATTTTGCTGGATTTTAACTCTAGCCAAGAGCCTGGCACCAGGGCTGTTCTTCCTCAAGCCGTCACCCCCTTCTCGCAGAGCATACAAACAACCTGAAACATGACGACACTGGTTTCAACCTTTATTTTAAATGTGTTCAGTAAAGGTCCAAGCCTGGGTCAGACTGAGAAAGTCTTCTCTGCCTGTGGAAAGTGAGTTTAAAGACACTTTCCACTAAAGACATTTTTTTCCTTACAAAATGTGAGAGATGTGAAGTCTAATTACTTAGCTATGCCAAATATGCTTTTTCAGCTTCTGCTAGACTTAGCTCAACACAACTGTGCTTACCCTTGCATACACAATGAGCCTCATTAATTCCTTCTCCTTCTAAGCTCACCAAAGGGAAGTGGAAACAAAACTGGAGGCAAACAATTCTCTTTTTAATGTGTTTATGTTCGAAGCTTCGCCTCACATCTGGCTCTTTCCACTCAGATAAGGGCTGCTTTGCTGTGACCAGCTGGACCAGAGGGGCCAGAACGTATAGAAACTCTATGATTAACAGTGTTGTTTCTCTGTGAAGTACTACATGAAAGGGCACTTGGTGAGAGCTGCAAAGAAAGGAGGTAACAAATGGAGCTCTGGATGCATCCCCTTCCAGCCCTCTCATCCATTCTCCCATCAATGCAAACACTCTCCTGTGTTATTTTAGATGCTACAGCAGATGCAATTTGGTGATGATATGTTGAGAATTACACAAATATTTCCAGCAGGCATATGCAGAATAACCCGATGTGGTAGGTATGCTGTTGGTTGTTGTTGCCGACGACTCTGACTCATGGCGACCCCGTGTGTATCAGAGGGGAACTGTGCTCCTTAGGGTTTTCGATGGCTGATTTTTTGTAAGTAGGTTGTCAGGCCTTTCTTCCTAGATGCTTCTGGGAAGGCTCAAATTGTCAAAATTAGTGTTAGCAACTGGGCACATTAACCAATTCTATCAACTGTGGACTCCACAGTATGTATACGTTATTATTTCACATGTCTCTTTTCATCTAAGCATATCAAACATCTTCAACATGAGAGTCCCCAAACTTCTTAACTGTGTCCACCTCAAGTTCCAGCTACCAGTGGTGGTTTAAAAAGATGTCCACAAATTATTTGATACTTCTCTCTTCAAATGGTGAAGCCCAATTCTCTACCTCTTGAGTGTGAGCTCTACTTAGGGACTCACTTCTAACAAATACGATGTGGTGGAAGTGAAGGCGTGTGACTTCCAAGTCCAGATCGTAAAAGGAGTTGTGACTTTCTTTTTGCTCACTCTCCTGAACCCTCTGCTCTGAGGGAAGCCAGCTGCCATATTGGGAGGGCACTCAAGCAGCTGTGGAGAGATCCACGTTGTGAGCCTCCTGTCAACAACCAGCACTGACTTCCAGGTCTGAGAGTAAGCCACCTTGGAAGTGGATCCTCCAGACCCACTAAAGCCTTCAGTGCCAACCAACATCTTATTTATTTTTATTCTTCAGGTTTCTTTCTTCTCTTTCTCCTTTTTCACCCATTCAACTATTTCTACACGTACAGATCAACGCTTGTAGTTACGTTCTCTACACTGTGTCACCATTCTCACTATCTTTGCCCATATTGTTTCACCGCCATTAACTTTTACTCTCTGTGCCCCTTAAAGTTCTCATCTGTGATTCAGAATTACTCTTGCCAATTTGATCTCATACAGATTTTTAAAAAAGCTAAATAATCAAGGTTGATATTTTGTATTAATTGAGCTAAACTCGTTTAGTTTAAAGATGACTTCATGGTATAATTTCAGTTCAAGGTTATTTCAGGACAATAGATTCAGGGTTCCTCCAGTCTCAGTGGATCTAGTAAGTCTGGTTTCCATAAGAAATTGATGTTCTGTTCCACATTTTACTCTTTTTGATCAAGATCCATCTATTGGGGTTCCTTGATCAAAACATTCAGTAACAGTAGCCAGGCACAAACCATTTCTTCTGGTCTCATGGCAAAGAAGGTAGTAGTTTGCAAAGGCAATTAGACCTGCAGTCCATTTCCTTCTCCAATTCCTGGGTCTCCTTCTACTGTTCCTGGCAAATTAGAGATCAATTATTGAATCTTCGGTGACCATTTACAAGCTTTTAAGACCCCAAGCACTAGTCACTGAATTAGGAGTTAGAAGAGAAACTCTAAAAACGTTAGACTGGATAGACCAACAAAGCCATGACCCCCATCCTTCAAATGGAGAAATTTAATCCTATGAGGTGTTTAGTTGTACAAAAGTAGTATTAACAATGGAGCCCTGGTGGTACAGTTGTTAAATGCTCAGCTGCTAACTGAAAGGTCAGTGGTTTGAACCCACCAGCTACTCCACGAAAGACATGGCAATCAGCTTCCATAAAAGATTTACAGCCTTGGAAACACTATAGGACAGCTCCACTCTGTCCTTAGGGTCGCTATGAGTTGGAATTGACTCAACAGAAGTAGATTTATTTATTTTTCTGGTTTATGGTAGTTCTATTTCTAATCTTTTGAGGGATCACCGTACCGTTTTCCACAATAGTTGTACCATTTTACATTTTTATCAGTGGTGGATAAAGGTTCTGATCTCCCCACATCCTCGCCAACATTTGTTGTTCTCTGTTTGTTTTTCTTATCATTGCCATTATGTACGGTGAGTTTGTGTCTCACTATAGTTCTCATTTTCATCTCTCTAATGATGATGAGTATCTTTTCATGTGTTTGTTGACCACTTGAATGTCCTCTTTGGTGAAGTGTCTGTTCATGTCCTTTGCCCATTTTTTGATTGGGCTGTCTTTTTGTTAAGTTGTAAGAGTTTTATATATATTTTGGATATTAGGCCCTTATCGGCTATATAAGTCTCAAAGATTTTTCCCAGTCTGTAGGTTGTCTTTTTACTCTTTTGATAAAAGAGGTATCGGTTTTGCTTCATTTTTCTGCATGTGGAAATCCAATTTTACCAGCACCATTTATTGAAGAGACTGATCCTTCCCCATTGAATGGTATTAGCACCCATGTCAAAAATCAGTTGTCCATATATGTATTGATTTATTTCTGAGCTCTCAATTCTATTCCATTGGTCTATGTGTCTATCACTGAAGCAGTCCAGGCCATTTTGATTACTGCAGCTGTATAGTATATTTTGAAACTGGGAAGTATGAGGCCTCCTACTTTGTTCTTCAGAATTACTTTGGCTATTTGGGGCCTCTTTCCTTTCCATATAAAGTTGAGAGTTAGTTTTTCCATTTCAGTAAAGAATTTTAATCAGGACTGCATTAAACCTATAAATCATTTTGTGTAGTATTGACATTTTTACAATATTAAGTCTTCTAATTCATGAGCACGGAATGTCCCCAGTCAACACCTTGACTGCTACCCCACCAGAGACCTTGGGTCAGAACTACCCAGCTAAGCTAGTTTTAGGTTCCTAATCCACAGAAACTGTGTAAGATAATAAATGCTTATTGTTTTATGCCACTAAACTTTAGAATAATCTGTTATGCAAAAATAGATAACCTACTGCCAGAATAAAAAAACAGACTACTGACAAAAGAATGATACCAGACTGACAGCAGACTTTCATCAGCAACAGTAATGCCTGAGATAATAAAATAATATCTCATAATATTTTAAAAAGTTGCCTCTACTTATCCCATTCCAGTGTTAACCCCTCCACCTACTCTTGAGTTCAATCTTTCCTGGCTCCTTCTGTTTTTTGCTCCACCTATTGCTGCCATTTCTTTCTCTCTATGACTTCTAACCCTCTGCCTACAAACATATAAAGATCTCTTTTACTCTCAAACAACAGCAATCACCAAACAAAATTCTTTATTCAGCCTGGTTACCTTTAATTTTTCTGCCCTCTTTCACCCACCTCCACTACTCAGCTACCTCTTCTCTCTCACCACATACTCACTCTTGAACTCCTTGTATCCTGGATTCTATACACTCTCTCCCTCCCCCCAATGAAGGAGACCACTCTCCTAAACACCACCAAAGTCTTCCTAATTGTCAAGCCCAGCTGTTTCCTCCCATGACCTTCTGCAGTGGTCAAGGTTAGAAAACGCTTCCTTGTTCCAGGGCTGCTCTGCCCTCCCCTCCCCCATGCAATGCTGGAGGTTCCGTGATGCCTGTTTTTCCCACTTCACTACCAGTCCTCTCATGACCCCTTTAGTGCTATTTTCCCCCCCTCACAGTTTTTTTTTTTTTTTGTCCTTTTGAATTAAATGCTCTACTCCTCAAACTCTCTTTAAAAGCACAAGTGTCTTTTTCATAAAAAAAAAAGGAGATGCTTAATTTGTACCTCAAATTGGTGTTAAAAGTCCTCGGCCTAAGAAAGATTTCCCCTCTTGGCCTATTTGGCTTCAGCTCCCACTTACCACTCAAGCCTTGAGTTCCCTCTTTATTCCAGAATCTAAGGATAGCCCTTGTTTGCCTGGAGTACTACTCTGTATTTCTGTTAAAATATGTTATATTTTGGGGGGCATTCCTATATATTATGGGATGGGATAGCAGTGGAGTGGGAGCCCTCCTAGGCAGCTCAAACCACTCTACTCAGAAGGCTGTTCTCTTCATCTTTTTGTAATTTAGACGTATGCCATATACCTACTTGATTTATTCCTGTCAATAACTATCCATCCAACCATCCACCCATCCACCCATCCACTCATCCACCCATCCATCCATTTTTTAGGATCCCTGGTGGCACAATGGTTAAGTTCTCAGCTGTTAACCAAAATGTTGGTGGTTTGAATCTACCCAGCAGCTCCTTGGGAGGAAGACCTGGTGATCTGTTCCCATAAAGATTACAGCCTAGAAAAGCCTATGGGGCAGTTCTCCTCTGTCATGTCACATGGGGTCACTGTGAGTTGGAACTGACTCAATGGCACCTAACAGCAACAACTAATTTATATATCTATATACACACACACATACACACACATATACATATATATATAGTTGCACAGTTGTGTGTGTATATATATATATATATAAAATAATGTGTGGGTTTTTAAAAATATATTTATATAAAATTATGTGAGTGTCTGTGTGTGTATTCCCTGAGGGCAGTGGCTCTGTTTTATTCTTTTTCAGTGACTTTCATTCCAGCAGTGCCTGGATGGATGGGAAAAAAATCAAATACTAAGCATCTTAATTTCTTTTTTGACCGAACTTATCAAGCCTACTAACCATTTATTTCCCCTCTTTTTTCCCCAATATTCAATGCCCTAAGGAACCTACAGTCCCCTCAACATGCACAAAAGAGTTCTCAGAAACCAGGGAGCTGCGTGCGCAGAACCAGAGCAGAACGTAGCCTCAGGAGGAAACTTTTTTTGTCTGGTATAATCACTAGTTCTGATTACTTTTCTGGCTCCTGGTCTTAGAAACGTAGGTTGTATCTAAAATTAGAGTAGATGGTTCCATTTTTATAAATAGTAAATATAAAATGACAGAAAATTTCCACAGGCCTAAGATTTTTCCCGTTAGAAAGGAACAACTTAAACCACACTTGACTAACAGTTAATATCTGGATAGAGACAGCCAGAGCTTACGTGGGTGTTTTTTTCTTCAATCAGGTTCATAACGTGACGCTCACGTCTAATCACATACACACAGAGGAATAGAAATCACACTATTTTCTATTTATAACTTTAAGTATCATTTCATCCATGCTTCTGTTTTCTAACCAATTTAATTAAACCATTTTCTCTTTGGATTGAAAATTAAAAAACAAAGACAAGCAAACAAAAAACTAACAATGACACCCCTACCCCCACAAAAACAACAACAAGGTAACCACCTAACCACCTTAACACTCTTTGCTTTGTCCCATGTTACAAGACATTTGGCGATTTTTCCTTCTTGTGGGTCTTTCCCAGGAGCTAACCCATCATTGACATTCATGAGCAACCATTGTGACAGTTTAGTAAACAAACCTGATGATGAATCCATCTTTTGCTGTCATATGTGACAAAAATTCTTAGGAGGTTTTATTTATGCAATTTGGATTTCCAGGCCTAAAGGATGTGGCAATTTTATTTCACAAAGGCCCCAGGCAGCAGAGTATTTATTTTACACTCCTGGACCTCACCAAGGAAATAGCATAACCTGTTCTTGTGTTTATCTTTTTGCAAATGAACGGCATAATATGGAGGTGCCACCTGCTTCATGGTGGGAGGGGAGGGTGGGAGAACAGGAGGGGCGACGTGGATGCTTAGTTAATTAATATCTATGACGTACTGTGCAGATGGAGAGTGATACAGTGTAAATTTTAATTATGGTCCCCTGCCCTCTTTGCTGCTTCTATTACTGCCTGCTAGAGAGGGAGATACAAACAGTATATTTCTTGGAATGGGAAGCAATGATCTAACTTAATACTTAGTACTTTAATTTGGGAGAGTAATGTTCTCTGTGGGTTTCTGTGGTGATGGGAGCATTCACTCCTCCCCCTCCCCACTTGTGGGAGAGATAAGGACGTGTAATCTCGTTCTTTACGGTGCCAGGAATGGGGATCCTACGGAAAGCTGATAGTAGTCCTCTTATGAAATCGTCAAGAGTCTCATGGCTGTCAATCACGTATTCTTTTCCCATTTATGCATATATATGTTTTCCTTTTCTAGTCAACTTATAGAAGAGTATCACAGCCTGCAATTCACCCCCAGTATATAATTGACAGAAATGCCTACACACTTCCACTAAAAGCCTACACACTGGAATGTTCACAGCAGCATTATCTGCAGTAGTCCCACACCAGAAGCTGCCCAAATGTCTACCAAGAGTTGAAAGGAAAATTAACTGCGGTACATTCATTCATACAACAGAATACCCAAAACCTGTTGACACTGAGTCCATTCCAACTCACAACGACCTATAGGACAGAGTAGAACTGCCCCATAGGGTTTCCAAGGAGCAGCTGGTGAATTCGAACTGCCGATCTTTTGGTTAGCAGCCGAACTCTTAACCGCTGCGCCACCAGGGCCCCAACATAAAGGAATGTTATACAGAAGTGAGCCTGAACAGTCTATAACCATACCCAACGCAAACTATAGATATATCTCACAAATAACAATGATCGAAAGAATCCAGATACAAAAGAGTACACACTGTATGACTCCATTTATCTAAAGACCAGGAAGCAGGCAAAGCTAACCCCACTCTGTTAGTCAGCGTAGTGACTGCTCTTGGAGGGTGGGCAGTACCTGGAAGGGACCACAAGGGGACTTCTCAGCTGCCAGCAAGGCTCTTCCGTTTCTGGATCTGGGTGTTGTTACACAGGTGTGTTCAGACTGTGAAAATTCATTATTCTGCATACTGATGATCTGTGTACTTTTTAAAGAATAATTTATATTATTGTTGTTGTTGAGAATATACACAGCAGAACATACACCAGTTCAACAGTTTCTACATGTACAATTCAGTGACACCGACTACATTCTTCCAGTTGTGCAACCATTCTCACCCTCCTTTTCCGAGCTGCTCCTCCCCATTAACATAAACTCACTGCCCCCTAAGTTTCCGATCTAATCTATTGAGTTGCTGTTGTCAATTTGATTCCATAGAGATGGGTCTCAAAAGGGCTCAATACTCAGGGTGGACATTCTTTTCTAATTTTGCTAACCTAGTACAAGATCAACCAACAAAAAGCTGGACTATATGAAGAAGAACAGGGCATCAGGATTGGAGGAAGACTCATTAACAACCTGTGTTATGCAGATGACACAACCTTGCTTGCTGAAAGTGAAGAGGACTTGAAGCACTTACTAATGAAGATCAAAGACCACAGCCTTCAGTATGGACTGCACCTCAACATAAAGAAAACGAAAATCCTCACAAGTGGACCAATAAGCAACATCATGATAAATGGAGAAAAGATTGAAATTGTCAAGGATTTCATTTTAGTTGGATCCACAATCAACAGCCAAGGAAGCAGCAGTCAAGAAATCAAAAGATGCATTGCACTGGGCAAATCTGCTGCAAAGGACCTCTTTAAAGTGTTGAAGAAAAAAGATGTCACCCTGAAGACTAAGGTGCGCCTGACCCAAGCCATGGTATTTTCAATCACATCATATGCATGTGAAAGCTGGACAATGAATAAGGAAGACTGGAGAAGAGTTGACACCTTTGAATTGTGGTGATGGCGAAGGATATTGAACATACCATGGACTGCCAAAAGAACAAATAAATCTGTCTTGGAAGAAGTGCGACCAGAATGCTTCTTAGAGGCAAGGATGGCGAGACTGCGTCTTACGTACTTTGGACATGTTGTCAGGAGGGATCAGTCCCTGGAGGAGGACATCGTGCTTGGCAGAGTACAGGGTCAGCGGAAAAGAGGAAGGCCCTCAATGAGGTGTATTGACACAGTGGCTGCAACAATGAGCTCAAGCATAACAACAATTGTAAGGATGGCGCAGGACCGGGCAGTGTTTCGTTCTGTTGTGCATAGGGTCGCTATGAGTTGGAACCGACTTGACAGCACCTAACAACAACAACATTGTTTGGTTTTAAGAAGACTTCAGGGGATAGTTTTGGTTTAAGGTTTAAAGATTGTCTCTGGGAAATCTGTGCAGTTTTTAAATAACAAATTTTAGTGAAAGGTTTAAAAACAGAAGTACTAGTTTGTTTACGAGCCCTGGGTTTCAAGGTATCAGGTGGCACTTATTTCTGGCTCTAGCTGGCTGAGCAGAGCAAGCATCTGCTAGATGCATCTGGCAATAATGATGAAAACTGGGAAATTCGTTTATGAAATTAGAGGAGTTTTCCAAAACCCTAACTCAGAGGCTAAGTGGGTAACACACCCCCACTTTTTCATTCCCTAGCTAGCAACCTGACAATGAAACAGAGCAAGGATCCTCAGATTTCTGTCTGGTATACCACTGTCCATCCGTGTCAGGTGGAGAGCCACACAGGTAAAGGTCTACAGAAGGTTCTTCCCTTAGAGGAAGACGCTGAAAATGACTCTCGGCGCGTGAGCTCAGCTACAGCATAAGACAAAATATAACGGAGCTCTCACCTACATACATGGCATTCCCTCTCCCAAGACACAGAACTCTCACCTACATAAATGGCATTCCCTCTCCCAAGACACCTAGCATTTGCCTGTCTTCATTTAAGAACTAACTTTCCTTTACAGGCCTCTCTTCGAAGGGCTGAAAAAAAAATGCAACATGATTTGAGAGAAATTTACTGTGGGCAAAACGTGAATTTAATTAACAGGGTTGGGTGGTGTGGGTTTAGAGACTCTTTGTAAAGACTGAAATCCAGTAAATGAACTGGTATAACTAATTTGATTATTTCTCCAGGGTAGATAAGCCCAGTCTCAAACTGCAGTGGTTAGGCAGAGCTATTTTTGTAAATGAGAGATGTACAAATATGCTCATGTACCCTTCTGTCAGTTTTTCTGAACTAAAACTCCATACTGGATATTTTTCAAGTGAAAAAGCCTCCCCTGGTATCCTTAGTTGAAGTCTCTGGGTGATATAAATAGTTAATGTGCCCAGCTGCTAAACGAAAAGCTGGAGGTTTGAGTCTACCTGGAGATGCCTCAGAAGAAAGGCCTGGAAATTTACTTCTGAAAAATTAGCCATTGAGAACCCTAAGGAGCACAGTTCTACTCTGACACACATGGGTTACCATGAGTTGGAATCAACTTACTGGCAACTGGTGTTTTGTTTTTTAGTATCATTAGAGACATCTGATGACATGTTGCATCTTGGTCAATATTGCACTCCTAAAATAAATAAAAATAAAGATTCCTAAAATAAAGAAAAAATGAAACCACAGAATCATATTTGGAACTGATCCCAGGAGTCTTCTGGTCCATCCTCCCACTCATGGGATGTTGTTGTTGTTGTTTTTAGGTGCCATTGAGTCGGTTCCGACTCATAGCAACCCTATGCACAACAGAACGAAACACTGCCCGGTCCTAGCCATCCTTACAATCGTTGTTATGGTCATTGTTGCAGCCACTGTGTCAATCCACCTTCTTGAGGGTCTTCCTCTTTTCCTGACCCTGTACTCTGCCAAGCATGATGTCCTTCTCCAGGGACTGATCCTTCCTGACAACATGTCCAAAGTATGTAAGATGCAGTCTCGCCATCCTTGCCTCTAAGGAGCATTCTGGCCGCACTTCTTCCAAGACAGATTTGTTTGTTCTTTTGGCAGTCGATGGTATGTTCAATATTCTTCGCCATCACCACAATTCAAAGGTGTCAACTCTTCTCCGGTCTTCCTTATTCATTGTCCAGCTTTCACATGCATATGATGTGATTGAAAATACCATGGCTTGGGTCAGGCGCACGTTAAGTCTTCAGGGTGACATCTTTGCTCTTCAACACTTTAAAGAGGTCCTTTGCAGCAGATTTGCCCAATGCAATGCATCTTTTGATTTCTTTACTGCTGCTTCCATGGCTGTTGATTGTGGATCCAAGTAAAATGAAATCCTTGACAACTTCAATCTTTTCTCCGTTTATTGTGATGTTGCTCATTGGTCCACTTGTGAGGATTTTCGTTTTCTTTATGTTGAGGTGCAGTCCATACTGAAGGCTGTGGTCTTTGATCTTCATTAGTAAGTGCTTCAAGTCCTCTTCACTTTCAGCAAGCATGGTTGTATCATCTGCATAACACAGGTTGTTAATGAGTCTTCCTCCAATCCTGATGCCCTGTTCTTCTTCATATAGTCCAGCTTCTCGGATTATTTGTTCAGCATACAGATTAAATAGGTATGGGGAAAGAATACAATCCTGACGCACACCTTTCCTGACTTCAAACCATTCGGTATCCCCTTGTTCTGTCTGAACAACTGCCTCTTGATCTATGTAAAGTTTCCTCATGTGCACAATTAAGTGTTCTGGAATTCCCATTCTTCGCAGTGTTATCCATAGCTTATGATCCACACAGTCGAATGCCTTTGCATAGTCAATAAAACACAGGTAAACATCCTTCTGGTATTCTCTGCTTTAAGCCAGCATCCATCTGACGTCAGCAATGATATCCCTGGTTCCATGTCCTTTTCTGAAACTGGCCTGAATTTCTGGCAGTTCCCTGTCGATATACTGTTGCAGCCGTTTTCATCTGTCAGTTTGTCGTACTGTGGGAGCTTGTGTGTTGTTGCGATGCTGGAAGCTATGCCACTGGTATTCAGATACCAGCAGGATCACCCATGGAGGACAGGTTTCAGCTGAGCTTCTAGACTTAGACAGACTAGGAAGAAGGGCCCGGCAGTCTACTTCTGAAAAGCATTAGCCAGTGAAAACCTTATGAATAGCAGCAGAACATTGTCTGATATAGTGCTGGAAGATGAGTCCCCCAGGTTGGAAGGCACTCAAAAGATGACTGGGGAAGAGCTGCCTCCTCAAAGTAGAGTCGACCTTAATGACGTGGATGGAGTAAAGCTTTCAGGACCTTCATTTGCTGATGTGGCCTGACTCAAAATGAGAAGAAACAGCTGCAAACTCATGGGATAGTCTCCTGTATAACGTCCCAGGTGTCCTGTTGTTGAGCTACAATCAAATCATTCATCCAAATATTTGAGCTTTGCAAACTTCAGATAGTGTTCCAGACTCCCATGATACAGTCGTAAACAATGCAGGTGAGACTTCCTGCCCTTGTGACGCACACATTCCAGGTATGTAAGGCATATAACAAATGATAAACTGAATAAACAAGTATATTATACAGTACATGAGAAGGTGACAAGTTCTATGGATAAAACACAGCAGAGAAGGCATGTCGAGAGTACAGAGTCATGGTGGGATGGTTGGTCAGGGTCTCGGGTCTCATTAAAAAGGTGACATTCATCCTTAATGGACATTGAGGGACCTCAACGAGGACAGATTCTCTCTTAGGTCAGTGGGCTGCCTTCCTCAGCAACAGGCAGGCTTGTCTTAAGAAGCGGCCTGGATCCAGTACAGAAACAAATATTTGATTGTAACTTAGGAGTTGTATACCGCATGGCCAGGATGATATTAGGGTGTGTGAGGTTCAAAGCCAGTGTTGCCAACTGCCCACCACCCACAGAAACATCTCAGCAAAGCTTCTTGTTAGCCAAGCGAATCGACTTATTTCCTGGGGCTATCGAAATGAACCAATTACATTTTGAAGGACCTTTGCCAAAAATAATGATCTTCATTTGTGAGAGGCTGATAATTATGCCGTTGTTTCTAGTTATAATTGTGAGCAGACAAACTGTCTTTCGAGGCCTCTTCTAGTTCTGAACAATCAGATCAAATCATCCATGAAGAAGAAATTTCCTTCCTATTCTCAGTGGTCTAGATGACAATCACCCACAAGCATCGGCACCATTAAGTTATTAAGTTGTGAATTAAAAAATAAGGGGACATACAAAGCACCTTCAAGGTCACCATCTAGCCTGGCCCTAATCCTGCACCTTACTTTCTCGCCAGGCTACTCCACGCAGGGAACCTGACAATTCAATCCAGCAAGGCTACTTAGGTTGTTTCATGCCTGTTGGATTTTTTCACTGCTCCTTTGTTCCAGCCATCCCCCATGTCCTACCTCATTTTCAGGTCCCGTGATGTTTTACCTCTTTTGTGAGGCCACTTCTGAACCCTGGCCCTCACAGCCACTTCTCCTTCCTCTGCCCCCTGAAGTGTTTACAACGTCTGCACTCTCTCTTTGGCACCAGATGTAGGCTGCCTGTACTGTTGATTATGCTTCATGCCTGTGCCCTATTTCCCTGGTGATAAGGTAAGACACTCTAGGGCTCTGCATTCCTGGGTCTCAGCCCAGATTCCTTCACCTGTTCGGTGCTTAATAAATGCTGGGTATAGCTGATGGTAATAATAATGGCAGTGGTTGAAATGACCAGTTTTCAGACAATAAAATTTTCAGACAATAAGCAGGAGACCTAGCCCTTCCTCAAATGCCCCATAAATGGTCTGTGAACTGAGACATCAGGACATTCCAGCTGCCCAGCCGAGCCCCTGAGCTCCTGCACACACAGGCAATGACAATGACTCTGACTGCGGCCTGGCTGATCGCGACCGTAAGACATCATCGACTGTAAGCCACAGACCATGTTCAGAGAAGTGAAATGCAGGGACAGAATGTGCTCCCTAGATTAGATAAATCACCGTAGGAGAACACAGAAAGGCGAATGACAACCGCTCGTTCACAGTGGGCAGAGCCGCACAGATAAAGAACTAAGAACCACCACCGAGGAAGAACCACCATCGAGGGCCTACCATGTGCTGGGCCTGCATCGGTGCTCTAGAAGCAGTGCCTCTGACCTTCACACAAGCCTGCGAGGTCTGTGTTATAGCCCGTTCATCACAGTGGAAACACGTGCAAGGTCACTCAGCCAGTAAGAGGCAGACTGGGCATTTAAATTCAGGTCTGGAGTGCCCTTTCCACTTTAATATGCTCCCTCACCCCCGGGGTGTGAGTGCCCAGTGGCTGCCCCATTTTTGTTCCCAAACTGCAGTAAGTATGGGAAGGGCACTGGATTTCTCAAAATGATGAATACTGACATCACCATCTTCTTGTACAGGTGGGGCAATGGAGGCCCATGGATTTATGTAAAATGCCCAAATTCACACAGCACGTGAAAAGCAAAACCCTGACTCAAACTGACTTCTAGTACACCCCAAAGCCCTTGTTTTTCTCACTGCCAGACGCTGAGACGAGACTCCTATGAAGAGAAACGCAATGTGGGTAGCCACCAAGCTCTGCCATCAATGTCGCCTGAGCCTTCATGCTGTTACCCGAGTCTTGGAACTGAAACCCTGGGGTCCCAGTATTTCATGGGAATTTGCCAGGTCAGATCTGCTGAGCAAATCAAGTCTGACACTGAGGATATAATTTCTTGTATTTTTTTAAGTGGAAAAAAAAAAAAGCTCTGTATATCAAAATACAAATAATGATGGCGAGAGTCATTATGTTGTATAGTTTGAAGGCAGAAAACTATTACAAGCTAAAAAGTTAATAAACTTCACAAGTTAATAAATTTTAGAAGTTAATAAATATCAAACTCCTATAACATTCTTTCAAAAAGATGCATTACTCTAGAAGAGGCGGAAAGGCTTGGTTATCCTTGAAATAAAGTCAAGGCCTGGCACATGCGCTTTAGGAGCTAGTTTTTACGGCAAGAGCTAGCAAAATTTTAAATCCGTGTGTCCTTTGCCCCAGTGATTCCACCTCTAGGGATTTATCCTTTAGATGAATGTGCCACGTATACAGACATCTAAGCATGTTCTTTGCAGTGACATTTGGCTAGCAAAATCCTGGAAGCAACCTGAATGCCTGTCGGCAGAGAATGAGTTGAATCAATTACTTTCATACAATGGAATATTTTGCAGTGGTTAAAACAAATGAGGTAGATATTTATGTGTCACTTATGGAAAGAATTCCAAGATACACATATCAGTTATCTACTTTCACAATAACATTGATTAACAAACAACCATCAAACCTCAGTGGCCAAGTATCTGGGATTGAGTGGAGGAGGGTAGCTAGGAAGCTCTGCTGGTCTTGGCTGGGCTCACTCCCATATGTGAGGGTTGCCAGGCTGCTGGCTGATCCAGGCTGGGTTGGGCTGGGTGACTGGGACAACTCGACTCTGCTCCACGTGCCTCTCAACCCCCAGCAGACTAGCCCAGGCATATTCTTAAGATGGGGCAAGCCCCAATGCGCAATCCCATTTCGAACCCTTTTTCTTTCAAATCTGTTAACATTCTGTTAACCAAAGCAAGTGATGCAGCTGAGCCAGTGTCATGGGATGGGCAGGCTAACTGCCCACAAGAGAGCACTGCAGAGTTACAGGAAGGAGTAAACACCAGGGCCATCATTGCAACCCACCATACTACGCAAGGGAGGAATCATGTTTTTTGATTGATCCCATAACTATTCATCTATCTATTCATCTGTGTTTATCTGTAATCATATATTTGTCTGTATTTATATATGTTTATATATACCTAGAAAATTTCTAGGCAGGTGCCAAAAAAACTTAAATACTAGCTGCCTCTTGGGAATGTGGGTTTGTGGCAAGGGCTGGGATAGATATTTAAATCCATTTTTCAATCCTCAGGACTGTACAATTTGCATGTTTGTCATGAAACAAATATTTACTTAAATTTTTTTTTTAAATGCCTTTTTTACTGGGATATCAAAGCTTGTGAGATTCATAATGACTCTGACTCTTCACAACTGGGTAACTCGGAAGCCCGAGTTCCTTTGGTCAGTTCTGTCTCCCAAGCGCTGGACGGTCCTCTGGCTCCTTCTGTGACTGACTGTGACCCCAGCTTGGGAGGAGCGGTTGTATGGAGGCAGAGCTCATTAGTGAGCAGGATAAATCACGTCCAGACAGGTCTTGCACAAATCCTGCCCAATGAACTGGACCAAAGGAACTGAAATACGACACACATAACAGCCAATGATGGGGAAGCTCTCTTGGCCTGAAATCGAACACCCACTTCTGATTATTTGTAGTTGTATCACACATTGAAGTTGGCCAAAATCATTTCGGAGTTGATAATTCTTAAGTGTGACTGTGTCTGGTTCTGGCTCTCTGTCAGGGATCCTTCCATGAAGCTAAAGGCTGCTTTCCCTTGGGGCAGCAACGGTGCTAACCACACACAAACAGATCATCCTGTCTGATGAACCTCAGGTGTGCTACTGGCCCTCTGTGATTGTGACATAATTTATGCCCTGCCAAGGAGCCCCACATCGCCCGCCATATGCGTGTCTTGGATCCCAAGAAGTCGCACTATTAATGGCTTCCTATTTGCATTGGTTTCTCCCACAATAAAAACACTAAATCAAGATTTCAAATGTAGAAGTCTTTCATTTGAAAAGGAATCAATCCAAATGTAAAATTTACTAAGGTATGTGGATGAATTATTGAATGTTTGGGGGACCAAAAATAGCAAAAAAAGAAAAAAAAAATCCAATTAAATGTACCAATAATACTGATGAATTTTCTCCTAGTAAAATGAAGAAATTTTAGGCCACAAAATGGAAGTTTGTTTAGTTTATTCATTCATTCAACAAGTATCTAAAAGCCTGTTATGTGCCAGACACTGTTCTATGCTCTGGGGACACGACAGTAGGCATAAAGAGGTATTTGTCTCATAGATTTGACATTTTGCTGGATGAAAATGGACAATAAATACTAACCTAAATAAGTAGATAAAATAATTTCAGAATGTAATAAATGCTGTGAACTAGGCAAGGTGACAGGATGGACAGTCATGGGTGGGGGTGGGCCGATGACCTGAGCTGGGACGTCCAGGAAGGCCTCCCACGGAGATAATGTTTGCTTCAATACCCAATAATGAGAAAGTGCCAGCCCTGTGAAGGTTTGGCAAAACAAGGAGCAGCTGATGCACAGGTCCTGAGGCTGGAGAATTAGAGGAGTCAGAAAACAGGCCCAGTAACAGTAAATTAAGGGGCAGTGGTATGAAATAAGGTCAGAGAGATAAGACGAGGCAGATACGTAAAATCCTCACTGCAATTTCTCCTATTCTATTTGCCACCTGGAGGGTTTAAGCCGCTACAGCCACGCCAGCACCTGTCACTAACAAGGACACAGCTGTAATACAAAGAAAGTTAGATCTTTGCCACGTGCACCAAAAACACCGCTTTTTTTCTTTTTAACTTATCACCAAAGTACATGTTTTCTTCAATTAATAATAAAAATACTTATTGAGTGCTTACTGTGTGCCAGGCACTACACTGTTTCATATATTTTAATTTTGATATTTAACTTGTAATTTTTATTTAATCCTCAAAGGTCCTGCAACATCAGTATTATTTACGATGTTTTCAGAGGATGAAACAGAAGCTCGGAGAGTTGGAGTAGGTGGCTATTAAGCGCCCAAGCTGGTATCACCTTTCCATCTGAATCCACAGAGTCTATTAATTCTTCACCATGCTGAGGCTAAATGAAATGTTTCCTCGTTCATTTGGCCCAGCTCGTGGTCTAGTCTTCTCCAAACAAATAAATCCTCAATCCTACGATTTAATCTAGCTATATAGGCAGAAAAAAAAAAAAAAAAAAAAAACAAACCCACTGCTGTCAAGTTGATTCTGACTCAGCCACCCCAAGGAGCAGCTGGGTTCAAACCTCAGAACTTTCCATGTGCAGTTGAGCAGTTAACCACTGCACCACCAGGGCTCCTTAATATAGACATAGGCTACGGGTATTTAGGAGCCCTGGTGATACAGTGGTTAAGAGCTCAGGCTGCTAACCAAAAGGTCCGCAGTTTGAAACCACCAGCCTCTCCATGTGGACTCTACTCTGGGGCAGGTCTACCCTGTCCTATAGGGTTGCTATGAGTTGGAATCGCTGGACAGCAAAGGGTTTTGGTTTATGGCTCTGTAAGGGGAACAGCTAGCAGTACTGGAGCATCTAAGCGTACTGGGCACCGTGCTCTGCATTTACGTGTATCTCACAACTGGTCTGGGCACCGTGCTCTGCATTTACGTGCATCTCACAACTGGGAGGAGCACACGTGGGCGGGCTGTGAAAACAGAACTGACATTGAAACCACCATCCATACACATCTGGTTGGAACATGTAGCCTAAATCCAACTGAGTCAACTCTCCACCAAAATAAAAATATCAACATTCTCCATTCAATTTAAACAAGACCAAGGGCCCCAAAACATAAAATTCGAAACGTCCAGGACATAATTCAAATTTACTCAGCTACCAATAAAGAAAGCCAGGAAAAATCTCAACTCATGTGGGGAATGACAATCAAGAGACATCAATGCCAACATGACACAGATGTCAGAATTACCTAACAAAGGCTTTAAAGAAATCCTCTTTAATCAGGGGCAAGCCTGTGTTTCTTTTTTATGTAATAATATGAGGCTAAATGAAGAACCAGCGGTTAAAATTCTGAATGTACAATTAAATTTAGAGTCTTTAAATTGGATTAAACATTATGTTGGGGTAGCCCAGGAAAGAGAGTACCTAGAAGGAATACCCCTTTAGACTCAAACAGCATCCCAGCTCTGCCGCTTACCAGCCACTGCCAGCTACTAACCACGAACGACTGCCTTCTCTCCTCTCAGCCAGGAGCCTCCTCTGAAAACAGAGCATACTACTGCTCACCACACAGGTTCTCACGAGGCTGAGAGGTCACCTGCGGATGTCTCTGGCGCAGATTTAGCAGGTAGGATGTACCATAAACGCTCATTTTCTCCCTCCTCCCTGCGCTGGCTTGCCAAATGCTACCAAATCCTGCCATCAAATGGTGGCCACCAAATTATAATCTTATTCTGGAAAATGGCAGTAATCTTTGGAGTCCATGTCTCCATATGTGATTCACGGATAATAAGAGGGAAAATAAAATTTGGCCTTAACCGTTTTGTGGTGCCACGGCGTGGTTTCTCTGGGCTGTTGGTTAACAAAATGTCCACGAAGAGCAGTAAGTCTTCTCTGGTGTAGTTGCCTGAGGGTTTGTTACGCATTTGTTGAATAAACACACACCTTAATCAGCTCCTCAGTTGATTTATGTACTTGACCTTTGGTCTGTATTCAGTGTATGCAAAAATAGAATGTCAAATGTACTGCTTTGAGATGAATTTAGATTTTTAACATTGGAAAAGGAAAAGCTGAATAAAGGAGTCACTGCCTATTACCCAACCTGAGGAAAGTGACGACAAGGTCACAGGGCTTCAGAACAGGGGAAAAGGCCTGGGGAGATGTGAGTCCAGTGCCTGATTCCCATTTGAAGGAGCCGAGGATAGAGAGGGCGTACAATTTTCGTGACGTGGAAAAAGACTGTTTATAGAAATACGTTTTTTAAAGTGCCACCTTCCCTGAAAGCATTTAGCCACAGTCAAGAACGAGGTCAGAGGAGTCGTCCCGCTCACCACTTCCCTCCCAGCTCCTAGCAGGCTACCTGTAACACTTCACGGCCCCCTAAATCCTCGGGTCACAGAGATAAGTGCCGCATCCCTCAGGATGCTCGAAAAGAATATCCAGGTAAAAGCCAGGCGCTGTCGCGTCAGCCCCGCCTCCTGGAGAGCCTCTCCGTGTCACAGCGGGACTGTGCTCTGCAGGGTCCTCAGCGGTTGAGTTCTCAGAAGCGGGTCTCCGGGTGGACGCGAGCTTCCAACGTTCGGTCAGCAGCAGAGCTCGCTGACTGTTCGCGATACCCGGGGCTCCTGAACATCCCAGCAGAGTGTCTAGTGAATAACTTTCTAGTACGTAAAGCGACTAATTTCCACGTCGCTGTTAGCTGCCTAGAGTTGATTCCGACTCATGGCGACCCCACGTGTGCAGAGGAGAACTGTCCCACTGGGTTTTCGAGGCTATGACCTTTCGGAAGCTGATCAGTAGGCCTGTCTCTCGGGGCGCCTCTGGGTGGGTTAATTCCCATAAAAAGAGAAATGTCTGAAAGGAATCTGCTTAACAAACATTGACTGTGCTTAGCTCTGTAGCTTCACATCACTGTTTCCCCACCCAACTCCCAGGCCTCCAGACCTGCTCTGACGTCCTCATCGCCGCCGGCACAGATCCGGGAGCTGCAGCAGTGTCTGCCACCTGTTGAGCACAACTGCCCTCCTGCGAGGCCAGTGGTGTTGGGGCTGGCTGTGCAGCTAGGTGCCAGGGTTTCCTCATTGATTGAAAGGTTCTTGCCTCTGTGAAATCTCCTAAGGCAACATTGTACCCTATGGCTCCCAAGCACTGTTTTGGACCCATACGATTGATTGGTCCCTTTCAAGCCAGGAACATAGATTTTCTCCAAGTGCAGTAAAGGTCTGTTAACACATGGCTATGGATGATAACGGTTACCCCGCAGGTGTTTGTGATATACCATCAAAGGCTGGCACTCCCAACGACAATTACAAACCAGTGCTTGAATTCTCGGTACATATGTATCACGTCAGGACGTGAATTGGAAAGCTATCAAATAGGGTAACTGTATGTCCCAGTTTGCCTGGGACAGTCCTGGTGAATGCCCAACAAAATTATTAATACTGCCTCCTTTTACTGTCAAAACTATCTCTGTGTCAATGAGAACCCTTATATTAAGAGAGAGAATCTGATCTAGCTGATACGACATTAAACTTGGAATATCGTGATGGAATCGGCTAGTGGTTAAGAGCACAGGCTTTGATTCAAGATCTGACTTTACCACTTACTAAACCAAAAAAAAAAAACAACAACAAAAAAACGGATGCTGCTGAGACGATTCTGACTCATAGCAACCCTAGAGGACAGAGCAGGACTGCTCCGTAGGGTTTTCAAGGAGCAGCTGGTGGGTTGGAACTGCCAACATTTTGGTAGCAGCCAAGCTCTTAACCACTACGCCACGAGAGCTCTGGCTATGTGAATTTAGGAGAAGTTGCTCAGCCTTTTTAAGACTCAGCTCCTCAGCTGTAAACTGGAGACGGACAATGGTAACTGCCCTGTTGTTCTGAGATTTAAACAAGACAGTGTATGCAAAGCAGACAGCACAATCCCAGCAGACAGCACAATCCCAGTACATAAACTCGATAACTATTATCTATAATAATAATAATAACAAATTCATAGCTGTATTAAGCGATAACAATTTCTTCCCTGATTTTGCTCCTCTCCTTCATTTCAACTCTGGGGTTCTCTCCACGACTACACCCCATTTTCCCTGTAATGAAATGTATCACAGTGTTGGCTTTCATGCCTCACGAACAGTGTCTGGATCAACAACCCGAGTTTTGCAAAGCAACTTTTGGGTTGGATGAACACAACCTCAATTCTAATTGCTGTTATGAGGATCCATGTGAGTAGTTCTCAGTGTAAGATCTGTGGCCAAGTGCCAAGTGACCACTCATGTGTAGGTACAGCAATGAGGCCAGTGCACCTGGAGTGGGGTGAGGGGCTGGGTGGGCACTAGGATACGATGTTAGAGCAGGAACAGATTCTCTTGGCTGTGCTACAGACTGAGTACTTTGCCCACACGTGTTTGAACAATCTCAGCATACCTAAGTTCCAGACAGCCATATCTGATTGTCTATGGGGCATTTCCACCTGGGTGTTGAACAAAACATTTCCTCTCCACACTGGCTCCTTCTCCAGACTTCTCAGTCCCTTTAGTGGCACATCTATTTAGCCAACCAAGGCAGAAACCTGGGAGCCATCCTTGCATCTTTCAGTCCCTCAGCTCCCCCCACCATATTCAATCAATCAACAAGTCCTGGCTATTTTATGTAAAACACCTCTCAAATTCTCTGCATTTCCAGTACTTCTGGGCTTGGGCCCCTACAGAGACCACCAGGATCATAGCTGCTGCCTCCCAATACTTGTACTCACCTCCGGTCTTGCTTTCAGGATACCACTCTGCTGCCATGTTACTTTTCCAGTTACTTTTTCAAAAGGGCCAATCAGACGTTTCATTCCCCAAATTAAAATGCCTCCACGGCTAGTCCCTGCCTATCACAACCTTCACCATGGCTCTCAAGGTCTTTGCTAATTTGCTGTAATCCCAAAACTACTTGAGAAGGGCCTCAGCAATGTCATTTCCTTAAACCCCAGTGTCTTTACTTGTCCAGACTAGACCAGTACCTCAGTCACTGACATGACTGCCTTGCTGAGGGCTGAGAAGTGACGCTGCTGAAGTAGGTCCTCAATAAGGGGACATTTACCAGGCTGAGGTGCCTCCAAAGGTGTGGGCACTGAAAGGAAAAAAACAAACGGGTCTTTTGGGGCCTCTCTCTTCTTCCCCACGGAAGGGAAAAAGCCAAAGCTCCTGGATAGGCTACCAGTCCTGGTTTACCTTCTAACAGTATTACAGGAGCACACAGGAAAGGCAGTCTGGCGTAATGAGAGGGTCAATGGACTTAGGGCCCAAAGGCCTGGATTTGCCATTTGGCTTTGTGCCATTCATTCCTGCACAGCCTTGGGCAAGCCACTTAAAAACTCTGGGCCTCAGTTGCTCCATCTGTAAATTTAGAAATTAGTTTCAATGGCTTCTAAGTCTGAGCTATGTTATTCTACAATTCCATGCTCCTGGGGAAAAGAAGGGCAAAGGGAAAGAAAAGACAATTTCCCTTTGTTCTGCCACTGTTGGGACAGAGTAATGGATGATGCTTTCTGTGGGCACAGCTGTTCAGTAAATACTTCTCAAGTACCTACTAAGAGCAAGGTCTGAGCCTCAGGCCTTGACCTAACGACTGGACTTGAAGGAAAGCCTGCTGTAGATCTAGCTAAAGAAATGTTTTTTGTATGCATTGCACAACTTAATTGCTTTCAGGTAAATGCCCCACTGAGCCTAGACATCTAAAGGTTTTCCTTAGAGAACTTATCATATTTTTAAATGCTAAATGTTCTTCAGCATTATGTATTAAAACCCTGCAGTAAAAGAAAAAGGGGCCCCAACAGCCACCTTGAAATCTAATATTTGGATGAAATAATTTTAATTCATGAATGCATCAGGATTGCTATCAAAATGATTGAAAGCTGTAAAAAAAAAAAAAAATTCTAGGAGAACTGGACCTTTAAGAATGGATTTCTTGTTGGCAGAGGAAACATGTCCACTGTAATGGGACAATTTAAATGCATAACTGTTAAAACAAACTCTTTAAACTATTCCCTGCGTGTCCCAACATTCATCATGTTGACTAGCAAGACATCAATTTTTCATAAAATACTGTGTCACTGAGGAGGAGACATTTAAAGGAGAGAAAAAAATTGGACCCGCGTTTCGGCTCAGGCTGTGATGATTTGGGCATTTTATAAGGTGATTAACTGATTGCGTGAAGGGAAGAAGCAAGTGGTACTTGACGGAGCTTTACAGATTAAGTTCTTTCCTCTATTTTATTTTTTCCCTTTTTTCAGCACCTTAATTTTCTCTCCCTCTCTGATGCGTTGCATACGTGGCAAAAAGAACGAGCTCGCTGCGTGACAAAGTCTATACTACTATGCCTTTTCTTCCGACTCAACAAATACCCATGTTAGCAGCCCATGTGAGGAAAAACAGACTGGGGCAGAGCACAACTCTACCCTGTTGATATTTAATACCCATGATGCGTCTTTCATTAACAAGGGGAAAAAGTTTAAGGACATATATTAGTTTTGCCTTTTTTCTTTTTCATATTTCAAGGACCGTTCCTAATATGCTTAATTATCACGGGAAAGAAGGTTTGTGCATGTGTGCGCGCACACGCACGTGTGTGCGTGTGTGTGCATGTGTGTGCGTGTATGCGTGCATGTGCACGTGTGCATGCATGTGCGTGTATGCATGTGTGTGTGCAATGCGTGCGTGTGTGTGTGCTTTGTATGTTTTTTAAATAAGGTCGCTTCATTGCCTCAGTGTTTTGATGTCTATAATCCCCTTCTCCTTTCACATAAGTTTCATCTTAAGTCTCTGCTGAAGAACAACACCGCGCCTGGAGGACACGTTCTCTGGCTCACCTTGTTTTTGTGACAACAGATAAGTTTTGTCACTGTCTCAGCAAGAAATTCAACAGTTCGTGCTCTTCAGGTATCACCAAATAAAATCTTATTCTTGTCCAGGGCACAGTAAAATTCAACTTTGAACAAGAAAATAGGTGATTAAAGCCAAAGCCGACATCATGTGATAAAGGACTTCTTATAAAAAGCAACTCCCGTAGTGTTACGCTAAAGTATAATTTTCAGAAAGGTACAATCCTGACTTTCATAAACATATAAAATGATGTATGTCAAAGATTTGTTTCAACTAATCAATTAATAAGGCAATCAGTATGCATTTAAGACCATTTCAGAGATGAACACGAAGAACAGACAGACAGAAGGCCATCAGAAATGGTGAGATGAATTCGCTTATAGATGCAAAGCTGGTTTATATTCCATGGAGAGCAGCTAAATGACATCTTTGAGGTATCTTTCTCTACAGGGTACAAATCAGTTCTGTTTCTACCGGACACGATCATTTGCATTTCTACGGCGACAAATCATCGGTGTTAACACTATATTATGCAACTTCTACCTCTTCAGCGTTATAAAACCGCCTAGTCAACAGGAAGGTGATCAAAAGTGTGCACCCCGAAGAGAATCAGATAATTCCTGTAGGATCTACTAGACAACACCCAATGTGCCATTCACAATCACAGAATAGTAATCTCTTTTGCCCATTTCCAACTCTTGGCAATTTTCTGAGACAATTTAAGTCAGGGTCACCCCATTTCTCTGCCTCACTCTTGACTTTTCTCAGTAATGATGTAACAGTGATGCTTACATTGTTCCTTTTTTTTTTTTTTTGTATCAGGAACAACACTTCATTGATTCTCCTTATGCATATATTTTAAAACATATATTTATTGATTTAGAAAAGTTTCCTATGGGTACAAAGTTCCTTCAGGTAGAATTGCTAGGTCAAAAGGCACGTGCATTGTAAAGAGTGATCAAATCGTCAAACTGCCCTGCCAAGACGCTGCACCAATTTTATTCCCAATACAAAGTATATGCGGATGCGGATATTCCCAAACCCTGCTAACGCTGAATATTACCAATTTTTGAAAATTTTAACATCTGATAGAAGCAAATTTTTGTTTTGACATGTCTTTTCATGATGATTAGTAATATTAGAAAAATATGCATATAGGTTATGTATCACTGAGCTGCCGTGAGGATTAAACAAAGCACTTAAGCCGCCCTTGCCATGATACAAAACACTCAACAACTGGACTTTCTTCTTCTTTTGAAAATCTGAAAATCTTTCACCATTACATTTTCTAGTTGTTATTGCTGGTATATAACAAAGCTATTGATTTTTTTATGTTCACCTTATGGTCACCTTTCTAGTTCTAGGAGTTTTTCAGTTGATTCTCATAGATATTCCAAGTAGAGGATCATAACACTTACAAATAGTGACAATTTGGTTTCTTTCTTCCCAATGTCTGTACCACATTTCTTTAGCTTTCTTATTCCATTAGTCGAATTCTCAAAACATCAGCTAGTAACGGAGGTCATGCCATGTATGCATGTTTTTTACTTCTACTTTAGTAGAAATTATTGCAATATTTTGTCATTAATTGAGTTATTTCTTACACATATCTAATAGCTCTTCTTTTTTAGTAATGGATGTAGAAGCGGGAAAGATGACAACTATTGGGAGGATGAGGTTATCCTGTCCAGCTCCTTTAAAACGTATGCCTATACCATTTGGTAATATTTAGGGTAAGCCCCTGTATGTTGGTGGTGTGTAACAGGGGTTAGCACACTATGACCCACAGGTCAACTACAGCTCACCATCTAATTCTGTCAATATAGTTTTGTTGGACAACAGCTATGCCCATTTATTTACACATTGCTTTCTACTATAACAGCCAAGCTAACTACCACAACCAAGACCATTTAGCTTGCAAAGACTAAAGCATTTGCCCACTGGCCTTTTAATGGAGTCCTGGTGGCACAGTGGTTAAGAGCTCAGCTGCTAACCAAAAGGTCAGCAGTTGGAATCCACCAGCCACTCCTTGGAAACCCTATCGGGCAGCTCTACTCTGTCCTGTAGGGTCACTATGAGTCAGAATCGACTCGATGGCAATAGGTTTATTGTTTTTTGGTTTGGCCTTTTAACAGAAAAAACTTTGCCAAGCGTTGATATATAGGTTCTTTCAATAGTGCTTTTAAGAAGTATCTGAATTTGTTGGTCAGGAAAGTTCTAAAGATATCCTTCATTAAGAAAGCTAATTTTCCACAAAAACTAATTCAAAATGGACCAAAGACCTAAATATAAAACCAAAAGCTATAAAGATCACAGAAGAAAAAATAGGATCAGCGCTAAAGGCCCTAATATACGGCATTAACAGATACAAACCATAGCCAACAACACACAAACTCCAGAAGATAAGCTAGATAACTGGGATCTTCTAAAAATTAAACACTCATGCTCATCAAAAGACTTCACCAAAACAGTAAAAAAAAGAACCTACAGACTGGGAAAAAACTTTTGGCTATGACAAATTTGACAAAGGTCTAATCTCTAAAAAAAAAAAAAAAAAAAAAAAATCTCTAAAACCTACAGGAAAATCTAACATCTCTACAACAAAACAACAAATAATCCAATTAAAAAATGGGCAAAGGAAATGAACAGATGCTCCACCAAAGAAGACTCTTAAGTGGCCAACAGACACACATGAGGAAATGCTAGAGATCACTAGCTGTTAGAGAAATGCAAATCAAAACCACAATGAGATACCATCTTACCCCAAGCACTACTGGCATGAATCAAAAAAACAGAAAATAACAAATGTTGGAGAGGCTTCGGGGAGATTGAAACTCTTATGCACTGCAGGTGGGAATGCAAAATGGCATTTCCTTAGAAAGCAAGAAATAGAAGTACCATATGATCCAACAATCCCACTCCTAGGAATACATCCTAAAGAAGTAAGTGTTGATGTGTCATGGGGTTGGTAACCAGTGTCACAAAACAATATGTGTACTAATTGTTTAATGAGAAGTTAGTTTGTTCTGTAAACCATCATCTAAAGTATAATAAAAAATAAATAAACATAAATAAAGTCTACAGTAACTATACTAGTAACTGGTAATGAATTAGCATATTTTTTAAAAGAAAAAAAAAAGAAAGCTAATTTACATTTTTTGGCAAATATTTTTGGCCAGATAGCTAGTGCAGTACATTTATATTCACCTCTTTCTATTACGTGGGTTGTATTTTACAACTAATTTATCCCGGTGGGATCAGTCCTGCTCAGAATTTATTATTGTAGGGATTTTTATGGCAGAGGTCAGTGATGATTGATTTTTAAGCTCAAAAACCTTTCATGTCAAGGTCACTTCCTCCATCCTTCATGGTACCGGATCCTGGAGTCTTAAACAGAGTGGTTCTCTGAGGACCTGATTTGACCCCATTGCATTTACTCTTTGCATTAGTCCTTTTCTGCTCAGAGAGCAGGTACACGTATGTATAAGAAGGTAAGATAAATTCTTTACCTTTCAAGGCAAAGCCACATGTATCTAGAACGACAGGAATTTTTCTACCAAACCAGAGCATCTGTTCTTGATTATATTCTCTACAGACTTTTATTTGAATGGTCTGAAATGATTTATCAAAGTCTCGTGTAAACAGTTGACGTTCTAGAGAGAGAGTCTGAAAGATATACAAACCATTAGTTTTCCAGATTCTGCCTACTTGATTACTCTTCGGAAAAGATTACCAGAAATTTCCATATCTGGAGTGATGTGGGGAAAAACTTTTCTCTCTTGATGAACTGGTGTTTTTTCTTTTTTTATAGGGCAGAGAGTTGTTTAAACACTTTCTACTTTTGCCCCCATTGCCGAGGAGTTTCGAGCTAAGCTGTGAGGTCCTTACTTACGTTGAGCTAGCAGCGGTGCTTCTCTGCTCCTGGTACTCAGAAGATTGTAATTCTCTGCTGGCTGCCTTGGAAGTAGGTTGGCCATGTGACTTATTCTGGCCAATAAAATACGAGCAGAAGTGACGTGTTTCACTTCTAGGTCATAGCACTCAGTTGCTAGAGGTCAACTAGCTCTCCTTCCCCTGCCTTAGTGGCCAGGACAGCGACGGCTAAGGCATAGCGTCTGTCAGCCAGGGGGCGAAGCTAAGGAGCAGACTCAGAAGCAACTTTCAAACCAGACTGGGTACAAAACACGAGCAAGAAATAGGCTTACCCTGTATTACGCCCTTCAGATCCTGAGCTCATCTGCTACCGGGGTCTACCTAGCCTGTCCCAGCTGGTAACTAAGCACTATGTTAAATTGCTTGAAATACTGTTTTTAAAAGCATATTCCTACATCTATTCTCTGTTATTTCATTTTCATGCTTTTTAAAAGTCCAACTGCTTGCATTTCTCTTCATTTTTAAAAGAAATTATATTCCCACTCTCTGTTATTTCTTATCCTTTGTCTTTTTTACTTTAAATAGCTTTCGACTTTACTAAATCAGGGGCTTTGAGAGTAACCTGCTCCTTTTCATTTTTTACAATTGTTTTTGAAAGCAGGTAGAGTGTTAAAATATGGGCACAAATTTCTGAATATGGGGTTTATGTGGTCAAGCTGACTGGCCCAACTAAAAAAATGAAAAAAAATCTGACTACTGGCTTTATACATAAAGTCCACAGTAGCTTGTTTGTTTTGTGTGTGTGTGTTTAACAGCTGGTTAGCCCTCTTAATACTGTCGCCCCCCATGACTGTGACCTCCTGGTATAGGTCTGCAGATAACTTACCTTGGTGTCTCTTTGCCCCTGTAGGTATTTCTTTGTTAAGGAACATTTGTAAACGATCATTAAACTGCTACTGACACTGGGCATTTCCTGGTACTGTTGTTTTGAAGATCTGCTGCTACCAGAGGCAGAAGAGAGCCCCAAAACTCACTTTTTCTTGAACATCATTTAACCTTCAGAGACTAGGAAGCCCTCCAGGTACAGAGCCAGCAGAAGGTCAGTCCCTGAAATCCTAGGAGGAGCCTAGCGTCTATTATTTTCCTTGATTGGCCACTTGTGTCAGAGACCGGGCAGTGATTCCAGCTCCCCTTGAGGTGGAAATGTGACCAAGTGCCACCTCTGTTGAATATGAAATCATCCGCTTGCATAAGCAAAGCTGCGTTTACACAGTATCTGTCAAACGTTGAAACACAAGGTGGAGCCGGTACTTTTCTCCTTCCTCGTGCCAGAACCCCATCTTTACTTATCCAACACTCTGGAGCACCTGCTACGTTCCAGGAGTTCTTCTAGGCCCTTGAATGGTGTTCGTTTCCGTGAATGAAACGAAGGCCACTGCTCTCTGTAGCCTGTGCTCTCGCAGGGGGAGATGGACACTGAGCACAATAAATACGCTGGTAAGTACTCCAAAAGGTCGGCAGTTCGAATCCACCAGGCGCTCCTTGGAAACCATATGGGGCAGTTCTACGCCATCCTATAGGGTCGTTATGAGTCGGAATCGACTCAACGGCAACGGCTTTTTGTTTTCTTTTTTTTTTTTAGTGCAGAGTAACCAGGAGCAGGAGTGCCTGAGGCATGGGCTGCAATGCTAAACCAGATGGAAAACAAGCCTCGTCAAGAAGGTGTCATCTGAGCAAAGACCTGAAAGAGGTGAGGCCATTGGCTAAGCAGGTATTTGGGGAAGAATCTTCCAGACAGACAGGGGAACCAACGCAAAAGCCGTAAGGTGGAGTGTGCCTGGGGTACTCAAAGAACAGCAAGGGGTCCGGGAGCTGAAGTGGGGTAGACTGTGGTATAAAGGACATCAGAGAGGCAATAGAAGAGGGGGGAGATCCTATAGGGTCATAAGCTTTTTCCTGAGAGAGCTGGGGAGCCAGTGAGGGGTTCTGAGCAGCAAGTGACCTGCTGACTAAGGTTTTAAAGTATCTTTCTGACTTTTGTGTTGAGAACAGACCCTAAGGCACAGGGTTGAAGCAGGGACGCCAGTTAGGAGGTATTACTGAAACCCAGGCGAGAAATGATGGTGGCTCAGACCAGGGTATGACTGTGCAGGCAGTGAGAATTGTTCGTATTCTCGACATATGCACAGGCGAGCCATCAGGGTTTCTGGATGGATTACCAAACCAAAACCCATTGCCAACGAACTGATTCCAACTCATAGCAACCCTATAATAGGACAGAGTAGAACTGCCCCATAGGGTTTCTAAGGCTGTAATCTTTATGGAAGCAGACTGTCACATCTTTCTCCACGGAGCAACTGGTGGGTTTGAACCATTGATCTTTTGGTGAGCAACCGAGCACTTAACTACTGTGCCACCAGGGCTCCTTCTGGATGGATTAGATATGGGATATGAGATAAAGGTGTCAAGGATGCCTCAAAGTTTTCTGGCCTAAACTAAATATGGTAAAAACGTTGGCAGAAGGCAGACCTATGTTAAATAAGATTCAATTCACGCCGTCTAAAAGAGAAAGCTTTGTATTCACTCAGGGGTGGATTGACCAGCAAGCAAGGTACGCACGGGCTTACTTGTACTTACTTACCAATCTGTAGTGAACCGTTAGGTGAAGTTGTTCACCACAGATTAGTAAGTAAGCACAAGTAAGCCTGCGCATACTTTGCTTATTGGGTCATCGTTCCTGCATTTGCTAGAAATTAGGTTTTAGTGATATCTACACCAGGTTTATGGAGGATCCAAAGGTCAGTTCTCTCAGTGTTTCCCCTCTGCTATGTCTGCCCCATGCCTGCTGAGTTTACTGGACTTTCTCCTCTTTTTGTTTTATCAATCCATTCCTTGTATAACTCTGAGAATAAACTGCCCTAAACAAGTCACCTAGCGCTACAGCAGTCATAAACCATCCACAGTAAATTAGGCAGCGCCTTGTAAATGCAGTTCACGAGGCAGTTAAAATTTCCCCACATGAAAGTGACACTTGTTTGGCACATTTACAGCATCCACAGACTAAAAGACCAGCCGCTCTTGCAGCTCTGTTGTGAACGGCTGCAGCTGGTGTTATTCCATACACGACGCTCCTTTTACTGAGCTGTGGTCCACCGTCCCACAAAAGAGATGCAGCAAGATTCGTGAAAACTGTTTTGGCTTTGGAGTCAGACCAGACTGCACTGGAATTCTACTGCTGCTACTTATTAGCTGTGTGGTACTGCAAAAGTTGCAGAACCTCTCTGAGCCTCACTCATGTTCCTTATTCTTAACCTGGGAACAACAATTTCCATCTTGCTCTGACACTGTGATGATTTAAAACAATGTCTATAAAGCCTGGCATACAGCAGGTAGTGAGCAAATAGAAATATTATTATAATAATATAATATCCTAGTATTAATTATTCTCATCCTATATGGGAGTGCTGGTGGCACAGGGGTTAAGAGCTCGGCTGCTAACCAAACGGTCAACAGTCTGAATTCACCAGCTGCTCCTTGGAAACCCTATGGGGCAGTTCTACTCTGTCCTGTAGGGTCACCATGAGTCAGAATCGACTCGATAGCAATGAGTTTTTTTTTTTAATATTGCTATATAACATTATTATTGGCATTAATATATAGATAAATTCTAATTATTAATGTAGTAATTATAATGGCAATAACATGACAATGATGTCTAAGGCAGAATGAATCCTATTGCTTTTATCAGAAGAAATAAAATTGTGACCATGTTGGGTCTAGAGTATTGCTAGCCTATATACTAACAGTGGCTCAGATGAAAAGGAGGCACAAATTGAAAACGTGTCAGCCTTAAACAGGGCTGATGGAAAACAGGGCAACCAACAGCTGCTTCCTGATGTGGCCATGATACTGCAAGAGCTGGAAGACGGAGGAAGATTGTGCTACCCAAGGCGTGTTTGCAAACGGAACTTCTGCTGTCAGCCACCCCCTCAAGATTTAGGATGGCAGTCTGCTCCCGTAAAGATTTATAGCCTTGGAAAGCCTATGGGGCAGTTCTACTCTGTCCTATAGGGTCTCTATGAGTCGAAGTCGACTTGACGACAGTAGGTTTGATTTGGTTTTATCTTTAACAGTCACAGGGTTTTTAATGAAAGAACTTTGCAATTATTTCCCCAAAACTTCTAACACCCAAGGCAACTTTACTATGCATTTCCAACTAGATACGCATGGTTTTTAAGTTTTCCCCTTCTGCCATACTTTCTCTAACACTGGCTGGTTAGATTAGGATCCTCAGAAAATAAAATTCAAATTAGAAGTTAAAGCCACATCCTAGCCATCAAACTAGGGCTCTGAAATGCAAAATTTATATGTGATTCCCTGAGAAAAACAAAAAGGTGGTATTTGGGGACTTCCAGGGGGTTACAGCATTACGGATTTTATGGATTTCCATGCAATTCTCTTGGAAAAGATAAGGGAAAATCACAACTCTTGTGTACAAGATGCAGAGGAGAGAACAAGTGATCACCTTTTCCTGAACCAGGACCTGTGCCCAGCACCATCAGAGATGCCATCTTGCTGGTCCTCAGAAGGTGGATGCTATGCTTCCATGTTACAGGTGAGGAAACTGAGACGGGGAGAGATTAGGTAACAAGCCCAGGTCCACACACGGTAAGCAGGACAGCTAGATGAGAACATAGGCCTCTTCCACTTTGCCAGAGAGCTCTTTCTTCACGCTTCCTGTCAGCAAGGAAGGCCCCAACCCCGCTCTTCTCCTCACCCTGCCTTTTCTCCGGGACACCAGGCAGCTTTTCATTTCGTCGTCTGTTTGGGATCAACACCACCACTATGTGGCCACACTCTGACTCATGGGGCTGTGTAACCTCATAGTGTAACCCCACTAAAGGCCTGCGGAGAAATCCTGTAGAAGTTCCCAGCGTGCACAGTGGGTTTTACCTACTAATAGCAGACCACCGATGCACTATTTTGAAGCGAACTTGAATCTTCCAAATTGTATGAAAGCCCTACATATCCGCTGGGAGAATTAAAACTGGTTATTTCTAGTAATTACAAATTATATCAGTCCATTTTACACATGGATGGTTAGAAAAGCCACCACAGGCTATAAAATCATTGGCTAATGAAAAGAACATCCTAAGGTTTTTATTTATTGTCTCTGCTATCAGAGGCGACCACAGCCACTGTTACAAATGTGTAAACAACCTCGATGATGGTTTAATGTGCTTATCGCGCGTCTCCAACGTCTGCTGCCCACCGAGATGAAGCTTTGTGCTCCTGTGTGGTGTGTAATTAAAACCCTGTTACTCAAAAGAGGAGCAGAGACAGTTATCAACTAATTTATGAAAGAAACAGGAAGGGTCTTATATTACCAGCCGGAGCAGCAGCAGAAGTTTTGATGTATGTGTGGACATTAGTGTGACTTTAGTGGCCGACTTCTTGGCCACGAAGCCTTCACACGAGGCTGTGTCTGCGTGATAAGAGCAGGTGGACAGATCCAGCTTCCAGAGCTGCTTTAGTCACCTGCGTCCCTGCCTGAGAGCTCCTAGGCTTCCCGAGAGTGCTGCACCCAGAGTTCAAAGAGCTGGCATAAAGCCAAGGAGGCTCACAAGTCCCCTGCCCCGACCCCCACAGGACAACTGGACAACCAGAAAACCCAAAACTAAACCTGTTGCCGTCAAGTCGATTCTGACTCATAGCAACCCTATACAGGGTAGAACAGCCCCATAGAGTTTCCAAGGAGCGCCTGGCGGATTCAAACTGCCAACCTCTTGGTTAGCAGCTGTAGCACTTAACCACTATGCCACCAGGGTTTCCAACTGCACAACAGATAGATGCAAATTTACAGCCTCCTGCTCCTCAGAGAGCTTAGGTCTGTGGGACTGGCCAGAGACTAGGCCCTATAAAAATATTTTGAAAACTAAAAACAAACAGAAACAACCACCCTAAGAGTCAATGATCTGTCTGATTTTATTCCTCCAGGAACAGTTCCTTGAAAACCAACAACAGCCCCTGAAGAAACTGTCCTTTTTGTCCAGGCACCTAAAGCTTGCTGCCTTCTTCTCCTGGCTGGAACTGACGAGCTCGTGGCAACCCCCAGCACAGCCTGGCTCTGCAGAGTGAACTACTTATGTCACAGCAATGCTGAGACTGGCCTTGAACCTGCCTGGGATGCTCCCCAGGGGACTACAGAGTAGGCAATAAGGATGCAGAGGTGTGGAGCCCCTGAAGAGAGTGCTTTCAACCTGAAGTCGACCAAAGAAATACTTCTGCCTTTGAAGAGTTTGCATTGTTGAGGATGGATTCTGTTTTAAAAGGGAAGACTCCTCAGCCATTGATCCTGCCTTCGAATGCTCTGAACCATTCTCCAAACCTACCCCTAGTCCCTGGCTCCGCACTGCACCCCACCTGGCAGGTCCCTGCAGCAAATGTACCGAAGGCAGTGCCTGATCGCCAGGAACAGAAGAAGCAGTTGGGTGCGTCTGGATGGTTACGGGTATTCCCATCGGTTCTCCCTTGCACTCTCTGTGGTTCATGCAGACCTTCCTTTGATTTTAAATTCTAAATCAGCAAGATTTCTCACAGAAAGCAGGCTTGTTAATAATACACTTTTTAAAAAAGAGGCTAAACGTACAAAATTAATTTTGCATTATATAATTCCAGAGGAAAATTAATAAAGATTGTGCCAACGTAAATAGCTAGTTTTTCCCGGGAGAGGTGTTCTTTATCTAAAAACCACTCACCTGTCACTCAGCATCTCAGATGACTACTGAAACACAGAAGATGGAGACAGCAGCTGAGAGCCCACATCCGAACAAACTACAGATTCTTGATTGCCTATTCTCCTATTAGCTTGATTTCCCCCATGCTCAGGGAGACACAAGTCTGTCAGCTGCAACGAATCATCTAGAAAAGAAAAGGGAAAGCAGATCCATCCTCAACTGGGGCAGACCTGAGAAGCCCAGTTGAGACCACAAGCACTCAGAAGAGAGTGATTCAGCCATGCTGCTCTTTGGAGAATGAGGACCAAGACAAGACACTGCGCTGCTTTGTGACAGGCTAACGTCGTCCAGCTAGTCCTGGCTGGAAACCAGGCAAACTAGCTGGAGTGTACAGAGAACAGGCCATTGCTGTCAGTGGGAGCACTCGGCTTTCAGAGCCATTCATTCCACTTTCCCTTTCCACAATGCAGCTAAAAAAAAATTAGTTTATTTACCTCCAACTCCTAACAACCAAGACTACTTTTTGGTTCAAAAGAATTAAGGAGTTGACAAAGAATAGGTGAAAACTGAAGAGTTGAGCCACATTAGAAGATCCAATTTTGGTATTACAATGGAGTAGTTATCCTGCGAAGAGAAAGGATAAACTCATAAAATTAATCAGATAACCCACTGTCATCGATTCTGACTTACAGTCACCCTATAGGCCAGAGTAGAACTTTCCCATATGGTTTCCAAAGAGTGGCTAGTGGATTTGAACTGCGGACCTTTTTGTTAGCAGCCAAGCTCTTAAACACGGCGCCACCAGCACTCAACCAAACTCATTGCCTTTGAGTTGATTCAATTCATGGGGAACCCATGTGCTACTGAGCAGAACAGCTCCACAGGGTTTTCTTGGCTGTAATCTTTATGGAAACATTATCAGGCCTTTCTTCTGTGCTGCTGCTGGGTAGGTTCAAACCACAAACCTTTGGGTTAGCAGCCACGTAAACCATTTGTGCCACCTGGGGACCTTAAAAAATAGCGAGGGCCAAAATCATCCTTTCCTGTGAAAGCCCCGTGCTTCTCAGCTTCTCAGCTTCTCAAATGCTGTGCTCCTGTCTGTGGCTCAGGGTCATTTCGAACTGATGTGGTGCACAGTCCCAGAGGTGGAACAAGGCCCACAGTCACCACATGCGCACTGGAGTAGGACAGGCATGGAGAGGCAGCGATGGGAGAAGGTGCAGCCGAGAACACGAAACACAGCACATGGGTACGAAGAAAGAGAAAGGCAGGTGCCCGTCCAGGGGGTGCTGCCTTCAGGGAAGCGCATGGTGAAAGCCTCGTTACCAGACCCATGGACCAAGGTGAGAACAAATTTGAAGTACTGTGGAATCAAGTGATGTGGAAATTTAGTGGTCTTGAAATCCTCACTGAGGGATGCGTTGATTCCTGAATGAGGGGGGAGTTAAAGCTTTCGTTGGGGAGGGAAGTGACCATAGCTGTTTCCAGACGAGAACTCTATGGGCAGGAGCCATGCAGTGGTGGACGCCAGGATTGATGGGCTCCCAGTGCAGAAGTGGCCCTGAAGCCTGAAATCTCTGCAAAGTCCATGATGGTCTGGTCATTTGTCCTTTCCTGTGAAGGCTGAGCAAAGCATGTGAAGCTACAGCCTGTCTTTGACAGTGGAATATTGTTCCCTTTTTGCAGAAACAGCAAATTACAAGCTGAAGGAAGCAATCTTTGTCTTAGCAATATTTGCATTCTCCAGGAAACCATTTTCTCTGAAACCTGACAGAGGCTTTTGGCTTGCTGTACCTTTCTAATAATTATTTATATTTTACATACCACACAACAGCAACACAGGTACTCACTCCTTTTCTGTCTGACTAGCCCTGGGCTAGCTGATCTGTAGAGCAAATGAGTAGGAACAATCAATTTCGTTTTCAGAATTCATACCAGGCTTCTCGGAGAAGGTTCACTCCAAAGTTTATAAATACTTCTCCATTATTGGAAGCTGCCACATCTTTAGATCTGAGACAGGTTCAAATTGCCCCCAAGCTTTCCTTAATGCCTGATTTTCAAAGCCAGTCATCTCTGGCCCCTGCCTATCTCCCTAACTTTATTCCCCTGTTCCCATAAACCCACCCACTCTTCTTTTAAGCATACCCAACTATGAACAGCTTCTCAACCGTGATAAGCTATTTCAGACTTCTGTGGCTTTGCACTGCTGTGTCCTCTATGTGGCAGGTTCCTCGCCTGACTGCGGATTGTCTCCTGGCCTCCGTGAAGACTCAGCTCAGGCTTGGCCTCCTACGGCAGGCTTCTCTTATCCTCCTGGGCTCAGGCGGGCATCTCCCGTGTGTGCTGCCCAACAGCCGTGTCTACGTGGTTGTCCTATACTGTCGTTTGTTTACTTACTGGTCTGTGTGAAACGTGAGCTCCCGAGGGCACTGATTCTTTCTTCTCTTCCGCTACTTTCCAGTGGAAATACAGTGGGAGCCACAAATGTTCTCTTAAATTTTCTAGTAGACACATTAAAAAATAATTTTTTAATGTGTGAAATAATTTTTAATGAAATTTTACATAACCCAATATGTCTAAAACATTATTTCAATGTGTAACATAAAAACTATAAACAAACAAAAAAATTACATTCTTTTTTTATACTTTCTTCAAACTCCAGTGTGTATTTTAGAGTTAAAGGACGTCTCAGTTTGGATTGGCCACAGTTTAAGGCTTAATAGCCACATGTGGCAAGCGGCTACCGTGTTGGACAGCCTGGTTCTATTCCGCTGCTTCCAGTGCAGCTTCTTGAGCCGATAATTTGTGCAATCAACGTTGCACCAATGAGTCTGAGGCACACGTGACATTAAGTATTGCATCTTTAACGCCATATGGTTGAAGTTCCATGCAAGGCCCTCCTGATAGATAATTCTGAAGTGAAATCTTTCTCTAACTTCTGGATTCTTAGTAATTCCTCGGTACATAGATTGACTCTGTCGTGTCTCATCATATGGGAACAGCGTGACTGATAATCTCATGGTGTTTCAGCCTGCTCCTTCACAGTGTATGGTGTCTCTTAGGGAGAAAAGCTATTCCAAAACTAATCTCCCTCTCAGGGCCCACTCACACCCACAGGGCACCGGGACCGCACACGCCCACGGGGCACCGGGACCGCACACGCCCGCGGGGCACCGGGACCGCACACGCCCGCGGGGCACCGGGACCGCACACGCCCGCGGGGCACCGGGACCGCACACGCCCGCGGGGCACCGGGACCGCACACGCCCGCGGGGCACCGAGACCGCACACGCCCGCGGGGCACCGGGACCGCACACGCCCACGGGGCACCGAGACCGCACACGCCCACGGGGCACCGGGACCGCACACGCCCACGGGGCACTGAGATCACACATACCCGCAGGGCACCGAGATGTGCTGGCTTCTTTGACTGCTCAATTACCCTGTTTTTAAAAAAAAAAACAACTCTTCTGTCAGCTCAGCTGCTAGGTCATCACTCAGCTCACCTCCCACCCTTCTGCTCACCTGTTTGCTCTTTTTCTCAGCTCCTAAGGGGGCGCGGACCCAGGGCATGAGTACAGCCCACCTCCATATGCCTGAACACTCAAGAGGTATAAATCAAGGGAAAAAAACTGTGAAAAAAATGTTTATTCTTGCCCCACTGGCAAACGTACATTCAAAATGCCAAAATTCAAAAATATGTGTAAAGCTATGATTTTTATATTACGGAAAGCAGAAAAGACCCAAAACTGAATTTGGTTATTATTATTGTATGTGTGTGGATGTTCCGCTGATGGACCTGTGATGTTTGGAAAAGTAATAAAATAAAAAATGTAGATATATTTGACAAATTATCATTTATGTATAATAAAAATAAGTTGCAATTCTTACAGATGTACTGTTATTATAATGAAGGTTTTCATAAAACTTGTACTCTACTGACAGTAATGAACAAAAGCAGGGGTCAGCAAATGTGTTCTGTAAAAGCCAAATAGTGAATCCTTTCAGCACTGTGGGCCGTATGGTCTCCAGCTCCACACTCAGCTCTGCTGTAGCTGAGAGCAACCACGAGCAACACATGAGCGAGCCAGTATGGCTGTGTTCCCATAAAACTTTATTTATGAACACTAAACCTGTAATTTCATATAACTTTCCCGTGCCACAAGATACTATAATTCTCTTTTATTTAAGAATTTAAATATAAAATTTTTTAAATATAAGAAACATTCTTAGCTTGTAAAAAAACAGGCTATACAAAAACAGGTGGCAGGCCTAATTTGCTGACCCCTGTTGGAAATGATTGAAAAACAAAATACAATGATTTTAAAGTGTACAAGGCCTGAGTAATTGTAAAAAATCTTAAATAGAAAAGTACAAAAACTCTCTTATACGTTTTCAGAAAAGTTATTTTTATTCCAAGATATTCAAAACTGCCTATTAAAATCAAAAGGCAAAATATAGACTTCAATTAAAAATACAAAAATGTTAGATCGAAATTATATAAATATTTTGGAAATTCCCAACTGGCATTTCAGCCCCCATAATTTAGTTCCGCACTCATGCCCATGACCGGGACGGTCCATTTTCAGTTTTAATTTGGAATGGAAGGCCTTTACTTTCAGCCCCTTCTGTTCACCTCCCAGTTCTAATTAACAGTTTGTACACCTGAGGAATACGGCATGGCTTATTTTAAGACTAATTTTTTTTTCAGAGTGACCCACTTACTTGTATTCAGCCTGAGAAATTAGAGATAACAGCTTTTAATTACTGAAAAACAGGTTTAAAAATGCGTATGCATGCTGAACATTTCATATGTTCTTTGACCAATATGAGTACCTCAGTTTGGATCACCTGGTTTGGGTCACCTCGCTAGTCCAACACAATTCAGATGTGCATGACTGTGTGTGCACAAAATTGTATCATGGCATATTCCGTGAGGTGATGCCGAAGCGAAAAGAAAAATGAACATGGGTAGATAGTGATTTTATATATATATACATAAATTATTATATTATTACATTAGCTTTCAAAGCAGTCCCGCATATACTATTTCCTTTAACTTTTAAATCCTGTGACGTAGGGAATGTTTTCTCACCGGGCCCTTTTCTCCCCTTCACTCTGGCCTCAGCCATTGAGCCCTCTCTCCATGAAACTTTCCCAGTGTCTTCTCTGGAAAAGCTAGATGCTCCAACCTCGTTTTGACTAGTGTTCCTTGTAGTTATCTATCGTATTACACTTACCCAGCTGTAGGGCAAGGGCAGGCTCACACCTGAAGACTATGGCCTCCCCGCGGGCGAAGATGGCAATTGTATTCACCTCTGGAATTCCAGCATGATGCCCCACAAAGCACAGATGCTCAGTAATTATGTGATAAATCCTTTCACTCATTCAACAAACATTTGCCGAGAGCCCTTTGTGGTCCAGGTATAGTTGTAGGTGCTGCGGATGCAAGAAGGAACAAGGGACAAGATTCCCTGCCCTCGTGGAGCTTACATTGCAGTGAAGGAAGAATGGCAACCCGTTGTTTGATGGTTATAAGGTTCATGGAGAACCATGAAGCAGGAATGGGCAGACGGGGTATCAGCGCAGGGTCATCTCACTGAAAAACCTGACGTTTAAGTAAAGGCTTAAGAAGGGAAGCAGACCTCATGGATGTCTCCAGGAAAGGAGAGGAAGAAGGTGCTTGTTCTGTCACAGATCACCGTGGCTGGGGTGGAGTGAGCAAGAAACAGTGAGGGTGGGGTCAGAGAAGAAATGGGGAGTCAGATCCACAGCCCCAAAGGCTAGTGTTGTTTTGGTCTTTACTCTAATTGAAAGTCATTGGAGAGCTTCAAGAAGGGTAGCAACATATTTACTTTGGGTTTTACAGGAAAAGAACATACGTGTGGAGAAACTGATACATTGAGCAGATAGCATCTCATCTAAGGTCACAGAGTACTTTCAAACTACAGGACAAGAACTAAGGGTTCCTAGCCTACACCTGATTCTTTTTCCAACACTGTTCTCAGAGTGTGAATATGGTTGAAAAGAATGATTTTGCTTCCCCGTAAATTGCTCATTGATTATGTCTGGAGCCAGTTGACTACCCTCAAGAAAAATAAAAAGAAATCAATCAACCCTGATATTTTAACTAGATAACCCCAACAATCTACAAACACTGAAAATCTTAGAAGTACATGTTTGTCATTGTCCAGACAAAACATTTGGGTGCAAGGTTGAATTATTCATTTTTCATTTGGCTGTCCTTTGGTTATTGACGCGCCAAATTGGTCTCTTCAACTTTATTTATATTCATGACAAATATCACTTGGGGGCAGTTATCCACGGATTTGAAAGCTATATGGCATTCTTTCACTAAAAAAAGAAAAACAAAAAACAAAACCTACATATCTTTGTGCATAAGAAATACCAAGCATTTTTTTTCCCTTGACATTTGGTGACCAACCTGACGTTAAGGTTATATAGGCATAACTTTGCTCACATATCTCCCTGAAATCTCTATTCCTGGAATGAAAAAGGATATCCACTTGTTCAGCTGATCTACACAATGCAATGAGGCATTACCAGCAAATACTGCTAACTTGCCGGGATTGAAATAAAATTCCTCAACAGCACATTCATACTATTTAGCATTTCATTGGTAAAAGGGTGTCATGGATGATGGTTAAAGAAATCATTGGAATAAATAAAAGTGATGCCACACTAGGAATCTGAACAGAGAAAGAATTGTGAACAGTCAATAGCTTTCACTAAAGACAAAGGACTAAAAGAAAACTTTTAAAAAACTGTCATTGTATCATGAACTTTTTAAAACCAGAGAAAAGAGGCTCCATTTTTTGAGGTAAGAAAACAAAACTGCAGAGGGGAAAAGCCCTCTAGTAGGTCAGGGGCAAGGTCGTGACCTAGACCCAGGCTCCTCACTCCTATCCAGTGCTTCTCCAGAAGCTCCAGGCACTGGGCGGAAACGTCGGTAGGGTTTAATCAGCTGGAGAATAGCAGTAGTGCTAACTTACTTACATAATGTTCTGTTTACAGAGTGCAGTCAGTCATAATCTCATTTGTTGATGTATCAATTTGGTTGATCAATGCCAGCTAACCAAGGTATTATGGACAGAATTGTGTCCCCCAAAATGTGTGTCAACGTGGCTAGGTCATGATCCCCAGTATTGTGTGGTTGTCCTCCATTTTGTGATCTGATGTGATTTTCCATTGTGTTGTAAATCCTAACCTCTATGGCGTGAGTGAGGCAGGACTGAATCTGCAGGCTTTAGTTGTGTCTTGACTCAATCTCTTCTGAGATGTACAAGAGAGAACTGAGCAGAGAGGGGTGGGACTTCATACCACCAAAACAGAAGTGCTGGTGGCGGAACGCACCCTTTAGACCCAGGGGCCCTACACTGAGCAGCTCCTGGACCAGGGTAAGATTGGTGACGAGGACCTTCACCCAGAGTGGACAGAGAGAGAAAGCCTTCACCTGGAGCTGGAGCCCTGAATTCAGACTTCTAGCCTCCTAAGCTGTGAGGGAATAGACTTCTGTTTGTTAAAGCCATGCACTTGTGGCGTTTCTGTTACAGCGGCACTAGCCAACTAAGACACAAGGGGTTGTCAACCAGGCTTGTGAATTGCATGTGGTAGCACAATTTCATAAAACAGGTTTTTTGTTTGTTTTGTTAGGGGCAAAGGCTATATGAGATAAGTATCAATATTTTATGTCACCAAGTAGTGAAATTTTAAAAGATACCAATTTCTAGTGTCATTGTTTTACTCTGTGGTTATCAACGGTTCAGTGACTTGTTCAAAGCTACCCAGTTAGTATGGGGTGCTTCACTAAGCTTTGTTATACTGACTCCTAGGCCAGTGCTAAGAATTAGAGTTTATTTCTTAAAAAAATAAAAATGAAAACCACTGGGCTGGTGACTCTATCCAACCACAGGCAGATGTGTGAAGCAAATGAATAAATGAGGGAGGTGGGTGAAGAGTTGATGGGAGGTGAGCTAGGAGGTGGGCTTGAGTGGTTGGTGAGAAGGGTTTAGTCAAGGAAGAGAGGCGAGGTCACCAAGGTAGCACAGGGCCACCTAGAAAGGGCTAGCTATTACATTAAGACAATGGCTGCGGTAGAGGTTACGTAAAGAGCTACAGAGGGTTTGGCAAGCTTGAGATGCACTTGAGGAGAGTCATGTTATAGGTGCAGTTAAGGCACAGGGAGGCTTGATAGGGAGGAGCTGCAAGGAGTGAAGACAGGAAAAAAGGGGGGAAGACGAAGTTAGTGAGTGGAAAGGCTCCTGTTAATATCAGCAGTTAGACGAGAATTAGAAAGCCGGAATAGAGATAGAGATCTCAGAAATGCAGTGAAGGCTATGACGTGCTGTCATACAAACACACAAGGCATTCAAAGCACCTCCCTAATTCTGGGTTACTAAGGTATTGATTTTCAATGCCATTAATTTGGCAATTAATCATATGCTGCCTTGTGACATTCCTTTTATTGTTGTTTGAACAGTTACAAGCTCTCACATTATTTAACTTTTTATTTGATTATGTCTTATCTCTTCAGGAGGTCCTGGGGTGAAGGCAGCATGGATGAAGCCAGCTGGTGAAGCAAAGTCTCACAATTCTATGTGAAAACAAACAAACAAGCAATCTCTGGTTTCTGTTTATCTGGAGTACCCAGGACACCTGTTAAGACTCAGCTCTATGCAGGTTATACAAGCAAAGTGTCTGGGCTGTAGGCCTGTATCTATCATTTGATGGGCAGTGAGGAGATAGTAAGATGAAATAAGATGTGTTAAAAGCTACAAATATAGGTCATAA